>NC_064824.1:55681288-56302879 GCF_024166365.1 Elephas maximus indicus
TAGTTCTTCTGGTCTCAGGATGATGTAGTCTCTGGTTCATGTGGCCCCTTCTGTCTCTTGGGCTTGTAATTACCTTGTGTCCTCGGTGTCCTTCATTCTCCTTTGATGCAGGTGGGTTGAGACTCATTGATGCATCTTAGATGGCTGCTTGCCAGCGTTTAAGACCCCAGATGCCACTCTTCAAAGTGGGATGCAGAATGTTTTCTTAATAGATTTTATTATGCCAATTGACTTAGATGTCCCCTGAAACCTTGGTCCCCAAACCCCTGCCCCTGCTATGCTGGCCTTCGACGCATTCAGTTTATTCAGGAAACTTCTTTGCTTTTGGTTTAGTCCATTTGTGCTGACCTCCGCTGTATTGTGTGCTGTCTTTCCCTTCACCTAAAGTAGTTCTTATCTCCTATCTAATTAGTGAATACCTCTTTCCTACCCTGCCTCTCTCCCCCATCTCGTAACCACAAAAGAATGTTTTCTTCTCAGTTTGAACTATTTCTCAAGTTCTTATAATAGTGGTCTTATACAATATTTGTCTTTTTGCAACTGACTAATTTCACACAGGATAATGCCTTCCAGGTTCCTCCATGTTATGAAATGTTTCATATATTCATCACTGTTCTTTATTGATGCATAGTATTCCATTGTGTGAATATACCATAATTTATTTATCCATTCATCCGTTGATAGGCACCTTGTTTGCTTCCATCTCCTGTTTTTTTTTTTATTGTTGTTTGCTTGATATATTTTTTTCCATCCTTTGAGTTTTAATTTGTTTGTGTCTCTAAGTCTCAGGTGTGTCTCTTGTAGGCAGCATACAGACGGATCATGTTTTTTAATTCATTCTGCCAATTTCTGTCTTTATTGGTGCATTTAGTTCATTTACATTCAGCATAATTATGGATAGGTATGAATTTAGTGCTATCATTTTGATGTCTTTTTTTGTGTGTTGTTGACAGTTTCTTTTTCCCACTTAATTTTTTGTGCCGACTAGTTTCTATAGTCTTTTCCTCACATTTGTTGTTGTTCATTTTGTTTCTGCTGAGTCTGTATTTTTTTCTTGTATTTTATTTTGATGTGTAGGATAGTTTGTCTCATTTGTGGTTACCTTAACATTTACAACTATTTTTCTAAATTTAAACCTAACTTTTATTTCTTTGCATTGCCTTGTCTTCCTCTCCGTATAAAAGATCAATGACTACATTTCTTAGTCCCTCTTTATTTTTTTAATGTTGTCTTCTTTTACATAATAACATCGCTGTTTCCATGTTTTGAGCTTTTTTTATCTTGATTTATTTTTGTGATTTCCCTGTCTGTGTTGACATCTGATTGCTCTGTCCAGTGTGCTAGTCTTGGGTTGATACCTGATATTATTGGTTTTCTAATCAAAGAACTCCCTTTAGTATTTCTTGTAGTTTTAGTTTGGTTTTAACGAATTCCCTAAACTTCTGTTTATCTGGACATGTCCTCGTTTTCACCTTCGTATTTGAGAGACGGTTTTGCTGGATATATGATTTTTGGCTGGCATTTTTTTCCATCAGTGCTTTATATATAAGTCATCCCATTGCCTTCTTGCCTGCATGGTGTCTGCCAACTAGTCCGAGCTTATTCGTACTGGCTCTCCTTTGTAGGTGACTTTTCGTTTATCCCTAGCTGGTCTAAAATTCTCTCTTTACCTTTGGTTTTGGCAAGTTTGATTATAATATGTCTTGGTGACTTTCTTTTAAAATCTACCTTATGTGGAGTTCAATGGGCATCTTGGAATGATATTATCTCATCTTTGTCGATATGAGGGAATTTTTCTGCCAACAAATCTTCAACAATTCTCTCTGTATTTTCTGTCATCCCACCCTGTTCTGGTGCTGCAATCACTCATAGGTTATTTCTCTTGAGAGAGTCTCACATGATTCTTAAGGTTTCTTCATTGTCCTAAATTCTTTTATCTGATTTTTCTTCATATACATTGGTACCAAGTGCTTTGTCTTCATGTTCACCAATTCTACCTTCCACTTGTTCAATTCTGCTCCTCTGACTTTCTATTGAGTTCTCTAATTCTGTAATATTATTGTTAATCTTCTGAATTTCTGATTGCGCTCTGTCTATGGATTCTTCCAGCTTATTAAATTTTTTATTATGTTCCTGAATAACCTTTTTAATTTTTTCAAGTTCTTTTTTTAATTTTTTCAAGTTCTTTATCTATGTGTTCCTTGGCTTGTTCCACATATTGCCTGATTTCCTTCCTGATGTCTTGAAGGGTTCCATACATTCATCTTTTGTATTCTGCATCTGGTTATTCCAGAAAGGCACTTTCATCTAGAAGGTCCCTTGATTCTTTGTTTTGAGAGCTTGTTCAGGCAATCGTGGTCTGTTTCTTTATGTGACTTGATATTGACTGTTGTCTCTGAGCCATCTCTAAGTTATTATATTAGTTTATTTTATGTTTGCTTAATGTATTGTAGCTTCTTGCTTTGTTGTGTTTTGATATGCCCAGATGGGTTGCTTGAGTGAGCTAGCTTGATTATTTTCACCTTCAGAGCTCTGACGTCCTGTCACCAGATGGCTGGAGCTGCTATCAGGTTTATCAGTCTAGGAGTCCATTCACTTTTCTTGTATGAATTCAGCTCAGGCGTCCAGGTAGCCGATCACCAAGCGTGTGGTACAGGCTCTGTACTACAGTCTTAGAGGGGCAGGGTTGATTGGTGTAGGTACCAATATCTGGTTGCAGCAGGGGGTCACGCTCTGAGAAAGGCAGGGGGCTGAAAATCATCCCCCCAGTGTCTCTGAAGAAAGCGTGTCCCTGTTCCCTAGAGCATACAGGGGGTTGGGTTCTGCAGATGGGCCATGGGTTCCCAATGTTTTCGGTTGTAAGGACTGGGAGGTACCAGTTATACTTGGACCTCTGTCATGGGTGGTTGGATGACCTAAGTGGAGCCACCAGTCCTTAGGCCCCTGATGTGGGTACGTGAGGACCCTGATTAATAGGCAAAGCAGTGTCAAACATCAACACTGAAACAGTTGTAGTCTGCCAACCAGGGCCTAGTCTCCTGAAATAGGCCCACACAGGTCACTGCAGGGGGGAAAGTTACTCAAAGTCCACAGACCATTTATGCCTGGACAGGAGCCTCTTCTGTCCTGAGCTCCCCATGATTAGTGGAGTTGGCAAATTATCTTTTCCCCCAATTGCAAATTTATTCCTTCTCCACGTCTGGGAGGATGGCTCTATGTGCTCAACAAGGCCTATCTCAGGCCCAGGGAAATCAACAGCCACTGAAGCCGGCTTGGTGGCGGGGGCGTGATAATATGTATGTAAGTACTTAGCTTTTGCAGAGAGCGCCATTCTTCTCTCGTTCCGGAGGTGTGAGTATGCTGTGTGGCTGGCCACTTCTCTATGAGAAAACTGCGGCCAAATGCTAGTATAAGCCCACCACAGCTGCTCCTGGGAATGGTCCCTGCGGGCTCCCGGTGATTCAGGTCTGGTAACTTCTCTCCCCTTCTGAACTCTCTTCCTCCCCCTGCCACTCAGCTCATTTTCTAACTTTGCCTTTGATGTTCAGGGCTCCTAGCTTGACATAAATATACTCATTTCACTTGTTTTTTCAGGTCTTTGTTGTAAGAGGGCTCACCGGAAGTGTCTGTCTATTCTGTCACCTTGGCCCCGCCTCTCCATAGGTTTTCTTGATTGTAATCTTTACAGAAGCAGATTGCTAGGCATTTCTTCTGCGACCCCACTGGGTGGGTTCGAACTGCCAACCTTGGTGAAGTGCAAACTGTGACACCTAGGGACCTTTGCCACTAAGTATAAAGTAATGAGTAAGGCACAATTCCAACCCTCTAACGACTCGATGGCAGTGGGTTTTTGGTGGGTAAGGAGCTACCCTACTCTAGATACTTTTATTTTTCTCTTTTTTTTTTTTTTTGAGTAAACTATATCAGAGGCTGTCAAACATTTTCTGTAAAAGGTCAGATAGATATTTTATGCTTTGCAGATCATACGGTCTCTGTTGCAACTATTCAACTCTGTTGTACAGTGTAAAAGCAGCCAGGGACAACACATAAAATATAGGGCATCGTTTCAATAAAACTTTATTTACATAAACAGATGGCTGACTAGATTTGGCCCTGCAGGCTGTAGTTTGCCAACCACTAGACTAAATAATTTGTGAGTGCTTATTTAAACTTTGAAATTTTTACCATATCTGTTTACTAAAAATGTTTGGATCAGGAATACTGAAAAGCAGGTTGTCTAAGAAGATAGGCAATAATAAAAGAATTACAGAAAAAATAGGCTGAGAGAAATCAAGAAAGTTGTCAAAGGAGGAGAGGTAGCATTAGCCAAACAAAAAGTAATTCATCAAGAAAGGCCAAGCTCTATAAAGCAAGTTCAAAAATGTTTAAAACAACTGTACAAAAATAATTATAATAATAGCGTCATGCTACGGAATAATCTACTTCAATGCAAAATCACCTTTACAGCTCTTTCTTTAAAAAATACATGTGCTAAAGAACTGGGCATATTTTGAATAATATTTTTAAATGTTTAATTATACAAGAAATGCACAATTTTTAAAAATTAGAAATATAAATATTCACAAAAATTTATTAATACTTCATCATATCCTTCCAACCCAGAGACACTCATTTTTTTTCAAATGTACTAGGAGAGCTCACTCTTCAGAGGTTCCTTCAGCAGCTTTAAGAATCAGAGCTTCATCTACTCAAACTTGCTAAATTCATGTTTTGCAGTGCTGAATTTGCTTAGGTGGGGCACACTCAGTGCCCAGCCCCCAACAGACCATCACCATGGGAATAACATCTGTCAGACAATGTGTGAGGTGTTTCTTGAGATCCCATCACTGAAATGCCCCACAGTCCCAAGAGGCAAACACTCTTATAACTATGTCTGTGTTAGAAATGAGAAATCTGAGGCAGGGAGAGGTGAAGTATTTACCCAAGGTCAAGCAGCTAATCAGTGGCAGAATCACAATACGAACCCAGGGATTCTGTTCCATCATCAATGTTTTGAACCTCTAGCGCAACCCTGCAGCCAGTAACAAACTGACTTACGGTAACAAACTTGTGTCTGTAGTTTGGTTTCTGTGGGCCACATTTAACCATTTAGATATGTGACCAATCAACAGAATGTACACAAACGCCATGTGGTGGCCCTGGAAGTGGCCACTCTAATCTCCTTCAAGAGAACCTGCTGCCAGGAGCACAACTGACTGACTGCTCCAGCCATTGCCCCTTGGATCCACAACTGTGTTCACAACAAAGCCACACTTCCCTCAGTCTGCTCTGAGCCAGTGACTGAACATGGTGGGGATACTAGTGTTGGTGCATATCTGCCTGGCATACGATGCCTTCAACAAGCAGCTTTTGCTTGGAGACACCCCATCAGCCTAGCTGAGACTTTCTTAGAACTGTACTGCAGTTTGAGACTTCCTACTTAATCCTTCCTTCCCTCTCTCTTTCACAGACGTCAGACTTGTGATCTGAAGACTCTCCCCACCCACTCCTGCTCCCTTTCCTTTATCCTCCACAGGTATTTTCCCAGTAAAACTTCCTTGTCTAATCATTTCTTGACATCTGTTTCTTGGAAGACCCAAAGTGATACTTTGTGCAACTTTTCAGAGGACTGTGATCCCCTGAAGCCCATTGGTTGGCCCCCTTGGAGTATGAAAGCGCCAGGTTAAGAACCTCTGCAGATAGTACAGTGAAAGTCAGATGATAGATACTAAGACAACATCTGCATTATTCTGCTCTTACGGTTATAAGAATTTGGCTAATGGTTTAAAAACCAATATGCAACTCAAACCTAAAACAATAACTATACTTACGTATTAGTTAAATAATGGTTCTTATTATTTTTTTAAAATCCAGTGGAAAACAGGTGACCCATAGAAATGCCATAAATTGTAAGTTTTGAATATATTCTTTAAAAATTAGTTTTCTGGAAAGAGCAATGGACCTTGCAATACTGAAGCTAAACTCAAATCTTAGCCTGCCCTGGCTCACTGAGACCTCCTACAAGTCACTTAACCTTTCTGGACTCAACTGCCTTATCTCTAAAATGAAGGGGTTAGACTAGGAATTTCTAAGGAACCTTTCAAATTCTAAAATTCTATGATAGTACATGGTCCTCTCTGTAGCATACTTAATAAATACTTTCAGGGAGATAAAATTAATTCTAAGGCAAATATAATGACTTCAATATTGTCATTTCAAAGAAACTAAATGGTGATTTTATTTGAAATCCTCAAGATCTGGCCCCTGCCTCGTTTTTTAGCCTTACAACCTATGATTTAGCAACATCTTCTTCCTGTTGCTGTTAACTTCCATGCGCATTCCTGTATCTAGGTCTGTTGCATTTGTTTAGAAAGCAGTTCTTGCGGCTTTTCAAATGGCTGGCTCCTTCTCATCATTCAGGTCTTGGCACAAATGTTATCTCTACAAAAAGGCCTTAAGTGAACCCCTGTCCAAAATAATCCATACAACACCAAGCCTCTTTATCATGATACCCTGCTATATTTTGTTATCAGCAGTTATCATTTTGTTGCTTGGTTGTCTGCCTCTTACCCACTAGAAGTTCTACATGGCAAACGCTTTGGCTGTCTCATTATTCTATCCACAGATAATCTGCAGTGGTTAAAGCAATCAATTGCTAACCAAAAGGTAAGCAGTTTAAAACCACCAGTGGCCCCACAGCAGAAAGAATGAGGCAGTCTGCTTCTGCAAAGATTACAGACTTGGAAACCTTATGTGGTTGCTCTAAGTCAGAATCGACTTGATGGCAGTGGGTTTGGTTTGGTGTATTATTTTTTTGGCATGTAGGAAATATTCAATAAATGTTAATTACATGAATGAATAAGTGAATGGATAGATGCATGTTAAGAGAAAACATACATTTTAAATTTTAGAAGAATGAAAGGAGTTATAAAAATCATTTCTCATTCAACTTTTTTCAGGATTATACAGAAGCAGAATATAGACTCAGCTTTGTGTATTGCTTTTCAAAATTAGAGAATATAACAACCCATATGTGAGCCAGGAGTAACACTGGTTTTAGCTTTGGGGTTTGTTTTTGTTTGTTTTCCATGTGGGAGGTCAAAAGAATTATATGATGATCAATACAAAGATCATTTTCTAACTAATCGAGCTAACATGCTTAAATTACTTAGCTTTTAATATTTGGAAACAAGCAAGTATCAAAATAATTCTATTGATTTACAAAGAATTGAAAAGCAGAATGCCTAATAATAAAGTCATCAAACAGCTCTATGAAAATTTAATTACCACAGAAAGGTTGTATTAAGAATGAGTCATAGGAGTTCAAAGAAATCCATTCTTCCACAAGATAATCTTGTCATTCAATTTTATGTCATAAAATTTAAAATCAACTCTAATTTTCAATAATAGAAGAAAAATTAGCTCATAAAGAAAGAGCAGAAAGAGTGTAGGTTTTGTAGTTTCATAGATCCTGGTTCTGTCACTTACTAACTGTGGCTTTGGGCAATTCACTTAATTTCTCTTAGCCTCAATTTTTTAATTTGTAAAATAGAAACAGTAACGCCCACTTATACCTGTTTTAAAGATAAAGGATACTCTAAAGCACTAAGTGGGCACATATGAGATAATAAATGCCAGCTACAATGGACAATGAAGGTGCATTGACATTGTAAGACTCTGCCACTGAGGCCTGTGTGTGTGAAAAGGGAGAGCTGCCAGGATCACCTCTACAGTCCCATTTCCCTTGCTGGGTACTATTCCCTCCACCTCCCCACCTCCCAGCCTCTGGGATTCCGCTGTCACTGCAGGGAGTTAGTAGCAAAATGCAAGGCCTTTTGCATAGGCCTCTTGCAAAATCTCCTCAAGTGATTCTGATGCACTGCTATTCCCTGATCCCTTGAGCACTGATGAAAACCAACAGTTGACAATCAAAAGGCAATGCCATCTTCTGAAAATGAAAATGTATTTGTTTTTATGATAAAAGCAATCAATATAAGTTCATGAAAAAAAAATTTTAGAAACTACAGTTAAGCAAACCCCCCCTCCCCCCGCAAAAAACAAAAAACCCATTTTCTGATCACATACAGCGAACCACTAGAATAGAAGCTTTATCAGGGCAGGGGTTTTTGTCTCTTTTTTTTCCCACAGATGCATTCCCCAGAGTATCTGACACATTACCCAGAACCCAGTGCCGTCGAGTCGATTCCGACTTATTAGAGGTGCCCAATAAACATTTTAAGTGAACAAATGAGTATTGTTAATATCTTGGTATGATCCATCTCAGTATAGACTTCTTGAATTTTAATTCTTTTAAAAATATTCTGCTATTCTTTTTGGTCAATTATTATTGACTAGAATGGATAAAGTAAGATGCAAGTGTTTTGAAAATAAACAAGCTGTCCAACTGAAAACTGGCTGAAATACTTTGAAAATAGGTTCTCCTCCTAGAAAGACAAATTGCAAAGAACAAGGAGAAGGTGAACCTTTTCAACCATACTAAAATGAAAAAAGAATTTTCCCTAATAACGAAAGTTTACTTGAAATTAAGTTCTTCCATGCTATTATTTTTAATGAAATATAAACCTTATTTAAAAAAAAAACTATAAACTGTCATTCAGAATATATGAAATGATGATGCATATTAGGCAATAATTCACAAAATGCTCAACAAAATTTCACTTAGGATCTATTATGTTTACAATTCTATAAAAATAAAAAGGCAATCATTGACTTTTCATTCATTCGTTCACTCAACAAATATTTATCCACTGCCTAGTGCTAAGGACAGGAAACTTATTTCCACTGGGGGGAAAAAGTAGCAGTGACATAATCAGTCTTATACAATTATATACAAAGTATATATTTAGAGAGAAAGGAAAGCTTTCTTGAAGAGGTGACATGAGCTGAGATCTATAGATAAATAAGGGTTACTCTGGAGAAGGGTGTGAGTTGAAGGTAAGTAAGGGCATTTCAAATAAAGGAAACTGCATGTGCTGAGATTTTGTGGCAAGAAAGAAGGTAGCATCTTCCAAGAACTTAATGACAGTTGGTGTGGCTGAAGAATCAAGAGTTGGGGCAATTTGGTAAGAGAAAAAGCAGGAGAGGCAGGCAAAGGCCAAAACATGCAGAGCCTTTTGGGCCTTGTTAAGGATTAGGGTCTTTAGCCTAAAGTCAATGATATTCTGTGGAGGAGTTTTACAAAAGAAGGGCGTTATATGCTCAGATCTGCATTTTAGAAAGTCACTGTGGACTGGGGTATTGAAAACTGATTTGGGTGACGGATTAGAGGGGCTATAAGGAGGCAGATAAGAGATTGTTTCAGTAGGTAACAGTAGATGAGAGGTGATATTTAGACCGGACTAATTCAGTGGCAATGGTGATAAATGGATGGAGTCAAAAGATTTCAAGAGGCAAAAATGATAGAACTTGCTGATGGAAAGAATATACAATAAGGTAGGGTAGGGGATGGCAGAGGAGAGAAAGGGAACTGTCCAAGATATCTCTTAAATTTCTGACCTGCACAACTCCATGGGGTGGAGGTACAATTTGATGAAATACAAAACACTGAAAGAGGCCCAGATTTCGGGGCTGGATTCAGGATGCGGGGGAGTGGATCACAATTTCATTAACTTGACTTTGAGTTACCTTAAAAGTGTTCAAGTAGGCAGAAGGGTTTAAAACATGGAAGAGAGGTCTAGACTGGGGAAAGAAGTTTGAGGGCCCTTGGTAATCTTTACTGCTGTTACAGATGAATTTCCCAGAAAGAGGGTGCAAGACAAAAGGAAAAGAGCACCTAAAAGTAAGCCTTGAAAAAGTCCAAGTAGAGGTTAATGTCCAAGTAGAAGATAAGGAGCCTGCAAAGGAGTCTTAAAAGAATGATGAGAGGTAGTCTGAGAATTAGATTAATATGGGATTTCAGAAAATAGCAAAAGATTATCTTTCAAGAAAGAAGGTGCCAACAATATTCAATGCAAAGCAAGTGCGCGCGCACACACACACACACACACACACAAACCAAACCCATTGCTGCAGAGTTGATTCTGACTCATAGTGACCCTATAGGACAGAGTAGAACTGCCTCACAGAGTTTCAAAGGAGCAGCTGGTGGATTTGAACTGCCGACATTTTAGTTAGCAGCCATAGTTCTTAACCACTGTACCACTGTGCCAAAACGCAAACTGTTGAGGATCATTCCAAGAGGTTAAGAGAGTAACAACAATATTAAGAATAACAAATCAAACTTCCATTTCTGGACACAATTGAGCACCGAGGACCAGATGATGAATCCACAGGTGCAAGAATCCCAATAAACTCTAAGCATGACAAACTTTAAGAAAATAGACAAAGGCATATATTAATCAAGTTGCTGAAAAATAGTCATGAAGAGAAAATCTTAAAAGCAGCCAGGGAAAAAAAGACACATTGCATACACAGGAATACAGATAAGAATGATCACAGAGTCCTTGTCAGGACCTATGCAAGTCAGAAGAAAATGACACAACATCTGTAAAGCACTGGGGGGGAAAAAAACCTGTCAACCTAGAATTCTATACTCTGAAAATATCTTTCAAAGGTGGAGACAAAATAATTTTTCAGACAAACAAAAGCTAAGAGATTATGTTGCCAGGAGATCTGCTTACAAGAAATATTAAAGTTCTTCAGGTGGGAATAAAATGACATCAGGTAGAAACAATGTGTGGTGGGACTTACAGCATTTGTAGAAGAAAAAGAAATGATAACAGTGGCAAATGGTGGCAGTGGCAAAATGAACATATTGTGTGATAAGGGTCATATATTAATAACACATAAAGTGATAAAATATCATCAAAAATAGACTGTGATGAGTTAAACTGTAAATCCTAGGGGAATCACCGAAAAAAAAAAAAAGATTACAACCAGTAATCTTATAGTAGAGATAACGTGCAATACTAAAAAATAATCAAGAGCAGTAGAAACACACAAGAAAATGAGCAAAGAACAAATGATACAGACCAAAAAAAGTAGTAGGCTGAAATTCAACCATACCAATAATTATATTAAAAGTAAATGGTTTAAACACTACAATTAAAAGCAGAGACTGTCAAACTGGATAAAAACAAAACCATCTATATGCTATACATAAGCAACTAGCTTTAAATATAAAAACAAACATAGGTTTAAAGTATAAATATGGAAAAAAGATATACCATGCAATACTAAATACAGGAAAGCTGAAGTGACTATATTAATATCAGATAAGGTAGACTTCAGAACGATATATATTACCAGGGGCTAAAGGGGACTTCTTGTGCAGATGCAAGGGTCAATTCATTAAGAAAACACAATAACCCTGTATGAGTTTGCACCCAATAATGGAGTTTCATAATATATGAAACAAAAATAGGCATAATTAAAAGAATAAATAAATCTACATTACAGCTGGAGAGTTCAACACTCCTCATGGAGTAACTGAGAGAAAGCAGATAGAAAATCAGTAAGGACATAGAAGATTGAACAACACTATCAACCAATATAGCCTAATTGATATTTATAGAATACGTCACCCATTAGTAACAGAATATTTATTTCAAGTACAAATGGAACATTCACCAACACAGATCATCTGTTGGGCCATGAAACAAGTCTCAGAAAACTCACGGGGTTTAAAATCATACAGAATATGTTCTCTTACCAGAATCAAATTCTGAACAGAATTTCAACAAAATCAAAAATAGACAGATACCTGGAAAATACCCCTAAATTTGGTAATTAAACAACACACTTTTTTTTAAATTAACTTTTATCATTCTTTAAGTGAAAGTTTACAAATCAAGTCAGTCTCTCATACAAAAATTTATATATACCTTGTTATACAGTCCTATAAACAACACACTTTAAAAATAGCTTTATTGAGGTGTAATTGATATGCAATAAACTGCACATATCTAAAGCATGCAATGTAGTAAGCTTTGACATACGTAGGAGCCCTGGTGGCAATGTGGTTAAGAGCTTGTTAACGAAAAGATCGGCAGTTCAAATCCACGTGAAATCATCACCACAATTAAGACAATGAACATATCCATCGTTCTCAAAAGTTTCCTCGTGCTCTTTGTAATCATTCCTTCCCGTCCCTCTCTGTAACTCCATCCCCAGGAAACCACTGATCTGATTTCTCTCACTATGGATTAGTTTGCGCTTTTCAAGAGATTTATATGAATGGAATCATATACTATGTACTTTTTTGTGTATTGCTCTGTTATTCATTATAATTATACTGATTTTTATCCATGTTGTACTTATCAATATTTTATTACTTTTTTTTACTGATATATATAGAGAGACAGAGAGGAAGAGAAAGACAGCCCTGGTGGTGCAGTGGTTAAGAACTTGGCTGATAACCAAGAGGTCGGTGGTTCAAACCCACCAGCCACACCATGGGAGAAAGATGTGGCACTCTGCTTCCATAAAGATTGCAGCCTTGGAAACCCTATGGGGCAGTTCCACTCCATCCTATATGTCACTATGAGTCAGAATAGACTCGATGTCAATGGCTATATGTAATCACTTTGCTTATATAATAGGCATTTTTGTTGTTTCCACAAGTAACACATTTTAAGATAACTCATGGGTCAAAGTAAAAATCACAAGGGAAATCAAGAAATACTTTGAACTGAATGAAAATGAAAATACAATATATCAAAATTTATGGAATACTGTTAAAACAGTACTTAGAGGAAAAGTGATAGCTTGAACTACTCATATTAGAAAAAGAAGATAGGTCCAAAATTAATTATATAAGCTTCCACTTTAATAAACTAGGGGGAAAAAAAAAAAAAGAACAAATTAAACCCAAAGTAAGCATAGAAAAAAAAAATGATAGAGATAAAAGCAGACATCAATAAAATATAACAGAGGTAGCAAACTTGTTCTATAAAAGGCCAGATAATAAATATTTTAGGCTTTGTGGACCGTAAGCTCTCTGTCACAACTATTTAACTCCCTTGTGGTGGGAAGACAGCCATAGGCAATAGGTAAATAAATGGGTGTGGCTATGTTCCAATAAAACTTTATTTAAAAAAAAACAGGTGGTGAGCTGGACTTGGCCTGTGGGCTTTTGTTTGAAAAATCCTGTCTTAGCTATTGTGATGGTTAAGGTTGTATGTCAACTTGGTTGGGCCTAGATTCTCAGTGGTTTGTCAGTTATGGTGTAGTTTGACAGTTGTATGACTTTATGATCATATCCATTATGAGATTTGATATAACGTGATCGCCTTCAAGACAGTTTCTGCTGTGAGTATACAATCAGTTGAAAGGAAGTTTCCTTGAACGTGTGGACTGCACTGAATACAAGTGGACATTCTGGCAAGGCTCAGAAGCTTTTGCTCACTTTGGATCCTGCAGCTGACTCCTATTAATCTGACCTCCAGGTTTTAGGACTTAAGCTACCAGCTTACCTGCAAGCTTGCCTGCCGATCTTGGGATTCATCAATTTTCACAGGCTGTGAGCAAAAACCCTACTCTCTAACCTGCCAATCTTGGGTACGCCAGCCCCTGTAGCTACGTGAATTAGGAGAAGCCTCTATCCTGACCACATGGACTTGGGATGTTCCAGCCTCTATAACTGCATGACCCATTTCCTTGATACAATCTTTCTCTCTATAGATTTATATGCTTTACTGGTTTTGCTTCTTTAGAGAACCCAGCCTAAGACAGTTATCTAGTGTTGCTATACCAGAAGTATCAGAAGTGGATGGCTTTTACAGTTAAAGAGAAATTTCTTCTCTCACAGTTTAGGAGGCTAGAAGTCTGAATTCAGGACACCAGCTCCAGGAAAAGGTTTTATCTCTCTGTTGACTCTGGGGTAAGGTTCTTGTTATCAATCTTCCCCTGATCTAGGAGGTTTTTTCAATGCAGGGACTCCAGATCCAAAGGACCCACTCTGCTCTGCTTTCTTGATGGTAGGAGGTCCCTCTCCTTTCTGCTCAATACCCTTTCATATGCCAAAGAGATTGACTCAGGATACAACCTAATCCTGTAGATTGAGTCCTGCCTCATTAGCATAACTGCCTCATTAACATCATAGAGGTTAGGATTTACAGCACATAGATAATCACCTCAGGTCACAAAATGGTGGATAACCATAAAATACTGCGAATCATGGTAAGACAAGGTGACATACATTTAAAAAAAGGGGGGGGGGGATACAATTCAATCACTAATGAATCCTAAAATAGAAAATAGGCAAATAAAGAAAATAAATGATACCAAAAGCTAGATTCTTGAAAAGATTAATAAAATCCATGAACATCTAGGTAGAAGGGGAGAAGTTATACAAGATCAATATCAGGTATGAAAGAATGGTCATCACTACAGAACACACACACATTGAAAGAACAACAATAGAATATATCATAAACTGCTTTATGCCAAGATATTCAAGAACTTAGATGTAATGTACAAAATCCTGAATGGTGCAAATTAACAAAACTGACTCAAAAAGAATAGAAAATCTGAATAGCCTTATATCTATTAATTATTTAAAAACCTTCTCAAAGAGAAAATTCTAGGCTCAAACTTTAAGGAATAAATAATACCAATCAAAAAAAAATTCCAGAAATTAAAAGAGGAGGGAATACTTCCCAAATATTTTTTATAAGGCTGACATTATTCTGATACCAAATCCAAAAAATGAAATTACAGGAGAAGAAAATGAAGACCAATGTCCCTCAAGGAACAAAGACAAAACTTCTGAACAAATAGCAAATTGAATCCAACTATTTTTTTTTTAATATACATAGTATAACACTTGACCCAGCGGTGTTTATCCTAAGAATGCAGTGTTGGTTTAACATTTGAATATCAATCAATTTAATTAAAGGTATTAACAGAATAAAGTAGAAAAACCATATGATCATCTTAAAAGATGCAAAAGTCACATGACAAAATTCAACATCAATTTATGACTAAATTTTCAACAAACTAAAATTATTAAGAAACTTCTTTAATCGTATAAAGAACATTTATGCAAAATTTTCAGTAAACATCACACTGGATGGTAAAAGATGGAATGCTTCCCATTCACATTCAGAAATATGGCAATCACATTCAGTTACACAGCTTCTAATCAACATAGTTCTGATACTTTAGCAAGTACAATAAGGCAAGAAAAATGAAATAAAAGAGAAATTGGAAAGAACTAACACTCCAGTCAAAGATAACGCAACTGAGCCTGTAGAAAATACCAAAGAATCTACAAAAGAAAAAAAAAAAGATACTGGGACTAATATTCGAGTTTAATAAAGTCACACAATATAAGGTCAATATGTAACAATCAATGGTATTCCTATATGCTAGCAATGAACAATTGGAATATGAAATTAAAAATACCATTTATAACAGCATCGAAACGATGAAATACTAAAGAATAAATTTAATAATATATGTTAAAGATATGTATGTCAGAAACTGAAAAATATTCTCAAGAGATATTAAAGAAGATCAAAATAAATGGAGAGACATATTATGTTCACAGATCAGGAAATTTGATATTGTTTTCAGTTCTACCACAGTATTATATAAAGTCAATGTCAATCTGATCAGTCTACTGATTGGCTTTTTAAAATACAAATTAACAAGCTGATCTTAAAACTTATACAGAAAGGCAAAAGACCTATAGTAGACAAAATAACTTTGAAAAGAAAGAAGTTGGAAAACTTACTATCTGATCTTAAGAGCTATATAAAAGCTATGATCACTAAGACAATGCGGTATTTGTGTAAGGATAGGCATATAAATCAAGGCAACAAATCAGAGTCCAGAAATAAGCCTAACGTATATGGTAGATTGATTTTTGACTACTGTGCCTTGGTAATTCAACAGGAGAAAGAATGGTCTTTTAACAAATGGTGCTGGATATTTAAGGGACAAAAATGAAAATCAAACATTACTTCACACTGTACACAAAAATTAACATAACAGCTAAAATTATAAAACTTCTAGCAAAAAAATGGAACAAAATCTTCTCGAATTTGTAGTAAACCCAACCAAATCAAACCCTAGTAGGTGAAGATTTTTCAGATAACACAGTAAAAGCACAAACCGTAGAAGAAAAGAAATCATACACTGGAGGCTTCATCAAAATTAAAACCTTTGCTCTTCAAAAGACACTGTTCAGAAACTTCAAATGTAAATGAAAGACTAGGAGAAAATACCTGTAACAGAGGTAACTGACAACGAACTTGTATCTAGAATACAGAGAAAACTCATATCTCAATAGTAAAACAACCTAATAAAAAAGAGCATTTATTTGAACAGAAGCTTTACAAAGAAGATATAGAAACGCCCAATAAGCACATTAAAAGATGCTCAATATCTTTTGTCATCAGACAAATGCAAATTTAAACTACAAAAAGATACTACTACGCAAACAGTAGAATGGCTAAAATTTTAAACACTGAGAATACTACATGCTAAAAAGGATGCAGAATAACTGGAACTTTATACATTGATGGTAGGAGTATAAAATGGTATAGCCACTTTGGAAAACGGTTTGACATTTCTTAAATAGTTAAACATAAACTTACCGTGGAGCTCAATAATTCCAAGAGAAAACAAGCATGTATGCCTCCACGATGACTTGTACACACAAATATTCATAGCAGCTTTATTCATAATAACCAAAATTGAAACAACTCAAATGTCCATCAACGGGTAGATGAATACAAAAATTGTGGTATAAACATATAATGGAATGCTACGCCACAATTGAAGAAAAACAAAAAAAGGAATGAACCAATGATACATACAAGAATATGGCATGCACTCATTATGCTGAATGGAATAAGCCAGACACACAAAAATCCACATTATATGATTCTATTACATGAAACAAATCTAATCTATAGGGACAAAGACCAGATCAGTGGTTGCCTGGGCAGGAGTAGCACAAGAAATTTTTGAAGTTATGAAAATAATTCTATTGGTGCTTGTGTGGTGTATACATTTGTCAAAACTCATCAAAAAAAAAAATTTTTTAAGTGGGCACATTGTTTTATACAAGTTATACCTCAATAAAGTTGACTTAAAAAAATACTTCATTTTCATACTAGTATTCAATTTTGAAAGAGAAGATACAAAGAAGGAAAAAAAAGATTTGCCAGAACATTGAGTAATTCACAAATTGGAAATTCAGTTCTAAGTCTTTCATGTAATATACAGCTTATGAGTGCAAATTGTGAAAACAGACTATCTGGGTTCTAATCCCAGCTCTGCCACCTAGTAGCTGAGTAGTTTTGGATAAATCAAGTAATCTGTGCCATAATTCAATATAAAGTACAGATAATAACACTATGCCTATTTCCTATAGTTCTTATGCGGATTAAACAAAATGAGTATGAGGAATAAATGAAGCAAAATTAAAGATCCTCAGAATCAATTCTATGAATGATAACATTTCCAAACTAAATATCACACCAAAAAAAAAAAAAAACTAAAATAAATCAGAAATATTTAATTAAAATATTACAAAATAAGTATAAAATGTAGTTGCCTTCTACATCCTGAGAGGTCTGTTTCTTTTATGATCATGCAATATATGAATTTTTCTCTGATTTGAAATAAAAGTAAAAATATGTTGAAATATGTAATCCTGGGCTATGTGATATTCTATGGCTGATGGTTAAGATTGTGCGTCACCTTGGCTGGGCCACAATTCTCAGTGTTTTGGCAGTTACATAATGTTGTGATCACCTCCCTGTTGAAATTTGATATGTGATCACCCCCATGATGGAATGTGCTGAGTAATACCAGTGGAGGTGGGGCTCATATGGCAGCTCTCCACCCCCTCAGCCTTCATCTCTCCACTCTTTGCTGCCTACTTCCTTCCTATTCACCTTGCCAAGGTTTTTGGCTTGTTCTGGATCCAGCAGCTGCTTCTTGTCTGACCTCTGTTCTTGGGACTTGAGCTAGCAGCTTACTTGTCAATTTTGGGATTTGTCGATCTTCATAGCCTGCAAGCAAAAGTCCTGCTTCCTGACCTGCAGATCTTGGGTTTGCCAGCCCCTGCAGCTATGTGAATCAGGAGAAACCTTGTGGTCTTGCCTGCGGACCTTGGGATTCCTTGACCTTCACAGCCTATAATTTGGAGCCCTGCTCTCCAACCTGCCGATCTTGGGTTTACCAGCTTCTGCAGCTCCACGAATTGGGAGAGGCCTTTATCCCGATCCAAGGGCTTGGGACGTTCCAACTTCTACAATTGCATGAGCTGTTTCCTTGATATAAATCTTTCTCTATATATATTTATATGCTTTACTGGTTTTGCTTCTCTAGAGAATCCAGCCTAAGACAATACTTTTATTCATATGTATCTTATTGAGCTTCAAACACAATATTCATGACCTGAAAAAGCACATGTACCAATTAATCTTTTATCAATACTGCTTAGTATTTTTTTTCCATTTTAGAAGAATGTTAGAAAGAGTGAAATACTCATTGATTTATCCATATTCAACATATTCCATGATCATTAAGTAAGGTATGTGTGATATTATAATTCTCTAAATAATATAGAATTTTGGCTTCTTAAAAGTGGAAATCTTTTTAATGTGCTTTATTTTTTAATGTGACAATTTATTAGGCTGGCTCTATGGGACTTTTTAATCAAAATGGTAACCAACCTCCCTTTTGAAAAATCATGTACTTAAATATTGAGGTGGAAAGTATCCTTTGCATCTAAATTAGAATCTTGGCTGCCTTTTCCTTATTAAAAGAGCTGTTATGTTTTAAAAACTTGCTTTGATAGAGAATAGAAAAAAAGTCCCACTATCAAAAACAAAGATTTGTTAAAGGTAGTATTGAAAATAAATAATTAGCTTTTGTTTGTTAATGGCTAAATCTACTCGGTGGTTTGAAAGAGCTGAAAGCAGACTGCTTCCCTCAGATTGTTAGCAAAAAGAAATGCTTTCATCAATTAACATTTTTTGCTAAGAACAGTTTTTTTCCAGTGCTGTTTTCTCATATGGAACATTACATAAATAGGGCTGCCCAAAGGACAATTCCTGTACTTTAATGTCTTAAAGTATAATAATTACGGCATGCCAGTTTAGAATTATGGAAGAAAACATAGAAGTCACATTTCAAGCAGAAAATTTGCTTGGAAAAAAAAGTTACCGTAGGTAACCATTCCTGTAAATTAAATGAAAGGAACATCACCCACAAATCATGCCAGTCTTCCTCTTATCATGCTTTTGCCCACATTTACATCCCAGGAAAATGGTGGTGAAAGAGCAGGGAGTAGGGAACTGTGATGAGAAAGAGGACCCAAACTGTAAGCACACATCATTCCATTCACCCAGCACTGTTCCGCTGCCTCAGTTTTATCCTTTCCTCTACTACCTGTCTGCGTTGAAGTGATTAACATTTTATGACGGTCTATACAGACTGGGAAATCCTAGTGGTGTAGTGGTTAAGCGCCATGGCTGCTAACCAAAAAGTCGGCAGTTCAGATCCACCAGGCGCTCCTTGGAAACTCTATGGGGCAGTTCTACTGTGTCCTATAGGGTTAGTATGAGTCAGAATTGACTCGATGGCAACGGGTTGATTTGTTGGTTGGTCTACAGACTGGGGAAACCCTGGTGGCATAGTGGTTAAGAGCTACAGCTGCTAACCTAAAGGTCAGCAGTTCAAATCTAGCAAGTGCTTCTTGGAAACCCTATGGGGCAGTTCTACTATGTCCTATAGGGTCACTATGAGTTGGAATTGACTTGATGGCAATGGGTTTGGGTTTTTTTGTTATACAGACTGGGTGCAATAATCACCAACATTTACTAAGCAGTTACTATGTGCCAGGCACTATTTACCTATTTTGACTTATTTAATCTTCACAATAATGTTTGGGTAACCCTGTTGTCCCCATCTTGCAGATGCGGAAACTGAGGCCCAAGATCACATAGCTGCTGAGTGGCAGAAGTCAGATATAAACCTAAGCACTCTGACTCCAGAGCCCATGCACATAACCTTGTCATTCTATTCCCTCTCAGTGAAGAGAGACAATTCACAGGCTGTGGCTCTTCAATGGGCTTAGAAACACCTTGACCATGGTATAACAGCTGTTCTCTTATTAAAGTAAGGCAACGTACTAAAGGAACGGAAGGGAAGGCATGGTATGGGTGGGAGTAATAGCAAGAGACAGATCTTGAACAATGAAAAAGAGGTGAAGTAAGGAAGGAGAAAACAAAGAAGGTGGTGGAAACAGACTTAAGGGCTACAGCAAAGTGATAAACATTTTTGGAAAGTTCTTATCAAAGAATCGACTTGATGGCAATGGGTTTGTTTTTGTTTTGTTTTGTTTTGTTTTTTGGTTTTCAGGGAAAAACGAAACGAAGATGTAGAATGAGACCATGCAGTTATTCATTTTATACATGAATTAACCTAGGCTTCAAAAAGATTTTAGCCTGATGGAACAGTAAACACAAGGCCAGAGAGGTTAGGTGCTTTATTCCAACACCTGAGGAAGCAGGCAGAATAGGCAAGGCTAGAACCTAGACCTCCTGGCTTTGAGCTCGGTACTCTCTCACCAACTACATCAAACACAACTGGCCAGTTTTTAAAACATGTAAGTGGTAATCAATAGGTTGCAGCTCAATTTCAAAAACATTTAAAAAATTACAGTGTATACACACTGAAGATTAAACACAAAATACTTCAAGCTATCATGTTCTCATAGTTAAATAATATTGTAAAAGAGCAGAATAGATAAAATAACCCACCCCATTGCTGTTGAATAGATTCCAACTCACAGTGGCCCTATAGGACAGAGTAAAACCGCCCTATAGGGCTTTCGAGGCTATAAATCTTTACAGAAGCAGATGGCCACATCTTTTCCCTCTGGAACAGGTGGTGGGTTCAAACTTCCCACCTTTTGGCAGCTAAGTGCTTTAACCACTATGCCACCAGGGCTCCTACAGAATAAATGCAAGAAGAATTCTTAGCATAACTGCATGATTTTTGTCCTTCTAATATTTTATCCCTACAAAAATTTCAAAATGGAGATTATTGTAGCTTTGGGAAATTTATGCATACACAGTGAAATATAGCAAACACAGTGAAATGCATAGATCTTATTAATTTCTTATTATTAGAGAATTTTGGTGGAAAAAGTCCTAGCCTAGAAGTTACATTACCAGCTTTAATGCTGGATCATAATCTTTAAGGTCTCTCCAACTTTAGAATTCTATAAATTCAGAAAACTGGTAATTGAAATAAACATTAGATTAAAATACTAGATTTAAGTATATTTGATGAATAACTATTATCATATAGCATCTAACATAAGCCTATGAGTAAATTGTTTTTAGTGGCTTCAAAAAAGAGAGGGAAGATTTACAAGAAGATGAAAAAAAATGTTGATGATTAAGTTACCTCTGGTATTTCAAATTATATTAGTTAATAAAGAAAATTTTACCTAATGTTAACAAATATAAGGACAGACACAAAAATAAGAGTTGATGTAAAGGAGATATGAGGAAACCTTTTCTGAAACAAACTGTTAGATACCAAAACCCCCTAGGTTTATGTTAGAAACAAGTACAGTTAGCATACCACACTAAAAGTTCAAAAGCTTACATAGCTTATTTTATTTTTTTTAGTTTTAAAGTTAGTAATTAATGTTGATGAGAAATGGAGCCTCGTTTTCATAGATTTAGGATTAAGACAATGGAAAAATAAGTAACTGACTTTTCTAAGACCAAATCATAAATCATTGAAGACCTATGATCTGAATTAGGTTTTCTATTGACTATAAAAATACACTAATTGTGTGTGAGTAGATTTTTATTTCTTTTGTCAAATTCTCTAATTTATAAAAATTTTCTTGGCTGCCTTTCCACTGTATTTTTGTTATTTATGTTTCGCTTTCACTTCATTTGGATGTGTCAAGAGAAGAATACTTGTCTCAATAGCACCTAGACTTCACTGAGCTTTATCAGGTCTGCTCACAATAATGATCAGTTGTCTTTGATAATGTTAGAGGTTGAAATGTGACTTACTGGAGTCAAATGATCTAATTGATCTTCAAGACAAAGAAAACAGTCAAAGAATAAGATTGGAATATAATCTTCCAAAGACTAATTTCTAGTATCTGGGGTAGACAGAAAAGAAAAAAAAAAAAGGGGAGAAAGAATGAACATTTTACCTAAAGATAGTCTACTATAACTGATGTCTCCAAACATCTTTGATTATACATTTTTATTACTAAACATTTTTGGGGCACATTCACAAAATTTATTTTTATTTGTATAAGTGTAATAAATAAATATTTTAAATTTCATAAGTGTAACATTGAATTAATATATTATGTACAAAAAAAAAAAAAACCTGTTGCCGTAGAGTCGATTCCAACTCATAGCGACCCTAAAGGACAGAGTAAAACTGCCCCATAGGGTTTCCAAGGAGTGCCTGCTGGATTCAAACTGCCAACCTTTTGGTTAGCAGGCATAGCTCTCAACTACTACGCCACTTGGGTTTCCAAATTATAAAACATAGGCACACAAATTCATAAGAACAAGAAAAAAGATAACATTAATATCTTAATTGTAAAGTGTTAATTAATGAAAGGTTAATTTTATTTGTATTAACTTATTAATATCATATTGTTAATTCCAATAAATTTTAGTGAAAACTGTGTGATTGAAAGGAGCCCTGGTGGCACAGTGGTTAAACGTTTGGCTGCTAACCAAAAAGTCACCAGTTCGAATCCACTACCCACTCCTTGGGATCTCTATGGGGCAGTTCTACTCTGTCCTATAGGTTCACTATGAGTCGGAATTGACTAGATGGCAATGGTTTATGTGATTTAAACTGCTTCATTATCTTGAAAGTCTTGGTTTAATTCATGGTAGAAGAAGGATTCAAAATTAGGTTCTAAGGTTTGTTTCTGCCAGGGTTTCAAACCAGTTTGTTGTGGTTTGAACTTCTGTTGAGAATTTGCATTTCTAACAAGATCCCAGAAAATTATATCTAAGAATCTCATTTGGGGCTCTTGTTAAGATGTAGATTCTGATTCAGTATAACTGGGGGGTTGAAATGCAAATTCTCAGCAGGGAACTTCTTAGAAAGGCAAATTCTTAGCAGTAGTTTGAAACAGAATGAACTTGCTTGAGGCCCTGGTTTCTGCCCATATTTGACTTTAAGGGCTATAATACCTGAAATACATGACACAGATTCGAATGGACGAAGTAGAAAATTGGTGTTATGTAGCTAATTTTGATACTCAAATTTCAATTCCATCTACCCAATTATGCACAGGTTGTAATTTAGTCTTTTTTTTCTAGTAAATTTCCATCTTCCCTGATGTCTATTAGAACCCTGTTGTGCAGCAGTTAAGGACTATGGCTGCTAATCAAAGAAAAAAAAAAAAAAAGGTTGGCAGTGAGAATTCACCAGCCACTCCATGGAAACCTTATGGGGCCGTCCTATAGGGTTGCTATGAGTTGGAATCAACTCGATGGCATGGGTTTAGTCTGGTTTTCAGTGATGTCAATTAGTTTTCCTTGCTTAGTTTTTTTTTTTTTTAAACAAATGGTGTTTAACTCCGCTGAAATGTCATTTGGAAGGTTTTCAACTATGTTAGAAAATTGTTTCCAAATTTACTAAGTGTTCAGATATGAGAGTTTTAAGGTGATATGCTTACATCATTTTTTGTTTTATTTTTAATAGATTTATTGAGATATAATTTACATACCACAAAATACATCCATTGTAAGTAAACAGTTCAATAGTCTTTAATAAATACAGAGTTTTACAATCATCACCACTGTTCATGTGGGGTTGTCTCCTTCAGGAGCTATGAATACAGGCACTAGGTAACATGTCTACTATGCACACCAGATGTTTCATGCTTTTCTGATTTTATCGAGTAGTTAAATTCTCATGGAACTCACTGCATTCCAAGAAATAGAGTAACTCGGATGCTTGAGATGGAAAAAAAATTTAGGTAACTTTTATTTAACCTGCTTGGCAAACCTGAGTTTCAATTGCTTTCCCCCACATACAGAGTTTTATAGCTTTAGCTCTAAATATGGTAACTTCATGCCAAAGCGCATGCAGTCAGTCAGTCCTTCTCACACAACCTCCTCCCGCATAATCTGGTAGGAATGAGCTCTGAGGTCTTTCTTTAGAGGCTGCATGGCAAAAACCTCTACTTTTCTTTGCCTTCCATCTTACCTCATTTTTCCATATGGAACCTCTTGTTCCACCTTTTTCTAATTATCTCACAATACTACCTATTTCAATTTTTCATTTTTGGAAGTCAAATTCTTCCAAGGACCAAAAAAGATTAATGCATGTTGACTTTTCTTAGTGTGGGAGGCATTTCAGTAGTCTAAGGTTTCAAGAGGAATCCGTCAGGACTACGATCCTATCCTATCCTCCGGGAAAGAAGGCTCTACACCAGATATCTACACCACAGGTTAGAGCTTGCCATGTGCCACCATAACACACTAAGGCAGAAAATCACCTCTCCAGAGAGGGTATAGTCAGGAAACTTTCAGAAAAGGCTTTAGAGATACTTCTTGAGTGGGCCTCAAAGGGCAGAGAAAGATTTACATACTCAGAGAATGGCGCTAGGGGTGGGGCACAATCAATCCTGAAGCTTCCTAAGCAGAACTGTTATCAAGCCCTTCTATCCTTCTCAGGAGACCCGGTGGTGTAGTGGTTAAGTGTTCAACTACTAACCAAAAGGTCAGCAGTTTGATTTCACCAGCTGTTTCTTGGAAACCCTATAGGGCAGTTCTACTCTGAGTTGGAATACACTAGTTAGCAATGGGTTTGGTTTAGCTTTTGATCCTTCTCAGGCTGCTAACCAAAAGGTCAGCAGTTCAAATCTGCCAGCCACTCCTTGGAAATCCTGTGGGGCAGTTTTACTCTATCCGTGGCATGGCACAGCGGTTAAGAGCTACGGCTGCTAACCAAAAGGTCGGCAGTTCAAATCCACTAGGCACTCCTTGGAAACCGTATAGGGCAGTTCTACCCTGTACTATAGGTTAGCTATGAGTCGGAATCAACTCGATGGCAATGGGTTTATAGTGTCACTATGAATCAGACTCCAAGGCAATTTTTTTTTTAAATCTTTCTCAAGGGAAGAGCCCTGGTGGCACAATGGTTAACCATTTGGCTGCTAATTGAAAAGTCTGTGGTTGGAAACTATCAGCCATTCAGTGGGAGAAAGAGGTGGCAGTTGGCTCCCATAAAGAATACGCCTTGGAAACCCAATGGAGCAGTTCTACTCTGTCCTATAGGGTCGCTATGTGTTGGATCTGACTCAATGGTTAGGTGCTTGGCTGCTAACCGAACCTAAAGGCTGGAGGTTCAAATCCACCCAGTAGCTCCTTGGCAGAAAGACCTGGTGATCTGCTTTCGTACAGATTACAGCCTAGAAAACCCTGTGGGGTAGGGCAGTTCTGCTCTGTCATATGCAGTCAATATGAGGCGAAATCAACTCGATGGCACCTAACAACAGTCCCTTCTCAGGCCCAAACTCATTCCAGTGCTCTCATTCCCTCATTTGCCTCCTGCCTTTGTTTTACCATTCCTCTTTCAAAAAAAAAAAAGGAAAGCAAAACAAAAAAAGCTATCAGTATCAGTGTACTTTTTGGAGCTTTTATCTCCACTGCTCCTACCTCCTCCACAGACACACAAGATTGAGGGGACAGTGTTCCTCCTTCCCTTTTTCCTTTCTGCCTCTGCTATTCTTTTTAAGGAATTTACTATTAATCAATATGGGCTAATATGAAGACAACAAGCATTGGAAAGTTGCAAAGTTTTCATGACCTTGCAAGGTTCAAGTTGACTTCTTGCTATAATGGTAATTGAAAAGTCAGTCGGATTTGTGCTGTTTACTTTTGTTCTTGAGAGCTCACCAAACTACTTCAGTTCTTCTAACTTTGTCCTAGGCTCCATGGTCAGCCCGAACATAAAGGTCCCCCTTCAGACCCCCACTTCCCAGTACCTAGGCTCACCAAGGTATTGTGGTTAGTAGGATAAATGCCCCCTCTCCTCAAGAAGGCCATTAGAATCTCTCTTGACCCTCGGGCTAGGAGACAGAGGTTTCTGCCCTTCACTGGAAATCTGGAATTGGGGTGTTGCAACTTTCAAGCAAAGAGCATTTTTGTAGGTGATAACATTATTGGAAAAATGAGCTAGAACTTTGAGGAGAAAGAGCCCAATCTACAGAATCATTTGAGTTGTATTCAAAGGCCAAAATTACATTGTGGGTTGAAAGAGTAGAAGTTTCAAGAAATTCTTTTCAGACTGCTTTTTGGTGAAAGGAAAGGCCAGTAGATGAAGACAGAGCTAGGATAGAAGGAAGGTGGTTTTACAAAAGGTCACATATTTGTAAGGCTCAGGAAGAAAAATTTGGAGGAGAAGGTGTAACACATGATCTAAGAGAGAAATTATACTCAATGGATCAAAATCTTGAAAGAGGGAGAATGACCTATGTTTAGGAGCAGAAGTGGAGTATGACCTTGGAGGAGAAGGGTACATCTACCCTTCTCTGAGCTAGGAGGGAAGGAGGTGACTATAAAATGTGTGAAAATTAAGACTGAGGTTAAGGAAAGTTAAAACAATAATTTCAATCAAGTATGAAAAAGGATTCCTGATGGCATAAATGGTTAAGTATTCGCCTGCTAATTGAAACATTAGCGGTTCAAACCCACCCAGCAGCTCTGTAGGAGAAAGACCTGGCAATCTGCTCTCATAATGATGATTACAGCCTAGATAATACTATGGGGCAGTTCTAATCTGTCACATTGGGTCACTACGAGTTGAAAATTTACTGTATAGAATCTAAGAGCAGCAATATGAAAAAGATCATTGGTGGAAGGCCTAGTACAGTGGGGGCTTGGGGAGTACAAAAACAGGCCAGGTTTTGTAGAAGTGCCCTGGGTAATGTATAGGAAGTCACCTTACTACAGTGAAAGTGATTTGAGAATTAGTGAGGGACAATCTAAGTCTGGATGGTATGAACTTTTAGTGGAATCAAGTGATTTCTTAACCTTATTCAGCAATGCTTGGTAGTTCAAGAGCATGTTAAAAAAAAAAAAAATTCAACCGAGTATCAAGAAAAAATTAATGTTGACTGACAACTTACTTCAGGGGACATTATTAATGGTGGATTTAATTAACATTTTAATCATTACACAATAAAATACACAATATCAAAATACTCATCAAACAGGTTATCTGAGAAAAATTCAAAAATGATTATTGGAGTAAAAGTTCAATTAACTACTTTGTTTCTTCTTTCTACGCTCACCTAAGTCATGAGAAAAGAGGATACCTGTATTTTTATTTGCATTAGACACATCTTCCATTCAGTTATTAAGATAAAAAAACAAAAATAATTTGTATTCCATCAGTTATCAGAATGTATCTCATTTACAAAAGTTTGCATTTTAATTTTTTTATGATCCAACAAGCACACAAGAATATCCAGAAGAATTCAAAAGCATGAAGAGCTAATTTCCATGATGGCATGAGACAGCACTTCCTAGTCCCTGCTGTTCCCTTCCCAATTCTAGAAAGTTCAGGGAAGAGTTCAGCTATTTCATTCCACAGCCCAACCCTGCAAAGGACTGTCAAATAAGTTCACATTTAACTACAAATTGTGGAGAGATTTTTTTCTTTTTCCAGACAAGGCACTATGTTAACTTTTCTTACTCTATTTTTGTAATCTTCAGTTACAGTAAGATAAAAACCAATAGCAAACCATATAATCCAGGTTAAAATTCAGGGGAGTAGTGAGACGTATGTAGCTTGTACACACATTAATCTGTTCCTTTCAACACAGTATTTGTAATTTCTACAAGCCTATCAGCATTTTCACATAGTATGGTCCCTCCAACATGAGAGGCAGTAACATGAATATTTTACTAAATCTTGTTACTTAAAAGATTAATATAAAAATGGCAAAATGACCAAATGAAGGATCCTAAGAACATCAGTAGCTATGTCCTACAGCAACATAATGCTTAAAAGACTGATAGATTAACGAAGTCCCATCTTTAACAGGTGTTATCTATGAAGTTATTTACAAACAAATAAAACCCAGCTAGTATTGACATACTAGTACAAACTGACTTTAAATGAAAGAAGTAGAGAATTCAGTACTAAAGCTCAAGATTTTTGTGTGTACTGCTTCCATGCTTCGGCTTTTTTTTTTTTTTAACCAAATAGAGAGGTAACCTGGAAAAAAGCCAGAAAATGAAATCCATCAACTGTAATCTATTTCCTTTAAACTCGTGTGAAATCATCAGAAGGCAGGAAGGATTGACTCTGTCACCTGCGTCTTTCTTTTCCCTGCTGTAACCTCTTGGGGGAAAAAGTACACACCTGTCAAGCTTATAGTGCAGAATGCACACACAGACTGATGTTTAGTAAAAATCCTTCAAAAAAGAAAGAAAAAAAAATCCTTCAATGGGGAAGATGAGAGGTTTACATTTGGGAAGCAGAGAACACACTTTCTCATGTACTGATCCTTTGGTATCCACCCTCCAATCCATCATCCTGTTACCTTATCTAACTATCATCCGAAGTAAATTCTCTTCGAGTCTCCTTTGCGTAGCACTGTAAGTTTGAAGACTCAAAATTCTGAGGGAAGATTGGCCCCAGGAAAGGAGGAGTGGTTGGGAAGAACAAGCATAAGTGGAATTCAGGTGGATCAGTGATATTAGCAGGAAGATGCTTTTTAAGGGATGGGGTACAAACTTACCTGGAGAAAAAGCAGAAGCTGCACACAAGTCAAAGGTCAGAGGGCACAACCTCAGGGCCTCCCAAACCCAGGAGAAGTGAAACGCCTGCTCTTGAGTTTCACCGTCAGCGATACCAATAGAGATTTAGTTGCTCCTGCCTTTGACGCCGGAGACAAACCCTACCATGCACCGCTGGGGTTGACACGAGAGCAAAGCAGCACCTTCCACAAATTTCAGAGCCAGGACCGGGGAATTCCCTTGCATTTTTCTCCCCCTACCCCTCCGGCGCCAGAGACCGGAGACACCTTCCTTCATCCCCTTTCCCACTTTGTCCAGGCCCTCTCCGTCTTCATAGCATCGGTCTCTATGGCGACCTGAAACCGCGGTTCCCATTGGCCCGTTCAATATAAGGGCCAGGCCAATGGGGAGGGCTAGGCCTCTCCTTCCGACCAATGGGGCTGACGAGGAGCTGGTCCTGAGACGGCGGCGTGCTGACGTTCCCGGGAGCCCGGGGCTGGCTGGGCAGGCGGGCTGGCGGCTGGGCGGGCGGCAGCAGCCTCTGGGCAGCAGAGGGGGCTCCGGGGCTGAGTGCGCGTCAACGCCGGCCGCGGAGGCGGCAGCATGGGCACGGGGTAGCGGGGCAGGTTGGCCACCGCCGCCGCCGGGGTGGTGGGAGAGCCGCTCCGGGGAGGGGGCGGGAGGGGCGGGCGGCCCCTCGGCCGCGGCACTTTCTTAATTTTTCGGGTGCCGCAGCGGCGACCCCTCGGTGCCGATGTCCCTGGTTCCCGGAGCGACGACGGCCGCTGCCTAACCTGGAAAGTAAGTACGCGGGCTGGCGGGAGGGCGCGGAGACAACTGCCCGCGAGACCCCGGCTCTCGCCCCCACGCGCGGGAGCCGGACCTGCCTGTGAGGGGCGCGGAGGGGCGGGCGCCTCCCTCCCGTTACTCCGTCCCCACCGCCGCGCGGCCGCCTCGGCTTTCCTGCCCCGCCTCGTGTTCGTGCCCGCACTCGCCTGCCTGCTCCCCTCCCCCCGGCAGGCGCGCAAGTTTCACCCTCCATTTGCTTTTCCCGGCGATTACTCTCCCCGGGTCTACCCTACACGCCGCGCGACCCCTCCCCACTTTGGCTTTTTCGGACCCAGAGCCCCCTGCCCCGAACTTGAGCACCATGCCGAGCTTTTCTGGACGCATGTCCGGCGACTTCCCCGTTCCTGCCCGCCTGGTACGCCGCCCTGCACCCCCAGCACCCCAGGGCGTCCGCTTTCCTCAGCCCCCGGGGCCGTCTGCCCGCCCTGGCCCCCTCCTCTCACCCTATGCCCCTGCTGCCTCCACCGTCTCCTGTTTGCCCCCTAGTCCCATACTCCTGTGCCCCCCAAACCCTTCGGTCCAGTGCGCCCCTCTCCGCTCGCCGCGCATCCTCACGCTCCACCCCTCCCGGTTCTCAGTCCTGAGCCTCCCCGGCTAGCCTCCTGCCTTACTGCTTCCTCCTCTCCCTGCCAGGAGTTGAAGCTGAGCTGCGACACCCTCCTAGCAGTTCGGGTGTCTCTGCCCGCCGCTCGGGCAGCCCGGCCCTCTCCCCGTTCGCCCTGCCTGGGGAGCGAGGGGGCGGGCAGCGGAGCCGGGATTTGGCTGCGTGTTGGCGGAGTGCGACAAACAGCGAGCAGCGGCAGTGGAGGCGCCGTGGCGGCCGTGGCCGCTCGGGGCGCAGCAATAGGCAGGTGTGTGTGTCCGGGGGGGACGCGCGCCGCCGGCTCTTCGGCTGGCGACAGATTGTGCAGGAATGCGAGGAATGCACCAGGGGCAGAGTCCACACAGCCCGCCGCGCCTGCAAGGCTGCACTAGCGCCTTACCGGCCCAGCTCTTGCTGCGCAGCCAGAGGTCACCGGAGCATCTTCGGAGCTGGTGAGCCTCGCTCTACTCCTTTCTTTTCCTCGCCTCGCCCCATGCGGCAGAGGGAGCGGTGGGGGTGAAGCGCGGCCGTTCTGCTGGGCTCTAGCTAGCCCTTCGTTTGGGTTTTTTGCTGTATGGGTCTCTAGGACTGTGAATTTGGGTCCGATGGTGGCGTAGCCAAGGTTAGTGATCATTGCACGAGGCTTTCTCCCAAGTTTGGTTTCCAAGGTTTGGATAGTGCCTGCTTTTTACGAGAATTTTCTGAAAACCTGCAGGAACAAGGGGGCCAAAGATTCTTAAGAGTGATGAGGTTGCAGCCAATATATTTTAGCTCTATCAAAAAATGTATGTTAATACTCATGGACGAGCATGTACTGTAAGAGAGATCTTGTATGCATCACTTTGCTGTCATAAGAAATTTAATTTTTTTTCCTTCCCATACTGAGCTGTGTTTAGACCTCGTATAATGCATAATGAATAGAAACAGAGAGGCAGTGTTTGGGCAGCGATGGGACAGATAGAACTGTCTGGTACAGTTAAATTCGGGTGTGTCAGTTACACGGGGGAGGTAACACAGGGACACCACAATCATATCCAGTTCAAGATACAATTTGTGTTAGTGGCGATCGCAGTTATTTCTCTGCTTGTTAGGGTTTGACAGAAGACTAAGTACAGCCCTACAACTTTTAAAGAAGGGTAATACATTTATGTGTAAAATTGATAATAGTGTGCATTTTTGGTCAAATTTCATTTTCCTTAAAGCAGAAAAGCAAAATCTTGGCAGAAGATGCATCTCTAGAATTGTCTCAGATTCTCGTATTTTAGAAAGGAAATTGTAAGTGCTTATCTTTTTGAATGCAGTATATATTGATGTAGAAGAATCTTCATTTCTGGTGCGTGAGAAACAATTATGGAAAATGGCAGCATGATAAGGGGAAGGGCAGATGTCCAACGTAAGTGTTTCTGGAGAAGCATACTAGATGTGATTTTGTTTGACACAGTTTGCTTTGGAGGTTGAGTATACTGTGTTTTTCTGCACTGGGTTATTTTGCATTACATTCAGGAAAATAGTAAGTCAGTTGCCCAACAAATCAGCTGTCTTCTAACACCTACTTTGTGTGAATCAACGGGACTGTAAATTATGTGATGAAAGCTTTTCAATAAAGGACCCAAGAGAAAGGAAAATAGAAAATATACTTTGCATGGAGAAGGGTTGTGTTTTTTGGCTGCTACATTGTTTTTCAGGTATGTTGATAATCAGTGGACCTTCTAATTTGGAGACTTAATTTGTATCCAGTAACATTATGGAGGATATTGGGAAGTACTTGTAAATGCCAACAGGAAACTTTTATTATGTAACAATATCATATTACAGTAGTATTTAACAGTTGCTTATTTGATTTGATTTGAAGATTAGAAGAGAAAAGTAAATTGAGTTTCTCTGCTGCATAAGAAATTGAAATAACCGTTGAAGTATGTAGATATTGTATATACCTGATTGGCTGTGCAGATAGTTTTACCTGCCTCAGAAACCTCAGAAACGTAGCATTAAAAACTTTCCAGCCTATTGCTGTAGGTTAATATTATTTCCTATTTGTTACAGATATTTGAAGACAGGAAGTTTTAAAACTGGTAATCCTCCAAAACTGAAAATAATATAAACTGTGTTTTGACCAAAGCACCTTCTTACTTAACCCCACACCCTACTATTATATAAGAAGAGGGTACTACTGCATTTGGTGTCTTTTATGTTATACTGAAGATTCTAATTTGGGGAAACTTAGTGTCCAATTATCTTGATCCTTACCAATACTGTTTTTTGAGGGAGATAAGAGAGCAGGGGTAGTGATGGAAAGCATAAGAGAAGGGAGGAAGGAAGTAGGGGCACCTGGTATTCAACCACAAAATATATATAAATTATTGCTTGAGTCACATCATTCTGAATAAACTAATTCTATGAGTGGTTCTGACATAATTTGAATTTAAAGAAATTACCACCAAACTCAGTTTAATAAAAACTTCAGCAGTTGTAAGACCTTGAATATTTACTTTGTGTATATTAAATCAGAATTAAAATTTTCTTTTCTGAGCTATACAAATTGGCAAAATTAAAATTTTTGAAATCTCAATCCCTAAAATCTAGTTATTGCCAGTTTTTAAAGTGAGAAATTTCTATGCTGTTGACCAGGGACTGATTTAAGTAGAGAATTTGCATACCCTGGACAATGCCAACTATTTGGTAAGCCTTTTTTCTTTAGCCACGTCTTTTGAAATATTATTTTGAGAGTGCTCTGTAACCTTTTTTTTTTTCTTTATTTCTGTCAGAGGTGACTCCCTTACCTTGCTTAATTCTGAAGTAGATACTGTACCTTCATTCTTAATTGGAAGATCAAGTATAGGTTATTCTAGGGCGTAAATATCCATGGAATTGTATGTCACTTTTGGAAGTTGCCTTCACGCCTTCAGTATACTGGGAGATAATTACTCCTTCAATGTGCGAAATGGCTCTGTAGTGCTCTTCCTGCGAGGATAAATGATTCTTCTGAAGCCTAGCACCAGTAGATTAGATATATTTGGAAAATTAAATAACTATTTCATGGCCAAACCCTAACTGCAAGTAGCTGCAAACAGAGAGAGAGAGGAAGCAAAACCTTAAGGATACATGGATGTAGGGCTTCTTATGCTGCCAATATGTGATGATAGCAGTTAGCTACCCAGGTTGATACCCAGTGATGGCTGGGTCGCTAACTGTTATCAGGGGTCTTTCAGGGTAAGGGAATCAAGCCCTATGTGACAGAGAGCTTACTTACTGATTTCTGTTGAAAAGTTGCACACATTCATATGTTTCTCAAATTGTCATTTTAATAATTCAATGCAAGTACTTTAATTTGGGGGGCTCTCAGTATTATTAAATTGGGGGTATTACAGAATGGTGCTTCTCAATTAAACTTAGAAATACTGTAGACATTCCATTTTTCACTGGCCTAGGTTGTTTTTTTTTCATAAATGACGTTTATTTTTTGTTTGATAACTCAGTAAATGTTGACTATATCACTAATCATTTTATTATTCATAGTCCTGATAACATTATAGTTTATTATGACTCATATATAATGATTTATTGCAGATGATAGAATTTCATCATGGATTAGACTGTAAAATTTTAATACTATAAAATATATAAATTAAAATATGAAAGTGTCTGAAATATATTAAATCATGTTGCCTTGAAGCATTTTTTATGAACTGATTAATGCGATTTGGTGGGTGCCAGTCACTCAAGGCAGACATTGAAACATATAGCTCTGAAAATCCAAAACACATAAATCAAGGGCAGGGAGGGAGGGAGCCAGGGAAACCAGTGATCCTCTTTTCTCAACAGCTGAGGCGTGTTTGACTTCTACAGTTATCTTTTGCAATAGATAAATACAGTGAGTTGTAAATGCCCAAGGGCGTTTATCCTGCTCTTCCCTAATCTGCCCCTTTCCCTGCTCCCAGAATCCCACCAAGCGTCTGTCTGCTTTGAGAGGCACAGAAAGACGCTTTTTAGGGCCCTGAACCCACTTTCATAGGATATAGAAGTTGGTGCCTAGTGTTGCAGATTACGTTTAGAGTGGGTGTAGATTTTTGTTATGAAGATGATGTGTGTGGAAGTGAGGTAAAGTATGTAGTCGAAGTGGGGCTGTCAGGGTACTGTGTAGGCTTTGGGGGCCTGTGCTGGAACTTGTAATGCAGTTTTTCATGGAAACCTATGCCTTATTTACAAATAAACCTTGAAAACACTGTACAGGCAGTGTCTCAAGTTCTACCCATTATAAGTTCTTCCTAAATTGCAAACAGGAGAAGGAGATTGAAACGCACCTTGGGCCAGTAAAATTAGGAGAGCTGTCTCTAAACCATCTTGACAAACCATTTAACATTTGGTCTATAGCTTCCTTCTTCTAAAAATGTAAGGCTTAGTTACGTTAATCTAAGATACATTTCAGCTCAAGGTTCCCATAACCATCAGTGTCTTTTTTTAAGAAAAAAAATTTTACTAAGAAGGCATGTCCGTAATCAATTCCTGTGTCCCCTCCTACCCCAAATCCATAGCAACAAGTAAGTGGGGTTGGTCTTTTGAGACTTTTGAACTTCCTTTACACTCACCTTATATAGCTTTTTTTTTTTTTTAAAGATTATCTTGGGCAGTGAGGGGAAGGGATAAAGCATAACATTTTCAACGTTTTGCTCTCTACCCCCACCCCACTCCAAGATTAACCATGATGATCTTTTTATATAGGGAGCTGTATTAGTTTCCTGGGACTGCTGTAACAAAGCATCACAAATTGAGTGCCTTCTAAGAATAGAAATTTATTGTTTCACAGTTCCGGAGGCAAGTAGTCCAAATTCTAGGTATTGGCAGGGCCATGTTTTCTCCGACTCTAGAGAAATATCCTTTCATGTCTCTACAGGCTTCCAGTAGCCCCATGTGTTCCTTGGCCTGCAGCTGCAGTCTAATTCCGTCTTCACATGGCTGCCTTTTCTTTGTTTGCCCGTGCTTTATTGACTATGCAAAGGGATTCGACTGTGTGGATCATAACACATTATGGATAACATTGTGAAGAATGGAAATTCCAGAACACTTAATTATGCTCATGAGGAACTTGTAGATAGACCAAGAGGCAGTCATTCAAACAGAACAAGAGGATACCATGTGGTTTAAAATCAGGAAAGGTGTGCATCAGGGTTGTATCCTTTCACCATACTTGTTACATCTGTATGCTCAGCAAATAATACAAGAAGCTGGATTATTTGAAGAAGAATGCAGCCTCAGGATTGGGAGAAGACTCATTAGCAATCTGTAGTTGTACTTTTGAGGAGCTTGTACATAGACCAAGAGGCAGTCATTAGAACAGAATAAGGGGATACTGTGTGGTTTAAACTCAGGAAAGGTGTATGTCAGGGTTGTATCCTTTCGCCATACTTATTCAATCTGTATGCTGAGCAAATAATCTGTGAAGCTGGACTATGTGAAGAAGTATGCGGCATCAGGATTGGAGGAAGACTCATTAACAACATGCAATGTGCAGATGGCACAGCCTTGCTTACTGAAAGTGAAAAGGACTTGAAGCACTTGTTGATGAAGATCCAAGACTATAACCATCAGTATGAATTGCACCTCAACATTAAGAAAACAAAAATCTTTACAGCTGGACCAATAAGCCACATTGTGATCAATGGAGAAAAGACTGAAGCTGTCAAGTATTTCATTTTACTTGGATCCACGATCAAAGCCCATGGAAGCAACAGTCAGGAAATCAAATGATGTACTGGACAAATCTGCTGCAAAAGACCTCTTTCAAGTGTTAAAAAGCAAAGATGTCACTTTAAGGACAAAGGTGCGCCTGACCCAAGCAAAACCGTGGTATTTTAATTGCGTCATATGCATGCAAAAACTGGACAGTGAATAAGGAAGACTGAAGAAGAATCGATGCATTTGAGTTATGGTGTTGGCAAGAATATTGAATATACCATGCACTGCCAGAAGAACGAACAAACCTGCTTTGGAAGAAGTACAGCCAGAATGCTCCTTAGAAGCGAGAATAGTGAGATTTGCTTTATGTACTTTAAACATGTTATCAGCAGGAACCATTCCTTGGAGAAGGGCATCATGCTTGGTACTGTAGAGGGCCAGTGAAAAATAGGAAGATCCTCGATGAGATGGATTGACACAGTTGCTGCAACAATGGGCTCAAACATAGCAATGATTGTGAGGATGGCACAGGACTGGGCAGTGTTTCATTCTATTGTCCATATGGTCCCTATGAGTTGGAACTGACTCGAGGGTCCCTAACAACAGCAACTCAGATTAGAATCCACCCTACTCTGTTATGATCTCATGTTAACATAGCTAATAGTATTTTCAAATACCCTATTTTGAAACAAGGTCCTGTTCACAGATACCGAAGGCTAGGACTTAAACGTACTTTTGAGGGGTTGGGACAAGAACAAATTTAATCCATAGTAGGAGGGTTATCACTTCTTGAAGGAGGCAGTATTTAGAAACACTTGAACTGTGCTAACCAACAAAGTATAGGAGGTTTGGGTAAACTTACCTTATTAATTCCCTTGCCCCCCCAAAAAACTCCTTTTGGCTTCAAGTCAATTTCGACTCATAACACCCTAAAGGACAGAGTAGAAGTGCCCCATGAGGTTTCCAAGGCTGTAATCTTTACAGAAGTAGACTGCTACATCTTTCTCCTGTGGGGAGCGGCAGGTGGGTTCAAACTGCCCACCTTTTGGTTAGCAGCTGAGCGCTTAACCACTGTGTAACATAGGCTTCTTCCCTAATAAACAATCATCCTTAAAAGGTGAGGACTGATAGTATTACATTGCAGGAGCCAAAAATGGAAACACCTGCAAAATGTAAAACATGCATTTTAAATATGTATATTGTTGTTGCATCTGTAATTCTAGCAGTAGTCATTTTATAGTGTTTTTGCTAGTCAGGACATGAAGAAAATCCTCTAAAGTGTTAACCATTTATGGAGCAACATGAAGCTTAAGTTAGCTCTTTAAGCTGTCTTTTTTTCTCTGAAATTAGTCAAACGTAAAAAGAATAATATTTGAAATCTGGCAGGAAACTGTGCCAAAGCAAGAAGGACTAGAAGGGACAAGGTTTGGAAAATACTCAACGTAAAGCAACAGAGAGTAGTTTAATAGATATCAAGAGACTGTAGTTCTAGACCTGCCTATGCCACTAAGCAGGAGTGTTTCTCGTGAGCAAGTCATTTAACTCCTTTGGGCTTTCGTTTTCTCATCTACCAAATGAGAGAGTTGGATCAGATACTTTCTAGAATTGTTCTAGTACATATATTTCGTAACTTTAAGAATATCAAGACTTCTCATTCAGTTATTATTTTTTTTTTCTCTTCAGCGAGAATGTGTTGTTTTCTCTTCAATAATTTATTAGGATTTACCGTCTGGAATAAGAGGAGAAAATTGAAATTGTTTACCTGACATTCTCAGGTCCTGAAAATATAAGTATTACAGCTAGACAGCCTTGTGATCCTATACTGGCTGAATCAGTGGTTCAGTATCTGTTGTGTGAGAGTAGTGTAAGGTATTCAAGGAGTGAGGATGCTTGGGGGTCTACACGCAACAATCAGCAGGGACTGAGTGATGGCCACCTCCTTTCGTCGATGCTGTTTACCTCTCAGTTTGCCGCGGCCCTGCCTTCTTGGACTCATTTGTTAAGAACCAGTCCGTTTGAGGCTCAACTCCCGATTGAGATTTAATTTTCCAGAAGTTGGGTACAAACAGAAGGGAAATGTAGGATAATGGTTAGAGGGGACTACTCTGGTTAAAATGAGAAAGACGCACTTACCTTTGAGCCAACTGGTTTGATTTGTCCTCAGAGGAATTAAGTAACTCAGACATCCGTTCCTTGGGAAACATGTTGCTTTGCCATGAATACTTCGTGTTCATAGGAACTCATTGATTCATATCTCATTATAGAATGTAGGTGCTTTTTGTTCAACTCTACCAGTGTTTAGAAATTGTGGTGGAGTCTAACAGGATGATTTTTTAATTTAGGTTTGTGCTCTTCTGTAAAAAATTACTGAAAAGATTTTCTTCTAGACCGCGCTCTCTCTCACAAAGGGAAAAAAGAATCCCTATAGAACTTTAGTATGTATATATCCATAAAACAGTAGTTCAGAAACATTGAGTTTGGTTATATCCCTTTGTTGCAGCCCTGGTGGTGCAGTGGTTAAGAGCTTGGTGGTTAACTAAAAGGTCAGCAGTTCAAATCCACCAGCTGCTCCTTGGAAACGTATGGGGCAGTTGTACTCTATCCCATTGGGTTGCAGTGAGTCGAGTTGGAATCGACTCAGTGGCAATGGGTTTGGTTTTGGTATCCCTTTGCTAATACAGTAAGCACATTATTTTCAAAGGAGAGAAGCGATTATACTAATGTATGCAATATTAAATGAACTTTCAGTGTCATGATCAAAGTAAACACTTGAACAGGCTTTTTAGTTTCCATACCTTTATGATGATTGTAAACACTCATGTAAAATAGAAACCAGTAATAACCACTTTGCAATGAAGTGGATCACATTATCTGACATCTCTTTCCTGGACCGAGTGGGCAATAAGGACCAATCCAGTTAGAAGTAACTTCTTATTCCTGGGTACCACTAGGGGTCAAAGCGAGGGGACTGAAGACAGTGCTTCAGATATCTTTTGGAGTCCTAGTCTGTGTAAGGTATTGTGTTCTGTTTCAGATACCTCTTACTTAAAAAGATAAGTGATTCATTTTAGTTCAGCTCAATCAAAATTTATTAGTCCCCTAATATGTATCAGATTCTACTAGCCCTATGTCCAAAAAGGTGACTTCCCCTACGGAGTTTTGTAGACTGTTGGTTTCGGTATTGGGAGTTTCTAAAGAATCTGTGATTTTACAATCTAGTTGGGAAAGATAAGACACATGAACTGGGAACATTGTCCTTGAAAAGTTTGCTATGTAAATAAACATGTAAAATTGTCCTGCAAGTGTATGGAAGGAAGACTTAATACAAAATCTTGTATTTGGTGAGCTTTAGCTAGTAATACTGCTTTCTTAGGTGTTTCTTACTTAATACATTACTGGTATCTAGATTGACTGTTGGCTTTATTTGGGAAAAACCTGCATCTGATGAGGTGCTTCCTACCAGCGATAGAATAGTGATTTTAGATCAGGTTTTAATTGTGAACTTGATTTATTTTTGAATTGTAGTTCTTGAAACGCTTTACCACATAGTCTGTATAAAATAATTAATCCCAGTGAACATGCGTTATTTATGAGAGATTATAATTTATGCCTTAACACTTGCCATTTTAGTAAATTCTGATTTTCCTTTTCATAAAGCAGTACTTGTGGTTTATTGTATTTTGTGCTTTTCTTTTATTCTTTATACAATTTATGTGCCTTTGTAAGTCCAAACTTATTATCTGTTATTGAAAATGTTCCCTTCCATTGTTATGAATAAACAGAAGAATGTTTTGAAAATCTCTTGTGACATCTGCTAGAATAAATGGTCTCATTGGATTTTACCTTGAATTTCAGACTGCTGCACTGATGGAAATTTTCCACTTATTGTCAATTTGTCAATGACTGAATAAGCAGCAAAGTCAGCTTAAAAAAGCACTGAATAAGGAAACAGAAAGCGCAACTGGACTATCAAAAGAACTGCTATTATGTGGGAACCTATGGTAAACCACTCAACTGTTAAATGTCTAACTCATGCTGTGGACAGAGGAAAAATATGTGTCAGTCTGCAATCTATGAACAGTGTATCGGCAGGTATCAATCTTCCAAAATATTGTTTGTAAGTCATTTGTTTGGAACTCTGAATACAATTCCCCATAGAAGCCGCATGGATCCATGAATTTACCACTCTACAGTGTAACTGGAGAGTGGAACTAAAGCATTAATATCACTTCTACAGGAAAAAATGGTTCTTCTTCTCCCCTAAGTTACATACTCCATGGTAAGGACTAATCTTGACCCGTAGGGGTGCTAGATACTTTAAATGAATGAATGAGTTTGAATTCCAGTCTTGGAATACTGTCACCTAGTACTCTTGGATAATCTCTTTGCATAATACCCTACCTTTCATGCTCTTGCAAACTGCATTTGTGAACTTAGATAATTCTTTGTATCAAATTCCATAGTAAAAATACTAATTACAATATTTTAAAAGATCGATTCAGTTATTTTAACTTTAATTGTCTGAATAACTATTATGAGATAGGTTTACGTGATGATCTTTCTCCGACTATTAATACTGCAGCCATTGAGCACCAAGACCAGCTTGATGAGGCTTTGGTGTGACCTTCAGCAAACTTCCTGTGACCCTCCCTTTTGTGAATTATTAATACCTTTGTCTACTCAGGGAGCCCTGGTGATACAGTGGTTAAGCATTCAGCTGCTAACCAAAAGGTCAGTAATTTGGATCCAGTAACTGCTCTTTGGGAACCCTAGGGGACAGTTCTGCTCTGCCCTATGTGGTCCTTATGAGTCAGAATGGATTCAATGGCAATTGCTTGTTTTTTGGTGTGTCTACTCTGTTGATGAGTTGAGGACAAAAGTAGAATTTAGAGTACACGAAGTTTTCAGAGAAAAAACACTAACAATCATTAGTACTGTAAGTTATGTAAGTATTAAGAGTAATAAAACAGCAAATTTCCTAGCTCGTTTTAGCCTAATAGATAAACTAAACTTGTGTTTGGTTTTAATAGTGTAGTTGGAAATACTCATACATTTTGATGGTCCTCGCCCCACCCCAGGAAATCACTTGAATAAAATTTGAATAAATTGTAACTTTTAAAGGCTTTCTTTCTAAAAACATGCACAGAAAATTACACGAGACCTTAGTAATTCAACCTTTATTATTGATGTGTTGGTGATTTAAATTAATAGTTTTTAAAAGTTAAATTTATAGCTTTGGTAAATTACAAAAACTTGCCCATATAATCAATTTTTTTAGTCTTTTGTTGTTGAATGTTTTACAGATACTATGTCCTGTGAGTTCGTCCTATTTTTAGCAAAACTGCATTGATTTTAAGTGGAATTCTTGAAGTTGCTTTGTGGCTGGACTTCAGGTTTTTTATTTTATTTTCCCTGTCGTATCTTTGTTTTGTTTTAGACAGCGGGTATATTCGATTTACAGTAACAATAGTGTGTTTTAAAAATGTAATTGTTAATGTTGGCTCTTTCAGAATTTCACCTACATAGGATGTAAATCATCATAGGTAATACTCTTTCAAAAAAGTGTTTACTGAGTGCTGTACTGTATAAAGGAAACCCTGGTGGCCTAGTGGTTAAGTGCTACAGCTGCTAACCAAAGGGTCGGCAGTTCGAATCTGCCAGGCGCTCCTTGGAAACTCTATGGGGCAGTTCTACTCTGTCCTATAGGGTCGCTATGAGTCGGAATTGACTTGACGGCACTGGGTTTGGTTTTTGGTTTGGTACTGTATAAAGGACAAAATAGGGATATAAATTAGAGAGTATTGTATGTAATTATAATGGATCCAGTTGTCACATTGAAGCCAATATAAGTATACCTGATGTTTCTAAAGGCAAGGCCACAGAACTATGATCTTCCTAGCAAGTTCTATATTTCCTGAAGGCTTTTCTGTAGGCACCTAACATGTCCTTCTTAGTCTGATGAGCCCATCTTTTTCTTCTTCAAGGTCTAACTCAGTGACTCCTCCTTAGTGAAGCCTTCCCTGACCCCTCTCTCCACCCCACTTTAGATTTAAACTTTCCCACCTGTAGTTCTTATCACTTTGCACATAACTCTGCTATTAGCATGTGTCACATTGTGTTGAAGTTGTTTCCGTGTCTGTTTCCTAGTTATATTTTGAGCCCTGCTCAGGTTAGAACTGTGTCATGGTCATCATTGTAATTCTGTCACCTAGCAATGTGCCTGACATACATAGTGAGGACCAGCTGCTTGCTTTGTGAATGAGTGAATAATTTGTTTACAACCTGAGTTTTCTGTCTCTAACCTGCAGTGGCTTCCCCTATTTCCACTGCATTTTCTTGTTTCAACTCCTTTGCCTGCCTACCATTTAAGTCCCTTCATACTTAAACCCTGGTTACTTTTCCTTCCTGAACCTTCCACTTCAGGAAAACTAGCGTACTCAATGTTCCCCGCTTCCCCCTTCACTGTGCTCAAATATTTGCAGTCCTCCAAGACCTAGTTAAAATCCATCCCCTTGTATTGGCCTTCTCAGACCACTCTGGCCAGCAGTGTTCTCTCCCTCTCCAAATGTCTTTATTTGTTCTCAGGCTTTTAAAGATAAACTCCGTGTGGTAGTTTTTATATTCTTATGTGAGACTTGATTTCTACTGGTTTGCTTTTCTGTTGTGTATTTCATCTAAGTAGATTATAGCTTCTTGAGGTAAGTGTCCTTGTCTTATATATTTTCTACTTCAACTAACATTTCATGTAGACTTCACTCAGGAAGAAGTAGAGGGTGTATCTGCCAGTGATGTTGGAGAAGAAGGTGAACCCTTAATTCAGGCATACAGAGATGTACATGAAGAGGCGGCAGCCTCTCCTTTGTCCTTCTTTCATTCAGTGGTTATATGCTAACCACTTATTATGTGCCAGCCTTTGGTATATGTCGTTTAGGTTTTTTGGAGACTCCATTTGCCAAATATGCCATATTAAAATGAGGTTTTGCTGATCAGATTTTGGAGACCTCACTTGCCAAATTAACTGTATTAAGTAGAGTTTTGCTTCTAAGTTGTCATCTTCTATTTTTATAGAATAAACCTGAAAAAAATACTGTCCCATAAAGACAGGAGTAAAAACTGTGGATGAGAAAACAAGTCAAATTTTATCTCTTACAATTTTTGTTTTTACAATGAAAAGATTTTATGTTTCTAAAGCTATAGAATCGGGCCGTCCACTATGGTAGCCATTGACCACATGGGCTATTTAATATTTAAATTAAAAATTTAGTTCCTTACTCTCACTAGCCGCATTTTAAGTGCTGAATAGCCACATGTTACTAGCGGCTATTCTATCAGACAGATTCAGAACATTTCCGTTGTCGCAGGAAGTTCTGTTGGATGGCACTTATACCGAGTCATTGAGATCAATTATAAATAATAAAATTGTGGATGCTTTTAGAGTAAGGAAAGTAACATAGCTTTACAGTTTTCAAAGCATTTGTATTTGCTATTCCTTGAATCCTTCCAACAACTCTGTGAGGTAGGAGGCATGTCCCTTGGTTTTGCAAACTGGGAAATTACAAAAGAGTCACAGCTAGGGATGAAAAGAGTAGGAAACTATTAAAGGTTATTAAAATATCCTAAAAGTTCAGATTTTGATTCTGTCCTCCATACTGAAACAAAATAAATGTTGTTTAGCAGTTAGTAAATATTTGATTAGTGCATCATGGAAAGCATTTGCTATATGATATTTTAAGTGATATTCTTGCTGTCACTTAAAATCTTGTCAAGTTTCTCAAAATTTCTATTGGGTTTTTGAAATTCCCAATGGATTTCAGTGAGTTCTTGTCAACATTTATTTCCGAAACCCAGTGATGGTGTGGAGAGGGGGGTGCATAAATGAGCATGGCCTTGTCCGTTTGTTTAATGTCATGTAGTAAAGACACAACTTTCAGAAGTGCTATAATAGTAGCAAGTGAGCCTTGGAGACCCCAGAAATGTCATTCCTGGATGCAGGAGGTGTTGGCTTGTCATCTTCATCTGTGTACCCACTCCGAATCTGCAGAGACTTACTGTCCACCAGTCTGTCCACATGCTGAGACTCACAGGGGCAACAAACGTTAAGAGGCAGGGTAAATGTTCTCAAAGAGCTTATATTAGAACTTTCTCCATGATTCTGGAGATGAAAGAAGGAAGACAGCTGTTTTGAAAATCTTTGACTTGTAGGTTTGCTTTGAAAATTAAAATGAAAAGCTGCCTGGTACACATAGAAATTTTCATATACAAAGTAAATCCACATAAGAAATACGGTTCATTTAATATGTACAGTATCACTTTGGTTCTTAACTACAGAAAAAGCATAGACCTTCCCCTTCCTTTATTATTTTTTTAAGTTGTCACTTGCTCTGTAAGTGCAGTGTGTCAATTTACAGGAGCATATAATGTTTCTGTGGTTACTTTAAAACATTTATTACAGAAGCAACATTGTTCAACGGCATGAACAGAGAGGTTTAAGGAACCAGTACTCATTTTCCAGGCGCCTGGGAAGCCTAGAGAAGGTATTTTGGATATATCTCTGGGAAGCCTCATGTAGACTGCCTAAGATGTATGTTATTGTTACTCCATTTTTTTCCAGAGAGGAAAAGAAAAGTGTAGAGGTATGTAAGTTGCCCAAAGTTACTCAGCTAAAGGCAGACTGAGTATAATAATAATACCTAGCATTTCTTGAGCTCTTCATATTGCCAGACACTTTCTAGGCACTTTGTATAAATGATCTCATTAAATCCTCCCAATAAGGCTGAGGTAGTTTCTCCTATAATCCCCATTTTACAGGTGTTGAAATAGGTTAAGATTCCTGTCCAACATCACAGAGCTGGGACATGAACCAGAATTCAGTTCCATGGGCGGGGCTCCAAAGACCCTGCTCTTCCAACTATACCAGCAAGCCCCTGTCCTACCTGACATCTCTCTTGGCATCAAATGAACTAAGGCTGCAATCCAGAGCCCATGGCATGGTCACTGGTTGCTTACTTACCCAAGCTGAGCCTCTGATACTTGCCTCTAGGCCATGGGGCAGTCCCTTCCCTTATTTTTGCTTTTAATGCTGACCTTGATTTTTAAAATTCCTTATGTACAAACTAACTCTGAAAACAAAAAATATGTGAAGAAACAATTTGGGTAGCTTAATGTGGATACATTTTGACATTTAATGCTTTCAACGTTTAATATATAACATAAATATATGCTGTAGCCTCTGGTCTTATTTTTCACCGCTTTTAAAAAATTAAGCGATTGGCCCTATAAAAGAAACTATAGGTTGTAACAAGTAAGTAGGTACCTTTACTTCTCTGAATCAATTTGATTGTAAAGACATTAGCACAGATAGAGTCATCTAAAGATTAAAAAAAAAAAAACTGTTGCCATGAAGTTGATTCCAATTTATAGCAACCCTACAGAACAGAGCAGAACTGCCTTACAGGGTCTCCAAGGCTGTAAATCCTTATGGAAGCAGACTGCCACGTCCTTCTATCATGAAGTGACTGCTAGGTTCGAACCACCCACCTTTCAGTTAGCAGCTGAGCACCACTGTGCCACCAGGGCTCTCTAATCTGAAGACAGTATGGTGTAAGTTTTTCGTTGTACTTTATTTTGATTGATTTAAAATTGCACTATTGTACTGAGCTTCTTAAAGCTTTTTTGAGTAAACGGCTGAGTAAGAATGCATTTTCACTGTACCTTTTAGAAACCGTTTCATAAGGTATTTAAGTTTTGGCTATCTTTAGAATGAAACTGGATGATTTAGGCACATTTAATTTTTCAGTAATCAGAACTGCTTAAATGCCTTTGTTAAGTTTAATGTGGTATCTAAAATGGAAATACTTTTAAATGACTAGCATTCTTTGAAGTGATGCTCAGTCCAATAAACGGCAGTTAATAGAAAAAAGAAATTATGCTGATTTTTGTAACTGTGAATAAAATTGGAGAAATATTAAAACAGGCATTCATTGATGTTTAGGTTGAATGCTCCTGGTTATGTCAACTCAACCAGAAGAGATGAATCTTACTTCCAGTGTGCCTTCTCTCATATGTGTGATGAGCTTCTGTTACTGCAGTGGTGGGCACAATTTGAAATAAAGCACGATCCTTCATGTCAGCACTTGAAGGCTTTTTTTTGACAATGAGCAAAATGTTAGGCATTTCACTGTGAATAGCTCTCATGATCCAGAAAAAACGAGCAGACAATTTAATTGTTCTTCATTATAAAAATTAAATCGGATACTGCATTTAATCCAGGAATCTATTTATATAGGATTTTTTCTCCTTTAAAAAAAAAATTAAACTTGCATGCCTAAGCAACTACACTGATACAACATTCAGAAGAAAGTCCATGCTAACTGACTTAACCCATCCTGTTTATTCCTTGATTTCTGTTAATCCTCTTCTTCAGCCCTGCCTAATTCTCTAGAATCTGGAGCTTCCAGTTGTCTATAACTTTAAATATATTTTCATCAGCAATCCTATGAGTCGAAATTGATTCAACGGCAACTAACAACAAAAATAGCAGAGCAGGATAGTTTAGCAGTTTAGAGCCTAAATTTTATTTATTTATTTATTAACTTTTATTGAGCTTCAAGTGAACGTTTACAAATCAAGTCAAACTGTCACATATAAGTTTATATACACCTTACTCCGTACTCCCACTTGCTCGCCCCCTAATAAGTCAGCCCTTCCAGTCTCTCATGACAATTTTGCCAGCTTCCAACTCTCTCTATTCTCCCATCCCCACTCCGGACAGGAGATGCCAACACAGTCTCAAGTGTCCACCTGATACAAATAGCTCAGTCTTCATCAGCATCTCTCTCCTACCCACTGTCCAGTCCCTTTCATGTCTGATGAGTTGTCTTCGGGAATGGTTCCTGTCCTGGGCCAACAGAAGGTTTGGGGACCATGACCGTGGGATTCCTCTAGTCTCAGTCAGACCATTAAGTATGGTCTTTTTGTGAGAATTTGGGGTCTGCATCCCACTGATCTCCTGCTCCCTCAGGGGTCTTCTGCTGTGCTCCCTGTCAGGGCAGTCATCGGTTGTGGCCGGGCACCAACTATTTCTTCTGGTCTCAGGATGATGTAGGTCTCTGGTTCATGTGGCCCTTTCTGTCTCTTGGGCTCTTAGTTATCGTGTGACCTTGGTGTTCTTCATTCTCCTTTGATTAGAGCCTAAATTTTAGATTGTAGATTTAGTCATGTTTCTGTACCTTTAGGCAAGTTACTTAAATTCTTTGAGATTGTTTCTTTATTTGCAGTATGGGCATAGCAAAATCTAGCTCCAGAGGCATATTTTCCAGGTAACTAATGATGCTTAAATTTTAGGACCCCACAGTTGCCTGAGTCCCTTCCAAGAGCCTGAAGGAAACTAACAGTATATAAGTGATCTTATGTTTTTGTAAAATTTGCAAAAGTAAGAGGTTTTTTTTTTAATAATTTTTATTGTGCTTTAAGTGAAAGTTTACAAATCAAGTCAGTCTCTCACACAAAAACCCATATACACCTTGCTACACACTCCCAGTTACTCTCCCCCTAATGAGACAGCCTGCTCTCTCCCTCCACTCTCTCTTTTCATGTCCATTTCGCCAGCTTCTAACCCCCTCCACCCTCTCATCTCCCCTCCAAGAAGGAGATGCCAACATAGTCTCAAGTGTCCACCTGATCCGAGAAGCTCAAAAAGTAAGAGATTTTTAACGGCAGCTAGTTTAGATCAATATCTTTCCATCCCACCTTCTGCTTCCCCATCCAGCTTCACAGTCCCCCCCAGCCCCCATTCTTTCTCTCGTGGCAGGTTGTGTTAGAGTGGCCATGGGCCTTTTTAAATTCAGTTTATGCAAAACTGAATTGGATACATTTACCTTGGGTACAGCGATTTTTTTTTTTTTTTTAATGTAGTTTGAGGTTATTTCTGTGTATAGCTAAGTCATTGCTAGCCATCCGTGTGTGGGAATGCCTTTCAGGAATATTTCTACAATCTACTGTGTGGATTTAGCTGTCATTGTGACATAAAAGTGCAGGACCAGAGGTTGCATGAACAAGTCTATAGTGTCCCGCAGTGGAAGTGTGTGGATGATGGAGAAGAAACAAGGTTTGAAATGTATGGAGCAAGAAGCCAGTCTGTGTAAAATTCTTCCAGTCGTTGGATGTGTGATATTGTAAGCAGAGGCTTCATTTATCATAGAAGCTTGGTCTAAATGGAAGTTCTCTCATGTTGGCAATAAACTTGATAATTCAGCCTATACAGTTATAAATATACTATTGAATAAAATTATTATTTTTAATGTTTCTGTATGACATAATAGAAGTCACTCTGACACAGAAAAGTAAACTGTAATAAATTTTTAGATCACTCTGAAAGCAGTAATTAAGTGGGAGAGAGATAATTCTAGTAGAAGTAATGAAATATCATGAAACTGACCGTTTCCACTTTATCTTTTGCACCCAGCAGAAGAGTGGGTACTAAGTAAGTGTTTGTAGACTGTATAGTTTGTTTTTTAACCTAGCCAAGGACATTTTTATTTTCACATTGTACTTAGTGGGTAGGAAACACACAGCAGCCTATTCCGTCTGCTGCAATCTGCTGTGACTTTTAGCCCTTCTCTAGCTTCTGGAAGGCTTTTTCTTCCACCTGTGTTGGGGACAGTTCAGAAGTGCCAGGGTGTTACCATCCCAAGGAGCAGCCCTTAACCAATGACTAATGAGACCTGGAACAGTGGCCCAGCTTCTTCACCCCTCAGTTGGGGCATCTTTGAGGTGTACCGTCTGCACGCTTCCTGAAGTACTCAGTGGGAGAGGGAGTCTTATTTGCTCACAACAGTGATCTACTGATTAATGCACCTTGTATTGGTTTCCATCCCTGGACTATCTCTCTTGTTCACTTCCCAAATAAATTACTTGCACTCCTTTTCCGAAAGTCTGCTTCTGGGGAAACTCAACCCAACAGAGACAGTTGTAGTTCATACAAGTTTTTAGACGTTTGAATAGTTCCTTTTATTAGGGACAGTTCACAAAATCTGGGAGACTTGAGATATAATTTTTTGGGGGAGAGGGCAGGTGTTAATAGCTTACATTAGACTCCCAAATAGTTCATTGCCCTCTTCCCCTCTGCACCTCAAGAATTAGGATCTAGTGCAGTAAGGGAAAAGAGAAATTCTTTTCTTCTTAACTTAAAACATTAGAGCAGTTGCTTCCCTTTTAAAAGAATGGTTTACTGCATCTTTTTAGACACGACCAGGAAATCATTGAGGCATTGCAGATGCACGTGTGATCATACCTCAGTAACTAAAGATGTGATTTTAGGTTTGCATTCATGCTACTGGTTATCATCATCCACATACACAGTCAAAACTGTGCTATAGTATCACATTATGATCTTTACCCTGCACTTCCGTGGGCTCATCCTCAGAAGTTTTAATTGAAATAAAGTAGTGTTAATACCAGGTTAGAGAAATGCTTTTTTAAATTTAGGAAATTCCACTTTTAAAAGTTTTTTTCTGATTATGAAAGTAATCCATGCTTATGTGGAAAAATCTTTAAATGCAGACAAGTACAGAAGAAGAGAAGAGAGTAAAACCCAGCTATCCAGAGATGAGCACTGTTAGCATTTTGTTTTTTACTTTTTCTAACTATATCCATGTATATATTTAAAAGAATTGGAATTAATGACCATCATCTTCTCATCTCATTAAATATTCTCCTAAAACATGATGTTTAATGTTCACGTAGAATTTTATTATATGGGTATACTATGATTTAATCTATCCCTTATTGGACAATCTTTTTTTTCCCCCTAATTTTTTACTTTTGTAAGTAATGAAATTTCTTTTCTAATTTATGACTATATGAAAATTAAGCCACAGATATCATTACCACACTTGTCTGAGGATCACACTGCTGATGAGGTTAATGCTTACAGAACTAGAGACTTTTAGACCTAGGAAGGTTATTGGAGAGCACCTTATGCAGTGTCTTCCCTTTACTGGTGAAGAGCCTGTGGTCTGGAGAGATGGTCACTCATATGCTTGCCTGTCTCAGGAGGTGCTTTCCTTAGAGGTCCTATCCATGTGTGTCTGCCTCCTGATTTTCCTTAATGGGAACAGTGTTTGCCTCCCCTTGATAAATGCCAGGTTGCTATCTGCAGTCCACACCTCTGTTTTACTTCTTAAGGTAATCCTCACGTTTAGAACTTTGAGTTTGCTGTTCCCGTGGTCACCTTGTATTAGGCTACTGTGTGGGAGTACTTTGGGAGACTTGATTTCAGGATGAGTTGCAGGAAGCAATGGGAGGTCAGTGGCATCTTTGGAATCTGGGTTACAGATACCATTTTTGTCATCCATTCTCCAAGGCAGGCCTACGTGTTAAAGTTGAAAAAGAGTGGGAGCTGAGTCTTAGCCAGAAGCCTAAACCAGGTACCATGTTAATATCCCAAAGTTAATACCCAGATTGCAAAGGCTATAATCTTATTGAGAGTTAACATCTCTGTCATTTCATGGGTTAACATATGTATTTAAAAAAATTTTATTGTGCTTTAGGGGAAAATTTACAGGGAAAATTAGTTTCCCATTTGATTGCTTGTACATAGTGTTCCATGACATTGGTTGTGTTCCCCACAATGTGTCAGTACTCTCCCTGTTTCTGACCTGGGTTCTCTGTTTCCTTTCGTTCAGATTTTCTGCCTTCCTGCCTTCTCATTCTTGCTTTTGGGAAAGTGTTTTCCTTTGAGTCTCGTATAATTGATTGTTCTAAGGAACACATTCCTCTCAGGTGTTATTGTTTATTTTATGGGCCTATCTCTTGTTTGGCTGAAAGGTGGTCTCCAGGAATGCCTTTAGTTCCAGGTCAGACAGGTATCCCAGGGCTGTAGTCTCGGGGATTCCTCCAATCTCTGCTAAACCAGTAAGTCTGGTCTTTTTTGTGAATTTGATTTTTTTCCATGTTTTTCTTCTACTCTGTCCAGGAACAACTTTTGTGATCCCAGTCATGCCAGTCAGAGCGGTCGGGAGTGATAGCCAGGCACCATCTAGTTCTTCTTGTCTTGGGGTCGTGTAGACAGTGGTTGATATGGTCCATGTGTCCATTAGTCCTTTTGGCTGATTGCTCCCTTGAATCTTTGTTTTTTTTCACTCTTCCTTGCTCTGGACTGGAAGAGACCAATAGTTGTATCTTACATGGCTGCTCACAAGCTTTTAAGACCCCAGATGGTACTCACCAAAGTAGGATGCAGAACATTGTCTTTATGAGCTATGTTGTGCCAGTTGACATAGATGTTCTTGAGTCTGAGGTCCTTTGTCTTCGAGCCTAGGAACTTCGTCCCACAAGGTGTTTGGTTATGTCTAAGAAGTTTCCATGATTGTGCCCCTTGTATGCTCTATTGTCTATGTTAATATACATGCAGCACCTACAATTATGTATGTAAACCTATATCTGCAGGTGAGTGTGCTTTGTTACACCCTCCCACGTGTCTTTAGCATACCTATCTACCTATGTATCCATTTGTAAATTATTGTTTGTCAGTACTATTGTTGCAGAATTATCTATGCTATAGTAGTTACTGTAATTGTCTTTTATTCTTGCTTTCCTCTCAGTGTCTTCCCTTACCTTGGTCGTGTTGTGCTGACTTCCCCTGTAGGATATATTGCCTTTCCCTTCACAGTATTATCATGTGTCTTCTATTTAGTCAGTACTTTTCCTTCCCTCCCCTCTCCACCCCTGGTAACCATTAAAGAATTTTGTTTTCTTTTTTTCCTGTGTGTAAACCTTTCATTGTTATTTTATACTTGTGGTCTCATACAATGTTTGTCTTTTTGTGATTGATTTATTTCTCTCAGCATAATGTCCACCAAATTCATCCATGTTGTGAGATGTTTCGCAGATTCATTATTGTTTATCATTGCATAGTATTCCATCATGTGTATGTACCACAGTTTATCCCTTCATTCATTGATGGTTGCTTAGGTTTCAGTCTTTTTACTGTTGTGAATAATGCTGCAGTGAACATGGATGTGCATATGTCTATTCATGTGATGGTTTTTATTTCTTTGGGGTATATAGCTAGGAGTAGGATTACTGGACCACATGGTATTTCTATTTCTGGCTTTTTACGGAAGCACCATACTCTTGCGTAGTGGTTGTACTCTTTTGCACTTCATCAGCAGTGTATGAGAGTTATAGTTGCCCTACAACCTCACCAATATTTGTTGTTTTCTGTTTTTTTGATTAGTGCCATTATTGTTGAGGTGAGATGGTATCTAACTGTAGTTTTGATTTGTACCTCTCAAATGGCTATAGGGTTGCTATAGGGCCCCTCTAAGTTGGAATCGGCTCAACAGCAGGGTTTTTTTTTTTTTTTTTTAATGGCTAGTGATAATGAGCATTTCTTCATGTGTTTGTTAGCCGCCTGAGTGTCTGATGATGTGTCTGTTCATATCCTTTGCCCATTTTTTAATTGAATTGTTTGGCTTTTTGTTGTGGGGGTGTTGAAGTTTTCTATAAATTTTAGAGATTAGACCCTTGTCAGAGGTGCCGTAGCATAAAATTTTCCCCAGTCTGTAGGTTCTGTTTTTATTTTGGAGAAGTCTTTTGATGAGCATGAGTGTTTAATTTTTGGGAGGTCGTATTTGTCTAGTTCATCTTCTGCTGTTTGTGCATTTTTAATTATGTTTGGTGTCTGTGTATTTGGTTTTAAGGTTTTAGATTTTATGAATTCTTTTTGGTCTATGTATTTTGTATAGTAATTGCCATTTTATTTTCAAATTTTAGGAAAGACTGAAAACAGACACACAGTGTTATGGAATCCAGATGTAGCCCTTTATTTGACATTCAAATGTCTTTGAAAAAGTGGAGCCAAACAGTTTTGCATATTCAAAATTATATTTTTTTTAGAAAGTAAATATAGGATACACAGTTTTCCCGAAGGGTTAAAGAAAATGACCTATATGTTCAGTGTAAGATAAATCAAGTTGTTGCTTCTCTAAATCATTCTCACTGTGCCATCAAAACATTTAAATGGCCCTCTCTTTCTATTCTTGGACTTACTAGCTTGATATAATGGCCTCACCAAGAAAAAATTCTTCTTGCTTTATGTTAAATATGTGGGCTTAGTACTTGAAGCATTGATTTAATGGTGCATTGTAATGTCTACAAGTGAATAAGAAAAGCTAAACTAAATACACTATTGAACATAATTTTAGGCTTAGGAGTTGCGTATAAGAAATTGGTGAGGTGGCAATGAGTGATGCTAAAGAATTTTACATCAGGATGTGTCAGGAGTCTGTTGCTTCAAGCATCATGTCTTAATGGTCATTTTATTTAAATCTCTGATTTAAACTTGATGGCAGGGGGAGGCCCATCTATACTGCCTAGCTAGCCAAGTAAAATCTCTTTAGTTATAAAGTGGAGTCCTTGGGTGGTGCAAATGGTTAAATTCTCAGCTACTAACCGGAAGGTTGATGATTTGAACCCACCCAGATATACCTTGAAAGAAAGTCTTTGGAGATCTGATTCCAAAAGGTCACAGCCATGAAAACCCTATAGAACACAGTTCTCTGAAACACATGGGATCACCTGTCTTGATGGCAGTTGGTTTGTTTGTTTTTTTTTTTTTTTTTAAGTGATACATTTAAACCTTGCCATAATATTGTTGTTTTTGTTGTTGTGTGCCGTTGAGTTGATTCTGACTCATAGCACCCCTATATGACGGAGTAGAACTGCCCCCATAGGGTTTCCTAGGCTGTAATCTTTATGGGAGCAGATGGGCAGGTCTTTTCTCTTGTGGAGCTGCTGGTGGGTTTGAACTAGTGACCTTTCAGTTAGTAGCTGAGCATTTAACCATTGCATCATCAGGGCTCCTGAAAAAAAAAACAAAAAACAAAGCAGACACATTGCTGTTGAGTTGGTTCCGACTCATAGCGACCCTCGAAGACAGTAAAACCGCCCCGTAGGGTTTCCAAGGAGCGCCTGGTAGATTTGAATTGCCGACATTTTGGTTAGCAGCCATAGCTCTTAAATACTATGCCATCAGGGCTCTCAGTGGGGTACAAAAAGTTCAGCCCTGTGAAATATGGGGTCAGATCTCTGCAAGGTTAGTGAAGTCAACCAAAGCAAACCTGCAAAACAAGCTAGCCAGTCACAAATTTCAGTTTCTGAAGACCAATTCTGTTATATATAAATTTGTTATCTGAATTCACATTATTTAAATTTGTGTAGATGTGGAATACTTTGTCATAAGCTTTTACTATAATTTGTTCATTATGAAAGTTTTTCAGAGCTTTCATAGGTATCATAGTTGTTCCTATCCTGAATTTGTCGGTAACAAATTGGTGTTATCTGTTAGCCATACCAATATAAAGCAGTGAAACTATGATCAGTAATTATGCTTCCAGAAACCTCAAATGCTGGCAATAGCCAAACCCTCAGGTCTGAAGTCTGAACCTGAGACATTTTGATCTGGCTAAAACCTGCTCTAAACCCTGAGATGTCTACATGTACAATCCTGTGCTTTATAAGCATAATGGATGGAATTGTGTCCCTCCAAAATATGTGTTGTAAATCCTAAACTTCTAATCCTATAGATGTCATCCCATTTGGGAAAAGGACTTTCTTCGTTATGTTAATGAGGCCATTATCAGTGTAAGGTAATTTTAAACCAATCACTTTTTTTTTAATAATAATTTTTATTGAGCTTTAAGTGAACGTTTACAAATCAAGTCAGTCTGTCACCTATAAGCTTACATGCACCTTACTCCTTACTCCCACTTACTCTCCCCCAATGAGTCAGCCCTTCCAGTCTCTCCTTTCGTGACAATTTTGCCAGTTTCTAACCCTCTCTACCTTCCTATCTCCCCTCCAGACAGGAGATGCCAACACAGTCTCAAGTGTCCACCTGATACAGATAGCTCACTCTTCATCATCATCTCTCTCCTACCCATTGTTCAGTCCCTTCCATGTCTGATGAGTTGTCTTCAGGAATGGTTCCTGTCCTGGGCCAACAGAAGGTTTGGGGACCATGACCGCTGGGATTCCTCTAGTCTCAGTCAGACCATTAAGTCTGGTCTTTTTATGAAAATTTGGGGTCTGCATCTCACTGATCTCCTGCTCCCTCAGGGGTTCTCTGTTGTGCTCCCTGTCAGGGCAGTCATCGATTGTGGCCGGGCACCAACTAGTTCTTCTGGTCTCAGGATGATGTAAGTCTCTAGTTCATGTGGCCCTTTCTGTCTCTTGGGCTCACAGTTATTGTGTGACCTTGGTGTTCTTCATTTTCCTTTGCTCCAGGTGGGTTGAGACCAATTGATGCATCTTAGATGGCCGCTTGTTAGCATTTAGGACCCCAGACGCCACATTTCAAAGTGGGATGCAGAATGTTTTCATAATAGAATTATTTTGCCAATTGACTTAGAAGTCCCCTTAAGCCATAGTCCCCAAACCCCTGCCCTTGCTCCGCTGACCTTTGAAGCATTCATTTTATCCCGGAAACTTCTTTGCTTTTGGTCCAGTCCAGTTGAGCTGACCTTCCGTGTATTAAGTATTGTCCTTCTCTTCACCTAAAGTAGTGCTTATCTACTAACTAATCAGTAAATAACCGTCTCCCACCCTCTCTCCCTCCCCTCCTCGTAACCACAAAAGTATGTGTTCTTCTCAGTTTATATTATTTCTCAAGATCTTATAATTGTGGTCTTATACAATATTTGTCCTTTTGCCTCTGACTAATTTCGCTCAGCATAATGCCTTCCAGGTTCCTCCATGTCATGAAATGTTTCACAGATTAGTCACTGTTCTTTATCGATGCATAGTATTCCATTGTGTGAATATACCACAACTTATTGAACCATTCATCCGTTGATGGACACCTTGGTTGCTTCCAGCTTTTTGCTATTGTAAACAGAGCTGCAGTAAACATGGGTGTGCATATATCTGTTCGTGTAGAGGCTCTTATTTCTCTAGGGTATATTCCGAGGAGTGGGATTTCTGGGTTGTGTGGTAGTTCTATTTCTAACTTTTTAAGAAAACGCCAGATAGATTTCCAAAGTGCTTGTACCATTTTACATTCCCACCAGCAGTGTATAAGAGTTCCAGTCTCTCCGCAGCCTCTCCAACATTTATTACTTTGTGTTTTTTGGATTAATGCCGGCCTTTTTGTTGGAGTGAGATGGAATCTCATCGTAGTTTTAATTTGCATTTCTCTAATGGCTAATGATCGAGAGCTGCCTGGCTCATGTATCTGTTAGCTGCCTGAATATCTTCTTTAGTAAAGTGCCTGTTCATATCCTTTGCCCACTTCTTGATTGGGTTGTTTGACTTTTTGTGGTTGAGTTTTAACAAAATCCTATAGATTTTAGAGATCAGGCGCTGGTCGGAGATGTCATAGCTGAAAATTCTTTCCCAATATGTAGGTGGTCTTTTTACTGTTTTGGTGAAGTCTTTAGATGAGCATAGGTGTTTGATTTTTAGGAGCTCCCAGTTACCTGGTTTCTCTTCATCATTTTTGGTAATGTTTTATATTCTGTTTATGCCTTGTTTTAGGGCTCCTAAGGTTGTCCCTATTTTTTCTTCCATGATCTTTATCGTTTTAGTCTTTATGTTTAGGTCTTTGATCCACGTGGAGTTAGTTTTTGTGCATGGTGTGAGGTATGGGACCTGTTTCATTCTTTTGCAAATGGATATCCAGTTATGCCAGCACCATTTGTTAAAAAGACTATCTTTTCCCCAATTAACTGACACTGGGCCTTTGTCAAATATCAGCTGCTCATATATGGATGGATTTATATCTGGGTTCTCAATTCTGTTCCATTGATCTATGTGCTTGTTGTTGTACCAGTACCAGGCTGTTTTGACTACTGTGGTGGTGGTATAATAGGTTTTAAAATCAGGTAGAGTGAGGCCTCCCACTTTCTTCTTCTTTGTCTGTAATGCATTACTTATCCGAGGCTTCTTTCCCTTCCATATGAAGTTGGTGATTTGTTTCTCCATCCCATTAAGAAATGTCATTGGAATTTGGATCGGAAGTGCGTTGTATGTATAGATGGCTTTTGGTAGAATAGACATTTTTACTATATTAAGTCTTCCTATCTATGAACAAGGTATGTTTTTCTACTTAAGTAGGTCCTTTTTAGTTTCTTGTAGTAGTACTTTGTAGTTTTCTTTATATAGGTCTTTTACATCTTTGGTAAGATTTATTCCTAAGCATTTTATTTTCTTGGGGGCTACAGTGAATGGTATTGATTTGGTTATTTCCTCTTCGATGTTCTTTTTGTTGACGTAGAGGAATCCAAGTGATTTTTGTATGTTTATCTTATAACCTGAGACTCTGCCAAACTCTTCTATTAGTTGCAGTAGTTTTCTGGAGGATTCCTTAGGGTTTTCTGTGTATAAGATCATGTCATCTGCAAATAGAGATAATTTTACTTCCTCCTTGCCAATCTGGATGCCCTTTATTTCTTCGTGTAGCCTAATTGCTCTGGCTAGGACCTCTAGCACAATGTTGAATAAGAGCAGTGATAAAGGGCATCCTTGTCTGGTTCCCATTCTCAAGGGAAATGCTTTCAGGCTCTCTCCATTTAGAGTGATGTTGGCTTTGTATAGATGCCCTTTATTATGTTGAGGAATTTTCCTTCAATTCCTATTTTGGTGAGAGTTTTTATCATAAATGGGTGTTGGACTTTGTCAAATGCCTTTTCTGCATCACTTGATCATGCGGTTTTTGTCTTTTGTTTTATTTATGTGGTGGATTACATTAATGGTTTTTCTAATAGTAAACCAGCCTTGCATACCTGGTATAAATCCCACTTGGTCGTGGTGAATTATTGTTTTGATATGTTGTTGAATTCTCTCGGCCAGAATTTTGTTGAGGATTTTTGCATCTATGATCGTGAGGCATATAGGTCTGTAATTTTCTTTTTTTGTGGTGTCTTTACCTGGTTTTGGTATCAGGGATATGGTGGCTTCATAGAATGAGTTAGGCAGTATTCCGTCATTTTCTATGCTTTGAAATACTTTTAGTAGTAGTGGTGTTAACTCTTCTCTGAAAGTTTGGTAGAACTCTGCAGTAAAGCCATCCAGGCCAGGGCTTTTTTTTGTTGGGAGTTTTTTGATTACCGTTTCAATCTCTTTTTTTGTTATGGGTCAATTTAGTTGTTCTACTTCTGATTGTGTTAGTTTAGGTAGGTAGTGTTTTTCCAGGAATTCATCCATTTCTTCTAGGTTTTCAAATTTGTTAGAGTACAACTTTTCATAATAATCTGATGTGATTCTTTTAATTTCAGTTGGGTCTGTTGTGATGTGGCCCATCTCGTTTCTTATTTGGGATATTAGTTTCCTTTTCTGTATTTCTTTAGTCAGTCTGGCCAATGGTTTATCAATTTTGTTGATTTTTTCAAAGAACCAGCTTTTGGCTTTGTTAATTCTTTCAATTGTTCTTCTGTTCTCTAATTCATTTAGTTCAGTTCTAATTTTTATTATTTGTTTTCTTCTGGTGCCTGATGGATTCTTTTGTTGCTCACTTTCTATTTGTTCAAGGTGTAGGGACATTTCTCTGATTTTGGCTCTTTCTTCTTTTTGTATGTGTGCATTTATCGATATAAATTGACCTCTGAGTCTGAGCACTGCTTTTGCTGTGTCCCAGAGGTTTTGATAGGAAGTATTTTCATTCTCATTGCATTCTATGAATTTCTTTATTCCCTCCTTAATGTCTTCTATAACCCAGTCTTTTTTCAGCAGGGTATTGTTCATTTTCCAAGTATTTGATTTCTTTTCCCTAATTTTTCTGTTATTGATTTCCACTTTTATGGCCTTGTGGTCTGAGAAGATGCTTTGTAATATTTCGATGTTTTGGGTTCTGCAAAGGTTTGTTTTATGACCTAATATGTGGTCTATTCTAGAGAATGTTCTATGTGCACTAGGAAAAAAAGTATACTTTGCAGCAGTTGGGTGGAGATAAACCAATCACTTTTGAGATGTAAAAAGAATAGATAAGGCACACAGAAGGAAGCACAAACCAAAGGGAAAATACATGCCACATGGAGATCACCAAAGAACCAAGGGATGAAGTGGAAAAGAGACAAGGACCTTCCCCTAGAACTGACAGAGAGAGACTTCCTCTAGAGCCAGTGCCCTAAATTTGTACTTCTAGCCTAATTATGATGTTGGTGAAGAATATTGAATATATTATGGCTGCCAGAAGAATGAACAAATCTGTCTTGGAAGAGATACAGCCAGAGTGCTCCTTAGAAGCGAGGATGGTGAAACCTCATCTCATGCGCTTTGGACATATTATCAGGAGGGACCAGTCCCTGGAGAAGGACATCATGCTTGGTAAAGTAGAGGGTCAGTGAAAAAGAGGAAGACCCTCAACAGGATAGATTGACACAGTGGCTGCAATAATGAGCTCAAACATAGCAATGATTGTGAGGATGGTGCAGGACTGGGCAGTGTTTCATTCTGTTGTACCTAGGGTCGCTGTGAGTCGAAAACAACTTAAAAGCATCCAGCAATAACAACAGCCTCCTAAACTGTGAGAAAATGAATTCTGTTTGTTATAGCCACCCACTTGTGGTATTTGTGTTATAAAAAACCACCCAGTGCCGTTGAGTTGATTTCGACTCATAGCGACCCTATAGCAGCACTAAAAAACCAAGACAAGTAAAACACACATGGGAGCTAAATGCTTTTTATAAATTCTTAATCTGTAATCTGGTCTCTATTTTTGTGAGCCAACGACAGGATGAAAACCTGTTGACAGCAGTAAATGGTGGGCCCAGGTGTTTCAGGGCCACAGTTGCATAGCAGAGCGTCCTGGGCAAGATACCATGTTTCCCATCAGCAAATGTAGCTGGGAATTCAGGACTCTAACCGCCCCCTACCACCACCCCCTCAAAAAAAAAAAAAAAAAAGGACACATACATAGAAAATGATCTAGGCCAATCCAGGTGGAGGTGTGCTTTTTACAAATAAAGAATTAGAAGAAGCCATGCCACAGTGAATGAACTACTTCACTGCAGCAGATCAGCTTCTGTATCACTGAAATATTAATTATAACCTGATCTCTCTGGAAACCAAACAGCAAGGGACAGACCCTGTAAAAAGAGTAAGGTATCAGACATAAGGCAGAGTGCCTTAAATTCTGTTGGCATATTGATCAGCAGGGATTAGGCCGAGGTCCAATTCTTGGCAACAATTTCCTTGTCAAACAATGGTTATTGGCCCATGCCAGATAAACCAGGTATGCAAGTAAACAAGTTGATAACTATAGTAATGGATGAGTGTTCACAACCTCAGAAACCCTGGTGGCATGGTCGTTAAGAGCTGTGGCTGCTAACCAAAAGGCCAGTAGTTCAAAACCACCAGGTACTCCCTGGAAACTCTGTGGGGCAAATCTGCTCTGTCCTATAGGGTCACTATGAGTTAGAAATTGACTTGATAGCAACGGGTTATTCACAACCTGCTTCGTATATATACCCAAATAAACTAAGGACAAAGTTTATTCCCTCAGCTCTTGTGCTCTACACAGAAATTTCTGGTTCAGGCAAAAAACATTTTGAGTGTTCTAAAATAGTCTGGCAGAGGTTCGAAGTCTTAAATTTGCAGGTTTGTTTTTGACAGGGTGTGATTTGAAGCTTAGTATTAACCTCATGTCAGCTACAAGATAATGAGATTGTTGAACAGAAGGGGAATATTAGCTTTATCTCAGGTTATAAAGATATAATCATTAAGATGATTCTCAGTTTTTTTTTAAATAAGGGAAGATTTCAGAAAAATTACTTCTTTACCTTAAAAGTAATTGCACTAAGTTGTATGTTTTGTTTCTCCCAGTCAATGAGTTAGATAGTTTAAAGATGGAACATTCACAAGCAGATGACATACTATGATTTTAGCTTTCAAAGTTTAATAAACACATAGGACTATACCGGTCCTTATGTGGTCTTTACATCTCTTGTACTAGATGATATTAACACATCTTAAAAGTGTGGCACTAAGAGCCAGACTGATCAAGATAAATGGACTCATCAGCAGGTGTGTGTCACCTGCCTGTGTCCACTGCTCTAGCTTCACAATATCTCATCTTTTTCATTGAAGAACTTTCTAAATATTTTGATCGATTCACCTAAGTTATTAGTGATGGCTTAAACGTTAATACGGTCAGCCACAAACAAAATGTGAAATATCAGTGTAACGTTTTGATAATTGTTGAAAAACATAAATTGACTTTTTGGGATTAATGATAACTGGAGTTTTTGTTGTTATTTTGTTTAGGGTTTTTGTGGAATATGTGCAGAGAAACATGGAAAAGCGCAGAGTATACTGTAATGAAGGCCTGTGCAGCTGTTACCCAAATTTAAGAAATCTTATTTTGCTAAATTTGCTTAAGGCTTCTGAAGTTCATGTTCATTTTTTTTCATTGTGTTTTTATTTTTACTACATATGTGTATTTCAAAAAACGTGAGTTTTTAATGCTGAAAATCTTTGTTATGATTATGATTTCCTGTTACTTTCCCCCTATTATTAGATTTAGTGAATTCCACCCACCGAGTACTTCAGTGGAAGGGACTTGTTCTCATTCCTCTTCTAGGCTGGGCTGCCAAACCAGCATTCTCCAGGAGGTTTCTGTTATTTTTCTTTTTATATTAGTAGGAGTTACTTTAAGCAGCATTATATTTTTTCAACTTTCCAACAATTTAGATGTTAAATTTAGCTAATTTTTAAATTCAGCATAGGCTTAAACTTTTTTCTCAGTATATTCTCACTTAAGTTTCTGTAGACAGTTTGTCTTTTTTTTGTACTTAAAATGCGAATCATGATGTCCTTATCAATTTGGAAAAGATTCCAACTAAGAGCAACCACATTAAAGGAAAGAGGCTTCACTAACCCACAACATGTGGTAATTCTGTTCTCTGTCATTGATTGCAGCTGAATAGGAGTAGGTAAATATTAATTACTCTTTGATTTATTCATTAATCTCTGCCTTTAAAAATTTTAATTTCATTAAAAAACTTAAATGACCCAGACAAGCAGCCTCAATTCTTTTTGAAATTTATGAAATGGAAATGTGTTTCTAAATGTATTTATTATTTCCCTGCAGATTCTACAGATTTAAGCAAATTTGGACCTTTCCTTGTCCTGACTTGCCTTACCCTTTCACTATTCTTGTAACTTCAAGGAGAGAAATTGCAGCCCATTTCTCATGTTTACTTGACTTACGGTTGAAACTCGGCTTGCCCATACCTAAGCTCTGCAGTTCTGCTTCCGCCCTACCTTCCATCAGGGCTGCTTGTATAGCTTCAATATTTGTCTCTTGGTTTCCTCCTTTGTCAGGCAAAGAGAATGTCAGGAAGAGGGGAGACTCACTCAGTCTTTCTTCTCCATCTTGGGCTCAGGACTGCTATTGCTTCTCAGGGAAAGCCAAGTTTCAGGCCTGTCCCGTATCTCTAGGTCAGCAGGGTGTACCTCAAGGACTGTCCTTTTGTGTTCAACCCAGAGTTTTTACTGACTTCTGTAGAACACTTCCTGGCTTCTTAATTTTAAATAACCGGTGACTTTTAAAATTTGCCTCTTATTTAGAATCATTTCTTTATAAACATTACTGCTTACATAAAAATCATTTACTGAAATGGTCAATATTTTTTCAAGAGAAAAAAGAAACCTCCAAGATATTTAAAGGAAAATTATATAAATAGGAAATTAACAAAGTTTTTAAACCAAGAATTCAGGTGCTTTCTAAAATTGAGATTATTCACATACCATAAAATTAGCCCTTTTAAAGTAGTTTTTAGTTGTTGTTGTTAAGGGACGTTGAGTTGGTTCCGACTCATAGCAACCCTGTGCACAACAGAATGAAACACTGCCCAGTCCTACACTATCCTCACAGTTGTTGCTCTGCTTGAGCCAGTTGTCGTGACCACTGTGTTAATCTGTCTCGTTGAGGGTCTTCCTTTTTTTGCTGACCCTCTACTTTACTAAGCATGATGTCCTTCTCCAGGAACTGATCCCCCCGATAACATGTCCAAAGTATGTGAGACGAAGTCTCACCATCCTTGCTTATAAGGAATATTCTGGTTGTACTTCTTCCAAGACAGATTTGTTCATTCTTTTGGCAGTCCGTGGCATATTCAGTATTCTTCACGAGCACCATAATTCAAAGGTATCAATTCTTTTCGGTCTTCACTATTCATTGTCCAGCTTTTGCATGCATATGAGGTCATTGAAAACACCACAGTTTACATCAGGTGCACCTTAGTTCATTCACACAATTATACAATTATCATCACTATTTAATTCTAGAACGTTTTCATAACTCTAAAACAAAACCCTGTACCCATTAGTAGTCACTCACCCTGTCCCCTTCTTCCCACAGACCCTGGCAATCACTAGTCTCCTGTCTACCTCTATGGATTTGCCTGTTCTGGACATTTCATATAACTGGAGTTATACAATATGTGGCCTTTTGTGTCTGGCGTTTTTCACTTAACATAATATTTTCAAAGTTCATCCATGTTGTAGCAGGAACTGGTATGTCATTTCTTTTTATGGCTCAATAATATTCCATTGTATGGATATACCACATTTAGCTCATCTATTCATTTGTCGATGGCTATTTGGGTTGTTTCTACTTTTTGTCTATTGTGAATAGTACCACCGTGAACATTTGTGTCCAAGTTTTTGTGTGGACATAATATTCACTTCTTTTGGAATTGCTGGGTCATATGCTAGCTCTGTGTTTAACTTTTTGAGCAACTGCCAGGCTATTTTCCAAAGCAGCCATACCATTTTCTTTTCCTACCAACAGTATATGAGGGTTCTAGTTTCTCCACATTCTCACCAACACATGTTATTTTCTGTCTTCAATTATAGCCATTTTAGTGAATGTTAAGTGACATCTTGTAATTTTGATTTACATTTTCTTAATGATTAAAAACATTGAACTTCTTTTTATGTGCTTATTTGTCATTTGCATATCTTCTTTGGAGCAGTGTCTGCTCAAATCCTTGCCCATTTTTTAGTTATTTCAAGAGTGTCTATTATAAGTACTATTATCACTTTTGGGGAGAGAGAGAATTTTCTAGGATTAAATGATAATGCGTGATTGATATATATGTGGAGAATCAACCACCACAAAACACATAAAAATTGCAAAACTGGTTATTACAGGTCAACATAATCCACCCATATTGGAATGGTGTCAAATTAGTTTATGGCTTTAGTGTTGGATTTTAAAACATTGTTGTTAATGTTAATGATATTTTGTTATAATCTAGTGTAATAACAGTCAAGTTTGTAGAGTTGATATCTGTGGTGTGTCATGCATTAATTGTTTATCTGTGCTGTCTAATATGATAACCATTAGGCATATGTGGCTACGTAAATTTAAGTAAATTAAACTAAAAAATTTGCTTCCTCATTCAAGCTAACCACATTTCATGTGTCAGTAACCACGTGGCCAATCCTAATATATGAGGCAGTGCAGATATACATTTCCATTATCACAGAAACTTTTGTTGGACAGTGCTGGTCTAGATTTATTTATTTTTTACTCTAAGGAAAATGTCAGTGCAATTAAAAAAAAATTCCTGAGTCAGCTTAAACCAACCAGTTATAACATAGAGGTGATTCCTACTCATGGTGAGCTCCATGTGTGTCAGAGTAGAACTGCGCTCCATAGGGTTTTCAGTGGTTGATTTTTTAGAAGTAGATTGCTAGATCTTTCTTCAAGGGTGGACTCAAACTGCCAGCCTTTCAGTTAGCAGCAAAGTGTATGTTTGTACCACCCAGAGACTCACAGAGAAAGTACAGATCGCCTTATTAGATGACAGTGTACCCGTTCATTTAATTCCTATTAACATTGTCTTCATTCCTGTGTCTTTGATATTTGTAGCAATCTTAACACCTCTGTAGTTAGTCATTTGGAGTGTAATGTATTTGTTCTTGTTGCTGTTGTTGGTCCCCAAAGGGATTGGCTTCTCTTTTTTTAAGACACCCTATTACCCACTAAAACCCACTGCCAGCAAGTCAATCCCAACTCACAGTGACTGTCAAGGTAGAACTGCCCTATAGGGCTTCCAAGGCTATAATCTTTAGGAAAGTAGACTGCCACTCCTTTCTCCCAAAGATACCCTATAGCCCTTCAGAAACTCATCAGAAATTTTACTTGCAGGTGGCAGAGTGAAGGGAGAGAGTCGAATTCGGAAAGTTTGTGGCTTAGTGATTCTTAGTCTGCACACAGACCAATTAATTGCATTTTAACTAGCTGTCCCCCATCTGGTATGAAAATATTGAATATTTGTGGCTAGGTTCTGAAAATTAGCCATCAAAAGTAGTCATCTGGCCTATCTCTAAATCACCAGATGCTGAGTACTCACTTGTGTGTCCTTAGAAAATCAGTGTTTTGAGTTGGGAGAATCGGTCTTTTGGAAATTTGAGGTAAGCATTAGGGATTTATGGTTGGTTTTGTTTTCTTTCTCCTTTTCCTTTGTTGTTCTTTTGTTGTTGTTGTTCGAGTTCTCATGATGGAGTTATTTTTTTGTCCTCAATTGCTTATTTTATTTTTTATTAATAGATTTTCTCAAAAACACCAAAACCCAGTGTCATCGAGTTGATTCCGACTCATAGCATCCCTATAGGACAGAGTAGAACTGCCCCGTAGAGTTTCCAAGGAGTGCCTGGCGGATTCAAACTGCCGAACTTTTGGTTAGCAGCCATAGCACTTAACCACTATGCCACCAGGGTTTCCAGATTTTCTCAGAAGTCCCCTAATTCAGCAGGCTAGTGCCATTCTGGAAATTCTTGATCCTTTCTCTTTTCCTTTCTGTGTTACAGCTAGATTACTCTTTCATGGTCACGTGTGTTTGTTTCATTTTGTTCTCTTATTTTGCCTTATATTGTTGAGATTTGGATCTTTAACTTGCAGTACTTGATCCCTGACCATCCCGTAAATTTTATGAGGCTGTGTAGTCTCCTGGACATTAATTAGCTAGGTGCATTAGCCACCGTGTGTCAGATTGTCGTACTATGGTGGCTTGTGTGTTGCCGTGATACTGGAAGCTTTGCCACTAGTATTTCAAATACCAACATGGTCGGAAATCATGTGATCGAATTTCGCAAGACCAATGACTTCTTCATTTCAAGTACTTATTTCATTAACATGAATGGCAGCTATACAAATGGACCTCACCAGATGGAGTACACAGGAATCAATCAAAACTACATCTGTGGAAAAAGACGATGGAAAAGCTCTATATTATCAGTCAGAACAAGGCCAGGGGCTGACTGTGGAACAGGCCATCAATTGCGCATATGCAGGTTCAAGTTGAAGAAAATTAGGACAAGTCCACAGAGCCAAAGTACGACCTTGAATATATCCCAACTTTATTTAGAGACCATAATGACCGAAGACCAGACAAGTTGTGGAATGAGATCAAGGACGTCATACATGAAGAAAGCAAGAGGTCATTAAAAAGACAAGAAAGGAAGAAAAGACCAAAATGGATATCCGAAGAGACTCTGAAACTTGCGCTTGAATGTGGAGTAGCTAAAGCAAAAGGAAGAAATAATGACGTAAAAGAGCTGAATGAAAGATTTCAAAGGGCGGCTTGAGAAGACAAAGTAAATTACTTTAATGAAATGTGCAAAGACCTGGAGATAGAAAACCAAAAAGGAAGAACACTCTTGGCGTTTCTCAAGCTGAAAGAACTGAAGGAAAAACTCAAGCCTTGTGTTGCAGTATTGAAGGTTTCTGTGGGGAAAATACTAAATGAAGCAGGAAGCATTATAAGAAGATAGACCAAATACACAGTCACTATACTCAAAAGGGGTGAGCTTCAACCGTTTCAGGAGGCAATGTATAGAAAAGAACTGATGGTACTGAAGGAAGAGGTTCAAGCTGCACTGAAGGCATTGGTGAAAAACAAGGCTCCGGGAATTGATGAAATATTATTTGAGATGTTTCAGCAAGTGAATGTAGCACTGGAGGTGCTTACTCACCTGTGCTAAGAAATTTGGAAGCCAGCTACCCGGCCAACCAACTGGAAGAGATCCATATTTGTACTCATTCCAAAGAAAGGTGATTCAACAGAATGCAGAAAGTATCGAACAATATCATTAATATCACACACAAGTAAAATTTTGCTGAAGATCATTCAAAAGCAGTTGCAGCAGTACGTTGACAGGGAGCTACCAGAAATTCAGGCCAGATTCAGAAGAGGCCATGGAATGAAGGATATCATTGCTGATGTCAGAGGGATCTTGGCTGAAAGCAGAAAATACCAGAAAGATGTTTACCTGTGTTTTATTGACTATGCAAAGGCATTCAACTGTGTGGGTCATAACAAATTATGGCTAACATTGTGAAGAATGGGAATTCTAGAACACTTAATTGTGCTCATGAGGAACCTGTACCTAGACCAAGAGGCAGCCTTTCAAACAGAACAAGGGGATGTTGCATGGTTTAAAGTCAAATCTGTCTTGGAAGAAGTACTGCCAGAATGCTCATTAGAAACAAGGATGATGAGACATCGTCTTGCATACTTTGGACGTGTTATCAGGAGGGACCAGTCCCTGGAGAAGGACATCATGCTTGGTAGAGGGTCAGCAAAAAAGAGGAAGACCCTCAACAAGATGTATAGACACAGTGGCTGCGATAGCGGACTCAAGTATAACAACGATTGTGAGGATGGCGCAGGACTGGGCAGTGTTTCGTGCTGTTGTACGTAGGGTTGCTATGAGTCGGAACCTACTGGACAACACCTGACAACAACAAATGCATTAGTGACAAAATATGTGAAATCTTATTTTCCCATCTATGTGACAGGTTGGAAAGTAAGCAGCATTTTGTGCGTTGAGATGGTACTATCTGCAAGAGTGATTTTCTATTTTTTTATTAGTGGTATATTTCATTAATTAAAAAAAAAAGAAAACTCAAAACTAAGTGACATAACTTTCACTAGAGTTAATTTTTTTTAACTCTTGAGTTTATTAACATCTGAAAGTTATTAAATACAACTGAATTTGGAAGCACGGACTTCTCAGCATTAAGTAAAACTGAATTTGGAAGTGTAGAGCTAAAACGATGATATAGAGAAATTAACATAATCTGGAAGGTACTGCTTTTCATCACAATTCCGTAAAGTCTTTTAAAACCTATCAGCAAAAATCAGATTCAACTTATTTGACTCCCTGCCCCCCTCCTTAGTGCCAGGCTTACTGATGAAGGTGTACCATGTGAGTGTATGAACATTAAAAAGTAAGCATTAATAGGAATACAAATAATTGCACGTTTTCGTAGCCTCTCTGTCATGGCTTGAATTGTGTACCCACAAAATATGTGTCAGTTTGGTTGGGCCTTGATTTCCAGTATTGCATGTTTGTCTTCCATTTTGTGATTTTCTTATGTGTTGTAAATCATAATTTCAGTCTGTGGTTAAAAAGGATTAAAGTGGGACATAACACCCTTGCTCTGGTCACATCCCTGATGCAAAGGGAGTTTCCCTGGGGTGTGGCCTACACCACCATTTATCTCACAAGGGATAAAAGGAAAGAGAAGCAAGCACAGAGTGGGGGACCTCATACCACCAAGAAAGAAGCACTGGGAGCAGAGCGTATCCTTTGGACCTGGGGTTCCTGCATGGAGAAGCTCCTAGTCCAGGGGAAGATTGATGACAAGGACCTTCTTCCAGAGCTGACAGAGAAAGCCTTCCTCTGGGGCCCTGGAGTTCACACCCTGAATTTGGACTTCTAGCCTACCAAGCTGTGAGAGAATAAACTTCTGTTTGTTAAAGCTATCCCCTTGTGGTATTTCTGTCACAGCCACACTAGGTGACTAAGACACTGTTGATTCTGAGCTAACTCAGCATCAGTTCCCTTGCCTTTGGGAACTGAAACATTGAGGTTCTACAGTCTGGAGAATGTGTTACAGATGTTTATGGTTCAAGATGTAGCATTTTTTCTTAATATGCTTATGGCTATCTAAAGGTGATTTTTTCCCCCTCGTTTGCGTAGTTTGTGAACTTTTAATAGCTAAAATGCCTGGTCCATGTTGGATATGTACATTTATGCCTTTCTCAAAGAGGGCGTTAACTAATGAGGCCTCTGGTGTATTTTCTGGCTAAAGATGGTGACAAATGACCTTTATACCAGATGGAATTTTAGAAAGTTGTAATAAATGGACTTCCTTCCTTTATAAGTGGGGTATTAGCATCCATCTGTTCTTTTGAGATGTGGTTACAGGTATATGTGGTAAACAGAAGATCATCTGGGTCTGTAAATGCTGAAAACTGCTAATAAAAAAAAGCAGGGCATAAAAGAGCCCTGGTGGTCCAGTGGTTGAGCACTGGGCTGCTAAATGAAAGGCCAGCAGTTTGAACCCATCAGCTGCTCAGCAGGAGGAATATGTGGCAGTTACCTTCCATAAAGATTACAGCCTTGGAAACCCTTTGGGCAGTTCTGCTCTGCCCTGTAGGGTCACTAGGAGTCAGAATTGACTTGAAGGCAACAGTTTTTTTTTTTTCTTTAAGCTCAGCCCCATATGGACTTGTTAGAAGGGAAGCGCTACAGTAGGAAAAGTTTGCAACTGGCAATCAGAATGAAACATATTAAGATATTGCTACTGTCAACTGCCCAGCCTGACATAGTTATATCTCATCTCTTACTCCCTATGTGCTAACTTTTTAAAAAAGAAAAATTGTGCCATCTGATTTTGTCCCTTCCCCTTGCACAACTTCCCATTGCTCTGTAATACAGACTGAAAGCCTGATAAGGCCTTATTCGACCCGACTCTTTAAGCAGAGATTCCAAATTGGCATCCTGGCCTGGACAGAAGTTCAGGTTTCCCACTTCTTTGAAAATAATAGCCATTGTTTATTGAGTGCTGACTATGTGGGAGGTACTATTCTACATGATTTACGTGAAGTAGCTCATATTAATCCTCATAACAACGCTATGGGCCAGGCATTATTATGGGCCCTATTTTACAGATGAGAACAGAGGAACACGTAAGTCACCCAAAGATCCACAGCTAGGAAGTGGTAGCACTGTGACTTCAAGTTCAGGCTGCTGAATCCCAGATCCCCTGCTTTCACCACTCATTGTGCTGCCTGAGATGGCTTTTCTTAGTGTGACCCGTAACACCAGCACTCATAATGCCACACTTATTTGTGTGACTACTTCATTAAACTCTTTCTCCCCACAAGATTGTAAGCTCCATGAAGGAGGTACTGTGTTTTTTTCCCTCCTTTATCATCCTGTTTCTAGAGCCTATTACAAACCTCTGACATGTTCTAGGTGGTCAGTATATATTTACTGGGTGAATAAATGAAAGTGATTTGGTGTTCTCCATCAGTGAGCTTGAACACAAGATCAGGGTCTCTTTCACAAGCAAAGCATTTAGCCATTTAGTTTATCATTATCATCTGCAAAATGAAGGAATGATATTAAAATTTCTAAAAGCATGTTGGGTTCTAATGTAAAATATGTATAACTTCATGGTAGCCAAGGATTTGTTTTTGTGGCTTTATTTTGATTATGAGTATGAGAATAGGTGTTAATTAGATTATGTTCAGTAGCACCCATCTGTAACGTCAGTGATTAAAATGCATTGTTATGTGTAATCTAATTAAGGTTGTGTTTACAGTAAATTGTTAATTTATTTAAAACTCTTATAAACAGTATTTATATTTTGTTAGGATAAAGAAATGCACATCCTGATTTTGACCACAATGAATTTTTTACTTCTAATTAAATCCATGTAGTCATTAATAGCAGAGCTCAAAATGAAAGAATTATAAAAATGGATTTGATAAGGAGAATTGGATTTTATAACATTATTTAATTTGCAGTCAGTAGTAAAATTATTTTGAAGATACTTGGCAGCTCAATTTCTAAATTCTTTTGTGATAAACTTGTTTTTTGCTATTTAAATATATCTAGAAATGATATAACCATAAAAATTTTATGAATATTTTGTGATGTATGGAGACAATATTAATTGTGTCATACAAAGAATTTTTTCCTTCAAGGTTATTAGAGTAATAAATCATGAAGTCAAGGAACTAAACAGAATATGACTGAACATTTTCCATTGTATCAAATCTAATGGAGTTTTTTGAAAAATATTTTGTTGGTCATGTAGGCCTGAATTTTAGAGGAAACTGAAGACTTAAAGGACAAAGTTTTGAATGACTATGAGACCCATAAGGCCTATAGCATCTTCCAACTTTTTGAGCAGTGTTTCTGCTTAGTAGGAGTTGTGACGGATCAAGAAAAGTAGAGGGTTCACAACAGAGTAGCTCATGTTCCAAATTCTCAGTAAAATACAGTTCTTCTTAACTAAACCATAAACCAGGGAATGAACTAAACAAGCTATAATAAATACCTGCTGCCTGGTGAACTGAAAGCAGTCCAAAAAGATAGTTGAAGAATGTACTGATCTGTATCACCAGGCACACACCATTGTCATGAAATGTGGAGTGGGGTGAGTGAAAGTTACTCGTTCTTGCTTGGGGTAGTCCCTCTTGAGCAGGAACAGCTCGAGGCTAGGTTGTAGACAATAAAAGGTGTGAGTCTAGTTTTAGTCCCTGTAGGATGACTATTTGGGCACTGTCATTTTAATCATAGTTAAACGCACAAAGGATGGGTATGGTTAGAATTATGATAACCTTTTCAACGTGAAGGAAAGTGCCTCCCATGTAACTTCATAATCGTGTACCTGTTACAGCCCTGGAGTATGTTTCTTATGAAGCATTGTGTGGACATCTTTATATAACTATAAAACAAGTTTATGTAACTATAAACAAGGATGGGACAGAGAAGTGGTCGGAGCTTAGAATTTGTCACACTGTGTTTCAACCTGTAGTAGTGATTTCAAGACTAGCACAACAGCTTGAGTGATAGTTAAAAACAGTTGCAAGTGACCATAAAGAGGGTATTTTTCACTGACATGAAAACTTTTTTTTTTTTTAAGTGCATTTGTATAAACCATACAGTGTTTCTATATGTTTTCTGATTTACCAGTTGTTTTTTTCCATAACCGTTTGGGAGTAGATAATATATAATTAGGCATGTTTTACACCCTAGAAAACAAAATAGGAGAAATCTGTGACTTGCTTAGGCTCCTGTAACTAGTGAGTACTAGAATCAAAATCCAAATCTTAGTTTTCTCATGAAAAAAGGAAAGGCTTGTGACTTTAAGAGAGATGCCCAGAGAATGTCTGGAAATAGGAGCTGCTGAAGGAGGCTCTGTGCCCTAGAAAGCAACCTTGTCTTCATTTCTGCTGAATACTGTTGTGTCAAGCCTCAAGTTGCAGTAGTGAAGGATTCTATGGGGAAAATATTAAACGATGCAGGAAGCATCAAAAGAAGATGGAAGGAATACACAGTCATTATACCAAAAAGAATCAGTCGATGTTTAGCCATTTCAAGAGGTGACATATGATCAGGAACTGATGGTACTGAGGGAAGAAGTCCAAGCTGCTCTGAAGGCATTGGCGAAAAACAAGGCTTCAGGAACTGATGGAATATCCATTGAGATGTTTCAACAAACAGATGCAGTGCTGGAGGTGCTCACTCGTCTATGCCAAGAAATGTGGAAGACAGCTTCCTGGCCAACTGACTGGAAGAGATCCATATTTATGCCTATTCCCAAGAGAGGTGATCCAACTGAATGTGGAAATTATAGAACAATATCATTAATATCACACACAAGCAAAATTTTGCTGAAGATCATTCAAAAACAGCTGCAGCAGTATATCGACGGGGAACTGCCAGAAATTCAGGCCGGTTTCAGAAGAGGACGTGGAACCAGGGATATCATTGCTGATGTCAGATGGATCCTGGCTGAAAGCAGAGAATACCAGAAGGATGTTTACCTGTATTTTATTGACTATGCAAAGGCATTCGACTGTGTGGATCATAACAAACTATGGATAACATTGCAAAGAATGGGAATTCCAGAACACTTAATTGTGGTCATGAGGAACCTTTACATAGATCAAGAGGCAGTTGTTCAGACAGAACAAGGGGATATTGATTGGTTTAAAGTCAGGAAAGGTGTGTGTCAGGGTTGTATTCTTTCACCATACCTATTCAATCTGTACACTGAGCAAATAATCTGAGAAGCTGGACTATATGAAACAGAATGGGACATCAGGATTGGAGGAAGACTCATTAACAACCTGTGTGATGCAGATAACACAACCTTGCTTGCTGAAAGAGGACTTGAAGCACTTACTAATGAAGATCAAAGTCCACAGCCTTCAGTATGGATTCCACCTCAAGATAAAGAAAACAAAAATCCTCACAACTGGACCAATGAGCAACATCATGATAAATGGAGAAAAGATTGAAATTGTCAAGGATTTCTTTTTACTTGGATCCACAATCAACAGCCATGGAAGCAGCAGTCAAGAAATGAAAAGACGCATTGCATTGGGTAAATCTGCTGCAAAGGATCTCTTTGAAGTGTTGAAGAGCAAAGATGTCACCTTGAAGACTAAGGTACGCTTGACCCAAGCCATGGTATTTTCGATTGCATCATATGCATGTGAAAGCTGGACAATGAATAAGGAAGACCAAAGAAGAATTGACGCCTTTGAATTGTGGTGTTGGTGAAGAATATTGAATATACATACCATGGACTGCCAAAGGAACGAACAAATCTGTCTTAGAAGTACAACCAGAATGCCCCTTAGAAGCAAGGGTGGCGAGACTGCATCTTACATACTTTGGACATGTTGTCAGGAGGGATCAGTCCCTGGAAAAGGGCATCATGCTTGGCAGAGTACGTGGTCAGTGGAAACGAAGACCCTGAACTAGGTGGATTGACACAGTGGCTACAACAATGAGCTCAAGCGTAACAATGATTGTAAAGGATGGCTCAGGACCGGGCAGTGTTTCGTTCTGTTGTGCATAGGGTCGCTATGAGTCGGAACCTATTCGACAGCACCTAACAACAACAACAACAACTGTTGTGGCTTTGGAGACGGTATTATATCTCTGAGCCTTAGCTGTCACATCTATTGATCTCATTATTTCTCTGGGTATTAGCGTATCTGAGCTTCACTTTTTTGAGTTACTACATTCAGTAACTGCCTAGAGATATTTTTTATAGTTATAAAGGCAATTTTAATGTGGTCACACTATGTTAATCTTCTTGAGCTTATGTCTCTGACAAATTAAGAAACTTCTGAAGCTAAAAACTAATTTTTCCCCCTTTGGGGAAACTTTTTTTAATTTTTATTGTGCCTTAAGTGAAAGTTTACAGATCAAGTCAGTCTCTCACACAAAAACTTATGTACACCTTGCTACATAGTCCCAGTTGCTCACCCCCTAACGAGACAGCCCACTCCCTCCCTCCACCCTCTCTTCTTGCGTCCATTTCGCCAGCTTCTAACCCCCTCTACCCTCTCATCTCCCCTCCAGGGAGGAGATGCCAACATAGTCTCAAGTGTCCACCTAGTCCAAGAAGCTCCCTCCTCACAAGCATCCCTCTCCAACCCATTGTCCAGCCCAATCCCTGTCTGAAGAGTTGGCTTTGGGCATTGTTCCTACCCTGGGCCAACAGAAGGTCTGGGGGCCATGACCACTGGAGTTCTTCTAGTCTCATTCAGACCATTATGTCTGGTCTTTTTATGAGAATTTGGGGTCTGCATCCCACTGCTCTGCTGCTCCCTCAGGGGTTCTCTGTTGTGTTCTCTGTCAGGGCAGTCATCGGTTGTGGCCAGGCACCATCTAGTTCTTCTGGTCTCAGGCTGATGTAGTCACTGGTTTATGTGGTCCTTTCTGTCTCTTGGGCTCCTAATTACCTTGTGTCCTTGGTGTTCTTCATTCTCCTTTGATCCAGGTGAGTTGAGACCAATTGATGAAGCTAAAAACTATTGATAACAGTTTTCAGAATTACTCGCTAAGGGAAAATGATCTTTGTTTCTTTCTCTATGCTGTATGCATTTTGTTCCTCCTGTGGCGTTGCTGTGGCATGTGTGAAACCAAATTCTGTGCTCTAAAATGATCCTGGTATCTAATATTGGGATTCCCCTTGCCTTTTGGCTTCTTGCCTTAGCCATCTGCTTTTCTGGATGCAGGCAAGTAAGCGGTTTCTTGCTGAGAGCCCAGATGCTAGAAGTAAAGCTCAGGAATAAAAACAAGTTTTCAGAGCCCCTTTCCACTCTGTTCAAAGGGTATATTTTCTGAGTTTTTTCAGTGTCAGAGTATCAGAAATTCAGTTCTGCTCACTTGCTGCACTTGAGCTGTAAGTTGTTCATGTGGTTTAGAGCCCCTGGGTACTGCAAAGGGTTAATGCACTTGGCAGCTAACTGAAAGGTTGGAATTTGGATCTACTCAAAGGCACCTCAGAAGAAAGGCCTGGCATCCTGCTTCCAAAAATTCAGCCATTGAAAACCCTGTGGGACATAGTTCTATTCTAACACACATGGGGTCACCATGAGTTGGGGTCAACTCAGTGGCAACTAGTTTGGTTTATTCATGGTTTATAGAATTTTCTTGTCATTTGGAATCAGAGGAAATAATTTTTGAAGCTATGTTTATTAATCAAAACAAAAGTATATATGTTAAAAACATAATTAAGTACAGCAAAACTTTAACAAGTATAGTAGGAGGACATCAAGGTGAAGGAATCTGGGTTCCTCAAATCTGGCTCTTGGGCTAATGAGCTTTAGAGCCCTGGCCATAACCTCCCACCCCAGACCTCAGTTTCCACCTACGAAAAAACAACTGAGAGTGTAAAAATTATTCTTCAGCTCTTTTAAGGAAATAATTGGAGAAAATCTAATTCTCAAATTGTCATTTTAAGTAGACACATAGAGATACTAGCTCAAACAGTGGGATATACTTAAAATATTTTCAGTTAATTTAGGAGTATGTAAATCATTAATACCAGATGGGATCTTCCTAGGATCTCTGAAGGGTAAAATTGGAATACTTGTAGCCAAAATGTGTAAATTTAGCTTATAAACAGTCATTGTACCAGCAGATTGGTAGGTACACATGTGAACATATTGATGCAAGGAGATTTAAAGCATTACTTGTCCATCTTTCTTTCCTGCTAGGCTTTGTCGTTGGGTGTGTGATAATGGATCTGGTTACCTAATTACATTAAAAAAAAAAAAACAGAAAGCAAAAAAAAAAAAACCTCTGGAGGGAAAACAAATGTAATATCTACAAGGAAAAACATGTATCAGATTTTTTTTTGAGAGGATTAAGAGATACAGAAGTATGTGTATTTTTCTTATCCTTTCAAAAAGCCTTTAAACAAATTCCCACTTTTAGTGGCTATTTTTAAAGATTGTTGTTTGGTTTTAAATGGTGAGAATAGCTGATTTGTTATAGATGGTTGAAATTTGGAAATTGAAACAGCAAGTAGGGATAAGTGGGCTTTTTTTTTTTTTGAGGAAGAAATATAAATAGCAGGATTCCTCAGAAGTCAGTGTGAGAATGGTTCTAAATATCTAATCCATCTTGAGGAGGGCATAAGTCACTAGATTTTCAGTAGTTAATACCCTAGAAGACTGATGAAACTGCCTCCTAAATGTTCTCCCTGTCCCTAGGTTCTCCTCGCTTTGATCACATTGCTAGTTTTTATTTTGTAGAAATGTTTTAATTGGTCCTTAGGATTGAGTTGTTCATACATCTCAGTTGATGGTACTTGGTCATCATTGGTATGAACCAGACGTCTGTCTTGTTTGTTAATTCCTTTTTATCCCAGTCCCCTACACCTCCCCATCACTACCATACACAATTATTCTAATGTGTTCAGTGTGTATCCTTTTGTTGTTTTATGAACTTTTGTATAATGTGTGTTTTATATAAATTGTTACATAAATGGCATTATTCTCATTCAGCTAATATTTTCACCCAGCAGTTTGTTTTAGAGTTCCATCCTTGGTGCTGTGTGAATACCTGGCCTGTTGGTTCTGACCTCAGTTGAGTATTTTGCGATGTACATCCATCCCATTTTATGTCTTCTCCTGGGATGGGCATCTAGATTGCTCCCATCTCCCCACCATCATAAAGAGACTGCATGTCCCCTCAGGACCTGTGTGGATCGTAGAATATGAATACAATTAATTTGCATAAGCCATGACAGATACTCTCCAGAATGGCTACATCCATCTTCACTTCCCCATATGCCACCAACACTTGGCATGTTCCAGCTTTACAATTTTTGCCCATCTGTTGTTGTTGTTAGCTGCTGTTGAGTTGGATTTCAACTCGTGGCAGCCCCATGTACAGTGGAATAAAATACTACCTGTTCCTGTGCCATCCCCATGATTGCTTGCAGATTGGACCATTGTGATCCATAGGGTGTTCATTGGCTGATTTTCAGAAGTAGATTGCCAGGCATTTCTTCCTAGTCTGTCTTAGTCTGGAAGCTCCACTGAAACCTGTTCAGCATCATAGCAACACACAGACCTCCACTGGCAGGTGGTGGTAGCTGTGCATGAGGGGCATTTATTGGTCATCAAACCAGGGTCTCTCGCATGGATGGCAAAAATTCTACCATTTTATTTTGCATTTCTCTTACTTATGTACTTGATCATCTCTTCATCTGCTTCTCTTATTTTCAGTATCCTCTAGTGAAATTTTTTAGTTAATTGCTTTTGCTGATTTTTCTGTTGGGATCCTCGTCTTTCTTATATTGACTTGAAGGACATACTCATATTCTGGATATTAGCTCCTTATCAAGGCATTGCAAAAATCCTCTCCTGATCTCTCATCTGCCTGTTAACTTTCCGCTGATATTATCCACTGGCATATATCCTTGACAAATGTCCATCGATACAAAATTAATCAGAAGTCTTTTTCAGCCTCAGGGCTTGTAGGTTTTGTTTAAGTCCTTCTCTACCTCTAGGTCTCAAAAATGTTCTCTCTCATTTTCTTTTACTGACTTTGTAGTTTTGCCAGTCATAATTTACTTTACTCAATCTGAAGTCCACATCACAGCATTGCCCTGATTAAAAGTCTTCATGTGGCCTAAGTTGCCTACAGAGCGAAGCCAGAACACGTTCAGGGCACGTGAAGCCCTTCACCGGCTGTCTCACACCTTTATTGCCATTCGTATATGCCACACTGCCTCTTACTCACCTTGGGTCTCCAAGTGCGTTGAAGGTGATGGTTTCTGAAGACACTCTATGACAGAAAAATGAGCATTGTGAAATAATTCAAAAGGTATTTTCCCTACTTAAATGATTTTAAAGCCTTGAAAGAAACATTCCTTTTTTCTTTAAATGGAAATGATTCTATTTAAATTATAAAGTTAATACATTCTCATTGTTTCAGAAGTCAAATAATACAGAACATTCAAGGTAGGAAATGAAAAATTTTGAACCCCAATCTTACACTTTTTTTTTCTTTACCAATATTTCTTAACCTCGCTATGCATGGAATCATCTAGAGTGCTTTCAAAAGTCCCAGTAGCCGTGTTTTCATGATGTAGATTCATGTACGCCAGCAAGTGTTCCAGCCCAAATAAACCAGAGTCGCTGGCAGTAGGACCCAGGCATTGGTAATTTTTAAAGTTCCATAGGATACTCCAGTGTGCAGTCAAAGTTAGAAACACTGACCCTTACAACTCTTTAAATAATAAAAATGGATCATACCTAACGTATTGTTCAGCATCTTGCTTTTCTTTTTTTTCAAGTATTTGCTAAGTAAGATTTAAAATCCTATCTTTGGTTTAAGTGTATTAAACCTGTTGCTTTTGAGTCAATTCCAATTCATAGTGACCCCATAGGACTGAGAAGAACTGCCCCATAGGGTTTCCAAGGAGTGTCTGGTGGATTCAAACTGCTGACCTTTTGGTTAGCAGCTGAACTCTTAATCACTGAGCCACCAGGGCTCCAAGTATATTAAATATTATACTTCAATTTAGTATATTAAATTCTGTTTAATTTAAAAATGTTATCAAGCATACAAACATTGTTAATCAACTTGATTAGCATCAAAGAGTAATTATTTTTAAGTGACTCTATTCCTACAAATAAGTCACTTTTGACTTTGATATTATTAGTGGTTGTATAAAATTCTTCCCTTTTTTACATTAAGAATCATAGTTTGTCAAAGTTCATAGTGGATGGCCAGAGTCCTCGCAGGAACATTGTTTGCATTGTGCCAAGTGGCAGAATTAGTCAGGTACTCAGGGGAAACTGAGGTTGGTACAAATTGGAACCTCAAAAAATCAATATACTGAAATTGTCTCCTTTTTTAATTGGAAAATCAACTTTTATCCTTAGTCTCTTTCCCCTGACTCCCTTTCCTTAGATATCTTCTGTCTCTCCAGATTTTAACAACAGCAAACTGTCTTGACCTTCTGAGAACTAGCCCAGTCAGTCTCCTTGTTTGTCACAGTTAAGTACCCTGCGCAGTCTCCTTTTCCTCAGCCCCAGTTCTCTGCTCAGCCAGACGCAGCCTGGCTTTTCTTCCCACCACGCTGCTCAAGCTTTGCTCAAGAAGATACTCTTGACCTTAACAAAGGTTTTTCAGACCTCATCTTACCGAGCCACATCTGGCCCGATTGACTACTCACTCACTCCTTGGTGAAATCTTTCTTTCCTTACCTGTTAGGATACTATTTTCTTCTGTGTCTTCTTTTTCTTACTCCTTAAGTTCCTTTTCCAGCTAACCGTTTTTCTCCTGCTTTTTTAAGTTACTTTTTTTTCTTTTTATAAAATGTTATACATGTTTACAGTAGAAAACATGGAATAATAAGAAAACACTACCCAAAATATCACCACTTAGAAATAGCATTTTGGTTTTGTTTCTTTATGAAAATCAGATCATGCTGCATATACATAATCATGGTAACTCAGAAAACCAAACCTGTTGCCGTCGAGTTGATTCTGACTCATAGCGACCTTATATTTAGCCTTTATTTCCTCCCTCCCTAACAGTATATATTTACAAAATTGTTTATTTTTAATGTTGGTTGCTGTTTCAATTACAAAAAAATTTTTTTAATTAATAAGCAAATAGTTGGATCAAATAATACCGAAAGGCATATAATAAATAGCAGTGGTCCTTTGGCCACCGCACCCTCTTGTCTCATTCTTTTTCCCAGAGGCATATGCTTTCAATTATTTTAGCTATGTTTTCTGGTACTTATCTCCTTATTCTAAATAACGTGGTATTATTATCTGTTGAATCATTAATTTTAGACATTATTTATGTACTTATTATGGTAGGGAAGAATTTCTGCTGTGTACTTCTTCTCTTCCCATTTTCCTAATACCGATACCTTAGGTTTTTTTTTTTATTGTCTCATTATTTATTATTGGCATTGTTTTGACTATGTAAATATTATTCACCAATGAACCAAACAGTCTTTGGTCTTTCTTTTTGTGTAAGTGTGTTTTCCCTGGTGGAAGTACTTGTCTCATTTTCCCATTTCCCTAATTTTATTTTGATCTATCTATGGCTGAATCTTCCCATGCCCTCCTTTATCCTCTTCGTATCATTTTCCATGTGGTCAACCTAATAAATAACCAGGGAGTTCCATTTTATTTTGACACACCTTGTTGGGGCCAGCCTCTGCTTCCTGTTCTAGGATTGCTCTTTGAGGTTTGCTTCACAATGTCATCGTGCCTCAGTAACCCTCATCAAGGGACTGTAGGGATCTCTGACTTGCCCGCGTGTTAGGACAGAGATCTCGTGATACAATGTTAGCAAATTTGGGAATCTGACAAGGTCAGGAAGTCTGTAGTCCCTATGGGTGTCAAGCAGTTTCTGCAGTGATGACAGAGAGTGTGGTTCACCTGCATCCTTCTGATTTTTGTGTGCATGCTCATTTGGCAACACACTTTTCTCCTGGATGTTTCCAGAGGACCACAGTAGCACGATTGGTCCATGAGCTGGATGGTGAGTCCTTTCTGCTAGTCCAGAAATTGCCTCCATACCTGTCTTTCCCTGAGCATAGACACCTTCGCACAGTCTTCTTTTATTCTCCTGTGTGATTATTGATTACACTGCGAACATTTCTTGGACTTTTGCGAAGAGTGGGATCCAGGGGTACAAAATTCATTTAAAATGAAGCAGACATTTTCAGACTTATTAGGAAGTGGACTCTTGCCATTAAAAAAGTTGGATCATTTTCCTTTGAAAATTTGGTAACTTTAAATGATTCACTGATGAAGAGGGAAAAGCTGTTTGCACTTAGCGTATTTCTCATTATATTACAACTCAAGGTACTCACCCATTATATGACTTGAGGAATTTTGCTCTGTTTTCAGTGCCCTGGGACAAGAGGGTATGTTCATTATGTGAATTTTGAAAATCATTTCACCTCAGCATTAGTTTCTTTTGTTTTAGTTGTGGAGGGGGAAGTGGGTTCTGTTTAAAACCAAAAAAGATTTCTTAGTTGTAAAGAATTGAACTTTATACAGTCTTACCTGAAGTTCAAAAAAAATTTTTTTTTTTTTTACCTGAAGTTCAGTTGAAATATCAACTGTGGCAAAATACACTGTGAACTAGAAAGTTATTTGCAATTGCATGAATATGTAACTTAAAAATGCATTAGTTATTGAAAGTAGATGAGCAAATTATGAACCTGGTAGGTCTGAAGTGATGATTAATAACATTAACGATGATTTGTTTTGGAATAAAATATTTCAACTAGGCAATCACAGATAGTAAAAACAGATTGAAATATGGTACTAGATTATTTTCGTTATTCAGTTTTTTACTTAGGAGATTTTACAAATATGAAATGTTCTAAACTAACTGCAAAGGCTTTATCGCGGTACTAAATATTTTCATTGTGGATAAAAATTATTTAATCTTTTAATTCGTAAATAAACAGTTAAGATTTTTAAGTAGAGATTTTAGTTTGGTTTTGCTGTTTGCATGCCCTATAAATCTGTACAGCTATTTTAACTGCTTTTATCTTGTTTCCTTATCAATGAAATGAGGAAAATTCTTACCTCTAGGGTTTTTTGCAAAAACTGAGTGAGATAAAATAAATGGCCATTATTTTATTTAAAAAAAAAAAAAAAAACCAAAGTTCTGTCTTTTTATTAATCCAAGAAAGCTGTTCAAAGCAATGAGATACCATTTTTCTCACAGATCATACTGGTAAAGATTGGAAAGAATGATAGAACTTGGTGTGGATGTGGGCTGGTGAGCTGGGCTCTCATTGCCTCTACTCTTCTGGAGAGTAATTTGGTGCTGGGGATCATCAGCCCACCACTGCTAATATACTGTAAGGAAATAATCACTCAAGTGAATAAAGACTGTTTTCAGTTGAGTTGTTTATGGTATTATAAGCTATAAATCTAAATATTGATTTAATACATCACAGATGGTCTTCTGTGTAGCCATTGGTGTTAGTGGTGCGTTAAAAAAAAAGAGGTGTTTATGTTGTTAACCTTTCCTTATGGTAAATCAATATCAGTTTAAACATATTTTTTTAAATGACTATAGTGTTATGCTAACTTGTACTATTCTGTATTGGGCTGTATTCGTATTTACGCATTTTTAAATAGCCTCCCTTCTTCCCTTGGCTCTTTGCCTAATTTATATATCTGAGTTCTCTCTTGCCTGCCTTTCCTACTTTTTATTACTCCTTTGTTTCTGCTTGTTCAGTGCTAGATATAAGTCACGTGGAGACAATGAATACTGATTGAAGAAGTTACTGTCTCTATAAAAACAGACAAACTTCCCATTCTTTTAAAATGTGACTTTAGAAAATGGTTTTGAAGTTATTCGGAAACTTACGGGGTAATGGTTAAGAACCTGAGTCAGGTAGGCCTGAGTCTGAATCCAGACATTATCACTTAACTAGCTGTGTGACCTTGGGCAAATGATTTAACTTCTCTGGCCTCTGTTTTCTCAACTGTGAAACAAGGATAGATGAAATGATGCAATGCCTGTAAAGTGCTCAGTGCTGTCCCTACTCATAGTAAGTATTCGGTAGATGGTTACTGATGTTACTATTACAGCATTAACTTTTCAAAGAGGAAAATGGAGGCCAGGCACCTTATTTCAAATACCATTTCAACTTTTAAAATGACAGTAAACATTTGCCTATTCAGTGCACAGTCAAAAACTCAGAAAATCAGATCAATAAAACAGAAGTGTGGGGCTGAATTCAGAGGTTCATCTGGTGTTTTGTAAGTATTAATAAATTTACATCCAGGGTGGGACAGAAAGAGAATGACAGAAGATAATGGGGGCGGGGGGTCAAGTCTTACCTCGGGGTAGCCCGAAAAATATGAATGATGAACAGATGGCTGCCTCGAGGCATGGTAGGGGTGTACATGGTGGGGGTGTACATGGTAGGGGTGTACAGCCCACTTCACCAGAGACACTGCAGCATAAAAAGGGACTCCGAACTGTGCAGCTTTTCTGCATTTAAACACGAATGCAAATTTAAAATTAGAAGTGGTAAGGTGTCTTGAAATAGACAAAAATCCTATCAATGTATAAAATGTGTTTTTACAGTCTTTACAAGATTCTCATCCTGGCCTATATGCTTTGGTACTTTGATTCAGAATTTTTGTTGTAAGGTACTCTGGAAGTGTTAACATTTTATCACGTTATTAATTTTACAGCACTTTCTAAAAAGACTAACTGCATTGTGAAATGTAATTTTGTTTCTTGAGCTTCATTTTTCTTTTCAACATTCCTTTAGTGATAATACAGGCAGTCCCCGGGTTACCAGTGTCTGACTTACGGACAACTCATATTTAAGAACAGACTGCCACAAAGCCTGTTACATTGAAAATTTAAGTTAAGTACATAAAATGATTCTTAATAACAAATACACGCACTGCTTTGTGATGCTCATGAAAGCATTGTGCAATTTGGAAGTGTTTAAGTGTTTTATGTGTATAGAAATGTAGAATATATTCCATATATTAAGACAAACGTTTGCCTAACTGAAGCTAAATAGTAACTGTATGTACCTATTCTAACTTACCTACAAATTCGACTTAAAGACAGCCTTAGGAACGGATCTCATTGGTAACCCAGGGATTGCACGTACTCATTGGGGATTTAGTTTACTAGCCTTATAGTCACTTGTCACCCCTCCCCACCCCAGTTGTTTTCTTTTAAATAGCAAGGTATCCTGTAGTGTTAAATCAAAAAAATGTAGAGCACACAGTCTTAGGCTCTTCTAGAATTTGCTCTTACATATACTCCTGCTCCTTTTGTTCAGGTAATGCTGTTGACCCTTTGCCAGGAGGGGGAGGGTTGTGAGTTATTTTTTTTTTCCCAGGGGTGGGAGATTTCTGGTGATCCAGTCATTGGCCTTGCTGACCAGCCATGGGTATCTGCAGCCCAGCCAGTGGTGGTAACATGACAGTCTGTGGCCAAGTAAGAGAGCTGAGCTCTCCAGCTCACCAGGGATGAGCCTGGGGGCTGGTACCTTGACGTAGTGCTCCTGGATCCAAAACAAGTGCAGAAGCATGTGCAGTAAGAGCAGTAAAACACCCAGCATGAAAGTAGCTGCCATAGGGGCACCTTCAGAGGTGCAAAATATCAGTTACTTTAGATTCCTACATGTTTGAGTAGTTTCCTATGGTGGTTAAAAGTGAGGGCTTGTGAAAAAGGGCCAAAATCAAAGAACTGTCCCTACAACTTGAACAAATAGAAAGAGAGCAACAGAAGAAACCCACAGGCACCAGAAGAAGACAAATAGTAAAAATTAGAGCTGAACTAAATGAAATAGAAAACAGAAAAACAATTGAAAGAATTAACAAGACCAAAAGCTGTTTTTTTTTAAAAAAAACTCAATAAAAATGATAAACCATTGGCCAAACTGACAAAAGAAAAACAGGAGAGGAAGCAAATAACCCGAATAAGAAATGAGATGGGCAATATTACAACAGACCCAACTGAAATTAAAAGAATCATCAGATTGCTATGAAAAACTGTACTCAAATTTGAAAACCTAGAAGAAATGGATGAATTCCTAGAAACACACTACCTACCTAAACTAACGCAATCAGAAGTAGAACAACTAAATAGACCCATAACAAAAGAAGAGATCGAAAAGGTAATCAAAAAACTCCCAACAAAAAAAAAAAAACCCTGGTCCGAACGGCTTCACTGCAGAGTTCTACCAAACTTTCAGAGAAGAGTTAACACCACTACTACTAAAGGTATTTCAGAGCATAGAAAAGGGTAGAATACTACCAAACGCATTCTATGAAGCCACCATATCCCTGATAACAAAACCAGGTAAAGACACCACAAGAAAATTATCCCTCATGAATGTAGATTCAAAAACCCTCAACAAAATTCTAGCCAATAGAGTTCAACAACATAACACAAAAATAATTCACCATGACCAAGTGGGATTCATACCAGGTATGCAGGGATGGTTCAACATTAGAAAAACAATTAATGTAATCCACCGCATAAATAAAACAAAAGACAAGAGTCACATGATTTTATCAATTGATGCAGAAAAGGAATTTGACAAAGTTCAACACTCATTCGTGATTAAAAACTCTCAGCAAAATAGGAATACAAGGAACTCAGCATAATAAAGGGCATTTATACAAAGCCAACAGCAAACATCACCCTAAATGGAGAGAGCCTGAGAACATTCCCATTGAGATTGGAACCCAGACAAGGATGCCCTTTATCACCACTCTTACTCAACATTGTGCTGGAAGTCCTAAACCAAAAAAAAAAAAAACCCCAAACCCAGTGCCATCGAGTCGATTCCAACTCATAGCGACCCTATAGGACAGAGTAGAACTGCCCTGTAGAGTTTCCAAGGAGCGCCGGGTGGATTTGAACTGCCGACCCTTGGGTTAGCAGCTGTACCACTTAACCACTACGCCACCAGGGTTTCCCTGGAAGTCCTAGCCAGAGCAATTAGGCTAGATAAAGAAATAAAGGGCATCCAGATTGGCAAGGAGAAGTCAAAGTATCTCTATTTGCAGATGACATGATCTTATGCACAGAAAACCCTAAGGAATCCTCCAGAAAACTACTGAAACTAATAGAGGAGTTCAGCAGAGTATCGGGATACAAGATAAACATTAAAAAATTAATTGGATTCCTCTACACCAACAAAAAGAACATCAAAGAGGAAATCACCAAATCAATGCCATCTACAGTAGCCCCCCAAAAGATAAAATACTTAGGAATAAATCTTACTAGAGATATAAAAGACTTATACAAAGAAAACTACAGTACAGTTCTGCAAGAAACCAAAAGAGACTTACATAAGTGGAAGAACATACCTTGCTCAGGGATAGAAAGACTTAACATCATAAAAATGTCTATTCTACCAAAAGCGATCTATACATTTAATGCAGTTCCGATCCAAATCCCAAGGACATTCTTTAATGAGATGGAGAAACAAATCACCAACTTCATATGGAAGGGGAAGAGGCCCTGGATAAATAAGGCATTACTGAAAAAGAAGAATAAAGTGGGCGGCCTTACTTTACCTGATTTTAGAACCTATTATACTGCCACAGTAGTGAAAACAGCCTGGTACTGGTACAACAACAGATACATGGACGAATGGAACAGAATTGAGAATCCAGACATAAATCCATCCAAATATGAGCAGTTGATATTTGACAGAGGCCCCAAAACAGTTGAATAGGGAAAAGACAGTCTTTTAAACAAACGGTGCTGGCATAACTGGATATCCATCTGCAAAAAAAATGAAACAAGACCCATAACTCACTCCATGCACAAAAACTAACTCAAAACGGATCAAAGACCTAAATATAAAATCTAAAACGATAAAGATCATGGAAGAAAAAATAGGGACAATGTTAGGAGCCCTAATACATGGCATAAACAGTATAGAAAACATTATAAAGAACGTAGAAGAAAAACTAGATAACTGGGAACTCCTAAAAATCAAACACTTTTGCTCATCCAAAGACTTCACCAAAAGAGTAAAAAGACTACCTACAGACTGGGAAAAAGTTTTTAGCTATGACATTTCTGATCAGCGCCTGATGTCTGAACTCTACATGATACTGCAAAAACTCAACTGCAAAAAGACAACCCAATTAAAAAATGGACAAAAGATATGAATAGACGCTTCACTAAAGAAGACATTCAGGTAGCTAACAGATATATGAGGAAATGTTCACGATCACTAGCCATTAGAGAAATGCAGATCAAAACTACAATGAGATTTCATCTCACTCCAACAAGGCTGGCATTAATCCAAAAAACACAAAATAATAAATGATGGAGAGGCTGTGGAGAGACTGGAACACTTCTACACTGCTGGTGGGAATGTCAAATGATACAACCACTTTGGAAATCGATTTGGCACTTCCTTAAAAAGTTAGAAATAGAATTACCATACGATCCAGCAATCCCCATCCTTGGAATATACCCTAGAGAAATAAGAGCCTTTACACGAACAGATACATGCACACCCATGTTTATTGCAGCACTGTTTACAATAGCAAAAAGACAGAAGCAACCAAGGTGCCCATCAACGGATGAATGGATGGATAAATTATGGTATATTCACACAGTGGAATAGTGCGCATCGATAAAGAACAGTGAGGAATCTGTGAAACATTTCATAACATGGAGGAACCTGGAAGGCATTATGCTGAGTGAAATTAGTCAGTTGCAAAAAGACAAATATTGTATAAGACCACTATTATACGAACTTGAAAAAACAGTTTTAACTGAGAAGAAAACATTCTTTTGTGGTTACGAGAGGGGGGAGGGAAGGAGGATGGGAGGGGGGTATTCACTAATTAGATAGTAGATAAGAACTACTTTAGGTGAAGGGAAAGACAACACACAATACAGGGGAGGTCAGCACAATTGGACTAAACCAAAAGCAAAGAAGTTTCCAGAATAAACTGAATGCTTTGAAGGCCAGCATAGTAGGGGCAGGGGTCTGGGGACCATGGTTTCAGGGGACATCTAAGTCAGTTGGCATAATAAAATCTATTAAGAAAACATTCTGCATCCCACTTTGAAGAGTGGTGTCTGGGGTCCTAAACGCTAGCAAGCAGCCATCTAAGATGCATCAATTGGTTTCAGCCCACCTGGATCAAAGGAGAATGAAGACCACCAAGGACACAAGGTGATTACGAGCCCAAGAGACAGAAAGGGCCACATGAACCAGAGACTACATCATCCTGAGACCAGAAGAACTAGATGGTGCCTGGCTACAACCGATGACTGTCCTGACGGGGAACACAACAGAGAACCCTTGAGGGAGCAGGAGACCAGACTTAATGGCCTGACTGAGACTGGAAGGACCCCGGTGGTCATGGCCCCCAGACCTTCTGTTAGTCCAGGACAGGAACCATTCCCAAAGCCAACTCTTCAGACATGGATTGGACTGGAGAATGTGGGTTGGAGAGGGATGCTGGTGAGGAGTGAGCTTCTTGGATCAGGTGGACACTTGAGACTATGTTGGCATCTCCTGCCTGGAGGGGAGATGAGAGGGTGGAGGGGGTTAGAAGCTGGCAAAAAGGACACGAAAAGAGAGAGTGGAGGGAGAAAGCAGGTTGTCTCATTGGGGGAGAGTAGTTGGGAGTGTGTAGCAAGGTGTATATGGATTTTTGTGTAAGAGACTGACTTGATTTGTAAACTTAAAGCACAATAAAAATTATTTAAAAAAAAAGTGAGGGCTTGTGAAGCTTAATTTTAAATGCATAAGACTAAACAACTGATTTGACATTTTTTGAATGAAAAAATTAGTCCTTTTTTACTGGCGTACTGTAGATGGGTTCATTGCCTGTGAATGTCTATCTACCATCCATGAGGGCAGTGTCCCAGTGAGACCCCTCAAACTGAACCCCAACCAGGTCAAGTAGCCTTACTGCTGAGCAACCTGACCCAATACCTTCTGGCAGTGAAATTCTGCCATTGACCCACCTTGATTTTCTAGCTTGTTTCTGAGAAGTTAGTTCCTTGTGACCCAGTTGTGCCTCCAGCTATAGAGAAACTGTAACAGCACTGAGTTTTGGCCAGATAGTATTTAATACATGTGTCCACATTTGAGTTAGAATAGCAGAAGTCAGTGTTCTGTTAATTCTAAAGGGTGATTGGGCTTGCGTCCAGTGGCCTGGGGGAAAACCTGTATTTGTGTGAGTGGCCAAGCAGAGCACCACTGACCCCTACAACAGTTAGAAACCTCAGTGGCCTGGCTTCGGGACAGTGTCCTAAATTGTGCCATTTTCTTAGTACTTACTCTTCATCAACTCAGTTAGAAATGAGGTCAGTTGTTCCTGAAAGAGATTATTACAAAACTGCTCTTGCCCATAGATTTTTCGGACTTCTTGAGTAAAATGAATAATGTAGGAGCATAGAGAATGTAGAGATAGGTAGTGTAGAGAGTGGGAGCCATGGATTAAACGGTCACCTCTCCAGACTTGAATCTGCAATTTTGTTTCTATTATCATGCACAATAGCATGTAGCAGAAAGTGAGATAGCAATCTCCCAGATATTCTAGAAAGTTCTAACTAGTGTCCTAATGCTAGAGAAAGTAGTCATTTAAGTCATCCTCAACAAAAAAAAAAAAAAAAATTTATTTTTTTCCCAACAGTGAGTCATTGACACTTTCATGGACAGTATATAAGGTAATTTAGTATATTTCACATTCAGAAATAATCAGGGCAGACTAATCTTGCGTGTTTGTTTCCTAATTACTCTATTTTTAGTAGTCCCATCATTTCTCTTTCTACTGCCAGAAGCTAGAACATCCGAACCGCAGTGCAGTGCGCACACCCATAGAACAGTGGTAAATGTGAGGCCCCAGTCAGCTCAGTTGCTTGTGTAGAGAAAGCAATCATCCTGATAACTGCTAGTAATGAGAACCTTGTTGATTATACCAGTCAAGGGCTATTATTAAGCATGCAAAAATTTTCGTGTTTGCCTTACAGGTATGTTTTTGTTCTTTGATAAATACGCATAATGGCAAAAAATAAAGATAACCCGTCGTCATTAAAACCTGAGTTCTAGAAAGAAAAGGCACAGAAGCCTTTATAGATATTTTGTTCTCTGAGCAACAGGAAAGCAATGCTTATTTAACTTAGCAGCAGTGCCGTGGAAAAATATAAGCCTGAAGATGGTAATGCCTCCAGTTTTTCACAGGAATACCTTCAAGTCAGTTTGTGGCTACTCCAACCACTGAGCCTATGACAGCATTGACGAGGTTGAGACAGCTCACCTGCATTCTTGACCCAGGGCCTCACCTGGACTGTAGAGCTGCTCTTGGAGGGTGGGCCTCTTTGAGGCTTGAAACTGGGTGAGCCAAAAGTAGCCTGTGGCTGATGAAGTTGTAGTTTTAGATTGGGTCCTTTCTGTTTTCTTGCTGACCTTTTCCACCAGAGTAAACTACCAGGTCTGCAAGTCCAGTATATCCAAACTGAACTGTTATAATTGCATCCTCAAAACTCATATTTTCCCTAGTTTCGTTTGTGGCACTAGGCATAAAACTTTAGATCATCTTTGTTTTCTCTGCTTCCCCTGTTCCTATGTCCAGTCAGTTATCAAGTCTTATTGAGCCACTTTCTCTACTATTTCTCAAACCTATCGTCTCAGCTCAGTTCCCACTACTCCTTTTCCTACTACATGAACCATTGGGACAAACTCTCAAAAAGGCCTCCTGCCTCCTCCTCTTCTCAGTCAACCTAACATGGTGGCTAAAAGGTCTCTATGAAACATGAGGGTGACGATGTCACACCTGCTGAAGTATTTCCAGTGGAGCCCTGATCTCATCATGCAAGGTCACACTTCTTAGCCTCATCTGTAAGACTAGCCACTTCTGGCTCTACTTTGTATTTCCCAGGTTTTCCATCTGTCCCTCTTCAGGCGCCCTATCATTAAGCCAAACTGAAACGATCCATCAGCTCTGTAGTATGTTGCTGCCATTCTTCCGGACCGTACTTTTCATTCTGCTTGAATTTGCTTCTTTCCATCCTTCAAGGCCCTGCAGAGTTTTTTCTTCCACTAAATCTTTACTGATACCCCACACACATGTGCGCACATCATTTCCCACTTTATTTGTACCTGATTTATGACAATTACTTTAAAACCCACCCTTTGCTATCAAGTTGATTCCGACTCAGCGACCTCTATAGGACAGAGTAGAACTGCCCCGTAGGGTTTCCAAGGAGTGGCTGGTGGATTCAAACTGCTGACCTTCTGGTTAGCACCCGAGCTCTTAACCACTGTGCCCCCAGGACTCCAACAGTAGCTTTAGATACCTTTTATCAGCCTGTTTATAACCGTGTATCGTTTATGCTTCTGAACTCAGATTCTTGGGGGGCAGGATTAGCTTCTGATTGATTGATCTGTTTTTCATGGCACTAGGAATGGTGACATGAACATAAATTAATAAATGGGTCCAGAGATGTTAATTTTTTTAAATAATTTTAATTGTGCTTTAAGTGAAAGTTTACAAATTAAGTCAGTCTCTCGCATATAAACTTGTGTACACCTTACTACATACTCCCATTTACTCTCCCCCAAATGAGTCAGCCCGCTCCCTCCTTCCAGTCTCTCATTTAGTGACCACTTCGCTGGTTTCTAACGCCCTCTAATTTCCCATATCTCCTCCAGACAGGAGATGCCAACATAGCCTCAAGTGTCCACCCAATGCAAGTAGCCCACTCCTCATCAGCATCTCTCTCCAGCCCAATGTCCAGTCCAATCCATGTCTGAAGAGTTGGCTTTGGGAATGGTTCCTGTCCTGGACCAACAGAAGGCTTGGGGACCATGACCACTGGGGTCCTTCTAGTCTCAGTCAGACCATTAAGTCTGGTCTTTTTATGAGAATTTGGGGTCTGCATCCCACTGCTCTCCTGCTCCCTCAGGGGTTCTCTGTTGTATTCCCTGTCAGGGCAGCCATCGGTTGTGGCCGGGCACCATCTAGTTCTTCTGGTCTCAGGATGTTGTAGTTTTTAGTTCCTGTAGCCCTTTCTGTCTCTTGGACTCATAATTACCTTGTGACCCTGGTGTTCTTCATTCTCCTTTGATCCAGGTGGTTTGAGACTCACTGGTGCATCTTAGATGGCCGGTTGCTAGTGTACGCCACACTTCAAAGTGGGATGTAGAATGTTTTGTTAATAGATTTTATTATGCCAATTGATTTAGATGTCGCCTGAAGCCATAGTCCCCAAACCTCTGCCCCTGCTTTGCTGATCTTCGAAGCATTCAGTTTATTCAGGAAACTTCTTTGCTTTTGGTTTGGTCCAGTTGTGCTGACCTCCGCTGTACTGAGTGTTGTCCTTCCCTTCACCTAAAGTAGTTCTTATCTACTATCTAATCAGTAAATAGCCCTCCCCCATCTTCCTTCACTCCCTTCTCTCGTAACCACAAAAGAATGTGTTCTTCTCAGTTTATACTATTTCTCAAGATCTTATAATAGTGGTCTTATACAATATTTGTCTTTTTGCAGCTGACTAATTTCACTCAGCATAATAATGCCTTCCAGGTTCCTCCACATTATGAAATGTTTCACAGATTCCTCACTGTTCTTTATCAATGCGCACTATTCCATTGTGTGAATATACCATAATTTATGCGTTCATCTGTTGATAGACACCTTGGTTGCTTCCATCTTTTTGCTATTGTAAACAGTGGTGCAGTAAATGTGGGTGTGCATATATGTATTCGTGTAAAGGCTCTTAATTTCTCTAGGATATATTCCGAGGAGTGGGATTGCTGGGTCGTATGGTGGTTCTATTTCTGGCTTTTTAAGGAAATGCCAAATCGATTTCCAAAGTGGTCGTACCATTTTACATTCCCACCAGCAGTGTATAAGTGTTCCAACAGAGATGTTAATTTTTAAGGTCCCCGCTTATCTGTGTTTTGTTCTCTAAAAAAGTGCCTTTGCTGTATGATAATGTTTATAGAACTGTGTAGGAAATAATGTGGAGAAAACCAGTCCTTGGCCAATTATAATAAAAGTTAACCTTGGCTGTGTTTTAATTCATATTCGTTCCAATTTTATGAAGATTTTTTAGAATAATTTTAATAATATAATATTCAGTAACATTACTTTCTATTTACAAGCAGGGAAAGTTAGTGTTGTTTAATAGAACTAGAATGCAGACATGTCTACCCTTTAATTTCTTGGAGAATAAATCTATAAAAATCATATGATAGAGTATGTTAATTGAAACAATTTGAATATATATACATACATATGGATGTGTGTGTGTATATATGTATATATATATATTTTTAAAGTAGGCCATGGGAGTTTGTGTGTTTTAAGTGTTGACTACCTTGAAAAATGATTCTTTTGTTAAATGGAAATGTTTCCTGTAAGATAGAACATTTCAGAGACTCCCATTTAACTTTAGAGGGAAAGAGATGCAGGTATATGGGAGAAGGTATGGACTGAGGAGAAGGTAGTCATAATGTGAGCTATTATGACAGTTGCGCCTTTAGGATCTATCTAATCCGTTAGTGAGCAGCTCTGTTCTGGGCAGAATGGGCTGCAGATGGTTATGACAAGACTGAAATCTTGATGTCTGCCCACTGTCCCTTCTTATACTGCTGCTTGAAGCTGCCTCTAACTCGTAGTCATTTTATAGAGATATTGCATTGTCTGAGACCTCAGAAACCAAGGAAAAAAATTTAGCATGGCTGCTAGACCTGGGCACAGATGGGTTTTAGACTGAACTTGGCAAGCACAACAAACGTCTTGGAAACTCCCCACAGAAGGGACCTGGTTCAGCAGCACTCTGCAAATACTGCTCTTCCTTTGGGCAGGCTTCACTGCTTTGCTGTACCAGGCTGCGTTGCTTCCTAGGCCGTGGCCTTGGGTGGGCTGTTTGACTTCTGAGATATGTTCTCAAACAGGCTACCTTACCAAAGATACTCTCTTGCTTAATAAAAACAAAACAACAACCGCCGGTCATTTATTGTTTCCTTGCAAATCTGCTTTTTTGCCTCCCTGGGTATCCACTGACTTGGCTCAAGAGGAACCATTTTATTTCTAATTGCCACATGCCAGGCTGCTTGATGTGCTTCTGTTTCCCAGCATTCCACAGATGCCACATTACTCAAAGCTGTCCTCTGGTGCACCCTCACAGTTTTCTGTCTCCCTGTCCTGCACAGCCTCCCTGCTGGAGGCTCTCTCGTAGCAGCTGCTTGCATCTCCTGCTGACATCCATCCACAGCACATGTCCAGCCAGCTGAACGAATTTGGAAGGAATGTGTGCTCCAGGACTTTGCCGACTCCTGCCTTAACATTTGATGTTAAGTGCTTGTGGGAGAGGCAGATTTAAACTCTTCCATCGGAGCAGAAGCAAGTTTTCAAAGCTCTGTGGAAGGTGCATGAATATTATTTCAGTCTCTAAAATCCGAGTCAGTTTTGATTCATTTTCATATTGCTTTCTCTTAATACAGGCACAGAATCACCATGCAGATGTCTGGATTAGGTAAGGTTTTTTAGTCTCGGGCAGGTTGTGACCTTGACATTCCACTTACTTTTCAGTCCTTAGTATGGTTAAAGCTTGTAATAAAAATTTGTAATAATTCAGGTGCATCCTGAATATGTACCTCAGGAGCATGGCTGTTGGCATCAGGCAGTTTCTTAACAATATTTATCAAGTGCATTTGATGATGCTTACAGTCTTATTGAGGTTTCCTGAGGACTGGAAGCACTAAGTAAAGTGGAGTAAGATGGAAGCCATTTATTTGACTTTGCTTTACTGCATCTGGAATGAAGTGTAGATCATTCACATGGACTAAAAGCCTGATAGTGAAACTTTGAAATTTTAGTGGGTACAACTGGACAGTCTTATCTTAGGAATGTTTTTTTTATAATCCAGGTTGGCTGATGATGTGAATTTGGCAGATACCTTGATGATGAAGGTACTGGATACGTTAGTGGCCTCCAGGTCCATTAAACCCAGATTTCTGCAGCTGAGGGTCCATTAGAACCATAGTCCTGGCCTCTTCTGAAATTGATGCCTTCCTATCCCTAATGAAGAAGGGCCCCCCAAAAGCTTTCAAAAAAAGTTAGAACCCTTATCCCTGGACTACTGCTCTGAGCTGGAAACCTTAGTTCGATGACCTGCAATTCCTGCCTCCGCTCCTTCCCTGATACCTCACATGTGTCGAAGTCCCATCAGGTCTGCAGTTGAAGTGTTTTCCTCTTCACCCCTCACCTTCCACATGGATCAGCACAAACACGTCTAGCTGAGCTGCTTGCCACCACCAGACTTCCCTACAGTCCTGCAGCCTGACCGTTGCTGTTAGGTGCTGTCCAGTAGATTTCAACTCATAGCAACCTCATGTGGCAGAGTAGAACTGCCCCGTAGAGGCTGTAATCTCTGTGGGAACAGATTGCCAGGTCTTTGCACCCATGGAGTGGCTCATGGGTTCGAACAGCCAGTGTTTTTCAGTTAGCAGCCTAATGCTTAACCATTGTGCCACCAGAGCTTCTTGCAGCCTAGTTAGTCTCCTGTAAAACATAAAACTTCTCCAAGTCACTGCTAGGCTTTAGGGAAATACCCACTGTTCTTGGGGCGGTTGGACACAAAAGTTGGTTCATAAAGTTGTGCTGCCTCACACATTGATAGGTGGTGATGGTGATGCAAAGTGTTTACATTTGGTACCGTCTCTGCAGTGTGCTGGAGATGGTTTTTATAAGAATCAAAGTAGACATTCGTAAAAGCAAAGAATAGTAAGCTCTCCCTGTTTTAAAATAAACTTTTGGCACAAATTCTCGGGACTTTCTTCTCTGTGGTCTTCTATTATGTATTTAAGAATGCTGTGTGAATTCTTGGTTAAGAAGTGTTACTTTAGGCCCTATTGTATATACCTCTCTTAGCTTTGCTGTCCACATCTGTTCTGCATAAATCCAGTTAGATACTCCCCTCTTAGGAATTCTCCAGCCTAATTAAATGTTTGAGCCGTAACACGCGAAGGAATTGGAAACACTCCTGGAAGTGACATTTGTCAGATGATATCCAAGTAGTTAACTGTATTTCCTATGCTTCTGATATTTAATAGATACATGTCAGCTCATTTAAGAGATACGTCTGAAAGATTTTCAGTGATACTTTACCTTTAATTTGTTTCATATTTAATTGGTAGCTGACTCTTTAACACTTCAGATTCTCTTGATTCTCCCTTTACCTCTAATTTCCTCCTTTTCCTGGGATTAAAAAATATTTTGATGATTTATAAACAAATACTTTAATGACTAACTAAGGGAACTTGCTACTAAAAGTAAAGCCCGTAAGTAATTTTATAAAGAATATTTTTGTAAAATGAAATTATGTTCTCAAGTATATAAATTCATAATTTACCGAATTATATTTTCTTAAAATGGAGATACATTTGTAATTTTTTAACTGTGCTTGACAAAATTAAGATCTATTTCTTGTTGAAGTTTTATGTTAAAATTTTGAATATTCCAAGTATTTTAAATACTGTTTTTCAATTGGTAATTTTAGGAGCAAGGCAAAGTTTATTCTATCCATTTATTTAGAAGTGTGTTTCATCCCAAAATCAATAACTTAAATATTTTTATATTAATTATTGATAGTCTGAAGTGCAAATTTACTCCTGTAGTCAAGAAAATATTGTTAACATTTTTTTACTGTAAATTATCTGTAAGTATAAGTCCAAACCATAGTTTCACCTCTGTGTGTATAATTATGCAAGCGTTCTGTTTTAATATACTCCCTCATGTTTTGTTACTTTAGAACAGTGGTTCTTAACCTTTTAGCGTATATCAGAATCATTGAAATGGCTTGTTTAAAACAAATTGCTGGGCTCCACTCCTAGGGCGTCTAATTCAGTTGGTCTGGGGTATTTCTGATACTGCGGGACTACGCATTGAGAACCACTGACTTGAGAATTCTGGTAATCTATTGTGATTTTCAAATGTAATGGATTTGAGATACAGTAAGTCCCTGGGTTAAAAACATCCAGCTTAGGGACAACTCGCACTTGCCCTTTAATGTTACGTAAATTTGCCCTCACTTTGAAACGGTTGAACCAACCCCTACTGGCAACAAATTCTACATCACAATCACCTTCACTTGCTGCACATGCAGCTTTTAAATAATTGAAAAAAAGCTTCCCTTTTCTTGCATTGAAAAAACCAAAACCAAACCTATTGCCAGTCACTTTCAACTCATAACTGAAGTGAGGTTAAATAACAACCATATGCACCTGTTCAGACTTACCTACAAACTCGACTTAAAGACACTGTTAGGAATGGGTCTTGTTCGTAATCTGAGGACTGAGTATAAGAAAACATAGGAAACGTAAGTAAGGTTTACCATAGATTTTATAGTTCCCAAAGTTACATGACAGGGAACTGCCAGAGGTTAAACCAGATTTTGAAGAGGACATGGAATGAGGGATATCATTGCTGACGTTGGATGGAGCTTCCCTAAAAACAGAATACCAGAAAGATGTTTACCTGAGTCTTAACTACGCAGAGTCATTTGGCTGTGTGAATCATAACAAGTTATGGGTAACATTGTGAAGAAGGGGCATTCCAGGACACTTAATTGTGCTCGTGAGGAACCTGTACATACACCAAGAGGCCGTTGTTCAAACAGAACAAGGGGATAGTGCATGGTTTAAAATCTGGAAAGGTGTGTGTCATAGTTGTATCCTTTCACCATACCTATTCAGTCTCTATGTTGAGCAAATAATCTGAGAAGCTAGACTCTGAAGAATGGAGCATCAAGACTGGAGAAGACTCATTAATAACCTGCATTATTCTGGTGACACAGTCTTGCTTGCTGAAAGTGAAGAGGCCTTGAAGCACTAACTGATGAAGATCAAAGGCCACAGCCTTCAGTATGGATTACGCCTCAACATAAAGAAAACAAAATCCTTACAACTGGACCAATGAGCAACATCATGATGAATGGAGAAAACACGGAAGTTGTCAAGGATTTCATTTTACTTAAATCCACAGTCAGTGCCCATGGAAGCAGCAGTCAAGAAATCAAACGATGTATTGCATTGGGCAAATCTGTTGCAAAAGACTTCTTTAAAGTGTTAAAAAGCAAAGATGTCACCTTGAGGACTAAGGTGCACCTACCCAAACCATGGTATTTTAATTGCCTCATATGCATATGAAAGGTAGACAGTGAATAAAGAAGACTGAAGAGGAATTGATGCATTTGAATTATGTTGTTGGCAAAGAATATTGAATATACCATTGACTGCCAGAAGAATGAACACATCTGTCTTGGGAGAAGTACAGCCAAAAGCTCCTTAGAAGCGAGGATGGTGAGACTTCATCTCACGTACTTTGGACATGTTAGGAGGAGGGGCCAGTCCCTGGAGAAAGACATTATGCTTGGTAAAGTAGAGGGTCAGCGAAAAAAGAGGAAAACCCTCAACGAGATGGATTGACACTGTGGCTACAACAATGGGCTCAAACATTACAGTGATTGCAAGGATGACCCAAGACTGGTCAGGGCTGATTGTGGTTGAGGAGATGAAGAAAGCCCAGTAGGAACAGTTCTAGCTTTTTTAATTTTTTATGTGTTGGTGTTACTCTTTAGGTTATTTAATAAAGAGGGTTAAGAAAACAAAGAATTTAGAAAACCACTCAACCAGAAGATCTTCAAGGTCCCTCTCGTTTCTAGAGTTCTGTGATGCTATCATTTCTGTTTGTTCTCAAGTGTATATGTTGATACTATATAATTTAGCCATAAAATATTTCGATATGTGGTTCTTCTGTGACCTCAGGGCTTTCTGACAGAAGTGCTTCTTGACTAATCTTGTATTTGGTACAAGGGCTTCCTTGTTTCTGCTGTGTTTAAATATTACTTGTTTTGTGATTATTTTTAAATCTGATCAAGAATTGACACAGTTATTTCTTCAAAATTTATACTTATATCTGTTTATTTTTAAACTTTTAGTAAAACTTTGTGAATTAGAATATTATAAAACTTGAAAGAGAATAGGAAAGAAATGTTAGAATGGAACTTTACCCATTTTCCTTCTGACTAGAATGTTTACCTGCATGTTGCCAAAAAGTTCCTGTAAAGGTAACTTGCCCTTGTATACTTTTAGGATGGACGGGCCAGCCAAATGCTGGTTAAAATATTTGATTTTTAAAAAGATTTTATTGTAATAAAATATATGTGACAAAAAAATAGTCATGTTAACTCTTTTTAAGGGTACAGTTCAGTGACATTAATTACAGTCAGCATCACCACTGTTTCCACAATTTTCATCACCCAAAACAGAAACTCAGTACCCCTTCAGCAATAACTCCCATTTTCTCCTTCCCTTGTGCCATACCCATTAATAAACTTTTGTCTCTATGCATTTGCCTATTCTGGGTATTTCATATAAGTGGGATCATAAAATATTTGTCCTTTTGTGTTTAGCTTACTTCACTTAATGTTTTCATTGTTCATCCATGTTGTAGCATCTATCAGAAATTAATTTCTCTTTATGGCTAAATACTATTCCATTGTATCTATATACCACATTTTGTTTATCCATTCCTCTGTTGACGAACACTTGGGTTGTTTCCACCGTTTAGCAATTGTAAATAATGCTTCAGTGAACATTGGTGTGCAAGTATCTGTTTGAAATCCTGCTTTCAAGTCTTTTTAGGTGTATACTTGGGAGTGGAATTGCTCGTAAGCCATTCTGTGTTTAACTTTATGAGGCACTGTCAAACTTTACTACCGTGGCTGTATCATTTTACATACCCACCAGCAATGCATGAGGGTTCGTTTCTTCACATCTTCACCAACACTTGTTATACTCCATTTTTTTGTTGGTAACCATCCTAATGGATATAAAGTGGTATTTCATGATGGTTTTGATTTGCATTTCACAAACGACTAATGATGTTGAACATCTTTTCATGTATTTATTGGAGATTTGTATATCTGCTTGGCGAAATGTCTGTTCAAGTCCCTTGTCCATTTTTTAATTGGGTTGTTTGTTGTTTTGTTGTTGTGTTAGTAGGAGTTCTTTATATATTCTCTGTAGTATACTCTTATCAGATGTATGGTTACCAAATATTTTCTCCCATTCTGTGGATTGTCTCGACTGTCTTAATGAAGTTCTTTGCACAAAAGTTTTTTATTTCGATGATGTCTAGTTTATCTATTTTGTCTTTTGTTGCTAAGTTTTTGGTGTCGTATCTAAGAATTCACTTTCCAAAAATATTTCATTTTTGACTCAGGTTAAAAAATCAAAAGTGGTTGATAAAAGAACTGTTAAGTATTTTTTTACAGTCTCATTTACTTTGTGGTAATTCTTCATGGTTGCACTCAGTTTTAGAGGACATGTTCTTGTTAGGTTGCTGCTACTGCTTTCTGTCTCTCATGAATAGCAGTATAGAAGTGTAGAAAGTAAGGGGTGGGAAATGGTTGAATGATTCACCTGGTCAGTGTAAAGCCTTTTCCCTCTAACCATAGACTGTGTTTTTCTTTCTTTTGCCTTTGAAGTTAAGGTGGCCGGCCCTGCACATCGTGGTAGTTGTTTTCACATTCTGTAAATTCATCTTGCTCTGTGTGTTATAGTTTGCAGTGGTACAGATATTTTGATTCACAAGTGATTGGTATCACATACTGAGTCAGGATACATGAATTTAAGTCTAGAGAGAGATTCGAGTGTTTTTCATTGGACCTCTAAATAACTGACCATACTTAAGGCATAAAGATGAGTTTATGCTGCTAATGGAGTGGCTGTGTCATGATGTAATTTCAGCAGTTGCTTATGGCAGCTGTTGGTCGAAGGTAAGTTGAAAGCCAGCTGGTTTCAATATCACAGTGGTGAAGAGCAACAGAGGACTGTAAAACTGGGACTCAGTCATGGCAACCTGAGACTATCCTATGTACTCTCTCTGATGTGTGTCACCCAGTGCTTTCCTGGCTTAGTCACCTGCTTAACTTTTCCTATGTGAGAAACTCTGCGTTCTTGGGGGAATGAATTGTAGGTCTTGATGAAGGCATAGACTTTCTGCTTCTTGGTTAGTTTAATATTTTGTTCTGTTCTTTTGCGACCATCTGATAACTGAAGTTAACATTGATGGCTTGCCCATTTTTATGTTATTTTGTTTCACAGATACCAAAAGAGCAGAGGGCATACATTGTATTAAGCAGTGATATCTAGTATTACACAAAAGTGATGTTTGGGGCTTAGGGACCCATAGAAATATCCTGAATGTGTTCTACAACACCAGAAAAGCTCTCAATGTCTTTGTTGCCGGTTGAATGCAGGGTGATGTGAACCCATTGCTCTCCATAGTGAGCTTCTGTCTACAATTGAAAAATTCTTGGATCCATCTCCAGTAGTGGACTTCCTCCATCTCCGCTTATTATGGTCGTGCCACTTTCCTTTACTAGGTACATCCAGTCTTTCCCACTCAAAGAGCATTTTATCCCCTAGAAATTCCCTGTAAAACATCAACAGTAGAAATGTCCATGAAGAAAGGTAGAAACCACTGCATGTCCCACCAGTTCCTAATTCCCACTGACAATTCCAGCATGTGTTTGGTAATAGTTTATAATTGATATATTGTTAGAAAATTAGTATTGAAAGATCAAGCTGCTCTCAAAGTAGTGGTAGCAGTAGTAGTAGTTACTCAGAAAGAAGAGAGACTTTCTGGGCTATAAAATGAGCAGATTGCCTTTTCAGTTTCTTACTCTACCCCATCAAAGAGCCAGCTTGCTCCATCTTCACCAAACATTAAGCTAAATGTCCCTTATTTATCATGGTACCTCTGATGTTCAAAATTATATATATTGCTGTAATTCTTAAGAGTTACGAACATACATACTCTCCTGTGGACAGATAGTACTTTTAATACAGACTTTATAATTCTAGTAGGCTGAATAGGCATCAAAATTTTATGTTCACGTCATTACCTTAATTGTAGAGAGATTCTGGAGTGGCTGTGGAAAGCCTTGTAACATGTGTTCTCATTCTTTGGACTGCCAGGGGTTCTAAATATTTATCGATCATTACTTATTTATACTCTGTTTTTAATACCATACTTTGTTGGTAAATGTTCCACCTTCCAGACGGAATTATTCAGGTAGTTGATAATATGCTCTTCATTATCTAGGAGAAATATGAATATCTCCTATCAGCCCATCAGTGAACTTCAAATCACAGTTTATGATCTTCAGATTAATAAAGGCAAGGTTCCCCCCCCCCACGAATTAAAGTGACATGAAAATGAATCCATAGAACTTCACAGTATTATAAACTCAAAATACTTATTTTAGATTCTGATGAGTTATGAATTTGTGATCAGTTCAATTTGATAGACTGAAGTTATCTTTGCACTTCAAATACCTTGAGATATTTTACCACACTGTTTTGGAATCACCACATGCTGCTTTTAATCTTATTCATTAAAGCAGGGTGCAGATACCTGTATTTTTTATTAAAAAAAAAAAAATTTATTAGCAGCAATAAAAAGTGTCTTTAAAGTATAGAATATAAATAGTCCAGTCTTTTCATTTTCTTTTTAACTTCGTGAAGATATACGTAGCAGAACATGCCCCCATCATTCATCAGTGTTTACATGTACAATTCAATAACATTGGTTACATTCTTCATGTTATGTCACCATTCCAACTATCTATACTCATATTGTTTTACCACCACTGACTTATACTCACTACCCCCTAGATTTCTTATCTGTGCTTTAGAGTTACTGTTGGCAGTTTGATCTCATATAGATACCTTTACCTTTAAAAGAACACAAAGGTCATGGCAAACATTATTTACTAATTTAGCCAAAGAGTAGTTTAAAGATGGCTTCAGGGGATAATTCCAGGTCGTGGTTTAAAAGTTTTCTGAGAGTGATAGATTCAGGGATTCCACCAGTCTCAATAGGTACAGAATTTTGTTTCATTTTCTTGCCCATTTAATCTGAATTGGTGTGAGTCGGAATCAACTCGATAGCAACAAGTTTGGTTTGGTGATGTTTCGGTATATTCAGACATAACCAAGACTTTGACAACAGATTTTTAGAATATTGCTGCCATTATAGCTCTGATTTATGAGTTCATGTAAACATTAGTTATACACTAGGTCTTCAGCTGAGAATTTAGAAATTCCAGTGTGACCACATTTTTATCTCCTGTTAATGGAATGTAGCTTCCTGGACTTGTGGTTATTTTCCTAAGTTCTTCCTTTGAGAAACTCAAAACTCTCACCAAAAAGAAACAAGTTACCTAAGAAGATTGAAAATGAAATCTGATTCTTTCTGACATTTTTAGTGCCAACTAATGAACAAAAGGCTTCTTTAAGGAAGCAGGTTGTTCAGTGGTTCTTTGAATATGAGCAGCCTAATATGTTAAACATTTTTCATTAAGCGCAGCAGTGTAGTGCCAGTTTCTGTTTTCAACTCCCAGCATAGTAAAACCAGTTCTGTCAGCAAGCATTTTATTAAATGTCCCAGGACGTCTATGACACTGTAGAAAATACATATAAGACAAGGATCTTGGTCTCGCTAAACTTAAATCTAAATAGATGAGGGAGCATTTTAAAGAGCAGGTACAAGTGGGTAAATAGGAACATTGTGTGTTGTTAAGACTTTAACTAGATTGATTGGTCTAGAGGAGTGAGTCATCTGAAAAAAAAGAATTGCAAAACACATCAAGGAATGCTTCTTAAGGATGAGACACTTACAGATGTTGCTGCTTATAATTCTCAAGATAACTTTGTAAAGTGTGTGTGTATAGAAGGAAGAAATGAGGTAGTGAACTTGATTTTATACTTGTTTTTGGATTTGAAATGATGGGAGCCAAAGAGGCTGTGCTCAGAAGGCAGTAGAAAGAGTGGGACTGAAGCTCTGAGAGGGACAGGATGGAGGGGTTGGTTATACTTCCTCAGCTTCAGGTGGCCGGTCGAAGGCCTCAGCTGTGAGAAGAGTGCAAGAATGCCCACTGTCTCGGGACAAGCAGATGCACAGGGAACCCCTCCAATTTTCCACGAAACTTTTGCCTCTGATTTCTTTAGTGTTGTATACTTCTGTATCTGCTTTCACTGATACCCCACCATTCTTAGTCCTTCAAAGTCCAGCTCAAATCCTGTTCCAAAACATCACAAAGGTAGTCAGGGAAGGTCTCCATGAGCCTGAGTGGTGTGAGGAAGGAGCCCTGCAGAGATGTAGGCAAGAGAGGACATGCAAAGGTCTGCAAAACCCTTGTTGGAGTCCTCTCTTACTCTGTTACCTACCAGTCCTCACAGATCCTTTTCCAAATCCTTTAGGTCAACTTTATTTTATACATATTGTATTATGTTGATGAAAAGCATGCTTTGGGTTAATTTGAGACACACACTTTTATTTGAATGCTATAATTTACCAGTATTTCTAAAGAATAACATTTGCTCAGTTAACTGTGTCACTTGACTGAATTTTTCCCTGGAAAGCAGTGATGAATTTTATTTATCAGAGAGAGAGACCAGTTAGAAAGACATATTCAAAATAATACATTTCTGTTTTGTAATTTTTTTTTGGTACGAGCTGTCGTACAGAAAATATTTCACCTGACAGTTCCACACACAAACACAAGATATTCCACTCTGAATTGGTCTCCTTGGATGTTAAAAAGAAATCTTTGATGAAAACATATATAGTCATAAAAATGAGTAGTATTAAAGCTATTAAAACTGGCACGGTATGAATTATATTTCAGTTTTTAAAAAAATGCAGTAATATACCTTGTCTGCAGAGAAGTGATTCTGGTTGGTTATTACAAATTTGAAGGCAGTTCTACATTGTTATATATCATCTTTGTGTGTATCTGTGTTTTTGGGTTGATGAGACCAGACAGAAAGCCCTGTTTATTTTAATGAGGACAAGTTTTATTTTAAAAATGTGTAAAATAGGGATAATTGCCTTGGTGCTGTATAGATACTATTTATGGAATCCTGTACTATGTTATCCTGGTTCTTGGTTTTGAAATTCATTTTTTGCACTTTAGATGGAACTTAAGTGGATTGTTTTATGACAGCAAAAGTTTTTAACAAATTATTAGACGTAAATGATATCCCAGAATTAAGATGTGGTTCTAAAACTGTTGACTTAGACTAGGGAATATTCAAAGCGTAGAGTTTAACTAACACACATAGTCGCAACACAGTGTACGACCACAACAATAGCACAGATATGATAAGTAAGATTTGAGGAACAGTTGGCAGATAAAATATTCTTAGGTAACTCAGTGAGAACAGATTCTGATTGTCAAGCTGTGATGTGCCTGTGTGCATGGAGCGCTTATTCAGTCATATGTAGCCTCACACAGTTTTCTGTAGGTATGTAGTTGTCTGTATTCATCATATTCTAGCATGACTAATAAACATACGTAACTTGTGGTGACTGATCTTTTCATTCGTATAGGTTTCATGTTAGGTCTTTCTTATATTTCTAAATTAAAAAAAAAAAAAAGATTGTTTCCAATTGGAATGGGTAACCACCCAGCTGGATTGATTGTCTGAGGAATACAGCTAGTGGTACAGATAGACAGACAGACAAAAAAAACCAGTTGCCATTGAGTTGATTCTGACTCATGGTGACCCCATGTGTTTCAGAGTATAACTGCACAAAAAACTTTCAGTGCTGTGACCTTTTGGAAGTAGATCATCAGGCCATTCTAAGGCACCTTTGGGCGGATTTGAACCACCAACCTTTTGGTTAGTAGCCAAGTGCTCAACTGTTTCTGACACCTAGGGACTCCTAGTGATACAGACGAAAACCAAACTGAAAACCAAACCCATTGCTGTCAAGTCACTTCCAACTCATAATGACCCTATAGGACAGAGTAGAACTGTCCAACAGGGCTTCCAAGGCCGTACGGGACTGCCACATCTTTCCCCTGCAGAGTGGCTGGTGGGCTTAAACTTCCTACCTTTCATTTAGCAGCTGAGTGCTTAACCACTGCACTACCAGGACTCCTTAATACAGATAAGGCCTCCCCAAAATCACATCACAGAACTTTGAAGTCACTGTGATTCTGAACCTGTCCTCAGTTTTGCAGTTCTAGGAATATATATAATATATATAATATATAAAAGAATATATATAATAAATAAAACCAGAATGCTATTTATTGATTCACAATGGGAAGGGAGGACTGCTTCCTAATAGTCAAAATATTTGAGTGTGCCAAATAAGGTTCCCCTTCTGGGATCAAGGTAACTAATGCATTGGTGAGCCTAGAATTTTGTCAAAGAGAGAGAGAGTTCATCTCAGACTCATCTCTGTCCCTTTGAGTGAAGATCTTTCTAGATCTTCTGACTTCCCTGGACAGGGCCAGTATCTGGGTTTTCTTTTCCTATGCTTCATACTAACTGTCCCCATCTCTGGTTCTGACCATAATTATGCCTGATGGATCATAATCACTTTGCTATCTGTTCTGGATATTATAGTTGTTTCCTAGATTATACATATATATATATGTATATTTTAAATAGCTTATTAGAGCTCTTGCAGGGGATACATTTACTGATTCTTGGTTTATTTTTACCTATCTGCAATGCTATCTTTATTTTATTGACTTTTCTGATTTACTTCTCCCAGGGACAGCCTTGTTTTCTTTTTCTCCAGCCTTGGAGGAGCAGCTCCCTGTTGTGTCTGGATGCTTCCTATAATGAAGCAAAAAGGGTGATGATTTTGAGGACTTATTTGTTGTCTTCTTTATTGTTCCTCCTGGACAATGAAGGACAAGGTTTCCTAGGATTGTATTCATCATTGTATCCCCCAGGGGCTTGTCACATAAAAGATAGAAGAATAAATGTTTTCTTTTACAGATTTTGGATGATTCATTCTTTTTGAAGCCTTCTTTAAAAAAAAAAAAAAAAAAGTTCTTTTTTTCACATTTGCTTCCTACGTCCTCACTGGCCTTTCCAGATGTTCTCCCAGTATTTTTCTGTCCTCTCTTAAAGTTGAAACCATCTAGCTATTTATTCTCTTGTACTTCTCCTTATCAATGTCATCTAACTCTAGGTCATTTTACCACATTTACTAGGGCAGTAATTCTTGTTTGTTGTTGTGTGCCCTCGAGTCAATTCTGACTCAAAGCGACCCTACACAACTGCCCCATAGGGTTTCTTTCCTAGGTTGAAATCTTTCATGGGAGCAGACCACCAGGTCTTTTCGTCCACGGAACCACTGGGTGAGTTTGAACCACTGACTTTTCCATTAGCAGCCCAGTGCTTAACCCTTGTACCACCAGGGCTCCTTAGGGCAGGGGTACCCAATTCAGTTTAACTCTTTGCCTCAACTTTTACCATCATCATAGGCAATTCTTAAAGTCCATCTCTCTCCCTGCCTTCATGGTTTTGTGTTCTCATCTCTACATTTTTCTCCCTCTTTTTCTCCTTTTCCCCATTCCCTCAACCCAGTTAGACCGTTGACATTCTTTAAACACCTTGTGCTGTTGTACACCTTTATGCCTTTGTAGTAACTCACCTTTCCTGAAGACTGTCCTTCCCTATGCAGAACTCATCTCACTTCTGCTGCGGCGTGTCCTGTATGTATTCAGTATTGCATTTATCACACTGTCTTTATTCCTGTTTTTCCTGCGAGACCGTGAAATCCTTCAGCTTCTTGATGGTCCTGAAACTGCCTAGCATATAAATATTTTCTGAATGAAAACACAGATACGTTATCATTCTTTCCCCTCAGTTTGTTCATCCTTTCATTGAATAAATATTTCATTGAACACCTACTGTATTTTAAGCACTTGTTTAGATGCCGAGAGTGCAGCCAGATGAAAACAGTGCCTTCCCTTGCTGAACTTGCAGTGAATGGTTGGAGGATACAGGAAAGTGAGTAGAAAATTACACTACAGTCCTTACATGGTCTGTCTGTGAACAACAAAATCCTAGAAGCTATGTAATGGTTGTTAGTTTTTCTTGTACTTTCTTAAGAAAGCTGTTTGGAGATATTGAGTGTGAAAATGTGTTGGGCTCTTTGAAAACAAAATATGGTATTAAGTATTTAGAATCTAGGCCGAATGAAGGAGACTGAAAGATAACTATCATTCCTTCAGCTTTAACTTGCTGAAGACAGAGGTCAGAAAGAAAGATTGTTGTTATAATTGTTAATCTGCAGTGCTTTATTTTTTGTTATTTCTTTTATCTAGGGTTGTCCCTTTTATTCTGAAGAACTGCTTAAGAAATTGAAAATTATTAGATGCATCCTTGCCTAATTCAGCATTAAAATCAATGATTTGGATGATACCCCATTTGAAAACTTCAGCTCTTCTTTACTTGTGTTCTCAATAAGGCACCATATAGATTTAACATCTGTCCTAAAGTGGACATGTTTTATATGAAGTGTTATATATCCCAAATGGGGATTTGATATGTCCAACCAAAGTACCAACGTACACCATATACCTAGTCTGTTTCCACATAAATGTTCGTGAGACAAACGTGAAAAAAATAAAATTTACACGTGGCCTGGAGGAGGATTCTTTTTCTAGAAAATAATTTATTCTTTCATTTAGAAACTTAAGTTTTCCAAGAAACTTACAACCAAAATACAATTTTATGCTTGATTTTGTTGGCAGGAATCTTTATTAAAAAGAGCTTAAATTTTTCTATGCCATTTTCTGAAAAGAATTTAATATTTATTTTTTAATATGCTGATATCATTGGAAAGACAGGGGAAAGCCAAATTTTAATTTTGCAAGATGGAACAATATGTTTTTCTAGCTATATTTGCTCATTCATGATATTGATTATCATATTGCAGGATTTCCCAAAATATGTTCCTCAGAATGTTAATAGGTAGTCCTCAAAAAACGAGGAGGTCTGTGGTCTATTAGGTGTGAGAAATGTTGGGTTAGATGAGATTGAACAAGTTCATTTTGTACAGGATGTTCAGCCTTTACAGTGTTACACACCAAAGCTGCTCAAGCTTGAAGGTGCACACTTAACATAGGGATCTTATTAACATGAAGGCTTTGATTCGGTAGGTCTGGGGTGGGGCCTGAGATTCTGCATTTCTTCAAAGTGCTGCCAGTGCAGCTGATCCATAAATCACACTTTAAATAAAAAGGTTGTAAAGAATCTTCCCAAGGAAACACACTCTGTAGCATATCCCAGGTTTACCAATGATAGAAATCTTACTCTTGGGGTCCTAGGAGCCTTCGTGGTGCAGTGGTTAAGATCTCAGCTAACAAAAAGGTCTGCAGTTCGAATCTACCAGCCACTCTTCGGAAACCCAGTGGAGCAGTTCTACTCTGTCTCGTAGGACTGCTATGAGTTGGAATCAGCTTAACCGCAATGGGTTTGGTTTGGTTAGCGGTGGTCCTTGGAACACACTTTGAGAAATTTAAAATAGAATCTTTAAAATTAGAAATGAATTAATTTATAATTTAAATCGAAGTCTAATGCAAAACTTCTAGGTTTTTATCTGCCAGACCACCTGTGTAAATCCCAAGACACTGAAAAATCATTTAGCTAGTCCACGTAGAAAGAAAAAGCAATATAATGAGCTAAAAAGACAGTGACTGCATGGATAGCAGAATGTTACCAAATTGTATACTTTTCTTATTTTTAATAGACCTTATAAATATTACTAAATGTGTAAGTCCTTAATTAAACAACTTTTACTTTATTTTTATTGCCTCTAGTAATTCATATCTAAATTACCGTATTTCCAAATCCCCATATGTGCTGTGCTAGTGATTTCATTAGTCTTTAATCTTTGTTAACACAGGCATTTGTTATGAAAAGCTAATGATAAAAACAAATCTTTTATTCAAACAGCTTGAGGTTTGATATGGCTTACCATACCCTTGATTGCAAAGATATAAAAACAAAAGTCTAGGGAGGTTTTTAGAAATCTATTGAGCCTAAAACAAATTTTGAAATAAAAAAAATGTTAATAAAAGTAAGTAATACATTTGGGTGCCTTTTCCCCACATGGGTCCTTCAGCTCCACCTGGAATAGTTTCTGCATTTAAGCATGCTTGTTGGAACACTTTTTTAAGCACCTGCCATCTGTATTTGAGCTCTTAGTTTCTTGTTTATCTCAAGCTGCACTTTATTGTTGGTTAATTTGTCTTGTCTTCCCTTTTAGATTGTAAACTGGATTGGAGGTCCAGTTCTTATTCATCCTTACACCTTCAGTAACACCTGGTTGATAGTGTGGTACAGAATAAGTAGGAGATCAGTAACGTAAATTGTTGTTGTTGTCAGGTGCTGTTGAATTGGTTCCGACTCTTAGTGATCCTGTGTACAACAGAACAAAACACTGCCCAGTCCTGCACCATCCTCACGATTGCTCTGCTTAAGCCCATAGTTTCAGGCACTGTGTCAATCCATCCCATTGAGGGTCTTCCCCTCTTTCACTGACTCTGCTTTACCAAGCATGATGTCCTTTTCCAGGGACTGGTCCAAGTTATGTGAGACGAAGTCTCACCGTCCTCACTTATAAGGAGCATTCTGGCTGTACTTCTTCCAAGACAGATTTGTTTGTTCGTCCAAGAGTTCTTGGTATATTCCGTATTCTTCGCCAACACCATAATTCAAAGGCATCAGTTCTTCTTTGGTCTTCCTTATTCATTATCCAGCTTTCACATGCAATTGAAAATTCCATGGCTTGGGTCAGGCTCACCTTAGTTCTCAAAGTGACATCTTTTGTAAGTATAGTAAATGATACCATTATAAAATAATTCATTATATAGAATTTAAGTTTTTTAACCCTATAACACTTAAAAATAACATAAGTTAAATTATTTTTCTTACCCCTCTCTCCTGCCTTTATGATCATATCGTTTAGTATTGTCCATTGCATAACAAGCCACCCCAAATCTCAGAGGTTTAAACAGTAACGATTTTTTATTTCTCACAATTCTAGCCCAGCAAGGAGGCTCTCCTGCTGATCTTCCTTGGGCTCACTCAGGTGGCTGCAGTCAGCAGGTGACTTGATCAGGAGGGACTTTTAAGATGGCTTGTCATAGGTGTCTGAGGTCTCAGCTGGAATTACGGTTTCGCAGGGCCTTGTTCTCCATGGCATCTTTTAATCTCAGTTTCTTCAAAGCATAGTGGCCTCAGGGCTCCTAAAAAGAAGTTGCAAGTCCTCTTAAGGTTTAGCCATAGATGTTACACAGTCACATCTACCACATTCTGTGATCAAAGCAGTTGGAAGGCCAGCCCCAGATTCAAGGGATGGGGCAATAGATTCAACTCTTCCCAGGAGGAACGACAAAGTCACAGTATAAAGGGGTGTGAATACAGAATACAGTACAAAGGGGCGTGAATACAAAGGGGAAGAAGGACATTATTAAAATATTGTTAGTTTTTTTTTGTTTTCCAGATCTGTCAATTTCTGAGGTATGGTATATAGTTAGTTTTAGTTTTTCTTCCTATTGCTGCCAGTTTGTATTTCATGTATTTTGAAGCTGAGTTTTTAGGTATATGAAAGTCATGAACAGTCAATGTTCTTGGTGCATTCTTTTTCTCAATTTGAAATTTCCCTTTTTTGTTCTTTTTAAAACTTTGTTTTGAACTCTCTCATATTTTATTCTGTATTTTATTTTTTGTGTACTCTATGTAGTATTTTATAAAATTAAAACATAACTTTTGCTTTTTCTAGGAAAATTTAATCCATTTATTTTTGTTACTTTACTATTTTGGACTTGTTTTCTCTTTGTTTCCTTTTGTTTTATTTCATCTTTCTCCTTTCTGGTATGGAATCAATAAAGATTTCTTTATTCCTTCCCCACCCCCTCAATTTCTTTAGAAGTTATGCATGCTATTTCTATTCTTGTATTGATTTTTCCTAAATTATTAGCACAAAACTTAAGTATTTTTATTTTGGCACCTGCATTTAATCTGTATCTACGTCTTATCCTTAAGAAAAATAATTAGTACAGTCTGACTTCAGCATCTCAGCCCTCTGATGTTGATATCATATGGAATTTATTTAGACTTAATCTTCAATTTTCCTGGATAATTTGCTTAGTGTTGTTTCTTACGTCTTAAACCTCTATCCTATTTGTTGCAGATACTTCCTTAAAAATTGTTTAAGACAGATCTCTAGGTGTTAAACTCTTTGAATTCTGGTATGTCTTAAAATGCCTTTGTTTTGCCTTCATATTTGAATCATAATTTTTGTCCACAAATTGGGAGCTATTGCTGTAGCCACTGCTTAGTTGATAAGAGGTCTGATGCTGAACTGATTCTCATTCCTTTGCAGGCAGTTTGTTCTCTGTAGAAACATTTACAGTCTTTTCTTTTATCCTTGAAACCTAGAAATTTTGATTGGTTGGATCTAAATATGATTTATTTGTTTCATTCATTTTATTCACTTATTGACCCATTTTAAGTAGTTTACTTTCAGCTCTGGAAAATTTTCATTATTATTTTTTCTTCTGCTTATCTTCTTCAACTCTGAGTGATTAAATGTTATCACTCTTGAGTCTAGTCTTGAGTCTCCAAATTGTTCTTTTATCTCCCCCCAACCCATCTCTTTGTGTGTGTGTCTCAGAGTATTTAGATCACTTTTCTGAAATACACTTTAAAAAAAAAAAATTTATTCTGCTATTCATCCCATTGATTTTTTTGGTCCTGTAACTTTTTAAAAAATTTTTTAAGGTCTCTCTTTATCATGCTCACAGTTTTCAATTTAAACTCTAAGGATATCCTCCCTATTCTAGTTTACTTTCTTCTGTTTGGGAATTTGGTCCCTCCAGAACATCCCTAGCTGGCTGAGGCCCTGCTCTGCCTCTCCAAATCGTTCTTTCTTTGCCTGTGGCAACTGCTTGGTCGTGTCCAGGGCGGGAGCTCACACTCAGCTGTTTTAGCTGTCCCTCTGCCCCTGATTATCCTGATCTTGGCCCCAGGCCTAAGAGCTTTGAGTCTGGATTTCACTCATTCTGAGCTTGCACCTTCCATACCAACTGCTCCCACCTCTAAAGCAGGACTTTGTTTGTTTGTAGTCGGAATCAACTCCACCACACTGGGTTTGGTTTTTTGGTTTTGTTTGTGTGTGCGTGTTATAGTTTCCTCGGGTTATTTCCTTATAGGCCTACACCCATTATTTTTCTGACTTTTTGGTGTACTGATGGTGTTTTAAATTTCTTGAATGAGTAATTTTCTTATCTTAAACGAACAAACAAAAAAGCACCTTTTCTGTTATTTCATAGAGTTGTGAGTTGGAGAAGAGTGGAAACATATGCTTATGTTGCCTCTTGATCCAGTCATTCCCCTCCCACCCAAGGTTAATTACATTCTTACCCTATTGATTCACCTTCTTATCTGTGTGCAACCCTTAATATTCCAGGCAGTACTCTGAAATTATTATGATCCCAATTTTTCTCCTCCTTTCTCCTCTTTTATAGCATCTAGATGCAATCAAGGATCTCTGAATCCTAAAAAAAATGAAACTGCTGCTTTCCAATAAGACAATTCTTCTTTCCCTTCCTTGTTCTTCTTAAGAAATAAGATACTCATTGGAAAGTTGAAAATTTCAAAGTGCAGTCCATGTTTACCCAAGATAGAATTTCTAGTTTTTATTAACAGTTTTGCAGTGGTCATTGATTGTATGGGGGCCATGTCATCACTCTGTGGAAATGCAGGTATGAGTAGGGTTGACCCTGATGTCTGTTATATATTAACCATGTGTTTTATTTTCAGAAATTATTATTGAATGGTACACGAGATTGAGGGCATGATATTTTGTAACAGTGGGTTCCTTTTTATTGAAAGGACTTCTTTGTAGGCATTTATGAAATTATCTTTAGTGTAGTTATAAAACCAAAAGAAGTTTAATTCTCTTTAAAATGGATACTCTTTGTTATTTAAGCTACGAAATACTATTATGTTCTATTTATTAATCGATTAACATTCTAAATTATTTGTAGATCACAGCTAGTAAGAGGATACCATAAGTTTATTCCGCTATATTAATCTTTTTCTTGAGGGAGAAAGCTAAAAGTTCATAAAATGCGTATACAGTTTAAAAGAATGTTAAAAAGCAAACACATCTATGTAACTATGGTTTATGTCAGGCCAGCACCCCAAAAGTTTTCTGTGTACCCCTCTGAGATCATAGCCCCCTCCCCCTCTCCACAAGTAACCACTTTCTGACTTTGGTGATAATCATTTCATTCCTGCCTACGCATGCATTCCTAATAGTTTCATTTTACTTTTTAAAAAATTTTTACATGAATCAAATTCTCCTTTTATGCATTTGTGGCATGATTCATTTATTCAGCATTATGGTTGTGAGCTGTAGTTCATTCATTTTATTGCTATAGGTGAAATACATTGCATGAATATACAAAATACATACATATTCATTCTACTTTTAACGGTCATTTGGGCTGTTTGCAGTTTATGGTTTCTGTGAAGAGTGTTGCTGTGAACATACTTGGGTGTCTCTCCAGGTGCTTATATGCAAGAGTGTCTACATAATCAGGAATAGAATTACTGGACTATGTGCTGTGGGTGTCAGCAGCTCTACTGGATGATGCCAAAATGTATTCCAAAGTGGTTGTTCCATTCACATGCTCATCAACAGCCTATGGTAGTTACCATTGTTCCAAGTCTTTGCCAAAATTTGGTACTATTAAATGGTTTGTCATTCTGATAGTTGTGAATTGATATGGCATTTTAGTATTAATTTCCATTTTTCTAGTTACTAATGAGATTTAAGCACCTCATTATTGGCCATCTCAATTTCTTATTTCCTGAGAGGCTTATTAACACCTTTTGCCTATTTTTATATCAAGTTATCTTGCATTGATTTCTTGGATGTAAAAATAAATTCACAAGTCAGAACACTTAATGGCAACATGTAGTTTATTCTCTAGAATTACTGTGCTATTTGGCATATACCTCCATTTTCAACAAATTCTTGCTAAGAAATTATAAATTTTTGGATGAGCTGCCTAATTAGAAGTTTAGTATGTAACTACCTCTAAACCTCCTATACAGTTCTAGATTTTGGTAACACTTCTATTTCCAGGATATTTTTAAAATATGTATTTTATATGTTATAAATATATATAACATATATTTTATAATATATATCACCATAATGTATCTACTACTCCTTTTAGAATTCTAGAACAGATTCCATATGGTGCTGGAAGGTATTTAACTTTTCAAGCACATTTTTAATTTCCCAGTATTTCATTCTTCTTCTGTTATATCTGTACTCATTTTTACAAAACAAAACAAAAAAACCCTTATCTTTGCTATGTAATGATACTCTGCGTATTTTTTTCTATTTTTATTGTTAAAGTATTTTGTTCATTTAATGCTTATTGTTACCTTGATTATTGGTATCTTTATACTTTGAATCAGGTTAAAGTTTTCATTCTTATTTTTGTTCTTTATTATTTTTTCGTAATTTGTTCTTAGTCATCAGTATTATATCTGATCAGTTTTGAAGTTGTCATCAGTCATCCTGACATTTTTCCATTTGTTCAAAATGAAGTCATGAGATATATGTGATAGTCCAAAATACTAACTCAAAACAGGAAGGAAAAATATGTAGAGCCCAGTTTATTTCACTGAATAAGACAAAACAAAGTATACTTGGTGTATTTGACAAAAAATTATCAGTAAGAAGATAAAAACCAAAAAACCAAACCCGGTGCCTTTGAATTGATTCCGACTCATAGTGACCTTACAGGACAGAGTAGAACTGCCCTGTAGAGTTTCCAGGGAGCACCTAGTGGATTCAAACTTCTGACCTTTCGGTTAGCAGCCATAGCACTTAACCACTACTCCACCAGGGTTTCCAGTTAGGAAGGAGATAGACATGAGTAAATAGAGGAACATCTAGTATGGAGTTGATCTTCCCTCTCAGGAAGATTTAGCACAGAGATGGTTTTGTGGATTAGTATCACCTGTGATAGGAGCCCTGGTGACACAGTGGTCAAGTGTTCCGCTGCTAACAAAATGATCAGCAGTTCGAATCTACCAGCCGCTCCTTGGAAACCTTATGGGGCAGTCCTACTCTGTCCTATAGGGTCGCTATGAGTCAGAATCGACTCAATGGCAATGGGTATCATCTGTGATAAAAAGGATCATATATATATTGAGTCATATGTTGTGCAAAGAAAGCTTTTTAATAATCATGCTAGAATATATTTAGCCTGCAGCCTGGATCAGAAATATTGCTTGTTAGTACTTATCAGTAAATCGTTCAGTATATAGTACACACACAAAATTATACTAACAATTTCTCATAGAAGCATCTTTGTTTTCAATAAAGATTATAGTGAAAACACACAATTGTTCACAAGCAGCCATCCTCCAAAAAAGTGTTTTGGAAGGTTTATAAGAATGTAGTCCATGAGAAACTGGGTAACTGGAAACTCCTAAAAATCAAACACTTATGCTCATCAAAAGACTTCACCAAAACAGTAAAAAGAGAACCTACAGATGGGGAAAAAAAATTTTGGCTACAACATATCTGAAAAGAGTCTAATCTCTTAAATTTACAAGATACTACAACACCTCAACAATGAAAAGACAAATAATCCAATAAAAAAATGGACAGAGGATATGAACAGACACTTCACCAAAGAAGATATTCAGGTGGCTAATGGACACATGAGGAAATGCTCATGATCATTAGCCATTAGAGAAATGCAAATAAAAACTTCAATGAGATACCATCTTGCCCCATCAAAGCTGGCACTAATCCAAAAACCACAAAATAATAAATGTTAGATTGTGAAGAGATTTGGAACTCTTATGCACTGCTAGTGGGAATGTAAAATGGTACAACCACTTTGGAAAAGGCTTTGGTGCTTCCTTCAAAAGCTAGAAATGGAAACAAATATGATTCTTTAATCCCACTCCTAGGAATATACCCAAGAGAAATAAGAGCTGTCACATGAATAGAGGCATATGCACACCCATGTTCATTGCAGCACTATTCACAATAGCAAAAAGATGGAAACAACCTAAATGCCCATCAACAGACGAATGGAAAAACAAGTTATGGTACATTTACAATGAAATACTATGCAACGATAAAGAACAATGATGAATCCATGAAGCATCTCACAACATGGATAAATCTGGTGGGTATTATGCTGAGTGAAATTAGTCAAAATGGACAAATATTGTATGAGACCACTGTTATAAGAACTCAAGAAAAGGTTTAAACACACACAAAAAAAGCATTCTTTGATGGTTATGAGGGTGCGGAGGGCAGGGGAGGGAAAATCACTAACTAGATAATAGACAAAGATCAACTTCTATAAAGGGAAGGACAACACACAATACAGGGGAAGTCAGCGCAGTGGGACCAAAGCAAAAAGCTAAGAAATTTCCAGGATACATCCAGACACTTTGAGAGACAGGGTAGCTGGGGCCTGGGGACTATAGTTTCGGGGGACATCTAGGACAATTGGCATAACAAAGTTATTAAGAAAATGTTCTACATCCCACTTTGATGAGTGTCATCTGGGGTCTTAAAAGCTTGCAAGTGGCCAGATACATCAGTTGGTCCCATCCCACTTGAGGCAAAGAAGAATGAAGAAAACCAAAGACCCAAGGAAAATATTAGCCCACATGACTAAAGGACCACCGGAACCAGAGACTTCACCAGTCTGAGACCAGAAGAACTGCATGGTGCCTGTCTACCACCAGTGACCACCCTGATGAGGAACACAACAGAGAGTCCTAGATAGAGCAGGAGAAAAATGTAGAACAGAATTCAAATTCACATAAAAAGACCAGACTTAATGGTCTGATAGAGCCTGGAGGAACCCACAAAACTATGGCCCCCGGATGCACTGTTAACCCAGGACTGAAACCCATTATTCAGACAAAGATTAGGCAGGACTGTAAACCAAAAAATAATACACATGAGGAATGTGTTTCTAGTTCAATCAGATATACAAGACCAAGTGGGCAACTCCTGTCCAAAGCAGAATGAGAAGGGAGGAAGGGACAGGAACAGGTTGAATGGACACAGGGAACCTGAGGTGAAAAGGGGGAGTGTGCTGTCACATTGTGGGGATTGCAACTAATATCACAGAACAATATGTGTATAAATTTTTGAATAAGAAATTAACATGAGCTGTAAACTTTCATCTAAAGCACAATAAAAAAATAATAAAAGAATGCAGTCCAACTGTATAATAAAAAGAGAGTCCTGGGCAAGAGTAAATTTTGTTTAAAAAAAAAAAATTCGTAAGGCAGGAATAAAATGAAAACACAGACATATACCTATACCAACACTTGTGAGAGTTGGTTACAAATTCATCTTTGAGCTTTGTGTGACAAAAGCAAGGGGAGAAACAGGGTCGATATCTACCATTCACTCAGGAAAAATACAGCTTCCGGGCATTCAGGTACCTTTTTACAGAGATCTCATGATATAGTAGGCAACATTCTGAAAACTCTTGAGGAATATTCACATCAACTGAGAATGCAGAAGCTTTTTCTTTTTCTTTTTTTAATAGTGTCAAGCTCAGGATAGGGACTTTAAAGTTTCATGTTTCAGATACACACCCAACTCGCGTCCCCTGTATACCATCACCACTGTGTGATCATCGAGACTGTGATTAAAGACCTCTCATGATGGGAAATGTGCCGCCTCGAGAGGTGATCAATTCTTGAAATTTTAATATTTGACTGTTAGCATCAACAGGAAAGACTTTCCTGAGCTTGCCGTAGGCTCTGACCATTAATTTTGATGCAGAGTAATATAGCCATTAGCTAAACTTGATTCAGAGTATAAAGATAGTAATACAAAAAAAAAAAAAAACCAAAGCCCAGTGCAGTTGAGTTGATTCCGACTCATAGCGACCCTATAGGACAGAGTAGAACTGCCCCACAGAGCTTCCAAGGAGCGCCTGGTGGATTCGAATTGCCGACCCTTTGGTTAGCAGCAGTAGCACTTAACCACGAAGCCACCAAGGTTTCCAAAGATAGTAATAGTATAGGATAATAAAAGTTTGGCTGTATAACCATTAGCTTTCCCTTCAGTAGTTGGGATCTTACGCTAAAAAGTCTAACCGGGATTGTGCATGACGGTCTTTCAGAGGCTTCTAGATATATGCTTGTCTACACAGGCCTTCTCTTCTTCAGACCGAACTGCCTGTTCCTTTAACTGTTCCTCCTGTGTCTCCTGCTAAGCTCTGAGCTAATTAGGAGCAGAAGTGGTGTCATTCATTTCTTCCCTGTTCCTATGCCTGGAAATAATGACTGAATCCTCTCACCGTCCTACTCATTCTCTTTTAAATGGGATACACTGTTTCCATCCCTATGAATGTGCCACCCATAACTGGAAGTGGATATGTCCCAAGGAGTCTGAAGAACTGTACCCTTACTTGTTCCCCTTTTCCTATCATTTTAAATACTTGTATTGACAAAGCATTAAATTGCCTTAGCTTTTGTGCAGCCTTTTCTCACCTGTGGCTCACTGATTTCACTCATGAATCTAAAGTACGCAGATTGTTTCCCTAACATGTTGTTGAGCTAACATAAACACAGGACCCTACATTTATTCCTGTTGTTTTTGTCTCATTAGAGGCATCTCATTGCTGCAGCCTCGCAATATGTTTTCTTTTTTATTTATATTTTAATTTTATCATCTGGTAAATTCAGTACTCTTAGTCATTCAAGAATTTGAACATGCCCTGTATGTTATCTTTTATATCATAGCTAAAATTGTTGTTTAGGATTGGGTCAAGGTCAGAGCTCTCTGGCATTCCATTAGAAACCTCTATAGGTTGTTGTATTTCATTCAGCTATTTACAGATTGCTGGAGTCTGCAGTTACCCTTGTTCCAGCCCCATTTCTATGTTGATTATCATACTGTGAGGGATTTAAAACATCATACTTGCCTCACTGGATTCTATACACACTGCATTTCCATGGTTACGCTATCCAGGACAGACACTACAGCGGCTTAACATGGCTTTTCATTTGTGGGTCCCTTTTTGGTTTTCACAAATCATTTCTTGGATGAAATTCTTCTAAGAATCTTGCCCAAGATCCATGTCTAGCTCTCTAGTTTGTAGCAGGAAGAGTCTGCCTTCTCCTTTTCAAAAACAAGTCATGGCATTTTCCTGCTTCCAGTCTTCTGGCGCCTCTTACATTCTCTGTAATTCTCCATAAAACTCTCCAAAATGGTTGGTGACCTATTTGTAAGTTTTTTTCTGGTCTCCGGAATGTGATTGCCCAAGTCAGGCAAGTTGAGGTCACTGCGAGAAGTACAGTCGCTTTCTCCATTAGAGCTACTCATTGCTTTTTTCCTTGCTAATGGGAAGAAGTAATAATACCACTCTTTGGCCCTGGTCTTAGCTTGATTCCTTTCACCTCCTTTAGTGATCTATTGTTGTGAGAACTAATAGGCAAATGACAGAGAATCTTAATAGCTTTATAATTTGTCAGTCATAGGACATCCCTCCCTTGCCCCATGTTGGTCATGGTAATTTAGGACTATTCCAGAGAGGTAGGAAAGCCTCAGGGATGTGTGGGTACTGTGGTCATCATTCACTCAGTGAGTTTTAGTGATCACCTGTGAAATGCTTAGTCTTTGAGGAATCAGACTAAAACATCCCTTAGCATCATAATAATTTTCCTTGCAAATTTTTAAGCTCTTTGCAACCTCTTCCTATTGTCTTTAGTGTTTTTCCATCATTTGCATCTTGCTGTACTTTGCTTAAGGAGTCCTGGTTGACACAGAAGTTAAGCATTAGGCTGCTAACCAAAATGTCTGCGTATCGAACCCATCAACCTCTCCACGGGAGAAAGATGTAGCAGTCTCCTTTGTAAAGAATACAGCCTTGGAAACCCCATGGGAGGGGCAATTCTTCTCTGTCCTGTGGGGTCACTGTGCGTTGGAATTGACTCGAGGCAATACGTTATACTTTGCCTTGATCTAATTCGTATTTTACTGCCTCAGCTACGTGATGAACTACTAATACTTAGTGACCCTACTTTATGCCCTTATCCTAGTAATATGTGGATAAAGGGGTACTGAGAAAATGCTTGTCTGATTTCACTGTTCCTGGGCAGTCGGGGTCATCAGAATAAATATTGTGAAATTAAGTAATATACTCGTACAAGGATGCAGTTTAATTACAGTAATGTAATTCTATATCCTTCTTTAAACAGTAAGACTCCTCTTATTTATAAGAGAATATTTTCCCAGTGACATTTCTGTTTCTCCTTTTCTCAAATTCTTTTTGTTAACGGAATTTTTGCTTCTTGTTTTCTTCTTTTCACACATTGGTTGTTTCGTGATATTATACTCTTGACATTTAAAAATTTTGGTTCTTGGCGTTATTTGTTCCACTGTTGCATAGTAACATTTTTGTTCTTTGCAACCATCTGCTTACTTTAAGGTGTGTAGTTTTTCAATGGTGTAGAGTCCTTTCATGTCTTTACTTGCCTCAAATGCTAATCTAGGATATATATGTGTGGCATTTTTTTCCTTCATAGACCTCATGTCTTTTCTTTAATGAGCACTGGATAAATATAGAATTTTACCCGTTCAATGGTATTTTAAGTGTTTTACATCTCAGTAGCTGTACCAGTCATACTAAGAAATAAAGATTGTCATAAAATCATTCCATTGTGTTTTATGAAGAATTAGTAAGCACATATTTAATAAGTGAGGGAAGTAGGGCTCTGAGAGATGGCAACTTGTCCAAGAATACTTAAGTTTTAATACTAGATCCGCTTACTCCAAGCCTGAAGCTCCTCCTGCTGCACGTACTTGAGGTCTTCCTCCTCATTGCAAATGAGGGTCCACCTGGGCCTTGGTTATGCACTATGAAAATGGGAGATAGAGAATTCACCTGCTACAGAAGGCATGAGGGCATCTTATCCTCAGGGGATATGCAGAAACTCATCAAACCCATTGTCCATTTCTGCCTATTAAAAGCAAGAATAAAACAACTACTGGCAGAAACCTGGAACCTAGACCCATCTCCATTAACGTGGAGGTCAAGAGAGTGAGGAATAAGATGAGGTCTCAGGTGATAACGCCTTTTTTCTCTTTTACTAACAGATTATGATTTTGGAAATAAACAACAGGCTGATGTTGAAATTTGAGGGAATAGGAAAAAATGTTCCCAGATCAAACTACAGAATTGGGTACTATGGAAGTTAATTGATATGAAATTAAAATACACTAGAGTAATTTTTAGGAGACAACTAAGAACAATGTTTAGGATGGTATTTATGGCCTCAGATGTCCATTTATAAGTGTACAAAGTGTGGTCTCATGAGATCATAGCACATGGTGGGGATTTGCCTAATGTCTGGAATGAGATAGTGAAAAGAAGATAGACATTCATCCTTCATTCGTATATTCATTTATTCAGCAGACACTTACTGGGCACCTGTCATATATATCAGGCACTGGGCTAGTCTCATGGCGTGATAAACTGTCGAGACAATGGGAGAGACTGACATGTAAACAAGGCATTAAAACATTTACAGGTGGGAATGCAAAATGATACAACCATTTTGGAAAATGATATGGCACTTCCTCAGAAAGCTAGAAATAGAAATACCATATAATCCAGCAGTCCCACTCCTAGAAATACATCCTAGAGAAATTAGCCATCACACGAATAGTCATATGCACACCCATGTTTGTTGCAGCATTGTTCACAATGGCAAAAACATGGAAACAACCTAGATGCCCATCAACAGATGAATGGATAAACTGGTACATACACATGATGGAGTATTACGCAATGATAAAGAACAATGATGAATCTGTGAAGCATCTCAGAACATGGATGAAACTGGAGGACATTGTGCTGAGTGAAATAAGTCAATCACAAAAGGACAAATATTGTATGAGACCACTACTGTAAAAACTCACAAAAAGGTTTACATACAAAAAGAAACAATCTTTGATGGTTATGGGGGGGGGTGGGGATGGAAAAACACTTAATAGACAATAGATAAGTGGTAACTTAGGTGAAAGGTAAGACAGTACACAATACTAGGGAACCCAGCACAGCCTGTACAAGGCAAGGTCATGGTAGCTCCATAGACACATCCAAACTCCCTGAGGAACCGAATTGCTAGGCTGGGGGCTGTGGGGACCATGGTCTTGGGGAACATCTGGCTCAATTGGCCTAACAGTTTATAAAGAAAATGTTCTACATTGTACTTGTGTGAGTAGCATCTGGGGTCTTAAAAGCCTGTGAGTGGCCATCTAGGATACTGCACTGGTCTCACCCCGTCGGGAGCAAGGAAGAATGAAGAAAATTAAAGACACGAGGGAAAGATTAGTCCAAAGGAATAATGGGCCACATCTACCATGGCCTCTACCAGACTGAATCCAGTACAACTAGCTGATGCCTGGCTACCACTACTGACTGCTTTGACAGAGTTCACAATAGAGGGTCTCAGAGCTGGCAAAAAATGTAGAACAAAATTCTAACTCAAAAAGAAAGATCAGACTTGCTGGTCTGACAGAGACTGGAGGAACCCTGAGAATATGGCCCCCAGATACTGTTGCAGCTCAGTAATGAAGCCACCCCTGAGGTTCACCCTTCAGCTAAAGATTGAATAGGCCCCTGGAACAAAACAAGACTAAAGGGTCCCACGGGTGCTGGGACAGGGACTGGAAGGCAGGAGAGAACCAGAAAGCTGGTAATAGGGAACTCAGGGTTGAGAAGGGAGAGTGTTGACATGTTGTGGAGTTGTTAACAACCAGTGTCATACAACAATATGTGTACTAACTGATGAGAAACTGGTTCTGTAAACCTTCATCTAAAGTACAAAAAAAAAAAAATTTACAATATTTTGCGTGGGCATCTTTTGTCAATCCTTTTCGAGTTTGTATATAGTCCAGATCAGGTCAGTAAGTCTCCTGGTAAACACATGGCTCTAGGTATGTGTTACCTTAGGAAAGGCACTCTGTCTTCTGCCGGGAACCTATTCTGTCTTACAAAAAAGCTAGGTAAAAACCCACTGCCATCTAAGGGCTTGGAAAATAGATTGTTTTCACCACCATCTCCATAGCTATTGTCATATTTGGGTATTCAGATTCTTCTGAGAAAACCAAATTAGCTATACTACTTTACCAAGAATATCCTTGTTGCTAGTTATTAATGCATTGCATTTCTTTTAAATGTAGCAAAATTTTATTAGCTTATTTTCAAGTCTTCTTTGATATTTAATCCTTTTTTTTCCCTATTGTTTAAGCCTCACCTGTAGTTGGTAAAGCATTCTCTTTCTTCCACCAATCAATATTTCTAGTTTTTTTTTGTGCATATCCTTTGAAAACTGACCTTTGTAGCAACCTAGAGTATTTATTATCATTTAGTTTCTTGATAAGATAAACAGTTTTATTTACGTATCGGTCCTCTGTGTGAAAAAGTAGCAGTTTAACAAGCTTCTAACAACTTACTGTCTTCAGTGTATTTTTAATTAAGATCCCCTCTTCCCGAACCTTTTTCACGTCATTCTCTATTATGATGATGTTTAAATACTTCCTAAGTATTTATCATTATTAGTAGTAGTACCGTTAGTAGTATTTTTGGTATTTTTAGTAGTTAGTAGTAGCATCCGTGCTTTTGCCCTAAATGTTACCTTTCAGAAATCAAATAAACTGTAAGGAAATGTGATAAGTGTGTAGAAATGGAAATGTTAAGTCTACAGTAGTTCCTAGGAACCCTCAGCCCCTGTTACTGCACAGAGGCCTACGAGAAAGTGTTAACCCTTTGCCTGCTTGATTGCAGGAGGAATGCCAGCTCCTGAACAGGCCTCTTTGGTGGAGGAGGGGCAACCACAGACCCACCAGGAAGCTGCCTCCACTGGCCCAGGCATGGAACCCGAGACCACAGCCACCACTATTCTAGCTTCCGTGAAGGAGCAGGTACACCCTCTTATTCCAGTTAATTATTTCTTCAGTACCTTTAAAATTAATCTTTGGATGTGTTTTCAATTTGTCTAACGTCCTTGACGCCTTCACGTTTTCTAATTATAAGGTGTTTATATCCCTGAGTACATTGGGATGACTGGCATGTAGAGCCGCTCCAGGTGCATATCCGGAACATGCAGGATACTTGTGCGTCTGCAAGTAAGGACAATATTGATGGTGATCGGTGTCTCTGTCTCTCACACATTGCAGAGTGTGTGCATGCACGCAAAGCTTGTAAAGCGTATCTCAGAAAGCTGACTTTCATGTCAGGCTGCTGGCAGCTTGATGGCTGTAAGATCCTCAGATATTTTGAACATTTTAACATAGGTACTGTATATAGGGTTGTCTCTGTGATTTTCGGATAAAGGCTATATTTGTTGTGTTTGTCTCAGTCAAAGTTTATTCATTTTGTGAGCTAATGTTCTAAAACTTGTCAGACTGTGCCAGTTTGCTTCAATGTCTATGTTGATTTTTTTTAAGGTACTAATGCTGTTTATCCTTCAAACCGAAGTTCACTTCTAGATTAGATCTATCTGTTATGCTTAGAGAAATTGGAATCCTAGAACTTAATTTCTGAAGATTTAAAAGCTTAATAAGGTAAATGTAAATATAAAGCTGCAGGGATAGTTTTACTTTCTGTCCTTAAAAAAAAAAAGCCCTCAGTGAGGGTGATTCTGTAGGAAATAATCTAATATTTACTTTTTTTTTTCTTAAAGCTTATGATTAAACTAGTGGATCTTTTTTTTTCTTAGCGATTGTGTCTTTTCTGAGATGTACTTTTAAAAATCATTATCAGCAGTTCAAATGACTAATGATGACAAAGCGTGAAGAAATGTTTAAGTTAATACCCCATTATTTTACTATTTGCTGCAACTTAAGCTAGGCATGTGGAATGAAAGATTGCTTCAAAACTATGAGGTATGTCTGACATTAGAATGTGTTTTCAAGAAAGATGATTTCATAACTCATCCTAGTAGCAAGATGTCAAAATATTTTCACTGAAATTTCAAGTTTTTAAACAATTTACAAACTAAGAATTTGAGAAGACACAAGAAAATTGTAGTCAGTACTGTTTTTATTTTCCACCAAGCTGTAAAATATCTAAGCTATTGTCCCCTTAGGGAGGAAGAGAAAAGACTCTTTTTCTTAAAATATCTCAGAGTTGTCAAGATTTGACCCAAGGAGCTGTAAGATGAGAAGGCTCTGATTTATTGGGTGCTCTTAGCATTCATTTTGGTGAAAAATGAGGGTAAATTTATCAAAATGATCGAAGCAGATTTAAAGGCAGAATTGCATACAGTAAACAGAGCAATAGAAACTTTGTGTTTGTACCTTGAAACCAGATACCCTGCAAATTGAAGAAAATATGGAAACCTGTTATGAAGCTGACGCACTAGAATTCCTTGATCGTGTTTTGTATGAAAAGAGCAGTCTTTTTGGATGGCATGTATAATTATTAAAAAAAAAAAAACCAGAAAACAAGCCTCAGTGCTATGCAGTATTTGTAGCCATGGGGTGATGGTATCAGCTCTGCTGATTTCAAAGAACAGACCTTGTTTGGTGGCAGCCGTGTCTCAGGAACCATATTTTCAATTGGGTGCAGAGGGAAGGGACCCTTTCAGTGTGATTCAGTAGGTGGTCTGGGTTCCTGTCCTGGCTCCACTCTCCATGCCTCAGTTTCCTCATCTGTAAAACGCGTAAAACAGTGCCTGGCACCTCGTAAGTGTTCATAGTGAGGGGTAATACTATTGTTATCATCGTCACGTCTATATAAGAAGAAAAGGCTCTATTGAAGAGGATCTGGTAGTTACAAGTATATACAGGCATTCAGTGAACCTTCTTTTGGACATTGATACCAGAAGGCAAAACCTTTCTGAATATATAGCAGTGTTTGTGTTTGTGTTGTGACAGTATTTTATTTCTGCATAGCATTCAACCTTCGAAATTTTATCATACTGGTCTCACAAATTAGAATAGTTTCATGTATATGAGACATAGCACTTGTGACAATAAGTTTTATTAACATGTTGATTTAGGGCAACCCCAAACATAATGTCAAGGCATTTGGTTAAAGAAAGCAATGCAATGTTTTTTTAACACTGTCCTGAATTTTAAGAGATAAAGCTTGCGTTCCCCTTGACCAAAGAACATACAGCCCATGAAGTACTTCACATACTCCCTCTGGGCAATTCATGGTAAGTAGTGGAGAAGGAAATGGCAAGCAACCAGCAGCAATCTTGTAAACAAATCATTAGTCTATTAAATACTTGAAACTGGATTTAGGGTGGCATAAAAACAATAGAATCTTCCTCCATTGGACTGTTTCTTTCCTTAGCATCCTCCTGTGCTAGGAGCTGTTCCTTGTTCCTTGGCATGATGTTGGAATCACATTTTCTCTCTTTTATGAAATGATAACCTTTCACGTTTGATATAAGTCACATGGATGCATACCTTTTTGACTGGTAGAAAAAAGAGCCTGCTTCTCTTCAAGGCTACCTCCTTCATGAAGTCATGTTCACCTCAACTTGAAGTCAGATCTCTCTCGTCTGACCTCCTTTAGCATTTTATACCACTGCTATGACTCTGTTTTTGTTTTGTTTTTTTCCAAAATTTTATTTATTTTGTTGTTGGTGAGAATATACACAGCAAAACATATACCAGTTTGTTTCTACAGGTACCATTTAGTAACATTGATTACATTCTTCAAGTTGTACAACCTTTCTCACCCTCCTATTCTGAGTTGTTCCTCTCCAATTAACATAAACTTACTGCCCCCTAAGGATCCTATCTAATCTTTCAAGTTGTTGTTGTTGATTTGATTGCAAATAGATAGTTCTTAAAAGAGCATAATATTCAAGGCAGACCTTTTTTTTTACCAGTTAAGCTAAATTGTTGCTTGGTTTTAAGATAACTTCAGGGTGTATATTCCCCCTTTTGATCAGGAGTCTTCTGTGAAATCTTTGATCAAAATGTTCAGTAATGGTAGCTGGGCACCATCTAGCTCTTCTGGCCTCATGACAAAGGAGGCAGTTGTTCAGGGAGACAATTAGCCGCACATTCCAGTTTCTCCTCCTATTCTTGACTCTTTCCCTTCCTCTTTTTGTTCCAGGTGAATAGCCTTGGATGGCTGCTTGTATGCTTTTAAGACCCCAGGCGCTATGCAATGAACTAGGAGGTAGAACAAAAGCACTAAACACATTACTAGGCTAATTAACTGGGATGTCACATGAAACCATGACCCTAACGTCCAAACCAAGGAACAAAGTCCCATGAAGTGTTTGGTTGTACATACGCAGCCTCAGCACCCACTCTCTTTTTTGTCATTGTTTTAAGTATATCTGTCACACAACTTTTGCCAATTCAACTTCTAACAGGTTTACAACTTAGTGACAGCAACTACAATAATTGGCTGGCAACCCTACCCTTAATCAGTGTGATTCTTCTATCACTGTTAACCACCCCCTTCCCTTTCCTCCCACCCCCAGTAACCACAAATATATGTTGGTCTCTGTACATTTGCCTTTTCTTGTCTTTTTATCTAAGAGAGGCCATACAGTATTTATCCTTTTTTGATTGGCTTATTTAGCTCAGCAGAATATCTTCAGGCTCCATCCATACTATAGCATGTATGAAGACTTCATTTCTCTCACTGGCTGAGTAATATTCCGTTGTATGTATGTACCATCTTTTGTTTATCAATTCATCTGTTGATGAGCATGTAAGTCGTTTCCACCTTTTGGCTCTTGTGAATAGTACTGCAGCGAACGTTGGTATATACGTCTCTTTTTGAGTTTCTACTTTCAAGTCTTTTGATTATATACCTTGGAGTGTAATTGTTGGGTCATATGAGAGTTCTATTTTTAGTTTTTTGCGGAACCGCCATACTGTTTTCCACAACAGCTGTACCATTTTGTGTTCCCACCAGCAATGGATAAGGATTCCAGTTTCCCCATATCCTCGCCAACATTTGTTATTTTTATTTATTTTTCTTTTTTCATCTTTGCCATCCTAGTGGGAGTGACATTGTTTCTCATCGTGGTTTTGATTTGCATCTCTCTCATGGCTAATGAAGCTGAGCTTCTTTTCATGTGTTTGGTGGCCATTTGAATGTCCTCTTTGGTGAAATGTCAAGTTCTTTGCCCATTTTATGATTGGTTTATTTGTCTTTTTGTTGTTGTCGAACTTATGTTTTATATTCATTTTGATTATTAAGTTCTTGTTGGATACATGGTTTTCAAAGATTTTCTTCTAGTTGTAAGCTTGTCTTTTCACTTTTTTGTAAAGTTTTTTGTTGACCAAAAGTCTTCAGCTTTAATGAGGTCCCATTTATTTATTTTGTCTTTTGCTGTTTGTGCTTTTATTATATTAGATAATCCACTGTTGAAAGCTAGACCTGACAGCGTTGCCACTGCCTATTCTTGTAAGAATTTTATGGTTTTAGTTTGCACATTTAGGTCCTTAATCCATTTTGAATTTGTTTTTGTGTATGGTGTGAGACAAGGATCCTTTTTCATTTTTCTTCATGTGGAAATCCAATTTTCCCAGCACCATTTATTGAAGAGGCTCTTTCTCTATGGAATGGACTTAGCCCCCTTGTCAAAAATCAGTTGACCATAAATGTGTGGGTTTATTTCTGGACTTTCAACTCTATTCCATTGGTCCATATGTCTATTATACCAGTACCAGGCTGTTTTGATTACTGTAGCTGTATAGTATGTTTTAAAATCAGGAAGTGTGAGTCTTCTCTTTCGACATTGCTTTAGCTCTTGGGTGCTCATGCCATTCCATATAAAGTTGAGGACTGGTTTTTCTATTTCTATAAAAAAGGCTGTTGGAATTTTTATTGGGATTGCATTGAATCTATAGATCACTTTAGGTAGTATTGACATCTTAACAATATTAACTCTTCAGTCCATGAACATGGAATATCTTTCTGTTTATTTAAGGCTTCTTTGGAAACCCTGGTGGCTTAGTGGTTAAGTGCTGTGGCTGCTAACCAAAGGGTTAGCAGTTTGAATCTACCAGGCGCTCCTTGGAAACTCTGTGGGGGCAGTTCTACTCTGTCCCCCATAGGGTCACTATGAGTCAGAATCGACTCGACGGCACTGGATTTGGTTTGGTTTTGGTTTAATCTCTTCCTGTATTGTTTTCTAGTTTTCATTGTATAAATTCTTTGTGTTCCTGGTTAGATTTATTTCTAGGTATTTTATTCTCTTAGGTGCTATTGGAAATGGAATTTTTTCCCTAATTTTCCTCCCAGATTTCTCATTGCTAGTGTATAGAAACCCAACTGATTTTTGTTTGTAGACCTTGTACCCTGCAACTTTACTAAGTTCTTCTATTAGTTCTAGACATTTCTTGTGGACTCTTTGGGATTTGCTTTATGATCAAATCATTTGTGGATATAGGTAATTTTACTTATTCTTTTCCAATCTGGATACCTTTTATTTCTTTTTCTTGTGTTATTACTCAGGCTAGGGTGCTAATACAATATTGAATTGAAGTGGTAAAGGAAGGCACCCTTATCTTGTTCCCTATTTCAGGGGGAAAGCTCTCAGTCTTTCTCTGTTAAGTATAATGTTGGCCGTTGGCTTTTCATATGTGTCCTGAATCATACTGAGGAATTTTCCATCTCTTCCAATCTTCGTTTGGGTTTTCATCAAGAAAGGGTGCTGGATTTTATAAAATGCTTTTTCTGCCTCCATAGAGATTGTCAAATGGTTCTTTTCCTTTGTTCTATTGATGTGGTATATTACATTGATTGATTTTCTAATGTTGATCCATCCTTGCATTTCTGGAATAAATCCCACTTGGGCATGGTATATGACTTTTAATAGTATTTTGTTGAGGATTTTTGTGTCTATATACATAAGAGATACTGTCCTGTAGTTTTCTTTTCTTGTGGCATCTTTGCCTGGTTTGGGTATCAGGGATATGTTTGCTTCATAGAATGAATTAGGGAGTCCTTCCTTCTCTATCTTTTGGAAGAGTTTAAACAGTATTGGTATCAATTCTTCTCTAAATCTTTGGTAGAATTCCCCATCGAAGCCATCTGGTCCAGGACTTTTTGTTGTTGTTATTGGGAGATTTTTGATCACTGATTTGATCTCTTCACTTGTTAGAGGTCTGTTGAGACTTTCTATTTCCTCTTGAGTCAGCTTGGGTAGGTTGTGTACTTCTAAGAATTTGTCCATTTCATCTGGCTTATCCAGTTTGTTGCCATACAGTTGTTCATAATATTCTGTCATAATTTTCTTTATTTCTGTCTGGTCAGTTGTAGTGTCCCCTCTTTCATTTTTTATGTTGGTTATTCACGTCTTTTCTCTTTTTTGTTATTCTAGCTAAATGTTTGTTAATCTCACTGACCTTTTAAAAGAAACAGCTTCTGGTTTTATTGTTTCTGTCCATTGTTTTTCTGCTTTGATTTTGTTTCTCTGATTTTTGTTATTTTCTTTCTTCTGGTAGGTTTAGGCTTAGTTTGTTCTTCTCTTTCTAGTTCCTGGCGTTGTGGAGTTAGGCTGTTTGATATTTTTCTTCTTTTCTATGTAGTCAATTATTGCTGTAAGTTCCCCTCTAAGCACTAACTTCACCACATCCCAAAAGTTTTTGTATGTTGTACTTCCTTATTCATTTGACTCTAGGAAATTTGTGATTTCTCTTTTGATTTTGACTTGACCCATTGGTAGTTTAATAGTGTGTTGTTCGATTTCCATATGTTTGTGTATTTTTTCCAGGGTTTTTTTTTTCTGTTGTTGATTTGTAGCTTCACTGCATTGTGGTCAGAGAAGATACTTTGTATGATTTCAGTCTTTTTAAATTTATCAGTACTTGGTTTGTGACCTAACCTGTGGTCTGTCCTGGAGAATGATCTGTATGTGCTGGAGTAGAATGTATATTGTGTTGTTTTGGGGTGGAGTGTTCTATATATGTCTGTTAAGTGTAGTTGGTTTATAGTGTTATTGAAGTCCTCTGTTTCCTTGTTGACCTTCTTTCTAGATGTTCCGTTCAGTATTGAAAGTGGCATATTGTCTTCTTCAACTATTATTGTAGTATTATCTGTTTTTCTTTCTGTTGTCAGTGTTTGCTTTATATATTTAGATGCCCCAATGTTGGGTATATATTAATGATTTTTAAAACTTTTTGATTAATTGACCTTTTTATCACTATATAATGCCCATCTTTTATCTCTTGTGATAAATTTTGTCTTAAAATTCACTTTGTCTCACATTAAGATTTCTACTCATCTCTTTTGGTTATTTGCATGGAATATTTTTTTTACATCCTTTCACTTTCAACCTATTTGTGTCCTTGGGTTTTAGATGTGTCTCTTGCAAACAACATATAGTTGAATCATGTTTTTATGTCTTAAGTCTTCTTTGTCTTTGTCCTTTACTACTGTTTGCTTTTGTGTTTTGTTGGTTTATTGTAGTGAGCCTTTTTTGGTTCTCTTCTCCCTTCCTTTTGTGTATGGTTTTTTTAAATATATATTTTCTTAGTGGTTACCATGAATATTACATTTAACAGCTTGTATTTATAACATTCTAGGGTAAATTGGTATCAACTTAAGTAACATACAAGAAATTCTGTATTTATACAATTTCCCTCCACCACCCTTTGCTCTTATCACTGATTATATCTTTATATTTCATGTGCCCTATAACAATTTTATTCTTGCCTTTATATATTTGTTATTAAAAACATGAAGGACAAAACATTTAGAATTATCAAGCGTGAGTACCTTATTACTAGCCCTTATACTTGTCCATGCATTTCCCTGTGTTAGGGTCTTTTCATTTTGTGTATAGCTTTGAATTACTTTCTGGTGTTTTTTCTCTTCTTCTATAGAACTCCTGTTAGTATTTTTTGTAGGACTGTTTTGGTATATATGAAGCCTCTCAGCTTCTGTTTATCTGGGAATCTTTTAATTTCACCCTCATTCTTAAAGGATAGTTTTGCTGGGTTATTCTTGGTTTGTAGTTTTTTGTTTTCTTTCAGCACTTGAAATATATCACTCCATTGCCTTCTGGCCTCCAATGTTTCTGAGGAAAAATCAGCATTTAATCTTACTGGGAATTCTTTGTATATGTCTATTTGCATCTCTCTCACTGCTTTCATTATTTCTTTAAATAATCTTTCTGTCCCTTTCTCTTTCTCATCTCCTTCTGGAATTTCCATGATGCATATATTAGGTCTCTTGTTGATGTCCCATAATTCCATCAAACTGTGCTCAGCCTTCTTGAGCCGCCTCCGTTTTTGTTGCTCTTTAGCATCTGTAATTTTAACTATCTTATTCTCTAATTCACTGATTCTTTCTTTTGCCTGATTAAATCTATTAGTAAGTCCTTCAGTTGTGTTTCTCATTTCAGTTATTGTCTTCTTCAGTTGTGATATGTCTTTTTAGATCCTCATTTTGTTCTTGCATTCTTTTGCTTGTTTCTTTTAGCTCTTTGTGTTTTCTTTTAGCTCTTTAATTATAAATGTTTAATGTTATTATGTTCATACATATTTTTCATGATTTGGTTATCCCTAGATGGCACTTCCACTCTTTCTGTCATGTTCATTTGGATGGGCCGTTGTTTCTGTGTTCTTTGTGTGTCTAGGGATTTTTTTGTTGGGACATTGGAATTTTTGAGGGTGTTCACTTTCTGTGTAATACTTTCACAGTATTTGGTGTTTTTGCCTACACTACTTTCTGCAGGAAACTCTGAGGTGAGCAGAGCCTGTGCCCTTTGCATACCGTTTCCTCTCCCTTTCTGTGATAGCTTCTTCTCCCTCCCTGGTTTGACTTGGATTCAAAAGTTCCAGATCTCCTTTTTCCACTTTCAATCTCAAAGCACCAGTGGGCACCGCCACTCAGGCAAGGTAGCACATACTAATTAATCTGTCCACCAGGGACACAATCCCCTCTCTCTGTGTGTTATTCCCCTTCCTTCTCTGTTTCTGCAATCACATTTTTAGTCGGAATTCCCACACCCAGCAAGCCCCCTTTGAAGCTGGTTGTTGCCCACTGGTTTAGCCAGAAGTTTCCTTCCCTGCTCTTTGGGGACTGTTTATATCTGACCTGGCATTCAAGGGAAGCACAGGCTGACTTTCCTCCATTTCAGGAGGAAGAGGGGCTGACACTCCCCAGAAGGACCCCAGAGAGATCTGTGTTGTTGGTTTCAGAACTCCAGTGGCCCTGTGGTGGGTGGGGGAGCAGTCTTTACTTAGGTGACCCATCTCTGATTCCAATGTAGAGAACTTTGTCTTGGATTTCATATCAGTCCAGCAGCTGACAGTTACTGGTTGGGGGAAGGATAGTCACACTCCAGACTGACCCGCAGAGAGGTCTGCCTTGTTGCTATCAGAGCCAGCCCCCGTAGTATGCTGGTTGTGGGTGTAGCCTCTGCTCAAGATGCCTACTTCCTAGCACACAGTAGTCTCAGTCAGCAGTTCTCAGCACCAGCAAAAGGGGTGAGGGGCAGACAGACCCAAACCGATCCCCAGGGAGGTCTGTCCTGTTAGTTTCAGAGGCATGAGCTAGGAAGTGCACAGGGAGACAGGTAGATTTCTGGCTATGGGTGCAGATTCCCCTGTGGGGACATTCTATAGCAATTGGCAACAGCCTGGCAACCAGTAATTACCAGGTGGGAGAGGGGGTGTCATGCTCTGGTCAGATCCCCGTGGAGGTCTGCCTTGTTGCTGTTAGAGTCCCCTTGTAGATTGTTGGCTCTGAGTGTAGCCCCTACTCAAGAATCCTGCTTCCTAACACACGGTAGCCTCAGTCAGCAGTCCTCAGTACCACCTGAAAGTGAGGGCAGACTACCCCTAAATGAATCCCAGGAGGTTTGTCCTGTTGGTGTCAGAGACCAGAGGTATGGGTATACAGGGAGGTAGGTAGAGTGCTGACTGTGGGGGCAGACTCCACTGCAGAGCCCTTTAGCAATTCACACTAGGCTTGCAATGGTGTCTGGGTGAGAGAGGGGTTGCCACGCTCTAAATACACCTCTGGGGAGGTCTGCCTTGTTGCTGTCAGTCTTCCCTGTAGTAATTTGGCTGTGAGTGTAGCCTTCCCTAAAGATGCCTGCTTCTTAGCACACACCCCACTGCTACAACTCTTATGATTATATATGCTCTGGCTTATATAATCAGTATAAACATGGACAGTGCCATGTTTATACATTGTTTTACACGTGTCTTACAGGATGGTCCCCCCTGCCCAGGGCCTTGAATTTATTAAGCTACAATAAATGATTATTTAAGGAGGGAGACGATGAATAATACTATCAGATTGCTTTGTCATCACCTCACTGTTTTGTGAGGGCCATGGAGCCTGTTGCACATTCACAGCAACATTGCTAAGCAAGTCGTTGCTGTTCCCAGGTGCTGTCGAGTCGGTTCCAACTCATAGCGATGCTATGTATGACAGAACAAAACACTGTCTGGTCCTGCGCCATACTCAAAATTGTTCTTATGCTAGAGACCATTGTTGCAGCCACTGTGTCAGTCCATCTTGGTGAGGGGCTTCCTCTTCTTTGCTGACCCTCTACTTTACCACGCGTGATGTCCTTCTCCTGGGACTGATCCCTCCTGATTACATGTCCAAAGTATGTGAGACATAGTCTCACCATCCTTGCTTCTAAGGAGCATTCTAGCTGTACTTCTTCCAAGACAGATTTGTTCATTCTTTTAGCAGTTCATGGTATATTCAGTATTCTTCGCCAACACTGCAATTCAAAGGTGTCAGTTCTTCTTTGGTCTTCGTTATTTGTTGCCCACCTTTCACAAGTATATAAGGTAATTGAAAACACCATGGCTTGCGTCAGGCACACTTTAGTCTTCAAGGTGTTATCTTAGCTTTTCAACACTTTAAAGATATCTTTTGCAGCCGATTTGCCCAATACAATATCTCCTTTGATTTCTTGACTGCTGTTTCCATGGGTGTTGATTGTGGATCCAAGTAAGATGAAATCCTTGGCAACTTCAGTCTTTTCTTCGCTTATCAAGATGTTGCTTATTGGTCCAGTTGTGAGGAGTTTTGTTTTCTTTATGTCGAGGTATAATCCATACTGAAGGCTGTGGTCTTTGATCTTCATCAGTAAGTGCTTCATATCCTCTTCACTTTCAGCAAGCAAGATTGTGTCATCAGCATAATGCAGATTGTTAATGAGTCTTCCTCTAGTCTTGATGCCCCATTCTTCTTCATAGAGTCCAGCTACTTAGATTATTTGCGCACATACAGATTGAATAGGTATGGTGAAAGGATACAACCCTGACACACATGTTTCCTGACTTTAAACCACTTAGTATCCCCTTGTCTGTTCAAATGACTGCCTCTTAATCTATGTACAGGTTCCTCATGAGCACAATTAAGTGTTCTGGAATTCCCATTGTTTGCAGTGTTATCCATAATTTGTTATGATTCACACGGTCAAATGCCTTTGCATAGTCAATAAAACACAGGTAAATGTCTTTCTGATATTCTTAATATGACTGTTATTTAAATTCATGCACTAACAACTAAGGCCAAAGATGAAGAAATTGAAGATTTTTACCAACTTCTGCAGCCTGAAATTGATCGAACAAGCAATCAGGATGCATTAATAATTACTTGTGATTGGAATATGAAAGTTGGAAATAAAGAAGAAGGATCGGTAGTTGGAAAAGATAGCCTTGGTGATAGAAACAGTGCCAGGGATTGCATGATAGAATTTTGCAAGACCAATGACCTTTTCATTGCAAATACCTTTTTCACTAACATGAACAGTGACTGTACACGTGGGCCTCGTCATATGGGATACACGGGAATCAATCGACTACATCTGGGGAAAGAGACAATGGAAAAGCTCAATATCATCAGTCAGAACAAGGCCGGGGCCAACTGCAAAACAGATCAGCAGCTGTTCATATGCAAGTTCAAGTTGAAACTGAAGAAAATTAGAACAAGTCAACGAGAGCCAAAGTACAAACTTGAATATATCCCACCTGAATTTAGAGACCATCTCAAGAATAGATTTGACACATTGAGCACTAATGTTGGAAGACCAGACGAGTTGTGGAATGATATCAAGGACATCATACGTGAAGAAAACACGAGGTCGTTAAAAAGACAGGAAAGAAAGAAAAGACCGAAATGGATGTCAGAAGAGACTTTGAAACTTGTTCTTGAGTGTTGAGTAGCTAAAACCAAAGGAAGAAATGATGAAGTAAAAGAGCTGAATAGAAGATTTCAAAGGGCAGCTCGAGACAACAGAGTAAAGTGTTATAATGACACGTGCAAAGGCCTGGAGATGGAAAACTAAAAGGGAACAACAAGCTCGCCATTTCTCAAGTTGAAAGAACTGAAGAAAAAATTCAAGCCTCGAGTTGCAGTGATGAAGGATTCTATGGGGAAAATATAAAACAAAGCAGGAAGCTTCAAAAGAAGGTGGAAGGAATACACAGTCACTATACCCAAAAGAATTCATCGAAGTTCAACCATTTCAGGCGGTAGCATTTGTTGAGGAACTGATGGTACTGAAGGAAGAAGTCCAAGCTGCAATGAAGGCATTGGCAAAAAAAAAAAAAAAGGCTGCAGGAATTGACAGAATATCAGTTGAGATTTTTCAACAAATGGATGCAGCCCTGGAAGTGCTCACTCATCTATGCCTATTCCTAAGAAAGGTGATCGAACCAAACGTAGAAATTATCAAATAATATCATTAATACCATAGGCAAGTAAAATTTTGCTGAAGATTATTCAAAAGCAGCTGTGGCAGTATATTGACAAGGACCTGCCAGAAATTCAAGCTGGATTCAGAAGGGGATGTGGAACCAGGGTATCGTTGCTGATGTCAGATGGATTCTGGCTGAAAGCAGAAAACACCAGAAACTAAGCAAGAGAGCTCCACATATAGTACCTACAACAGTAGTTACTTAGCTGTACATTCTTATCCTTAAGAAAATTGGAAGTGAGCTATATTCACATTGATCCAGGAACTAAACCTGATCTCTGCTTGGTGCAAATTAAAATTTTATTTCATGTCGATGATCAGGTAATGACATAGGCATTATAACTTTCATCTCACATTATTCCAATTCAACTGAAAATTAAATTTGGAGAATAAAAGTATGTGGTTATCTTGGTGATGTCAAAAAATTATTCACCAGCACCATGTATACTAGGTGACATGGGTAACTTGTAAAGAAACATCTTCTAGTTAAGAATCATGCTTTAAGAAAAATAAAAAGTCAACCCTTGTACTTGAACCTGTAATTACGTGAAGTATCAGTTGAACTTCAGCCACCAGTTGTTTGTAATCAGTATCATCATTTGGTAGGTTCTGCTCCTCTGCTCAACTCCTAATCAGAATCCAGGAGTCGAAGATAAACACAGACTTTAGAAATGAGGAATTTTTTTTTGTATCCTGATTGTTTTCAAATATTTGACAAGTTTGATGTTGATCTAGTGTCTACCTTAATATTTTATATGTTAATAAGTAGATGAAGAAATATGACCAACTGTTGTATCATCAAAAGGCCCTGCCTTCTCCTGTGAAAACCTTCCACTAAAATGATTCATCTTTGAAGTGGACAGCATGCCTGTGGATGCAGAAAAAATGGAATTTGATAAGCCCCTGTCTGTTCATCCAGAGCCTTACTGCCAACCCTGTCCCCCTGCAATTTTGTCAGATGTATCAGAGTACTCTTTCCCAGGTATGAGGAATCTCTGAGCTAAGGGTCCAGTGTACAAGACTAAGTGTACAGGGTATTATTCAATTGGTAGAATACATTGTAGTTTTTTAATTAATAGAATATTACCATAGCTTTTTGTTGTAGCAGCATTCTTTAAGACCATGTGGTCAGTCGTAGAGTTAACAAGTGTTAACTTGGTATCCTTATATACAGTACAAGTTGATTTGTGTTCTGTAAAATTACAAATGTGATTTTTATTAGACTCTTTTGTCACAGAGTTGCTTGAGTAATTGAGATTTCTATTTGAACTGAGCCCAACTTCCCAGGCACTTGAACTCTCATTGTTCTCCCACAAACCACACTGTCTTATTTTTGGTCTATGATTTAAGAAGCTTGAAATCCAGTTTTAAGGTTGAGGCCAATCCAGATAGCATGACATGGTAAACAAAGAATAAGAGTTGGTAAACATGCTGATTTTATGCATGTGCCCCTTACTCTGGTGACTGGTGAGGTCCCAACGTAAGTGCTGTGTGTATTTCTTTTGTTTTCTTTGATTAGTGCAAATTGCAGTGTTCTACTTTCGCAAGGCTTTCAAAGAAAATACCTCCTTTTCAAGGTAACTTTTGGATTAATTTCAGTAATATTTACATATCAAAGAGTTAAATGAGAATCATTAGAGATCCTTAATTTTTTAAGATAAAATAAGGAAACTTGGAACCCAACTGTGGCCTATTAGTATTACTTCATTTTTATATGGATATGTTAGCTTCAGTAATTACACACCCTTCCTGTGTGGCACAGTGCCCAGAACTGAACAAATTCCAGTACAATTATTTACTTTATTCCACCGAAACTGAAACAGCTGAACTGTTACGCACCTGCCTTTGCAACTTCGTTTTATTTGGCCCCTAAGTTTATTTACAGTAAAATAGTTCTCTCTGACACACCTCAGCTACATGCAGAGGACTTTGAGGAGACAGAATTTTATTTCAGCTACAAACAATCATAGCGTGTGGCTTAGCTACAAGTGCTGTACTGTAAATACAATGCCTCAAACTTCTAAGTTTTCCTGTTAGTAACTTAACTCCCTATTAGTGACTTAACTCGTGACTTAGTAATTTTTCCTGTTGGTAACTAAGCTTTCGTGACAATATTATAGTTATTACTTAATGTATAGTGAAGTCTTCATGGCTTAAACTGCACCATCAAACACAGGTAAGATTTAATCTTTTCTTAGTGATTTCTGTGAAATTAGCAAATTTTACAGCTTCACTTCTGTAGTATTATAGAAAGGAGGTTCAAAATGAGATCAAGTGGTAGAGCTCTTGTGATACTGTTTGGCCTGTGTTCAGGAATTCTGAACCCTGATCCTTGGCTGCAGGAGATCAGTCCTCTGAAGTTGCATATGCTGTCATCAAAATGCCGTGTTTCTCTTCAGGTGTTGATGATGCAGTCATCCAAGTCAGTGGATAACAACCTTTGAGCTCCTCCTCCACCTCGTGTATCTCCTCTCTGGTTAAAGAATATGATGGAGTATGGCTAGCAGGTTTATTCAGTTTTTGAGTGTGTAATATGTCTTCAGCAGCATAAAAAATTAGACCCCCAAGATAGCTAGCCACAAACATATATACATGTTAAATCACATTTTCCAGTAGTCTGATGAATGATGAGCTGGACCCTTTAGCAACATTCTCCAGTCTTAGATGTCCCAGGGGAACATTCTGAATAACTGTTTGTTCTACTTGATTCATTTGTGGGTATCCTTTTGGTATACTGACAGAGCAGTTGATTTCGAAGAGCCTTTAAATTCTAGGGATTTGAATAGTCTTCATCTGGCTGTTCACACATAGCTGGGTCACAGAGATGGGAGTACATTGTAGTGGTCCAAAATATGAGTTGGGTTAATTAACTAAGAATGTAAAAATGCTCACTGTCCTCTTGTCCTTAGCTTAGGCTTGCTTTTAATTCATTCAAAAATAATGGCAAAAAGCCTACTGTGACAAAGAACTCTGTCCTGGAAAAGGGGACGTACAAAGATGATCTATTTCATATACTTTCTACCCTCAAATGTAGAGGTACAAACCAAATTGTACATTTTTTTTGAGGAATAATTGGCATATTATGAATATTCATTAATTGTTAAATGATAAGATCCAAGAACATGGGTACATTTTCCCTTTTGTGTTTAGACTATAGTTATGAATTGTATTGGCAGTTTTATGTAAATTTGCTAACTTAGGCATTTTCAACTTTAATTTTTACCTTTGAATTAGCATTATCTTTCATTTACATTTGAAAGCAATAGAGTATTATTCCTTCGTTAACACTCAAAGCCAAACCTGACTTTGCATTTTTAAAATGATAATTTCCTTTTCAGTTGAATGGCACCTAGTTCACAATTCCAGTGCAGAGCTAAGTTATGAATATATGGAATAATATTTCCCCTGTACATGCAAACTGTATGCTATTAAATTTGAAATGAGTGACTGCTGAGTTGGTGAGATTAAACGGATGACAGGATCATTCAGCATTGAATTCTCTGCTCTGCATGCTCATTTTTCTTTCTAGAATCACTTCTGGAGAGGGAAATATTTCGGAAACATGTATTTCCCCTCAGGCATAACTGAAGTTACTCCATAACTGTAGAAAACACAGCCTATCCAGTGCCTGTCTTCGTGTTGAAGAGTTCCCAATTTCTAAATTGCCATTTTGTTAATTTTGCAGAAATGAGCCTGTATGATCTAGTTCGTCTGTTTTTATTTTATTAGTGTATTTTTTTCCAAAGTGTTCAGATATGCTTATTCCTCAGCAGTGTGATTTAGGTTTTATTTCATTTGTCATTCCTAAGAAAAATCAATTAAAATGTGAAGTTTTTTCTCAAGTAGTTAAAAAGCAAATGCTATGACTTAGCTTATAGATAATAACATAGGAGTCGTGGTATGATAGATCACTTTTATACGGCCTTTCTAACTATGGTCTTCTAATGCCCACCAAATGACTGAGTGGGGCTATGCGAATAAGGTGTGTATGGCCCACCAGGGGTATTGGAGATCTTGCTAATAAAGCAAGTAAGGTGCATGGCACCCTTGTGGGGGAGGAGGGGGGTTACGACTATGCAAATAAGGTGTATGGAACCCTAACAAGGGGATCGGTCAGTTTTACCATCCCATGTAGTTTTAAATGAACCATCCCAGATGCAGAAAGGGGGACCTTGCTACTACCAAGGAAGAAGAGCTAGGAGTGGAATGCATCCTTTGGACCCGGGATCCCTGTGCTGAGAACCTCCTAGGCCCAAGAGACAGAGAGAGGGAGATGTAACATGGAAGACAACGAGAGATGGCAGCACAGCAGTAGCAAGAGCAGTAGCAGCACGAGATGGCAGAAACCAGGAAACTGACGCCAGACAGCTGCCATGAGGTTTGCTGACCCATGGAGCTGAGAGCTGTAACACTTGCCTAACAAAGCCCCAAGCAGGGCCTGGTGACAGAGGGTAAGAAGAAGCTGTCCTGATCAAGAACTGTATCCCGAGTTGTTCCTGTTAACTTCTGAGTCATTCCGGATCCCGAGTTGTACCCTCTTACTTCCCTGATAAACCACTTAACTGTAAGTACAATTCATAAGTTCTGTGAGACATTGCAGTGAATTATGGAACTCAAAGACCATAGGGAGAGTACTGAGGGGAAGGGGAGTAGTTGGTGTTAGAGATGAGGGAGTGGTACAGCAGTTTGGAAAAGTTGGACATTTGGGACATCTTTAACCTCTGCCTCATAGGAACCAGCTTTGTGCTGATCTTTATAAAAGAAATTAGTCATAAGAACAGTTTGCAAGCAAATAAAACATGTTTTTGAAATTTGAGGACAAATACATATTACAATTATATATAATCACATTTCAGGAATGAAAATGGCTGTCCTGAATTGGAAGATAGTGTTCTTAGAATTGAATCCTTTTGACTTTTCACAAAAATTTTAATTTTCCTTTAAAAATCAGAGTTCAAGACATTTCAATATAAAGAATTTTTAATTTGTATTTCATTTTGTAGGATTTTTATGACAATTCCTATAAAGCAGCATGAAATCAAGAAACTTGTTTGTCACGTGGTAGCATGCAACCTGCTACATCTTACTTGCAAGTTTTCCTAAAATTGTTCTTAAAACCTAAATCAAGATCAAGGTTCTTACTCACTACCTACAGCCTTCTAATAAGCTGTGCTGGGGAATTAACCAACCATTGCTGTATCTGCCATGGAAACCCTGGTCACGTAGTAGTTAAGAGCTACAGCTGCTAACCAAAAGGTCAGCAGTTCGAATGTACCAGCCACTCCTTGGAGACTCTATGGAGCAGTTCTGCCCTGTCCTTTAGGGTCCCTATGAGTTGGAATCGACTTGACGACAATGGGTTTGGTTTGGTTTTTGATACATCCTCCATAAGGAGCCGTGGTGGCACGGTGGTCAAGCACTGGGCTGCTAATTAGAAGGTTGACAGTTCAAACCTACCAGCTACTCTGCAGGAGAAAGATAGGGCTGTCTGCTTCTGTGAAGATTTACACCCTTGGAAACCCTATGGGGGCAGTTCTGTTCTGTCCTATAAGCCAGAATGGGTTCGATGGCAGTGGGTTTGGTTTTGGTTTGGTATATGCTCCATATTTAGCATTTCTGCATTCTGGTATTATTCTGTTAGAAATACTTTTCCATCACAAAATTGATATAAGCCATCATTTGTCCTTTGTTGAAACTATTTCCATAAATTGTCTTTTTTTTTTTTTTTTTTTAAGACATCTCTGTTCCCAAATTGAAGAATAAATTGACACTTCCTTATTTCAATTCCTGACCTTAGCTATCTCATGTTTCTAGCTTTACAGCTATAGTTGTTGGAAGGCAGGGAGGCTTACTAAATTTTTTCCATTGTGCCATTTTTTCATTTGTTCCCTTAATAAGGTGAGTATTGTTTTTTTCTATATCGTAAGCTCTTAACAGCAGGATCTTAATTTTTATTTCAATTAGTAAAGTATGATGAAAAAGTGAATTCTTATTAAATTATTATGTGAAAGATGTATCTTAGCAGTTGCTGCTACTGGCATCATTCTAAACTTGTTGATTAGAAGATGTGAAGGTCTGTAGACAAGAATATGAAACTCGTATTTGTATAGCTATGGATACTGAACAAACTGCTGGTTACAGGTAGCTCATTTGATCTGCACTACAGAATTGGGAAAAGGTATTTTATTGATGTGAAAATGTTTTTAGCTGGTTCCATAATTTTTTTAAAACCAAAAAAACTCTTAATCCTTGATAAAAAAAAAATTCTGATTTCCCATTAAAAACAGCCATCCTATTGTCATAGTTGGAGAAGAATCACCTCCTTATTATCAGGTTAGTAAAATAGGATTGGAAAGAACAGTCATTGGATTATCTGGGCCACTTCTGGCTGTTGTAAGGACAAAGACCCTTATCCCTTTACTAGGCCTACAGCTGTTTTCTGTTTTTTTGAGTACTGTCTCTTCTCTCCCTACTACTACCATCGTCACCACAAACACTGCTACTACTACTACTAATATTAATACTAATACTTATACTACTGTAGGAAACAAATGCGAAATTTTTAGAAAGGCTTTGTCCTTGTGAGTAAGATATATGAGTTATTGATCTCTGTAGAATAGAAATAGAAAGTCATTAGGAGACTAATAGCTAAAATGTATTGAATGTTGCGCTGAGTCCTTTACCTAGAAGACTTCATATATTTTTTATCACAACTTCACGAGTTAACATACTGAAAATCTTTTTTTTTGTTTTGTTTTTGGTCATTGTACACCTAATTCCACTTTTTTTGTTCCATGTACTTTTTCCTGTTAGTTGACTTGTTGGGAGAATGTATATTGTTGAGCTGTGTAATATCCTTTTGGAAAATTACTTTTATCCTTCAATTAACCAGGGTGCTTTCTATTCCTTGTAACTAAAAACTCAGAATTATTTAATTGGGCACTATTATTACTCCCATTTATACATAGGGAAACAAGAGCTTAGAAAAGTTGAGTTACACAGTTATTAAGTAGAGATCTGGGATTCATATCCAAACAGTCATACACCGGAGATGCATACTACGCATAATTAAAATCTTCAGTGGACTCAATAAAGAGAAGAATTGATTAAAAGAAAAAATTGAATCATTGATGGCGAGAAGCATATTTGAGGTGTTACCCTGAAATGTAGAGGAAGAGTACAGAGATGAAAATGATATGATAAATGCTACTCGACATGGCGCCATAGAAAGTAGCTCTAACGTAAGCATTATGGATGTTCTTAAGAAGATTGTAGAGTAGTTAGAACAGAAGCAATACTCAAATATAACTTAAAAAACAATTTTTCAAAACAGAAAATAAAGCCTTTGGAATACAGATTTGAAGGAGTCATTACGTTCAAGCATCACCTATGGAACAGAGACCTGTCTAGAAGTTACCTTGACAAAATTTTATATTTACAAAGATAAAAAGGGGGTGGGGGATTAAACAGTCCAGATAAAAGAAATGAGTTATCTGCAAAAGATTAAAAAATCAGACTGGCTTCTAGCTTCGATGACTTGCTAAATTCCAGAAGAGTGTCAAGCAATGTGTATATAGTTTTGAAGGAAAATGCTTTGTAATCCAAGAATTTTATACTCAGATAAATTGTCTTTAATGTGTGAAGGCAATAAGAAGACATTGGCCAGATAGGCAAGGGCTCATTAACATGTCACTTTTGTACTCTGTACCCATGATAATTGAGGGAGTTAAATTTAAGTTTCAGAAATAAGAAATTCACGGTATAAAATAACTAGTGGATCTTTTCTTTGTAAAGATTCTAAACCAGAAGTCAGTGGCTATTAAATGTTGTCAGTTACATTTTACAGTTCTTCTCCTGTGCTTGCTTGTTTTTTACATTCTTAAGCTATGTACTCCTCCAAGTAGTTTGGACAAATGGGTTACTGTATTAGATGATTGTTACAGTTTGGCCATTGGTACTGCTCTAATCCATCCTTGGTAATAGTGGCTAGACTATTTACAAGTTTTGGGTACTGTGCAGGGAGAATTCCCAGTTAATACAGAGTTTCATTCAGGAATTTAATGGTATCTTTCATTGTTCAAGTACTTGAGATGTTCTGCAACTATAACACTGATTTTGAATGACTTGATTCATGGTTTGTTTTATTGAGTTGACAAAAGACATTAAAAATGGAAGTCCCTGATTTCATCTGGGACCAAATTCCTATACATGTTTTCATTTTTTAAGGAGCTGTATTGTTTTAATTGTGTTTAAAATATCAGTATTAGCATTATGATATTAGTTACGTTAAAATATGTATATGCTTGGAAAAAGTCTCATAAGAGACCTCTTAAATGTGTTTTCGGCTGTGAAGAACAAGAATTATGTCCTAAGCACAGGGAAAATAAGTAAAAGGAATTTAGCAGGTACCTGTTGAATGAGTGAGTAAATAAATGGAATTCATGCAGTCATTTCAAATTAGTAAGGTAAAAAAAATAACTACAAAGTAGAAAAGGGTAGACTTGACATTCATAGAAAGTTCATACAATAAGGAGTATAAATGGCGTATTTGCATATGAGTAATCTTTGAATGCAATAGTAATCACTGAAATACAAATTAAATTAACAGAATATATCTGCCTATAATATTGGCCCACCGTTTTTTTATCAGTGTGTCATACTGTGGTGGCTTGCATGTTGCTATGCTGCAGGAATCTTTGTCACTGGTATTTCACACCAGCAGGGTCACCCATGATGGACAGGTTTCAGCAGAGTTTCCAGACTAAGACAGACTAGGAAGAAAGGCATAGTTGTATACTTTTGAAAATTAGCCAGTGAGAACCTTATCGTTCACAACAGAACGTTATCCAATTACCAACAATTATGAAGATGGCGCAGGGCTGGGCAACATTTCATTCTGTTATATGTTAAGGTCGCAATGAGTCAGAGCTGATTTGATGGAAACAACAACAACATAATAAATGGCAAAATTTAAATCAATGATAAAACAGTATGAGTGTAGTGATATTGGTACTTTCATGCACTATTGGTGAGAGCAGATTAGAACAACCATTTTTGAAAGTACTTCAGTGATCTGTAGACAAGGTCTTAAAATGGTTATGCCTGCCAATAATAACAGTTCTAGGGACCCAGTCTAAAGAAATATGAACTATTAACAAAAAGATATTACTCATAGTGTTGTTTATAATATCTCAAAATTAGCAACAACCTGTCCTGATTGTTCAGTATGAGTAGAGTGATTACATTGTAGTACATCTGTATGGTGGATTTTTACACAGCCATTAAAAATCACGTTTTTTTTTTTAATACTTTTTATTGTGCTTTAAGTGAAAGTTTACAAATCAAGTCAGTCTGTCACATATAAGCTTATATACACCTTGCTACGTACTCCCACTTACTCTCCCCCTAATGAGTCAGCCCACACCCTTCTTCCAGTCTCTCCTTTCGTGACCGTTTCACCAGTTTCCAACCCTCTCTACCCTCCCATCTCCCCTCCAGACAGGAGATGCCAATACAGTCTCAAGTGTCCACCTGATACAGGTAGCTCACTCTTCATCAGCATCTCTCTCAAGCCCATTGTCCAGTCCCTTCCATGTCTGATGAGTAGTCTTCGGGAATGGTTCCTGTCCTGGGCCAACAGAAGGTTTGGGGACCATGACCGCTGGGATTCTTCTAGTCTCAGTCAGACCATTAAGTCTGGTCTTTTTATGAGAATTTGGGGTCTGCATCCCACTGTTCTCCTGTTCCCTCAGGAGTTCTCTGTTGTGCTCCTTGTCAGGGCAGTCATCGGTTGTGGCCAGGCACCATCTAGTTCTTCTGGTCTCAGGATGATGTAAGTCTCTAGTTCATGTGGCCCTTTCTGTCTCTTGGGCTCATAGTTATCGTGTGACCTTGGTGTTCTTCATTCTCCTTTAATCCAGGTGGGTTGAGACCAATTGATGCATCTTAGATGGCCGCTTGTTAGCATTTAAGACCCCAGATGCTGCAGTTTAAAGTGGCATGCAGAATGTTTTCATAATAGAGTTTATTATCCCAATTGCCTTAGAAGTCCCCTTAAGCCATAGTCCCCAAACCCCCGCCCTTGCTCTGCTGACCTTTGAAGCATTCAGTTTATCCCGGAAACTTCTTTGCTTTGATCCAGTCCAGTTGAGCTGACCTTCCATGTATTGAGTATTGTCCTTCCCATCACCTAAAGTAGTGCATATCTACTAACTAATCAGTAAATAACTCTCTCCCACCCTCCCTCCCTCCCCCCTCTCGTAACCACAAAAGAATGTGTTCTTCTCAGTTTATACTATTTCTCAAGAACTTATAATAGTGGTCTTACACAGTATTTGTCCTTTTGCATCTGCCTAATTTCACTCAGCATAATGCCCTCCAGGTTCCTCCATGTTATGAAATGTTTCGCAGGTTCGTCACTGTTCTTTATCGATGTGTAGTATTCCATTGTGTGAATGTACCATAATTTATTTAACTATTCATCTATTGATGGACACCTTGGTTGCTTCCAGCTTTTTGCTATTGTAAACAGTGCTGCAATAAACATGGGTGTGCATATATCTGTTCGTGTAAACGCTCTTACTTCTCTAGGGTATATTCCGAGGAGTGGGATTTCTGGGTTGTATGGTAGTTCTATTTCTAATTTCTTAAGAAAACGCCAGATAGATTTCCAAAGTGGTTGTACCATTTTACATTCCCACCAGCAGTGTATAAGAGTTCCAGTCTCTCCGCAGCCCCTCCAACATTTATTATTTTGTGTTTTTTGGGTTAATGCCAGCCTTGTTGGAGTGAGATGGAATCTCATCATAGTTTTAATTTGCATTTCTCTAATGGCTAATGATCGAGAGCTGCCTGGCTCATGTATCTGTTAGCTGCCTGAATATCTTCTTTAGTAAAGTGCCTGTTCATATCCTTTGCCCACTTCTTGATTGGGTTGTTTGTCTTTTTGTGGTTGAGTTTCAACAAAATCCTATAGCTTTTAGAGATCAGGCGCTGGTCGGAGATGTCATAGCTGAAAATTCTTTCCCAATATGTAGGTGATCTTTTTACTCTTTTGGTGACGTCTTTAGATGAGCATAGGTGCTTGATTTTTAGCAGCTCCCAGTTACCTGGTTTTTCTTCGTCATTTTTAGTAATGTTTTGTATTCTGTTTATGCCTTGTGTTAGGGCTCCTAACGTTGTCCCTGTTATTTCTTCCATGATCTTTATCGTTTTAGTCTTTATGTTTAGGTCTTTGATCCACTTGGAGTTAGTTTTTGTGCATGGTGTGAGGTATGGGTCCTGTTTCATTTTTTTGCAAATGGATATCCAGTTATGCCAGCACCATTTGTTAAAAAGACTATCTTTTCCCCAATTAACTGACACTGGGCCTTTGTCAAATATCAGCTGCTCATATGTGGATGGATTTATATCTGGGTTCTCAATTCTGTTTCATTGGTCTATGTGCCTGTTATTGTACCAGTACCAGGCTGTTTTGACTACTGTGGCTGTATAATATGTTCTAAAATCAGGTAGAGTGAGGCCTCCCACTTTCTTCTTCTTTTTTCAGTAATGCTTTACTTCTCCGGGGCTTCCTTCCATATGAAGTTGCTGATTTGTTTCTCCATCACTTTAACAAATGTTATTGGAATTTGGATCGGAAGTACATTGTATGTATAAATGGCTTTTGATAGAATAGACATTTTTACTATATTAAGTCTTCCTATCTATGTGCAAGGTAAGTTTTTCCACTTATTTAGGTCCCTTTTAGTTACTTACTTTGTAGTTTTCTTTGTATAGGTCTTTTACATCTTTGGTAAGATTTATTCCTAAGTATTTTATCTTCTTGGGAGCTACTGTGAATAGTATTGATTTGGTGATTTCCTCTTCGATGTTCTTTTTGTTGATGTAGAGGAATCCAAGTGATTTTTGTATGTTTATCTTATAACCTGAGACTCTGCCAAACTGTTCTATTAGTTTCAGTAGTTTTCTGGAGGATTCCAAAGGGGTTTTCTGTGTATAAGATCATGTCATCTGCAAATAGAGATAATTTTACTTCCTCCTTGCCAATCCGGATGCCCTTTATTTCTCTGTCTAGCCTAATTGCTCTGGCTAGGACCTCTAGCACAATGTTGAATAAGAGCGGTGATAAAGGGCATCCTTGTCTGGTTCCCGTTCTCAAGGGAAATGCTTTCAGGCTCTCTCCATTTAGAGTGATGTTGGCTGTTGGCTTTGTATAGATGCCCTTTATTATGTTGAGGAATTTTCCTTCAATTCCTATTTTGGTGAGAGTTTTTATCATAAATGGGTGTTGGACTTTGTCAAATGCCTTTTCTGCATCAATTGATCAGATCATGTGTTTTTTGTCTTTTATTTATATGGTGGATTACTGTAATGGTTTTTCTAATATTGAACCAACCTTGCATAAAAACCTGGTATAAATCCCACTTGGTCGTGGTGGATTATTTTTTTGATATGTTGTTGAATTCTATTGGCTAGAATTTTGTTGAGGATTTTTGCATCTATGTTCATGAAGGATATAGGTCTGTAATTTTCTTTTTTTTGTGATGTCTTTACATGGTTTTGGTATCAGGGAGATGGTGGCTTCATAGAATGAGTTAGGTAGTATTCCGTCATTTTCTATGCTTTGAAATACCTTTAGTAGTAGTGGTTTTAACTCTTCTCTAAAAGTTTGGTAGAACTCTGCAGTGAAGCCGTGCTGGCCAGGGCTTTTTTTTGTTGGGAGTTTTTTGATTACCGTTTCAATCTCTTTTTTTGTTATGGGTCTATTTAGTTGTTCTACTTCTGATTGTGTTAGTTTAGGTAGGTAGTGTTTTTCTAGGAATTCATCCATTTCTTCTAGGTTTGCAAATTTGTTAGAGTACAACTTTTCATAATAATCTGATAATGATTCTTTTAATTTCAGTTGGGTCTGTTGTGATGTGGCCCATCTCGTCTCATATTTGGGTTATTTGTTTCCTTTCCTGTATTTCTTTAGTCGGTCTGGCCAATGGTTTATCAATTTTGTTAATTTTTTCAAAGAACCAGCTTTTGGCTTTGTTAATTCTTTCAATTGTTTTTCTGTTCCCTATTTCATTAGTTCAGCTCTAATTTTTATTATTTGTTTTCTTCTGGTGCCTGATGGATTCTTTTGTTGCTCGCTTTCTATTTGTTCAACTTGTAGGGACATTTCTCTGATTTTGGCTCTTTCTTCTTTTCGTATGTGTGCATTTATCGATATAAATTGACCTCTGAGTACTGCTTTTGCTGTGTCCCAGAGGTTTTGATAGGAAGTGTTTTCATTCTCGTTGCATTCTGTGAATTTCTTTATTACCTCCTTAATGTCTTCTATAACCCAGTCTTTTTTGAGCAGGGTATTGTTCAGTTTCCAAGTATTTGATTTCTTTTCCCTGATTTTTCTGTTATTGATTTCTATTTTTATGGCCTTGTGGTCTGAGAAGATGCTTTGTAATATTTCGATGTTTTGGATTCTGCAAAGGTTTGTTTTATGACCTAATATGTGATCTATTCTAGAGAATGTTCCATGTGCACTAGAAAGAAAAGTATACTTCGCAGGTGTTGGGTGAAGTGTTCTGTATAGGTCTATGAGGTCAAGTTGGTTGATTATAGCAATTAGGTCTTCCGTGTCTCTATTGAGCTTCTTATTGAAAGTCCTATCCTTCTCCGAAAGTGGTGTGTTGACGTCTCCTACTATAATCGTGGAGGTGTCTATCTCACTTTTCAGTTCTGTTAATATTTGTTTTATGTATCTTGCAGCCCTGTCATTGGGTGCATAAATATTTAATACGGTTATGTCTTCCTGATCAATTGTCCCTTTAATCATTATGTAGTGTCCTTCTTTATCCCTTGTGGTGGATTTAACTTTGAAGTCTATTTTATCAGAGATTAATATTGCTACTCCTGCTCTTTTTTGCTTTTGTTTGCTTGATATATTTTTTCCATCCTTTGAGTTTTAGTTTGTGTCCCTAAGTCTAAGGTGTGTCTCTTGTAGGCAGCATATAGACGGATCGTGTTTCTTTATCCAGTCTGAGACTCTCTGTCTCTTTATTGGTGCATTTAGTCCATTTACATTCAGTGTAATTATAGATAAGAATGTGTTTAGTGCTGTCATTTTGATGCTTTTTTGTGTGTGTTGTTGACAGTTTCATTTTTCCACTTACTTTTTTGTGCTGAGACATTTTTCTTTCTGAATTATGTGTTCCTCATTTTCATAGTAGTCGAATTTATGTTTGCTGAGTCTTTATGTTTTTCTTGGTTTTTATTTTGAGTTATGGAATTGTTAGACCTCTTTGTGGTTACCTTAGTATTTACTCCTATTTTTCTAAATAAAAACCTGTCGTCCTATATCGCCTTGTTTTTCTCTCCATATGGCAGTTCTGTGCCTCCTGTATTTAGTCCCTCTTTTTGATTATTGTGATCTTTTGTATAATGACTTCAGTGATTCCCTGTTTTTAGCATTTTGTTCTTTTTAAAATTAATCTTAATTTGTTTTGTGATTTCCTTATTTGAGTTGATATCAGGATGTTCTGTTCTGTGACCTTGTGTTGTGTCATTACCTGATGTTGTTGATTTTCTGACCAATTTCCTTTAGTATTTCTTGTGGCTTTGGTTTGTTTTTTGCAAATTCTCTAAGCTTGTGTTTATCTGTAAATGTTTTAATTTCGCCTTCATATCTGAGAGAGAGTTTTGCTGGATAAATGATCCTTGGCTGGCAGTTTTTCTCCTTCAGTGCTCTGTATATGTCACCCCATTGCCTTCTTGACTGCATGGTTTCTGCTGAGTAGTCTGAACTTATTCTTATTGATTCTCCTATGTAGGAGACCTTTCTTTTATCCCTGACTGCTTTTAAAATTTTCTCTGTATCTTTGATTTTGGCATGTTTGATGATGGTGATTTTCTGTTTGGATCAATCTTATATGGGGTTCGATGAGCATCTTCGATAGATATCCTTTCTTCTTTCATTATGTCAGGGAAGTTTTCTGCCAACAGATCTTCAACTATTCTCTCTGTGTTTTCTGTTATTCCTCCTTGTTCTGGAACTCCAATCACACACAAGTTATTCTTCTTGATAGAGTCCCACATGATTCTTGGGGTGTCTTCATTTTTTCAAATTCTTTTATCTGATTTTTCTTCAGCTATATTGGTGTCAATTGCTTTATCCTCCAAGTCCCCCATTCTGCATTCCAATTCCTCGATTCTGCTTCTCTGACTTCGTATTGAACTGTCTAATTCTGTAATTTTACTGTTAATCTTTTGGATTTCTGAATGCTGTCTCTCTATGGATTATTGTAGCTTATTAATTTTTCCACTATGTTCTTGAATAATATTTTTGTTTATTTCAACTGCTTCATCAGTGTGTTCCTTGGCTTTTTCTGTAGATTGCCTTATTTCATTTTTGAGGGCATCCCTGATGTCTTGAAGCCTTCTGTAAATTAGTTTTTTATATTCTGCATCTGGCAATTCCAGGATTGTATCTTCATTTGGGAAAGATTTTGATTCTTTAATTTGGGGAGTTGCAGAAGCAATCATGGTCTGCTTCTTTATGTGGTTTGTTATTGACTGCTGTCTCCGAGCCATCTAAAAGATACTGTAATGATTTATATTTGCTCACTGAGTCTTATCTTATTTTGTTTTCTTTCAATATATGTAGATTGGCTACTAGATTGCCCTGTCTTGATTGTTGTAGCCTTTGAATCACTTATGTCCTCTTACTAGCTGGTTTGGGCTGTTACCAGAAATATAAGCCCAAGAGTCCATTCACTATTCTTGAGTAGAATCTGATTTTGGGTCAACAAGTGTGTGGGGTAGACTGTCACCTATTCGCTTAGAGGAGTAGTGGTGATAATTGTGTGCACCAGATTCTAGTAGCAGCAGGGGGTCACATTCTGGGGGGGCAGGACGCTGACAGGCTTCCCCCAAGTGCCAGTGAGGTAGATGTGTCTCTATTCCTAAAGCACTTTGGTGGATGGGCTCTGCAGCTGTACCTTAGGTACTCAATGCATGTATCTCTACAGATTGGTAGATGTCACTATCCTCAGACCCCTATGGCAGGAGATTAGGTGGTTTGGGTGGAGCTTCCTCCCTCAGTTCCCTGTTGTTGGTCAGGGAGGGCTCTGTTTAATAGGTAGAGATATCAGACCTGGAAAACTTGTCTTTCCAGTAATCAAAACAATTACAGTCAGATCACTATCAGAATTGTCTTTGCATTATAATAGCCACCTTGTTCCTTGTAGGGATGAAAGCCCAAGACTGTGGATCTCATATGCTTGGCTGGAGCTGGTTCTGTATTTTTAGTCCAATTTCGGGAAGTCAGGGAAGGATTCTTCGTCCCTGGATTTTTTTGTAGCTGCTTCTCTCAGGCCAGGAGAATGGGTTAGGAAAAGACAAAACAAACAAACAAACAAAAAAAAAACCACAGAGCACTTCACTCTGTGGCCCAGGAAATTGCAATGTTAATGGAGCTGCCTGGGAAGGGGAGGGGAGGGATCAGATAGATAGGAGAGAGTAGCACCCAGGAATATAGACAAAGTTACTTATCTTGCTTGGGATGACTGTTTTATCTGAGATTCCCGAGGGCGGGTAGCCTGTGTGCGTTGGCTGGGTCTAGATTGCCCCTGAGGGTCAGGCCTCCGTCCTGTGCATGTGCTGTCTCAGAAGCTGTGGTCAGTTCCTCTGCTCCCGGTCCAAAGCCCAGTGCCACGGTTCCCCTGCTGGGATGCTGCACTCCTGGCTCCAAAACCAGTTGCTGTCTCCCAGTGACTTTTCTTCTGTCAGCCGCGTCGCTGTGCTGCCTGCATGCACTGGCTGGGCTTCCCCTCAGGTCACTTCAGGGGGCTAGGGCTGCGTCCCGTGTTTGCGCCATCTCAGGATGCCGTGCTCAGCTCCCCTGCGCCGAGTCCAAAACCCGGAGCCAAGATTTTCTGACTGGGACGCTGGCTCCGGGCTCCAAAACAGTCGCTACTTCCCTGTGGTTGTTCATTCGTTCTCTCGTTAGCCCCGTTAGTGTGCAGCCTTCTTGCGCTGGCTGAGCCTCTACGGAGGTTACTCCAGGGGGGTGGGGGTTAGGGCTGTGTCCCGAGCCTGCCCCACCTCAGCAAGCTGCTATCAGCCCCGCCACTCGGCAACAGGGAACCACGAGGGCTCAAGGCTGTGGAGTGGGTCGCGGGTTCCAGAAGTGGTCGCTGGTTCAGGGTGCAGCTTTTCACTCACCTGTCACTCAGGTCAACTCTTTAGATCTGTGTTTGATGGTCAGGGTTCGTAGATTGTCATGTATATGATCAATTCACTTGTTTCTCCGAGTCTTTGTTGCAAGAGGGATCCAAGGTAGCGTCTACCTAGTCAGCCATCTTGGGTCCACCTAAAAATCACATTTTTAAAGAATTTTTAGTGACATGGGGAAATGTTCACAATACATGTGAAAAGATAAGGCATCTATTCATATATATAGAATGACCCAGTTTTTCTATAGAAATACATATTCATGTACACACACACGCACACATTAATAAAACAAAAGGAGGTAGTGTTGAGTAGCTATCTTTTGGTGGATGCTTTTCTCCTATATTTTCCAAGTTCTTACATAAAAAACCATGTAGTACATAATAAAAATTCTAAAGCCACAAAATAGAATAAGAGAAAAGCCGAACTAACCCATAGGCTAAGGTTGACAGAAGGAAAGAGAACATTAAGTTTATGTAGTTTGTAAGTTGTGGAAACCTTATCTGATAAGTCATAGTTAAAGAACTGGGATGGTCTTGTTTAGAAAAATGAAACAATCAGCTTGACCATGATAGCAATCTTCAGATCCAGAAGGGTATCATGGCACAGTGGTATAGAGCAGAAGCTCCCCACATTCACCCCTGGATTAGCTGTGTGACCTTGAGCAGGTTATTTGAGGTGGAGCCTGTGTCCTCTTTTATAAAATAATGGTTCCAATTCTACTGAAATAGTAAGTGCTCACTACCCATTAACTACTGTTGTTATTCTTGAGATATGTAGAAGGGTTGTGGAAGCAGCATGTTCTAGCCCAGGGCCACTTAGGAGGGACCCGATCCAGATTGAGAAGTACTCAAAGATGGCATCCAGGCTAAGAATTGGCCCTATGGAAAGGAATCCAGTGAAATGGGTGAAGCAGTGGCTTTTATTATGCCTTCATGGTGCATCATATACTGATGAAGCTGATGGAGGGGGTGCAGTCAATGTCTGTCTGGAGATATGCATGATATCATTTTACAGTAATTCTTTAAATCCAACTATTTCCAGGTCTGTCTACAAAGTGTATTCAAGAATCTCACTAAGAGATTCCTTAGACAAATCTTCACCAGTTGACTTGGAGGGATTTCCACAAAGTATTATTAAGTAAGAGAAGGAAGGTATAAAGAAGTATATAAAACACTTCATTTTTGGATTGCCCCACTCTAAGGTATGATCATCAAGGATGCTTTCCACTATATTCCAGAGCTCAGAATAATTCCTGGTTCTTTGCACTTGAGTGCATAGTTGTTTAAAATGTTTGCTTTTTCATTGGAAATAGGTAGAGGAAAAAGAAAAAAAAAAAAGAAAGGGACGCAAAGTTTTTCTGTTTTTATTTTTTTTAAGTTTTCTCGAGACATGTATATAATGACTTGTACCTGATACTTTTTTCCTGTTATAAAATCAGTAGCAAAACACATTTGTTCAAAAGTGGATCAGTTTTGTTTTCAAAAGTGAAATGGTGGTCCTTGAATCTTGACCGGAACCACACCACACTTTAGCTCTTCTGCTTTTTCAGACATCGGCCCTTCTACCCCAACAACCTGGTGACGACAGATTGAGTACATCTTGAAATGATGTCACACATCTGTGTGTATGTGTGTGTCCGGGGAGTGGGGGCAGTGACATATTTTCCAGCTTTTAAGTACTTCCTGCATTATTTCATTGAAAATACAGCCTTAGTGAGTCATGTCTATGCCTGAAGAAATACTGGTGCTTTTACAAAGAAGTCAAGAATTTGTTACTGCTATGATGGTGCGTACCTCTAATCTATTCTTGCCTTCTGTAACCTGGATGCAGTCCAAAATCAGCTGTAATCAGTTTGACTGATTTACTCGAACTGGCAGAGCTCACATTGGTATACTCTAAATGTTTTCTTATGATATATTCTCATAAAGAAGAAGGTAAAAGTAATAACTAGGATGGTCTTATTTTATGACTAGAACTATGCAAAAAATAAGGAACCATTTGTATTACAACTCTTGTATCTGAAAAATAACATCCCAGCTTCAAAGCCCTCAATCCCGGCAGACTAGAAATGCATGATAGAGTAGATTGACTACAAAATATTGCAAAGTACAAAAACCATTTTGCTCTTCTGTGACTATTTTAGTTAGCATGTAGACTGCCCAGTGTAAGCCCTAATAAGGTTTTTAATCAACTTGAAGAAATCATATTCATCAGCATGAGTTTTTTTTAATAGTTTTTATTGTGCTTTAAGTGAAAGTTTGCAAATCAAGTCAGTCTCTCACACAAAAACCCATATACACCTTGCTACACACTCGCAATTACTCTCCCCCAATGAGACAACCTATTTTCTCCCTCCACTCTCTCTTTTCGTGTCCATTTAGCCAGCTTCTAACCCCCTCCACCTTCTCATCTCCCCTCCAGGCAGGAGATGCCAACATAGTCTCAAGTGTCCACCTGATCCAAGAAGCTCACTCCTCACCAGCATCCCTCTCCAACCCATTCTGCAGTCCAATCCATGTCTGAAGAGTTATATTCGGGAATGGTTCCTGTCCTGGGCCAACAGAAGGTCTGGGGGCCATGACCACTGGGGTCCTTCTAGTCTCAGTCAGACGATTAAGTCTGGTCATGTGAGAATTTGGGGTCTGCATCCCACTGCTTTCCTGCTCGTTCAGGGATTCTCTGTTGTGGTCCCTGTCAGGGCTGTCATCGGTTGTAGCCAGGCACCATCTAGTTCTTCTGGTCTCAGGCTGGTGTAGTCTCTGGTTCATGTGGCCCTTTCTGTCTCTTGGGCTTGTAATCACCTTGTGTCCCTGGTGTTCTTCATTCTCCTTTGATCCAGGTGGGCTGAGACCAATTGATGCATCTTAGATGGCTGCTTGCTAGCGTTTAAGACCCCAGATACCACTCTTCAAAGTGGGATGCAGAATGGTTTCTTAATAGATTTTATTATGCCAGTTGACTTAGATGTCCCCTGAAACCATGGTCCCCAAACCCCTGCCACACTGGCCTTCAAAGCATTCAGTCCAGTTGTGCTGACCTCACCTGTATTGTGTTCAGCATAAGTTTTGATTCCCATAGCAGATTAACTTTGGCAAGATGGAAGGACAAGCACCATGAAAGCCCAGAAAAATGTCAAAGGGCTGCCTAAGAGTGAGGAGTGGTGGCTACCATCACGGAGAACTGAGCTCGTACAGCACTGCATTTTCCACTGCCTTCTGCGAAATGTGACACTCTGGCTGCTGGGCAGGCCATCCTTACAGTCAGCCAGCCCCTGGGACCCTCCAGAAGAGGCACGGGAGCCCTGAGGGCTTCAGTATGTCCTGGGGATATCACTGTACCATAGTGAACATTTTGACCATTATTCTCATTATTATTTATTTATGGTGATTATCCAATAATCCTAAAAAATGTCTTATTACATTAGGAATTAAACTCATCTGTTATAGTGGGAAGAGTGCAGACTTTGATGTCAGGCATACCTGGATTTAAATTCAGACTTCCACAGCAACTTTATTATATTAAACAAGCCCCATAACCTGCTGCTGCTTCTGTAAAATTAGAATAATAATGCCCACTTTGTAGACTGTTGTGAAGCTTCAACTAGGTAATACATTAAAAATGCTAATTAAGTGCTTGCTACTTAATAGGTGGTCAAGTCCCCATTGAGAAGCAGAGCTAATACATTTATATTGTTCCATGAATATTGAAGTTTTATCATTCTTTGGGGTTTTTAGAAATGTAGCTGGCATTCAGATCTAGTTGTCCCTGAAATTGCTACAGCAAAATGAAGCCACCCACCCATTGTGGAGTATTATTTACTCAGTTGTCCTTTATTAAGTTTATTTTTCATCTTCATCTATGAAAAATCTTCAGTTCCATTCCAGTCTCTCACTTATGTTTGATGAGTTGAGACAATCTTTTTTCCCTCTTTTAGAACCTGCCCTAGGACTGTAAGCTGAAATGCATTTGAACATTCTTTAGTCTAAAATGATCTAGTTTCATTATTTTTGGAGAGCTCTCTGCTAATCTGAGAAGCCATTGATTGTTTTGAGAATATGAGCTATCTCTAGGTATAAGGGGTAGGTTTGTATACGCAGGGGAACAGGGTGAGTGCTGATGTAATAATAGGTTCCAGGTACTGAAACCATCATGGACCGGTAGATAATGTTCTTTTTTGAACTACTTAAAGAAGATTCCCTAACCATCTTACTGAAGAGTATCCATTCATTTGCTTAGATAACTTTACCAAGAGGAATTGTTTCTTGAGAGATCATGTGTACAAATCTCCATGAGTCAGTCACTTTCGGTTTTTGATATTAGTCCCCAAGTGCTCTGTAATGTGTTGTTTTCAGCTATCCCTCATTTGTCTATAAGGCTTGTCTGAAATTCTGGTCAAACAGATGGCAAAGATGAAACATTACAAATAAAACGAATGCAAACTCTGATTGGACTTGGTGTAGTGCGATGGATCACTTTTATATGGCTTTTCTCACCGTGGTCTTGTAACTCCCACCAAAGGACTGGATGGGACTATGCAAATGAGGTGTCTGTAGCTCACCAAGGGGATTGGCTAGCTTACTAATAATGCAAATAAAACGGATGGGACCCTTGTGGGGGTACCATGTAAATAAGGTGTATGGAACCCTAATGAGGGAATTGGTCAGTTTTACTATCCCACTAGACTTAATACAAGCCATCCCAGAGGCGGATGGGGGAACCTCACTACCACCAAGAAGCAAGGATGGGAACAGAGCACGTCGTTTGGATTTGGGGTCCCTGCACTGAGAACCGCCCAGACCCAGGAGACAGAGAAAGAGCTGTAACACTGGAGGTGGTGCAAGACAACGATAAGTGACGGCAGAGAAATGGTGGCAGCAGAACCAGGGGACTGGCATGAGACAGTGCAGTGGGCTTCCTGGCCCACGCTGCAAGGCGGCTATAGTGGTTGTGCTGACCCATGGGACAGGAGAGCCAAGCACTTTCAGGTAGGAGGGTTCCTAACAGAATGGGGTGCCTCCAGGCACTTGTTGGCAGAGCTAAAGGGCTTTGTAACACTTGCCCAAGCAGAGCAGAGGCGGAGGGCCAGAGAGAGGTCTACCTGTAGGCACAGTTGAGAAGAGGCCGTTCTGATGGAAGAACTGTGTCCTGAGTCGCTCCTGGTCCTGAATTGTAACCTGTTAAACTTCCCTAATAAGCTCCATAACTGTGAGTATGATCCATGAGTTCTGTGTGGCCATTGCAACAAATTACCAAACCCAGCAGCGGAGTAGAGAGTGCCGTGAGAGAAACAGCTGGTGTCAGAGTTGGTAAAAAGATTGGAGGGTGGAGGTGTATCTGACCTCTGCATTATAGGAATGAGCTTTGGGCTGATGCTGACTTTTTTTTTTCTAACCAAATACTAAGGAATAGTGCTCTGATGTTGTAACATTTTAATAAGTGTCTATACATCAAGCAAAAAAATTGACAGTTCTTAATTTTCATTAAAATTTATTAACTACATGGCATTGACCAAAAAAAAAAAAAAAAGGTATAGATCCCCTCATTTAATCCTCCAGTGGTCCTATAACTTTGTTGCTATTATTATCCCATTTTACAGCTGAGGAAGCTAAGGCTTAGAAAATTTACAGAACTTCAGTGTATCAGAATTTAAACACCAATTATAAATAGCAGAAGCCCTTGTTCCTAGAATGGGGCCTGCTGCATAATAGGCACTCAGTTGATCTTTGCTGAATGGTTGAACATGCCCAAGTGCATACACCTGGTTAGAGTCCACAAACTGACCAGAGATTCAATTCCAGGTCTGTCTGTGACCCTAAAGCCTACAGCTTAAGCTTCATTTTTCTACCCCTTACCCATGAGCACTGTGTTAGATAGTTGATGAGATACAAAGGGTTTAGGAGATATGGTCCCAGATCCAACAAAGATGCTTGCACCCTAATAAAGGTGTGTGGAATATAATTAGTTTAGAGCAGCATCACTTTGTAGGTGGTTCTAAGCTTCAGAATAGGATTTGAGGCAGCTAGGCACTAAAACAGCTCTGCCATAAATCTGTCTGTTAATTAGACTTCAGGTTAAGCTGTTGTAGCAAGGAGATGGCAGAATACTGTGGCTTAAACAAGATGGAAATATGTTTCTGTATCCCAAAACAGTCTAGTAAAGAGTGGTCCGGAGTTAGCCAGGGAAGCTATGCCACATGGTTGCCCTCTGTGGGTCCAGGGCAGCTCCCAATTCTCCTTATGTCCCAGACCCAGCTAGTGGGGAAGGGGTAAAGGGCCAAGGGAGCACACACATTCCTTTAGGAGAGAATAATCAGGAAGAGGATTGTTCCTCACATCTCCTTAGAGAGAACTTGGTCACATGGCCACAGCAGGTGGGCTTCAGCTGAGCAGCCATGTGCCCTGCTAGGACGGTTTAACAACCAGCAGTTTTTCTGCCATGCTCTTCTTAGGAAGGGTGTGGGTGCCTTGGTGCCTGAGCGTGTTGCTTGCTCCTCTGCTCTGTTTTCCACTTGCCTTCCTGTACCCTCCTTTTCATTAGTGTTAGGCTGGGCTGAGCTATACTGGATATTTGCTAGTGGTCGAGACGGAACCAGAATATCAGAGTCATTATTTTGATTTTTATATTTCTTGGAACGTGGTTTTCTCTAATATTTGAAAAAGTGAGGTGCTATAGAGTACAGAATAAAATTTTATTTCCTTGTATTTGTAATAATTTTCATTTGAAAATGCTTTAGTATCTTCCTTTTTTAAGTTTTAATATGCTGATTTTTTTAAATTCTGTAAATATTGCTTAAATTAAAAAAAAATAATTCTTGTAGTGAACTTTTCATGCCGCTGTCACTTCATAGAATAGTAATAAACCAAAAAAAAATGAAACCCGTTGCCCTCGAGTCAGTTCCGACTGATAGCGACCCTAAACACAGAGTAGAACTGCCCCATAGGGTTTCCAAGGAGCGCCTGGTGGATTCGAACTCCCGACCCTTTGGTTAGCAGCTGTAGCACTTAACCACTACGCCACCAGGGTTTCCAGAATAGTAATTATAGAAATGGCTAAATATGCCCAGTATGAGTAATTAATGTTCCTATGAGTTCTTAAATGTTTCATTTCTATTTCTTTACTTCTCAGTTCCTTCATTTAGAAAAATTGTTGTACTATCCTAGGGTTTTAAATTTAAATGTATTTTTATGACATCATCAGGTTTCTCTCCAGAGAACTCAGAATCTCAAGTTACATTTCTAAGCATGTTGAGTACAGATTTTTTTTTCCATTGCCTGAAAACTTTCTCCTTTTCAATTTATAGTTGGAAATGAGTAAATTTCTCTTTTAGGGGAACAGGAGAACTTTCCTAATTTCAAATGTTTTGATCCACAAGAGTAGGAAAGTTTTCCATATTATTTCAACTTTGTATTCCTGCTACCTCGTATAATGCCAACTCCCATTACCTTCAAGTTCAGACTCATAGCAACCCTGTAGAACGGAGTAGAACTGTCCCATAGGGTTTCCAAGGAGCACTGATGGATTTGAATTGCTGACCTTTTGGTTCACAGCCAAGCTCTTAACCAATACATCACCAGTATAATACCAAATGTGTGGTAAATACAGCGCTCAAATATTTGTTGACTAAATAATATTTAACTTTTTAAGTTAAAAAAATTGCCCATTTCAACCTGCATGCTCTTAAGGGTAAAATGAAATACTTAAAATATTTTGACTATACTACTACCTCTAACTGTTGTTAAAATACTGAGTATATATCCATACAGTATACCCACTGTCTCAGTTATCTAGTGCTGCTGTAAAAGAAATATCACACATGGGTGGTTTTAACAAACAAATTTATTTTATCAGAGTTGAAGAGGATAGAAGTCCAAATTTAGGGCACCGGCTCTGGAGGCAGGTCTTTTTCTCTTTGAGTTTCTGCTCCTGGGTGATCTTCAGGTGGCTTGGTGTCTCTCTTCCCCAATCTCTGCTCACTAGCTAGTTTGTTTTATCTCTTTTATGTCTCAGAAGAGGTGGACTCAGGACGCTCAAGATGTACTCTACACTAATCCTGTCTCATTAACATAACAAAACCCATTCCCAAATGGGATTATAACCACAATTGTAAGGGTTAGGATTTACAACACACATTTTTTGGGGGACACAATTCAGTCCATAACACCCGAATCACTCATGCATACATGTGTGCACACACACACGCATGTACACACATGTGCCTGCACGTACATATGTGCACTTGTTTGGAGGTCAGGTCCCAGCAATCTCAGCCCTTTGAAACATACTAAAATTACATTGAAAATGTCTCTGAATTACTACAAAGCTCCTATTTTTTGCTTTTTGTGCCCTCAACCTGAGCTTTATTTATACACTTTAGTTTAAATACATTATTTGGTTATCTTTGTATTTTTTGTAGAATATGTTTCTGTGATGCAAATTTGGTTGGGGGTAGATAGTGAGGAGAGAGGAGCCCAAAGGGCAGAAAAAAGAGGGAGACCAAAATTTAGAAGAGGAATAGTGATAGCACCAGCTGATGGCCCCAGGTCAGGGCAGGAGAGAGAATGACTGAAAGGTAGGCCTGGGGACTAACTATGTCTCCAAGTGGTTGTGCGTGTTCACGGTGATGCTCTCAAACTTCAAGAAGTGTGTGTGTTCCGTGTCTTCTGTTTAACGTGTCAGGAAAAAGCATATAATACTTCAGGAATGTTTGATAATAGAAAGTGATATCTGAAGGATAAGCTTTGGGTATCCAGAAATTTTATTCCTGTAGAACAGCTCTTTACTGAAAGATGACAGAGAAATGAACATTATTAAATAGTGTAAAGGATCAGTGTAGCTAGTTTCTTAAAAGTAATGCATTAAAAGGACATAATTCACTTGGAAGAACAGCACTGAGGACCAGACTAGTTCTACCCATCTAGTTACCCTTACCCAGAGAAGCAAAGTAGGATTCTATTGGTAGAATAATAAGTGTTATTTCCTGTGTGGTTACTATGAGGCAGACACAGTGCAGGTGATGTCAGTACATGTACCTCATTCCCCACCACCCAGTAATTTAGGAATTATGAGAAATGTATCATTTTAAATATAAGGGAACTGAGGTGTGTAGGGGTCAAACAGCCATTCACGTTCATCCAGTTCATAAGTGCTGAGCAGTAATTCCCACCAAGCTACCAGTCACAGAGCTGTGCTCTGATCAGCGAGTATACTGTGCTCCCAACTGGGTTAGCAAGAGTCTGGAGAGCTGGGCTTAGTTGAAGCAAAACCACCTCCCAACTGTGCGACTCCAGGCCAACCACATAGCATTTCCAAGCCTTGGTCTGTCTGTTGTATGTTGGGGATGAGTAAGACATTAAATGACGATTGCATAGGGATGTTGTGAGATTCATGTGAATAAAGAACTTAGAAATTTTCATGTTGTGGAAATTATTGTTCTAAAACATTGTTATGAAATCCTTATAGTTGGCAAAAAGAAAAAAGTCTCCATTTAGGTAGTATTATTATATGTGATATTCTGCACTGAGAAATAAGGATTAATGTTATTTGGGCCCCAGATATTTTCAAGTTAGACATCTAAATTTGATTCTCACACCATATATTTCGTTTTATACCCCACCCAGCTCCGCTGGAAAAGTCTTGGTAGTATTGTGTTCGTTTCACTCCACTGATATGACTCCACTGATAAGTAGGCTGCAAAAAAGAAGCAGTGAGGTAATGAAGACTCCTTTGTTTGGTGATTTCTTTTGCCCGGACAAGTGAATGTGATCTGAATTAACATGCTACCAAAAGCTGAAAGGTCCTATATTCTCATCCAATCTCTGAATATATACTCACAACTGTGTTTCTCTGAGACTGCTGCAACTTACCTGTTACTCATAGGTAACTGTCTGTTGGGTGAGTTCACGTCATCATCTGTCGGGGCTTCAAGAGAGCAGAAACCATGTCAAGAGAGAGCTCCCTTTACCTGCAGTTGCAAACAGAACAGTACCATTGGGGGGGAAAAAAACCCAGAGCTTAATGAATGAAGCTTAACCTTTCCATCCAAAGTCTAATACCCTCCAAGGCCTCTCATTCACAGGGCCAGGTTCTGTCTGCTTCCATCCTCCCCAGGCAAATGTACAGTGCCCTAGGGCACCCAGAGATTTAGCACTTGGAGCTCTGAAAGTGCAGATCTGGCCTAGGTCTTCCATATTTATTAGGGGCCACTGGGCACAAGACAGTTGAGCATTACTTACGAACAGCTTTTGTTACCTCAGGAGGAAGCCATTCAGTGCTTCTCCCTCTTGGGGCTTGGCTTCCTCACCAGGCCTCTGGACCTCCACCCTCTCCCTGTGTATCCCCTTACTTTAACAGCTGTTTCCTTTTCCTGCTCCCTCAGCTTTTGTCCTTTTGCTCTTTCCACAGCCCTAGCAGCAGCGGTGTCACCTATTGTTTGTTCAGAGAAGGGGTGGTGGGGAAGAGTTTTAAAAAGTTGACACATGGATAAGTTTTTTCTTTTAAGTGCCCTTGTTACATATTGTAGATGACTAATAAAATTTCAAGGGCTCAATGATTTTTGTAGTAACATCACGACTATTACGGGGGTCTAAGGAGATGCAGAAATTAGGCTTAGTGAACAGAACATTTTCCTAATAATGCCTGCATTCGGTTCATCATATTCACACTTATTTAAACCTACTTCCAGTAGTTTTTATCCATATCTATGAATAATTATAGTTATTAATCCATATATGTATAACTGCATATTTACTCCCTAGGGTCATGATTGATTCAAACCTTGTACCTCAGTTTTTCTTAACTGGAAACTGTTGAGATCTCACAAGGTCATTGTATTACTTAATTAGCATAACATTTATAAAAATTCTTTGAAGGTAAAAATCTCCACATAAGTGCCAGGAATTTATGATTCCTTTCTTCATGTACTTCCAAGGTCCCAATCTCTCTCCTATATATAGTTCCTCTTATGATCGATCAGTCAAGGAAGTTTTTTATGCGATACCCTAAACAGTAGTTCAAAATTAGAAGAATGTTTTTGGTTGAGATAGATACTGGAATATTTTCACTGGTTTGAACCTTGAAAAAACTGAAGTATAAATTCACATTCGATCAGTATCTCTTTCAGTCAGTTATGCATGGAATACCTTTTGACATTTGGTGGATACAACCCTTCAAACTGTCTGTATTTAGACTGTCAGATTATTTTAAACTGTATACCAAATTTGTGTCACTATGCTGAGATTTATTTGAACTGAATTTTGTTTGAATAGAGAATTCTAGGGGGTACATTACAAGTTGTATTAAATAAAGCGATTAGGAGAAATATTTCAAATAGCAATCTTTTAAGATCCCTTTGCTGTGTGAAATTCTTTCCCCAGTTTATTTTGTCATATAGTTTTGTTTTCTTTTGTTCATGTATCTTTTTTCTTCAAATTTTTGTATTGACCACTTAAAATTGTTCCTTATAAATGAACTCAGAGAAACCTGCAAACAGCAAATGCTCAGACAAAGATGGTTAGATGGCAAAAACAATGGGCACTTAATATTTAAATGTGATGCTTTTGGAATTTTCTTTTAAGCAGTCATAGGGTATTTGGGGATTTGACCTTCTGAGTACATACATGGGAAAGAAGAGTGAAATTTTGGCTAGAAGAAGTAGCAACAAAGGGCATGAGCCAAAGAAATGTAGCAGTAGGCAGCTCAAGTTAAGTGTCATATTCAAGTTAATTTAACTTTTGAGGAAAAGATTCCCTCTGAGGCAGTGTTCCTTCTAGTGGCTAAAAGATAAGCAGAGAAAAGCAACATAGAGACCCTTGAGGTAGGTACAGGTTATGAACAAAGAGCAGTGGGATATGATTTATGGGCAGAGGGACAGTACAAAAAAAAAAGGCCTGAAGCATATCACAAAAAGTACTGAAATGGCAGAGCTCAGGGTGTAAAAGGTAAGAAATGAAGTGGGTTCACAAAGCACGAGGCTGGAGTAAGTCTAAAAGGATCTCCCCTACCTCACACACAATATTCATTCTATCACAGGACCCTAAATGATTTTAGAAAACGTACTTCTTAACATTTCAGCTTTCCTACTGACAAGGTAGCCAGAGGATGGTATTATGGCATGGCAGTTCAGAGCATCGTCTCTGGAGTCTGACCAAGCTGGCTTGAATCATGTGCTCCTTTTTGAATGTTAAGTATTTAATAAGGTTGCTATACATTGGAGTCAACTTGATGGCAGCAGATGTGGTTTTGGTTTGACATTAAATAAGAGTAGTAATTTATCTATTAAGGATGTTTTGAGAATTTTATCAGGAGGACTACTTGTGAAATGCAAATTTGTATTAATTTTTTGAAGAGGAAAGGCAGACTAATAGAGGAAAGAATAGCCTGAAATACATCTTAACATTAAAAAGTAAATGTGGCGTTACTCTTATACCAAAAGCAACAGAGACATACAGGAAAACTACAAACCAGTATCTCTCCTGAACATGAAAAATATTTGACAAAATATCACCAAATCCAATCCAAAAATATATAAAAAGACAACACATCGTGACCAAGTGGAGTTTATCCTAAGAATGCAAAGTTGGCTTAACACTTGAAAACTAAGCAGTGTAATTCACCATCATTAATAGCAAAAGTAAGAAAAACCATGCTATAATCTCAATAGATAAAGAAAAAGTATTTTGACAAAATTCAACAGTCATTAATGATGAAAGATCTCAGCAACATAGAATAAAAGACTATCTATGAAAAATCTACAGCTAACATCATACTTAACAGTTAAAAATTGAATGTGTTCCTTCTAAGATTTTAGCCAATGCAGGAAGGCAAGAAAAAGACATAAAAGGCACACAGATTGGGGGAAAAAAAGTAAAACTGTCTTTTTTCACATTTCATAATTGTATATGTTGAAAGCCCTAGAGCAGGAGTTGACAAAGTACCGCTCATAGTCCAGATTCAGTCTTTTACCTATTTTTATATTACCCATAACCTAAGATGGTTTTTACATTTTTTAAATGACTGGAAAAAAACATTAAAAGAAGAATTGTATTATGTGTAAATTATATGAAATAAAAATGTCAGTACCTATAAGTGAAGTTTTATTAGCACACAGCCCCACATTTTTTTACATATTGTCTGTGGCTGCTTTCACGCTACAACAGCAGATTTGAATAGCGATGACAGAGTCCGTATGGGCTGCAAAGCTTAAAATATTTACTATCTGGCCATTTACAGAAAAAATTTACCAGCCTCCAGCCTAGAGAATACAAAAATAACAAGAGAATTTAACAAAATTGTAGGATATAAGGTTGATATGTGGAAATCAATTATGTATACTGGCAATGAAAAACTGGAAAATGAAATTTAAAAACAGTATCGACTTGACAGCAACAGGTTTGGTTTTGGTTTATGTTATAGTAGTGTCAAAATTATAAAATAACTAGGGATAAATTTAGACTGAAGTTTAAAATAGACTAAACTCTACAAGCACTGCTGAGACAGATTAAAAACAAATAGATGGAAAGATATACCGTGTTCATTGATAAGGGGATTTAATATTAGATATCATTTCTCCCGTAATTGATCTGTAGATCCACTGCACTGGTAATTTGAATCCCAGGAGGTATTTTAAGTTGCCAAGCTAATTCTGTAATCTGTATGGAAAAGCCAAGGACCTAGGATAGCAAAAACAATTTTGATAAAGAACAAAGTTGGAGGTTCTACATACTACCTGATTTCAAAACTTACTGTAACTTCACATTAATCAAGATACTGTGGTATTGGCGTGAAGATAAACATTTAGATCAGTGGAACAGAAGAGAAAGTCTAGATATAGACCCATACATATATGGCCAGTTATTTTTTGACAAAGACGCCAAAGTAATTCAATAGGGAAAGGATAGTTTTTTCACCAAATGGCACTGAAACAACTGTATATCCATTCGGCAGGGGGTGAGGGGAATGGAAGAACCTTGACTTTACTTCACACTACATACAAAATTATCCTGAAATGGAGCATAGACTTAAATGTAAAAGCTAAAATTAAAAACATATAAAAGGCAGGAAAAACCTATACCATCTTGGAGTAAGCAGACTTACATTTATTAATTGGACTTCGTCACAATTCAAAACTGCTCTTTGAGACACACCATTCAGAAAATGAAGTCAAGCCAATGAATGGAAGAAAACAGTCATTTTATATTATATATATGTATATGTGTATGTATATATGTGTGTATATATGTATCCTAAATAAATGAAAACTCTTACAACTCAATAATATGACAACATAGTTTAAAAGATTTAAACAGACTTCACCAAAGAAATTCTGTGAATGCCCAGTAAGTTTATGAAATGTTCACCATCATTCATCATCAGAGAAATGCAAATTATATCCACAGTGTGGTTCCACTTCTCTGTTATTGTTGTTAGTTGTAGTCTAGTTGATTCCAACTCATGGCAACACCATGTGTGCAGAGTAGTAGAAATGCTCCATAAGGTTTTCAAGTCTGTAATCTTTCAGAAGCTCATCAACAGGCCTGTCTTCTATGGTGCCTCTCGTTGGGTTTGAACCGCCAACCTCTCAGCTAGCAGTCAAGCATCTGTCACCCAGGACACCTTCTACTTCACTAGGATCCTGTAAACTATGGCCTACCACCTGTTTCGTAAATAAAGACTTAATGGAAAACAGCTCAGTTATATATTGTCTGTGGCTGCTTTTTCGCTCAGCAGCAGAGTTGAACAGGAGTGACAGACCATATGGCCCATAAAGTCTAAAATATTTACTCTCTGGTCAATTATCAAAAAAAGGTTGCCAATGCATGTACTACACACCCAGTAGAATGACTAAACCTGAAAGATGCATAATAACAAGTATGGGGAATATTTAAAGTAACTAATTGCTCATACATTGTTAGTGGGTGTGTAAGATGGTACAACCATATTGCAAAATAGTTTGGCAATTTTTTATAGAGTTAGTCAATCATACACTTAACAGTGACCCAGCAATTCTTCTGGGTATAATTCTAGAGAAAAAAATATATGTCCACGCAAAAACTTGTACACGATTCTTCACAGCACTATTATTCACAGTAGTCCCAAAATAACAAAACAAAACAACAAAAAAAAAACCAACTGATCGCTGTCGATTCTGACTCATAGCGACCCCATAGGACAGAGTAGAACTGCCCCATAGGGTTCCCCAGGAGTGGCTGGTGGATTCAAACTGCCAACCTTTTGGTTAGCAGCTAAACTCCAGGGCTGCATTTCCAAACTAGAAACAACCAAATTGTCTTATCCATGGGCAAATAAATAAACTCATATTCATGCTACTCAGCAAGAATAAAGAAACAAGCCAGTAACACAAAACATAGATTAATCTCAAACATATGCTGAGTGAAAGAAGCCAGAATAAAAGATTGCATACCCCACTCTTCCATTTGTATAAATTTTAGAAGAAGCAAGATTAACTTAAACAACAGCAAATCATTGGCTGTCAGGGGTGAGGGGAAGAAGCAGTATTGCAGAGAAGCTGAAGCCAGTGTGGGGGGAGGGGTAACAGACATATTCTAATTGAATTGAGGTTGTAGTTCCTTGTGTATATTTAGCAAAACTCTCTTAAAATGTGTGCATCCTATTATCTCTAAATTATACCTCAATAAAGTTGATTTTTAAAAATAAAACATTAACGTGTTTTTAAAAAATCACAGTAAAACTTAAACTAGACGTTGATCTTCTGCAGAGCACAGACTTATGGGTAGACGCTGTTTTATCTCCAGGATGTAGCACAATACTAGGCACTCTAAATATTTTTGAGCAAATGCCTCTGTGAAAGAAACAAGACAACATAATAGGCTGGGGGTAGAGGAAGAAAGCTACCTGAAGTTCATCTAGCTAGACTCAAGTTCTAGTCTATGCCAAGGCTGGGTGAAGCTCTTGGATATAAATTTTTTGCTTTAAATTTGTTCTTTTTAACATTTATTTTTCTACTGGAGAGAAATATGTGCAATGTACTATACTATGGCTAGTATTATAGATAAAGTCTTTTGGATGGCAGACAGGGATTCAGACAATTAACCGTGGAGCACTTAATGTAGGAAACACTTTGACTGAAATAATATAAGGAGTCTGTGTGAGTAGTTTTAATAAAATCAAGCCTGACTCATCTGTTTGAGGACCAGGATTATGGAAATAACATCTTAATGCTTGAGGAGTATTTTAACATTGGGACAGTTATATTCATATTTACTTATGAAAAAACAGAATCAGTGGATAAGTAAAACTTTAACCCTGTGGAAAAAATTTAATATTTATATTTGCCTTCTCTATGTTAACTCTGAAGAAATTGCTTTAGGTTATATAACTCCATAAATGTTACATTCCCAGTTTTACCCAGAGGGTACTTTTACAGGAGAGGATAACTTTTTAATTTCATCTCTGAAAAATAAAATTGAGTCAGTATATTCTACTTTTTAATCCTTTTAAATTTTGTTTGTTGTGTTTTTCACAGTATTTTTTGGGAGGAAGGAGAGATCCTCAGTAGCCCTGCACTCAAATCTCTATAGGGATTGTGTTCTATAACTAGATATCCACTACCCTCTCTCCAAGGTTTAGACTTCTTCCCCCACCCTTTGCTGTTCAGCACTCTGGAGACTGGAGGGCCCACAGGGAGTTAGGTGCAGTTGCCCTTCTGCAGCCATCCATATTTCATCCTTCCTTTTTTTAACCTAAGAACTCACTGCCTTATTATGAAGAGTTCATGCATCTGGATTTTTGCCTTTTGTCCATTTTGGTAAAGTGTATATAACAACAACAAGAAATTAGCTATTTTAACCATTTTTAAGTGTACAGTTCATTGACATTAATTACATTCACTATGTTATGCACCATCAGCACTATCCATTTCCAAAAGTTTTCATTGCTTCAAACAGAAATTCAGTGCCCTTTAAGCAGCAACACCCCATTACCCCCTTTTAGGAAAAGAATGAGATGCTGTCCCATGGAATTCACAAGCTAGGCAACTTGGCCTTTTCAAGATGTAACAGAGAAAACAGATTAGATTGCCTTGTTGTTTGTTTATGCTCTTTTTGTATCAAAAATATGACTACATATTCATAGTGCCTGTTCGAGAATCACTGTCTTTTAGAATAATTTTACAAATACAATTATTTGGTTGTCATTATTCATCCTTTTCACTCTTAAGTATTAAGGATCATTCTCTAATAGAATTGTGGTTTGCTTTCTGAGCTTAAATGGAAAACAGTTTCCTATCTTAGTGTTAAGATTCCCACCAGGCCTGTGGTCTTCAGGTCAACTTTACCAAGGCAATTAAATCTATCACCAAGGACACAGTTTTTATTTGGTCATTAGGACGCAAACTGTTTGCCTTTAGGTTGTCAGAGAAGGGTTGTTAATTTGTTTATCGCTTCCACTGCTTCTCTGAGTTTTCCCTTCTTTCCTGTAGTGGCAAATGCAAGTGGGGGAGCAAATGTCTTGTCTGAAGTCACTCCCAGGGAAATGTGGTCAAATTGGTAGCTGCCTGCTGCTCTACTAAAACCATCTCAGCCAGTATTCTTCCTTCACCCAATATTTGATCACCCTTGCCCTTCCTTACTCCAAAGAGAAATTGTAGAGACATACAACCATTTATCCTAAGGGAAATGAGCTTTTTGTTTGCTAAAATAAATGTATATCTATTCCTTAATATTTTGACTTTTTATAGGAATTAATTTTTTAAACCCTTAACTATTTATACAGTAAAACTTCTGAAAGCTGGAAACTGTGTAAGTCAGAAACCTATCAGAGAAGGAAAACTCAAGTATTTTTCACCAATACAGAGTTATAGAAAAGTGGTAAGCTGTTCCAAAGGTGGAAAACTCAAGAGACCTGGAAAAACAAGGCAGTCCCATTAAGTTCTGGCTCTTGCAGGTTTCACTGTATTTGATTTACTAGTACTTACTCTACTTAGCTGTATTAATAACCTAATTTTTATATTGTTTGCAAAGTTATACTTAATTGAAAATGAAAAAATCAGAGTATTTGACATTAACATAATAACTTCAGGAATGTATTTTTGTAGCTTTCTATTGCAGTATAAATAACAGTCATTTTGAAAGAGCCATATTCAATAGTTATTCTGACACTTTTTCCTAGACTTGTAGTAAATTAGTATGTTGTGTCTCTGTGTTGTTACAGTGGTAGGCAGAATAATTGGAAACTGAAAGAAAGGTGATCCTTGTTACATAGAGGTAGAAAACTTTGCTGAATTTTTAACAGTTGTGTGGATAGCAGGATTTGTAAGTGATGAACTTGGATATTTAACTAAGAAGATTTCCACACAAAATGCTGAAGGTTCAGCCTGGTTTCTTCTTGCTGCTTAGAGTAAAGTGCAGAGGTAAGAGATAAATTGAGGGAAGAGCTGTTAAGCAAAAATAAACCAGCACATGATGATATGGAAAATTCACAGCCTTTGAATGTTGCAAAAGATGCTAAAATTAGGAGAGTTACTGTTAGAAACCTGTGCTCTGGAGAGAAGGCCAAGGGTGTGGTTGGACAACCTTTAGCTCAGGCTGAAGAGATTAGGCATGTGACTCACGCATCCCCTCAACCATGTCAGCAGAAACCAGGAATATAGATGAGATTGTCCACAAAAGATGTGTGGAAAACTGCCTTGTCTAATGATGTGAGTCCCCATGACATACACAGGTTTTTCAGAATGTTATGAACAGAAACACTGCACCTTAGCCTAAAAAGGATTTAAACAGGATGAAACGAAGGAGGTTGTCAGACTTCCAAAACTCTACAGGCAACGAACAAGCTGATAAAACTACTCAGCTGCAAACCTGTGCATCCTTCAAGAAAAAGGAAGGATGACTCTAAGAGCAGAGCCTCAGGCCCAGAGGGTGGAACCTCAAGCCACAGAAGATTATTCCTAGGCCTTGAAACCTAATGGAGTTTGGCCTGGGAGATTTTGAGATTGCTTAATTCCAGTGGCTCATTTTTTTCTTCACACTGTATCCCTTTTGTAATGGGAATGCCCCGTCATTGTATTTTGGAAGCATATAACTTATTTTATAATTTCATAGTTCCACAGATGGAGAGAATTTTTGCCATAGGATAGATCCTACTAGAGTCTCACCTATACTTGATTTAGATGAGGAGATTTAAGACTTTTCAGCTGATGATACTTTGATGAGATTTTAGGCTTCTCGTTAAGGCTGGAATGAGTTGAGACTTGTGGGGATGTTGGAATGGGGTGAATGTATTTTGCCGGTGCACAAACTTGAATCCTCTTGGTCCAGAGGGCAAACTGTGGTAGGCAGTAATAATGGCCCTTCTTGAAAAGATATTAGGTCCTAACCTCTGGAACTTGTAAATGTTACTTTATTCGGAAAAGGTCTTTGTGGATGTGATTAGGTTAAGGATATTGAGATCCAGAGAGTATCCTGGATTTTGGATGGACATGAATGCCATCACAAGTGTCCTTTTAATACAGAATCAGAGAGAAATCTTGACAAACAAGCACAGAGAATAGGAGGAGGCAATGTGACCAGGGAGGTAGAGATTGGAGTGAGGTGGTCACATCCCAAGGAATGCCACCAGGCGCTGGGAGAGACGAGGAACTGGTTCATCATTAGTGTCTCTGGAGGAAGTGTGGCCCTGTCAACACCTTGATTTCAGCCCAGTGAAACTGATTTTGGACTTTTGGCCCTCAGACTGTGAGAGAATAAACTTCTTTTGTTTTGAACACCAAGTTTGTAGTAATTTGTTATAGAACCCCATTGAACCCATTGCCGTCAAGTCGATTCCAACTCATAGTGACCGTATAAGACAGAGTAGAACTGCCCCATAGAGTTTTCAAGGAGCATCTGGCAGATTTGAACTGCCAACCTCTTGGTTAGCACCCATAGCACTTAACCACTACACCACCAGGGTTTCCATTTGTTAAGTGGCCACAGAAAACTAATACAGTCATCTCTTTATGTTTACACTTAAATGTTTGCTTTATTTTCCATTTCAGTTGGTTTTATTCCAGATTATTGCTAGGAACCATCAGACTTTTAGAGGAAATAGTAGACTCTACATTGACTTTTTCTTAAAAATAAAAAAGGATTCCGTCAACCAGAATGGAAATAATGAGAATGTTCACACGTTGTGAAGAATGTAACCAGTGTCACTGAACAGCTTATGTAGAAATTGTTGAATGGCAACCTAAACTGCTGTGTAATCTTCATTGAAAACAATAAAATATTATTCAAGGAAAAAAAAAGGATTCCATAATTGCACTGCTTTTGATGATTGAAAAATGTGATATCTGATTCTGATACATGAATATTGCTTTATCTTACAAGTTTTATACATTTTTTGGGGGGAATTCACTTCCTATTCTTGGTCTGTCTTGGGTACAAATAATTTTTAACAGTATTAAAAAAAAAAAAGAATTACCTTACGTTTATTCTACTAGGACTTCAAATATATATCTAACAGTGTTTTAAGAGACACTGGAATTTTCTCGGCTGCCTTCATCAGATATGGATTTCAATTGAGACTTAAAATGATTGTAGTTAAAAGGAAGTATTAGGTAAAGGTTTATGTTAAAACTAATAAGTAATTACATTCATCCTTTAAACGTACTTAGTGGTTACCTGTCATGGTTCGTAGAATACTGGAAGGAATACAGTGATGAAAGAAATTATAAAAATCATAGTCGTTACCCTCATGGAGATTACAAGTACTTGCAGCTCAGATTCAGAGATCCCGGTTGTTAGAATCTAGCCCATTATCTGATTTTATTATGGTTCCCTTCCCACCACTCCTTGTAGACCCTGGCCTTGCTGGAGGAAGGTAGACATTAAACACATAAACCCCCCCAAAAGTATGTGTGTGTGTATGAATTGATCCTGAGAAATGGTGTAATATCCATTCTCTTCCTTCACAGCATTTCTCTCAATCAATTCACATATATAATATACCGTGTTTGGGTTTACTTGTTTAGTGTTACCTCCCAGAACTCAGACCAGGCATACTTTGTGGAGTTTTCACTTGCTTTTCCTCCAATTCTGATCAGCTTTATTTCTCCGTTCCTTCTGGTTGTGAATCAAATTTTATTTAAAGGCAATGAGGCCTTCCCTGACCACCTTATCTAAAATTTCAGGCCCCTTCCCCTCAAAGCCTGGCAGTATAGTGGTTAAGTGCTACACCTGCTAAGCAAAAAGTCAGCAGTTTGAATCCACCGACCGCTCCTTGGAAACTCTATGGGGCAGGTCTACTCTGTCCTATAGGGTTGCTATGGGTTGGAATCAATGGCAGCAGGTTTAGTTTTTTCTCCTCCAGAAAAATTTTCCTGTCTTTCTAAAGTGCTCTGTTTTTTCTCGTTAGTACTTATCTCTGCATTAATACAATGTGTATTTTATTTATTCATCTTGTTTATTCTCTGCACTCACCATTAGAGTTTAAGTTTCACAAAACAGGAATTTGGCTTCTGTTTTGTTCTCTACTGCATCCCCAGCTCCTAGTATAGAGTAAAAGCTTGATAAATATTTGTTTAAAACGAAGAAAAGTGATATGGGGTGAATTTGAGGATGTGGAAGATAATGCAGGGCCTTGTAGGCCACGGGAAGAATTTTAGATTTTATTCCAAGTGGAGTGGGAAGGTATGGGAGGGTTTTAAGCAATTTCCATTTTAAAGAATCATTCTCACTATTGTGTGGCAGATGCATTGGAGATGCAGAGAAGTAGCAGAGAGACCAGGTGGAGGCTGTTGCAGTGTTGACACAGAGATGATGGTGGTTTGAGCTAGGTGGGGGAAAAACGAGGTGAAGGGATTTGGGAGCGGGTACAATGAAACTGGACTCAATGGGTTGGGTGAGAAGGGTGAGGAACAGCAGAAATGGCAAAGATGACTTTAGTTTCCCTGCATGAGCAGCAGATAAATGGCAAGGTCTTTTGTTGAGATGTGAGAAGAATGCTATTGTTGGCTTTTTCTTTACTTGCGCACGCATAGAATTATTCTCAGGTATTTATGTAAGTCATAAATTTCCTTTTTTTTTTTTTTTGTCTTGTCACTAGTCGTAAATTTCTTAAATACTGCATGGTAATTTCCAAATCTGTTTAGCTAAAGCTGTGGGATCACTTAAGTTAAATCTCCAGTTTTATAGTAGATACTATATTCTTTTGTTTTAAAAATAATTTCTCTGTAATATATAAAATAAATTTCTCTAAAATTATTATAAAGCCATAGACTAATGTTTCCAAGGTTCTCAAGCATCTATGAAGCTGTACTTCTTGGCTTACCGTTGAGGTCACTGCTGTTAGTAAAACAAAATATGCATTTAGTAATCTCTGCAGGGTGTTACCTAGGTACAGTATGTGTAACTTAGAGACAGAACATAGTTGTTGGCTGTAGCTGCCAAGTAGGAACATTGTATGAGGTTTTTGTTTTTTTTGGCTCCAAAACCCAGTAACCTGAGGACACCACCTGATTACATATTGGAGCTGGGCCCCCTAACACTGTATAGGAATAGCTTGGAGATATTACAGGTTCCGTTCCAGACCACTGCAATAAAGTGAATATCGGAATAAAGTGAGTCCCACAAATGTTTTAGTTTCCCAGTGCATATAAAAGTTAAGTTTATACTATGCTGTAATCTCTTAAGTATGCAATAGCATTATGTCTTAAAAAAATGTACATGCCTTAATTAAAAAATTTATTGCTAAAAAAAAATGCCAACCATCATCTGAGCCTTCAGCAAGTTGTAATTTTTTTTGCTGATCGGTGGATGGCCTTGCCTTAATGTTGATGGCTGCTGACTATTCAGGGTGGTGGTTGCTGAAGGTTGGGGTGACTGTGGCAGTTTCTTAAAATAAGAAACAACGAAGTTTGCTGCATCAGTTTGACTCTTTCACAGAAGATTTCTCTGTAGTGTGTGATGCTGTTTGATAGCATTTTACCCACGGTAGAACTTCTTTCAAAGTTGAAGTCAGTCCTCTCAAACCCTGCCGTTGCCTTATCAACTAAGTTTATGTAATATTCTAAATCCTTTCTTGTCATTTCAACAATGTCCACAGCATCTTCCCCAGGAGTAGATTCCATCTCAAGAAACCACCTTCTTTGCTCATCCATAAGAAGCAGCTCTTCATCCATTAACGTTTTATCATGAGATTACAGCAATTCAGTCACATCTTCAGCCTCCACTTCTAATTCTAGTTCTCTTGCTGTTTCCACCACATCTGCAGTTTACTTCCTCACTGAATTCTTAAAACCCTCAAAGTCGTCTATGAGGGTTGGAATTAACTTCTTCCAAACTAAATGTTGATATTTTGACCTCCTCCCATGAATTATGAATTTTCTTAATGGCATCTAGGATGGTGAATCCTTTCCAGAAGGTTTTCAGTTTATTTTGCCCATAGCCATCAGAGGAATCACTATCTATCACAGCAATGGCCTTAAGAAATGTATTCTTAAATAATAAAACTTGAAAGTCAGAATTACTCCATGATCCATGAGCTGCAGAATGGATGTTGTGTTAGCAGGCGTGAAAACAACATTAATCTTGTACATATCCATCAGAGCTCTTGAGTAACCAGGTGTATTGTCAATGAGCAGTAATAGTTTGAAAGGAATCTTTTTTTCTGAGCAATAGGTCCCAACAGTGGGCTTAAAATATGTGGTAAATCATGTTGTAAAAAGATATGCCATCATCCAGGCTTTGTTTTTCCATTTATAGAGCACAGGCAGAGTAGATTTAGCGTAATTCTTAAAGGCCCTAGGGTTTTTGAAATGGTAAATGAGCATTGGCTTCAACTTAAAGTCACCAGCTGCATTAGCCCCTAGCAGGTCAGTCTGCTTGTCCTTTGAACCTTTGAATCCAGGTGTAGACTTCTCTCTAGCTCTGAAAGTTATAGATGACATCTTCTTCCAATGTAAGGTTGTTTCATCTGCATTGAAAAGCTGTTTAGTGTAGCCACCTTTATCAGTTATCTAGCTACACCTTCCAGATAACTTGCTGCAGCTTCTACATCAACACTTGTTGCTTCACCTTCCACTTTTGATATTACAGAGACAACTTCTTTCCTTAAACCTCATGAACCAACCTCTGCTAGCATCAAATGTTTTTTCTACAGCTTCCTCACCTCTCTAAGCCTTCATAGAATTTAAAAGAGCTAGGGCCTTGCTCTGGATTAGACTTTGGCTTAAAAGAATGTTGTGGCTGGTTTGATCTTCTATGCAGGCCATTAAAACTTTCTCCATATCAGCAATAAGGCTGTTTTGCTTTCTTATCATCCCCGTGTTCATTGGAGTAGCACTTTTGATTTCCTTCAGGAACTTTTCCTTTGCATTCACAACTTGGCTGTTTGGTGCAAGAGGCCTGGTTTTCGGCCTGTCTTGGCCTTCAGCAATACCTTCCTTACTAATCTTAATCGTTTCTAACTTCCGATTTAAAGTGAGAGGCATGTGACTCTTCCTTTTACTTGACAGTTAAAGGCCATCGTAGGGTTATTAACTGGCCTAATTTCACTGTTGTCATGTCTCAGGGGATAGAGAGCGGACCGAGAATGGCTGGTTTGGTAGAGCAGTCGGAACACACACAACACTTACCGATTAATTTTGCCATCTTATATGAGCGTAGTTCGTGGTGCCCCAAAACAGTTAAAATCAGAGATCACTGATTACAGATCACTGGGTTGGGTCTGGGGTAACATATAGTAATAATGAAAAAGTTTGAGATATTATGAGAATTACCAAAATGTGGCACAGAGACATAAAATGAGACATTAAATGAGCACACGCTATTGGAAAGACGGCACTGGTAGACTTGCTTGATGCAGGGTTGCCACAGACGTTTAATTTGTAAAAAATACAATACCTGTGAAATACAGTAAAGTGAAGCACAAGAAAACAAGATATACCTGTGCCAGGCTGTGGTCACCTGCATGCTGGGCGTAAGGTCTGCCACACTAAGGGACAGGTGACTACCAATCACCACCTGAGTTGTAAGACTCTCTAAAACTAAAACTTGGAGCACCCACCATACCTGTACCTAAAGCTCGATAGTTGTACTCAGATGCCTAAACCTGGTACTCAAATGCCTAAACCTCCTTCCCTCTGACAGTCTACAAGTTTCTACCCTACTTCTAGAGACTCTAAAGACGATCTCTCTCACACCTCACATTGCCTTTATCTCATTTATCACAGGAGTCCATTCCTGTTTATCCTGTTAGCTCCCAATCATCATCCCTATCCTTCTCTATCCTCTTGCCCAGTCTTATCCCCACCTTCCCCATGCTTTCTCCTAAATTTCTACCATGCCTCCTGGGACTCCTGCACTGTGGTCAGCCACTACTCCCATACCCTTAGTCTCTTATCTATCCTTTCCCACTCCTTGTGTTAATAGCAGTCTGGCTGGCCCCTGAGGAGATTCTGCCTCCCTGTGACTCTCTCTAGGGGCATCTGGTCAGTGTTTTAACCTCTGGATTTGTCCAGCTCAGGAGGTGCAGTCAGTGTCCTCATTGCTTCTCAGCCATTACATATGCCCACCTTGCACAGGTTCCAGCTCCTCTGAGTCTTCCATGCCTGGCTGTACCACCACGCAGGCGTGGATTACCCAATAAGCAAGGTGTGCATAGGTTTAGTTGTGCTTACTTACCAACCTAAAGTGCACAGTTTCACCTATTTTTCTCCACATCAAAGATGTGAAACCCATGTGGAATTGGCATTACAGATTAGTAAGTAGACACAATTAAGCCCGTGCATACCTTGCTCACTGGTTAATCCACCACTGGCACCACCCTCTCCACTTCCTCATTGCTGTCATTTGCCTGCCTTCTGATTAGTCTCCCTCATTTACTGAAGACTCAACTCCCAGCTCATGGCTGCTTTCTTTACCTCACCTTCTGCCACAGTCTGTAGGCTGATCAACCTAGACCATCCATCTTTTCTCTGCAAGTCAGTCCCTTAACATCCTCATCTCAAGTAACCTTTTCCTTTAAGCATTATATCCTTAGACCACCAATTCCGGTCCTTCAGCTCACTTCCTTGGTACTCACCTGGAAATAATTCGTCTTCATCAAAAACTACTATCTATTGGTACTCCCACTTTCTGTCCATTCTGGCCAACCCTACTCTTAAAATACCAAACTTACATGGTCCAAGATTAAGGAAGGTATGGTTCTTCAGAGGAAAATCAGAATGTCGTATGTATAAGAAAGGTAAAAAGATGCAGGTATCCACTGTATAATACTTGCAACATTGTGTGTTTCACATTGTATTATGATTATTTGCTATTTGTTTGCTTGAAGTCAGTAGTCCTGAATAGTCTATTTGTATGAATAGATTCTAAGGAAATTGTCACTTCTTAAAAACTATGTTCAATTAATTAAATATAAATATGTGTTTATTTAGTGAAATGATACGTTCCTAATTGTGCTCTAGGTACCTAATTGTGTTCTAGGTAGTTAAGGAGCTTCCCAGGCATCTAAGGAGGCCAAGTATAACATCAACAAAAATGGAAGGAAGGAAACAAGTGGCCTATATATACCATTTTATGTAAATTTTAAATGCTTATAATTATAAAGATCATTCAGTCTATTCCTTCTTGTCTGGAGCCTGTCTGTGGTGTATTTGTAATTGGGAGCCAGCTGTCCTCCTGCCCAGCAGGCTGTGGGAATGCCATCTTTCCCATACAGCAGGTATATATTAAGGAAGTGCAAACTGATTTTAATAATAAAGCAAAACGTAATTAGGAAGGCAAACCTGCTACAGAAACATCATACCATGCGTTATAAAGCCAAATGTAAATAATCTGGATTACCTGCACACCACTGGATGTCTCTTTTAGCATAAATGACTGAGCCTTGGTTGTATAAAAATAACCCCAAGTAAATACTCTTCTTTCCTGTGGTTTAAACATCTCTAAAATATTTTACTGTGTCCCTGATATCATTCACAGCCAAACATGGGAAGTGTTGATTAAATGAACTGTATGTGGACATGAAGATGGATGGTAATAATGCACACTTATCCGGATTTGCTCTGAGTTGCTTTTCTGGTGATGGTGATGTGTTTTGCCCTTGCCATCTGTGTCCTCACCTGGTCTTACTTTCAGTTATGACATAATTTGTAGGGAGACTGATATTTTATGCTGTACAATCAGTGGCTTATCTAGGGAGTATTGCACTGGCCCTAGGCCCATGGTGCTGCTGAGCAGTTCCTGTTGATCTGGTAAGGCCCAGCATCCTTCCTCAGACATGGTAATGTGTTTAAAAGATTAATGAACTTGACTTGTTATTTTTGAGCTGATACTATGGTAAAGTTATTTAAAAGGGAGGTGTCAGGTGGTTGGGCAGGGGCACGATTTCAGTGCTTCCAAAGGTGCCATTTTCCATTGATACACCACTGGCCATAGTAGAAGCTGCTAAGTGGTGCCACACGCCCAGCGCTGGTGCAATACCTGCTCTACCTGCCATACCGTGATTATGCCTCTGTACAATCCACAGACGTAAACTTTTTTCTCTGTGGCTTATTTGTTATATCTTACCTATATACTGTCCCAACTGAGCTAAAAGGCTAAGTCCAATTATAATCTGTTGTGAGATTGAGGTGGTTTTTTCCATAGTTATTTTGGCCACTGTTGATCTAACTCAAAGTACTTTAATAATCCTGTCAAATTCTAAAGACATATACATATATTCTGTCAAATCACAAAGGAGAATTAAATAAATATTATTAACAAGAACACAGATTCAGCATTTACCTGTGATAAAGAGTAATGCCTTATTTATCACATTACTGTAACATTTGCAAGTACTGAAATAGTTTAAAAATGTCTTCCTTGTTTTCTAAATAAAAGGGAAATTGGTTACATACAATTAAACACATCTCAGTGTGAATATACATGTGAAAAATACCTTCACACAGGTAGTTTTATTTTTTTGAAGTTCCTTCAATACACTAATGGCATACAATTTAGTTTAACAGCTTGGTGTGTTGTAATCAAGAGTGTGAATAGGCAATCAAATACTTCTGTGAAATTCTGCTCCCCAAAAAATTCATGGCAAGCCTGTTGCTATGGTGCAGTCTCACCTGGAACTTGTTTAGCTTCTTTCTCAACCAGATATATTGATAATAATGAACTTAAAAACAGAAATCCGCATAGAAAATTCAGAATGGAGAAATCCAGAAGCAATGTTGATGACTCTTCCTTCTTTTTTCACCTGCACTTATGAGTTCTTATTTGTGATTCCAAGAGCCATAAGATCCCCTGAAGGTATTACTGTCTCACTGTAAAGTGAGCTGAATGTTAGAGAAGGCACTGTTTATCAGATGTGAAACCGAAGAGAAGATAATCTCTTAAAAGCTGCAAACTAGATTCTGTCCATGCCCAGCTGCTTCCCTAGAATTTTGGAAGCAGTGTTGGTTGATTCAGATCACCCGGGTACTATTTAGTAATGCCGTCATCTTTAGATAATGCCAAAGAAAGGCTCATGAGTCACAGTTATTAAATTGGAGGGGATGATCTCGTCAGAGTAAAATAACAAACCATTCAGTGAGACCTTTGACGGATTGCCTAAGTTTGTATTGTTTTTAGGAGATTTTTTCTTCCTCACTCTACTTCAAAATAAATTTCATTACCATACTCTGGGGGTCATGCTGTGAGGCTGAAAAGACAGAGCGATAAAGAGCACCAACTCTGGAGTCAGACCCACCTCTATGTCCCTGCTCTGCCATCTGCCAGGTGTGTGACCATAGGCACTCAGGGTTTCTAGCTCTAAAATGAGAATAATAATGCATCCTTCATGGGGTGGTTGTAGAAATTCTATACGAGGTGCCTAGCACATAGAAATCGTTCACTGTGTTGCCGTGCTCACCCATTTATGGTATGCATATGAAACATTAGTACAGTGTCTAGCTAATAGTGCCAAACCCTTTGCCACTGAGTTGATTCCAACTCAAAGCGACCCTATAGGACAGAGTGGAGCCACCCCATAGGGTTTCCAAGCCTGTAAATCTTCACGAAAGCAGACTGCCGCATCTTTTTGCTGCAGAGTGGCTGGTGTGTCAGAACCGCTGAGCTGTTGGTTAGTAGGCGAGTGCTTGGCCACTGCATCACCAGGGTTCCTTGGCTCATAGTGAGCACCTAATGAATAATAGCAAATACTGTTATCATTATAATTAATTAAATGAATCTGTGCTGGATATAGACTTACTGAAAAGAGAAAAGGAAATAAAAGGAAATTGTTAAAATTTTATTAATTCCATCTCTTTTTTTTTTTTTTTTTTGGTCATATAAGTGAGGTGGGGTGGTAAGCCAGAAAACATTCAAGCTCTTCTATACACTGTCCTCAAGTGCCTGTCTGCATGGCTGCCGGGACTAGGGTAATCATCCCAGTAGCCTTTGCAGTGGAAAATGTGCTGTCCTGAAACACAGTGCTGTGTATACCAACTTAGTTTGTGCTCTGGAGAAAATGTTAAGATTTTCCAAACCATATATTTTTACCCACCCTTTGATAGTCCTTACATTAATAGCACTATTTTATTAAAGTGCTTGGTTTTAATTATAATACATTTGTTTTAAAAGGTAAATGCCACAGTTGTATATTTAAAGTGATGATTTAGGTTTAGCTCCAAGGAGAGTAAAGGGATAGAACCTGTAGGAAGTATTTACCTTCCTCTGTGATAAGTATTGGGGAGGTGGAGTTGCTCAAGATGAGGCCTGGGTTTGAAGAGGACAGCTGGTTAGAAATTGGTGTAATTTATGAGAGGAAGAAAAACCAGTTTGAGAGTAAACTTAAAAGTTCCATTCTGGATATGTTTAGGTGGAAATGACTGTGGGTCATGCCCAAAAGAGACCTATTAGATGGCTGGGCACATGGGCTGTGCCCTTGATCAGGGGATTCAGGGCTGAAGATACATAGATGTGAGATCCACAACCACAGAGTTGCCACTTGAAGCCATGAAACAGCAAGCCAAGAAGAACACAGACCCTAGGGTGAGACTTAAGGGAGTCAGTCCCCATTTTGCCCCCTGCGTCCCTACTGAAGAAAAGTGTAGTAGTTCCTACCTCATAGGCACAGTTTCTGTGAGGCCACTACCTCACTGAGTTACCTTATTTCAGTATCTGAATAATAAAGGACAACTTAGGCATTTATCTACCATCCCTATTTTGTTCATTGCCATTAATATTTTGATATCTTTAGGATGGCTGTGTAAAAAAAAAGTGCCTTTTGATTTTGTAAGGATCATGAGAGCCCATCATTTTGCTGAGATGACTTGTTTTGCAGTTGAATAAAGAGAAAAATACAGCATATGATACTAACAAGGAGCAACCAGTCATCTCAGTGATTTATCCTGAGTGGTGCTTCAGCCACTAGTTTCTTCTGAAGATTTTATATGTAAAATTGGATCCTTTTTATGTGAGGATTAAGAGAAAGCAAAAAATGACAAAGTAGGGCCGTTGAGAACAGAATATGATCAAAAATTAAAGAGGTAAATTATTAACTGAGTGGCAATAAGTCATACAATGCCCAGAGCTTAGTAAAAGTAGAATCTAAGATGTCTATATACAGTCCACATTACGTCGTGTTTTGTCTCTTCTTAGGAATTGAAAATATATCCAAGTTGTTGGTGAGTGAGTTTCTTAGGGAAAAACAGTACATTTTGTGTGTGTGTGTGTGTGTGTGTATGGTGCCATGGTGGCACAGTGGTAAAGAGCTTAGTGCTGACCAAAAGGTCAGCAGTTCAAATCCATCAGCCACCATTGGAAACCCAATGGAGCAGCTCTGCTCTGTCCTATAGGGTCGCTATGAGTTAGAATCAACTCAACAGCAATGGTTGAATATATATATATATATATATATATACACTTTATATGGTATATTTTATATATGTATGGAGCCCTGATGGCACAGTGGTTAAGTGATACAGCTGCTAACCAAAAAATCAGCAGTTCAGATCCACCAGCTGCTTCTTGGAAATCTTGTAGGGGCATTTCTGCTCTGTCCTAAGAGGTCCCTAAGGTTTAGAGTCAACTCAGTTCCAGTGGGTTTGGGAGGGTGGGTGGGTGTGTGTGGGTGTGTGGGTGGTCGTGTGTGTGTGTATGTGTATAAATATGTATGAACAGCTTTGTATTTTACAGAGCATTTAGCATCTCGTTTATAAATTTTTTTTATAGACTTATACCAATTCCTCTGTGAAATAGGTGTTATCCCATTTTACAGATGATTAAACTGAGGTTTAGAGATGTTTAAGCGACTTATCCAATGCTTCCCAGGTAGTAAGTGACAGCCTAGATTCAGATCCAGGTTGGACCTCATATCCTATGCTACTTCCATGTGATAATCTACCTCAAATCGCATGCCTTTAAAGAATCTTACAATTTTTAAAACTTTAGGACAGCAGTCAACAAACTATGGCCCCCAGGAAAATCTGGCCTTATACCTTTTTTTTTTTTTTTTTTAACAGTCTGCAAGCTAAGAATATTTTTACGTTTTTTAATGGTTGGAAAAAATCAATAGAATATTTGGTAGCATCTGAAAATTAGGAGAAATTAAAATTTTGGTGTCTATAGATAAAATCTTACTGGAACACCAAATCCAAAAACCCATTGCTTTTGAGTCAGTTCTATAGGACAGAGTAGAACTGGCCATAGAGTTTCCAAGGAGTGGCTGGTGGATTCGAACTGCAGACCTTTTGGTTAGCAGCCAAGGTCTTCACCACTATGCCACCAGGGCTCCTATTGGAACACAGCCATGCTCATTCATTTATGTCATTGTCTGTGGCTGCTTTTGGACAACCAGGGCAAAGTGAGCGGTTGTGACAGAAACCTAAAATACTTACTGTCTAGCCCTTTACAGAAAAGGTTTGCTGACTCCTGCTCTAGGGTATTATTTAGAAATCTGTTATTAGAAGTTTTCCATGGGCCTTGGAAGTTCATTAAGGTTTTCACACATCTTAGCTCCTTTGATGCTCCCACCAGCCAGTGAGGCAGATGGTGTTTGCCTTGTACCAACAAGGGAATGGATGCCAAGACAGGTGTTCTCATCAGTACCATGCAGCCATTCGTGTTCACTAGCCTTCTAGGTAGCTAATTTTATTTGGCATCTTAAAATGGGGATTGGTTTTGACATTTTACCTCAAATGTTTTATTTCAATTCTCCACTATTTTGAATAGTAACTGCATGTCAGGCTGAGACCACTCTGCTCCAGTGGTCCCCACACAGACCTCTGATTATACCCAGTGCATTGCACTCTTGTTGTGGAGTGCACTTTCTTTCTCTTTTTCTTCTCTCTCTGCCAACCACAGTGTCTGGCATGTGGTGTGCACTCAGAGTTTAGACGAATGTATGATCAAGTCAGCCTTTTAAATTACAGAAGGAAAGAACATGATAGTAGATCTCATCTTTGTAGATAAGACCTTTTCACTACCAGTAATAGTAATGACAGGAGGAGAAGCCAGTAGAGGAAAAATAGAAATGTGACCTTCCACATCTGGTTTGTTGCAAAATTTGGCTTAATATAGAATTTTGGTTTTTTTAAAAAATACATGTCTCATTAACTATTACTTTAAAAAATCATTTCTATTTTGAATACCTAATCAAAATTAACAATGGATTGACTCTCCTTCCAAACTACTGATAGTTTATCAAATGAAAAATTAACCATTTGATTTGTAGTATCTAATTGACGTGACCTAACATTATTTAAAATTAAGTGTTGGGTACTCTGCCATGTTTTATTTTCAAAGAAGTATATTGATATATAGAATTTGTAAGAAGACTATATAGATTTGATTTTATGGCTGTACTTCCTTAGCTTGTCAGCAATTTATGGAAGAAAATTAATTAAAACTATAGAGCAAGCTGAGAAGCATCTTTCTATAGATACCATTTCTCTATTTAAGAGTCCTGTGAAGCTTCAAAGAAAATATGTACAGTGAAGCCTATTAAATTAATCAGTTCATTATACAGCATATATTTTCAAAGAAGATGTTTATTACCATTATATTTTATGCCTTTTATGAAACTAATTCTTAAAACATTCTCTTTGGTAGCTCAGCATATGAAAGTGTTCTTTAAAACAGCTGCCTGGCTTTATTTTCTTTAATAACCTTGCTTAGAGATTATTCTATATCAGCACATATGGGTTTACTTCAATCTTTCCTAGCAATTGCATGGAGTTCTATAATATAGACGTATGGAATGTATTAGGAGCCCTGGTGGCACAGTGGTTAAGCACTCGGCTGCTAACCAAAAGGTTGTCAGTTCGAACCCACCAGCTGTTCCATGGGAGAAAGATGTGGCAGTCCGCTTCTGTAAAGATTTACAGACTTGGAAACCCTATGGGCAGTTCTGCTCTGTCCTGTAGGGTTGCTATGAGTCAGAATTGACTCAGCAGCAATGGAGGTATGGAATGTGTTTAACCAATCCCTCTGATGGGTATTATGTTGTTTCTACTTTTATTTGTTGATTTTGTGTCTTTTTCCAAGTTTATTTGTAGTGTCAGCATTGGAACAAATGGGCCAATGGGTAGGTACATATAAAAAAAATTTTTTTAATTATTGTTAAGTTACCTTCCAAAGAGTTTACATCACTTTGCATTCCCACCACACCATTTCTCTACAACCTCATTAATGTTATATACTTTTTAGTACTTTACAGGCTATTAGGATATACTGAACTAAATAATTCATTAATAGCTTCAAAAAAGCAAAAATACCAATTCTCCCAACTAGAATACCTTTTTCAGGCGTTCTGTGGTTTCCTAAATAGACTAGGGCCTGGTGGTGGTGTTAGCTGCTATTGCGTCAGCTCCCGACTCATCTCCGTGAACAGCCCTTCACCATCCGCATGATCGATTTCAACTCAGACCTTTTTGATCCTTTGGTTTGCATTGGCTGATTTTTGGAAGTAAATCCTGAGGCCTTTCTTCCTAGTCCATCTTACCCTGGAATCTCTGCTGAAACCTGTGCACAGTCATAGCAACACACAAGCCCCCACTGACCAAATGGTGATGGTTGTGCATAAGGTACATTGGCCATTAGAACTCAAATAATACTTTGTTTCTCTAGCCCTTTCCTTTCTTTTCACTTTCTAAATTAGATTTTTAATTTAAAAAGTCATGTCCTACTTGTAACAGGTAGAATAATATAAAGAGAAAATAGAAAAACGTAATAATCTGTCCATCCCTGTCTCAATCTACCCCTTTGAAGTAAGCACTCTTGCTGATCTGCTATGTCTCCTATCACAGCTTTCTCCGTGCTCAGACAAAACCCGTGTACACACGTGAGTTTTTGTTGCTTTACAAAAATGGGGTCATACTGCACTTCAACTGGCCTTTTCACTTAATAGTGAATGATAGCCCTTCTCAATCCACAGATAAGGTCCAATTGATTCTTTTTAGCCCTACATCATATGCCATTATGTGAGATACTATGGTTTGTTAAACTATTGCACTGGGGAGGGACATTCAAATTGTTTCTAAATTTTTGTCAGAAGTAACAGTACTGCAATTAATATTTTATATATACTTCAGCTTTTTTTATATCTATGGAGTAGATATCCAAAAATGGAATTGCAGGATCATATAAGGTATATGTATTTTTCATTGTAATAGATTTTTTTCTCAAAAGATTTTACCAAATAACAATCCCTAGAGCAGAATATACAAGTGCCTGTTTCCCTGACTCTTCACAAACCCTAAATGGTACTGTTTTTGAAATTTTTTGCCAATATAGTGATGAAAAATGCCATTCTTATTATTTGATTTACTCTCTCCTGACTAATGAAATAATGAAAAAATGAGTAGTTTTTTCCTAATATTTTATTTAGCACTTATATTTCATCTTAGGTAATTTAATGATTTTTATCATGCTTTTCAAAAAATTGTTTTTATGAGATTTTAGTGATCCATTATGTGTTATTTTTTTTCTCATTTTGTTTGTCCTTTGACTTTGTTTAAGTGATCTTCTGGCATACAAACTTTAATTTTTATGTAGTTAAGAATGCCTATCTTTTCCCTTATGGTTTTCGGGATTTCTTGTCTTATTTAAAAAGATCTCTATCGTCTTTATGTATTTGTTTGTTTTCCATGTTTATTATGAAGTGAGAGGGGGAAATGTATGAGATAGGGACCTAGTTTCTTTTTTCTCTGTTGGCTAGCTAATTATACTAGCAGTTCTTTTCCTATTGAATGAAAATTTCACCTTTGTCATAATTAGTATGTTCCCGTATGTATTTGCATTCGGCACTTTAATTTTTATTAAATTCCAGAGCTTTATTTGATTTGAGAAGAAAGTTTTAAAGAAGTAAAGTCAACTGCAGCTCTAAATATAACCTTCAGAAATGAAAAAATGGAGCAATTTTTTTCAGCTTGCTGTAATGGAAGGAGCTAAAATTTGAAATTCTGCTCCAAGCCTCCTCACTTACTAATTGTGTGACCTTGAGCAAGCCATTTATTTTGCCTCTCCAACCCTAGGGTTCTTCAACTGAAAAATGGTCTGGGCTTTTGTAAGGATTGGAGAAAGTGTATAGAGAGCACCTGATTTACAGTCATCATTCATTAAATAGTACCTAGTACTATTTTTAGTGTTATAACTTAACCAAAAATAAGAAAATGAGACATTTAATATGAAATTATATGTGTTCTGACTATAGATTTTTTTTTTTCCTTCCTAAGTACCCTTATATTGTGTGCAAGAGAAAAAAAAAATCTAAAGGTGTTAATTTAAAGATTCTTTCAAACAAGTAAATTAGTCTGAGCAATGAAAATAACATATATTCAAATCTGGTACTTCTTTTCCCCAGAAGTTTTCTTCCTTTCTTTTTTTTTTTCTTTTTACTGAGAGCCAGTTGTTTTTAGGTATATAGACCTAACAAAAGTTATAAAAACAACATTAATTAACTTGTCTGCTTTTTAGGTACATAGAGAATATACAGCTATTCAATAAAGGTACCTACTGAAGAGTACATTAAAATTACTTTTGTGTATGACTAATCAGAGCTAGATATTGGGAAAAACGCAGGAGGGTCAGAAAAAAATAGAGGGACATGAAATATGGGAACCGAAGGGATAGAGCACTTGTGAACCAGAAGACTAAAGTGGGCATTACTCTAGATGCAGGCGCATTGAGTGTGGACCCTGCCTATAGCTATAGCTAGACAAGCCCATGTTCTGTCCTAACAACTGAACGTTCCTTGTAGGTCAGCTATGGCTGTCAATAATACGTTGAATTTTTTTAACCTTATTCTCAAGAAGCCCAGGATAATTTCCAAAGGTTTAGAAAGGAGCAATACTGCTAGTGAAATTATGCAGGTAAAATGAAAAACTAAGACATTAAGAAGTCAAAAAATTGAACATGCCTGTACCCCTTGATCCAAGTAACAAATCTTTACAAGTAACCATTTGTTGGCCAGGGCACAACTAATAAACAGACATGCTAATTGTAATACCCCCCGCACCCCCCAGACTTTAGCCATAAAATATCTGCAAAAAAGAAAAAACAATTTTAGAAGTAAACTTAGAAATTAAAAAAGTATAAGAAAGAGTTACCTGAACTAGATGGTATTCGTTTTCTTTCCCACTGCATTTCATTAAGTTACTAACCAAATCTTAATCTTTTTTAAAATTAGCCTCTTATTCCCTGGTTCTATTTATCAGATCTACTGAAGGAAGGAAGATTAGTCTTTTTTTTTGCTTCTCTTATCATTTGTATATTTTTTGCTTGTGTTTGAAGTAATTAGTCCATGTAGAGGAAGTGTGAGACTGGTCATGTATTCTTCTCACTTTTCCTTTTTAGCAAATAATGATTTATGTGCATTATTATCATCTACTGTGCAGTCAACCCCCAAATAAGCATCTAACATTAGGTGATATGCATCATTGGTCTTAATAATTTAGAAATATTTATGTACTAGAAAACCAGATAAATCGTTAATGTAAAGCATTATTATTTTCATGATTTCTTAATGAATTTTTTAGTTAACAGCAAATATAAAATATATAAGGCATTATTTTTTAGAGAAGGTTCCTTGTGTTTTTGACATTAGTTCTACCAAATAAGTACCTAGTTGGAAAATGACATTAACAAGCAGCAGTCGTCATTGACAGCTGCAGCTGACACTAGCCCCAAGCATCCATTTGTTTGCCTCTATTTTCCTCAGTTAAAAGGGGTAAAAAAAACACCTGTTGCCGTCAAGTTGATTCCAACTCATGGAAAAATTGTTCCCTAGGGTTTTCTTGGCTGTAATCCTTTATGAGAGCAGGCCTTCTGCAAAGCTGCTGTGTAGGTTCAAACCGCCGACCTTTGGGTGAATAGCCTATCACCACCCCGGGACCTTCTTTTCCTCAGTAGCATCAAGCATCCATTCTCCTTGTTTCGTGTCTTCCCCTTAATATTTATTTGACTACAAGGGATTCCCCAAATATAAGGAATTTTAAACATAAATTAGTAAAACCTCAATTAATAGAACACTTAACCATAATTATTTATATTTACACATACATTGTACTTTTTAGGAGAAAAAGTAAATGAAAGTAAAAGAAGACATTGCTAGTTCAACAATTAATCAATAGACTGCTCGACAAGTTTTCAAAAATGGCATGCCAGGCTGGGTAAATCCTGTTTTTTTCTGAGAGGCAGAGCCTGATGCGTGAGAGATCAGGGAATTAGTCAGGTGGAGACAGGTAAAGGCGGTGGGGGAAGAGAAACAGGCAGTGGCCTGGGGATGTCTTATTAACAGCGGTAAACCACAATGCCATTGTGGAAATTCTCATCCATACTTGGCTATATACAACAGCTTTCCTTGTATGTTTTAATACAAACCTCTCTTCCTATATTTTGAGTTCCTAATACAGGAGTTTAGGTGGCACAGTTACAGATAAAAGCCTGAACTTTAGAAAATAAATTTAGGGCATCCGTTAACACTTTACTGTTTGCTATCTGCTTCATTACAGCTAAAGGAAAGATGTCAAAGCTAGAACCTGGTCTGTTCCTGTGTGGTTTGGCTAAGTAGAATAAAATGGCAAAGAGCTTAATGTTGTTCATCTCCTATTAGTGCAACAACAACAAAGAATAGATTTATAGTTGTGCTTGTATTTTTCTTTTAACTTGGCTAGATCTAAATGTAAGAAGGAATGGGCATACCAGAGGGCAACTAATTCAGAAGTAGTGTCATAATGATATATACCCATCATGTCATCATAGGTGGTGCAAAGTCAGTAGTTTCCATTTGAAGGTGACTGTTTTTGGTGTCCTGCCCTTTGTAAATATTCAGTCTGGACAAAAGTTATTAAAATTTAGTTTTCCAGTATTTAAAAAACATTTTTAATGTGGAGTACCATATTATACCCTTTAGTTCAACTATCCCTAAATACAATAAATTTATTTTTCAGTATTGTCAAAGTTGTGTTCTACAAAACCTTTTGTTTCTTGAGATGTTAGTAGTTATTCCTTGAAAAAGAAAAAGCATGCTTAGTTTCCAGTGAATCAGAGAAATGTTGGGTTAAGCAAAGGTAAGCTGATTTTCTACTGCTAGACTTCTCAGAGCTTTTAGTATGCATAGTGTTGCTGTGAATCTTCAAGAAGTACAATCTGGTATGCAGCATTTCCCAAACTTACTTGACCTTGGACCCTTTCTTTAAGGCGGTACCCATTAAAATCCTGTAGAATACTGGTGTTCTTGGAATACAATTTGAGAAAGGCAATGTTAGCTGTTCAAGTCTTCTTGATTTTGAATTTCCTTTAACAAAAGGAGCTAACCAGCACAAAGGGGTTAGACATCATATGCCAGCACTTCTGTATTAACTATGCATTGATTTAGGGGCAAGTAGACATAATAACGATTAATCAATTATTAAGTTATGATAGATGGTTAGGACATTTGATCACCCCAGAGTGCTACCTGGTTTTCCTAAGGCAAAGATTTTCAGAGGTCCAAAGACTCTTTGAAAATATGGCTGCTTTGGTTTTAGTACCAGCCTAGATTACCAAATGATACTGAGATGTTTTTGAGGATTTTTTATTAGCTCTCAAATATCCATTTTTATAGTGACTTCTTAGGCCTGGCTCAGCAGACTAAACGTATGATCATGACCATAATTTAGTCATCTTTTGAAGGCAGAAAGGAGAAAAAATATAGCATGTCCTGGTAACAGGACATATTCTGCCCAATCCCTTGTGCCTTCCAAATTTTACATATTATTATTCAGTCATAATTGAATTTTAGTGATATAAAACACTCTTCCTCTGTGTGTGTGTGTGTGTGTGTCAGTGAACTAATGCAGAAAAGTGAATTACTTATTTCTGAAAGATTTTTAGGAACAATGGCTGAAATAAAAATGCTTTCTTACTTAACTACTGATTTCCCTCAAGTAATGACCATGTTCGTTTTTTTTCTTTGAATTTAATCAGTACTCTGTACTTTCCTGCTGAGATTTATAGGCATAGAAAAGTGTGTTGAACTCCACTGTGTCATACATCTATAGCTGATATGAGATGGTTTTTGGTACACAGCTGAACATATTTTTAAATGTCAAGTATTTTAATTTGTATTAGAAAAAAATACAAAAGCATGGAAATCATTATTTCAATGATTTCAGTTGCTTGGCCAATACTACATTTTAAGAAGAAGTCAATTTAAAGAAAAATGCTCAGTAAAAGATAATGTAGGTTGAAGGGCAAGGAAACAGAGATTAAAGGATAGCCACAGGAGTCCTGAGATGTGGAAGTTGTGTTTTCAGATAGCGAAAATTAGAGCATGTTTATAAACTGAGAGGAAACATTGAATATTTGGGAGAGAGAAGCAGGATTCTAGAGAAGGCAGGAGGAAATTGAGGGGTTAGCCTACTCAAGAAGGGGATGCTCCCCTCAAAAAACTTGGGAGGGAGCTAAGGATTAGTGTGAATGTGGGATCAGAAAGTTGATGATGTCATAATTGATGGCCTGATAAGAATGCCTACTGCTGTTTCTTAATTGTCATCGTTGTAGTAATCATTAAGCTGATCCTGAATGCTTAGTGAATCAGTTAAAATAACTTAAATAGATGCTAATGATGAAAATGGGCAGTGGATGCTGTTGCTGGATGGCACGAGCCTCAGAGGAAAGTAAGTTTTGCACATCTTGGAAGAATAATGTCCTTTACTGATTAAGAAAAAAAGAAGACATAACTTACTGGTATCAGGAATGTAAAAGGTGATATGACTACAGATCCTACTGGCATCATGAAAATTATAAATAATATAAACAGCTTTTGGCTAATAAACAAAGGTAGTAAGGAGCCAGGAGAACTCCCTTCTTATGGGCACCTTAGGTGTGGAATGTGGAAGAATGCATAGTCTTCCCCAGCTTGAGCTATAGAAAAAAGTATTGTCAGGAAAGACTCACATTTCAGTCAAAGCCCATATATGGAGAGCGTTCTGAGAAAAGGAAGGTTTAAAAAGAGAGTTTGTATATTGAAATGAATCTTCCACAGTTAGAACGGGCACAGTTAGAAAGGGTACAGAGATATGTCACTACTTTCAACATGAGGATTTAATGAGAGTGAGAGAAATTAGGAGGCAGAGGAGAATGAAGAATGCCCTGTTTTTAGTGCCAACACCAGCTGAAAGCTACTCGGGGCTTCCAGAAGCAAGAGGAAGGTGACAGTAGCCTCGTGGTCAGATGTGCAGTTTTCCTAGTATTTCTGTTGAAAAGGGATACTGAATTACCAATTTTAAGGCCTCATTTTGCTTTGAGGAACCTAGTAGACTAGGTAGAGGTAAATAATTAGAAAGGTTAAAAAAAAAAGGGGGGGGGAGGGTAAAGCTTTCACTCCAAGTGAGCATATAAGTCAAAATTCTCAAACACTCAAATCTAACCAAAAACCAAACCAAACCCAGTGCCGTCGAGTCGATTCCAACTCATAGCGACCCTATAGGACAGACTAGAACTGCCCCATAGAGTTTCCAAGGAGCACCTGGCGGATTTGAACTGCTGACCCTTTGGTTAGCAACCGTAGCACTTAACCACTACACCACCAGGGTAAAGAAAAAGAAAAACAGCTAGCAAAATCAATAATCATGAGTTATTCCAGATGAAAATGATCTTTGAAACAGTCTGACAGATTTAAAATAAGAATGTTTAAGATGTGTGAAGAGTTAATTAAAGGAAGAACTTCCATTATAAAGCAACCAGAAATTATGAAGTAAAAGCAGTCATAAATGAAACAAGGACAGGTAGGTACAAAAAAGGACCAACTAGAAATTTTGGAACTGGAAAATACTGTCATTGAAACAAAAAATACAGCATGTGGAATAAGCTAAACCCTAAAAGGACACAGAAAAATAATAAAAGTATTGATAAATTCCCTCTGAACACAGCTGAAAGGTATTATGAAAAAAAAAACTGTCAGAACCACCGTTTCTGACAATACAATTGATCCAGTACTCTAACCAGTCTTTCTACTGAAGGAAACTATGCTGAATAAAATGTATGTCTCTTTTTTTTTTTTAATTTTTATTGTGCTTTAAGTGAAAGTTTGCAAATCAAGTCAGTCTCTCATATAAAAATTTATATACACCTTGTTATATAAATTCCTAATTGCTCTACCCCTAATGAGACAGTACACTCATTCCCTCCACTCTCTTTTCTAGTCCATTCATCCAGCTTCTGACCCCCTCTGCCCTCCCATCTCTACTCCAGACAGGAGATGTCAACATAGTCTCTTGCGTCTACTTAATCCAAGAAACGCACTCCTCACCAGTATCATTTTCTATCCCATTGTCCAGTCCAATCTCTGTCTAAAGATTTGGCTTTGGGAATGGTTCCTGTCTTGGGCTAACAGAAGGTCTGGGGACCCTGACCTCTAGGGTCATTCTAGTCTCAGTCAGACCATTAAGTCTGGTCTTTTTAGGAGAATTTAGGGCCTGGATCCCACTGCTGTCCTGCTCCCTCAAGGGTTCTCTGTTGTGTTCCCTGTCAGAGCAGTCATCAGTTGTAGCCGGGCACCATCTAGTTCTTCTGGTCTCAGGCTGATGTAGTCTCTGGTTTATGTGGCCCTTTCTGTTTTCTTGGGCTCATAATTACCTTGTGTCTTTGGTGTTCTTCATTCTCCTTTGTTCCAGGTGGGTTGAGACCAATTGATGCAACTTAGATGGCTGCTGGCTAGTGTTTAAGACCCCAGATGCCACTCTTCTAAGTGGGATACAGAATGTTATCTTAATAGATTTTATTATGCCAAGTGTCTTAGATGTCCCCTGAAACCATGGTCCCCAAACCCCTGCTCCTGCTACACTGGCCTTGGAAGCGTTCAATTTATTCAGGAGACTTCTTTGCTTTTGGTTTAGTCCAGTTGTGCTGACCTCTCCTGTATTGTGTGTTGTCTTTCCCTTCACCTGAAATGGTTCTTATCTACTAATTAGTGAAAGCCCCTCTCTGTCCCTTGCTCCCTCCCCATCTCCTAACCATCAAAGAGTATTTTCTTCTCTGTTTGAACTGTTTCTCGAGCTCTTATAATAGTGGTCTTACACAATATTTGTCCTTTTGCAGCTGACTAATTTCACTCAGCATAATGCCTTCCAGATTCCTCCATGTTATAAAAGGTTTCACAGATTCGTCATTGTTCTTCATCGATGCGTAGTATTCCATTGTGTGAATATACCATAATTTATTTATCCATTCATCCATCGATGGGCACCTTGGTTGCTTTCATCTTTTGCTGTTGTAAACAGTGCTGCAGTGAACATGAGTGTGCATATATCTGTTCATGTAAAGGTTCTTATTTCTCTAGTATATATTCCAAGGAGTGAGATTGCTGGATCATATGGTAGTTCTATTTCTAGTCTTTTAAGGAAGTGCCAAATCGATTTCCAGAGTGGTTGTACCATTTTACATTCCCACCAGCAGTGTATAAGTGTTCCAGTCTCTCCACAACTTCTACAATATTTATTATTTTGTGTTTTTTGGGTTAATGCCAGCCTTGTTGGAGTGAGATGGACTCTCATTGTAGTTTCAATTTGCATTTCTCTAATGGCTAGAAATGTGTCATTTTTAAAGGAAGGCTAAGCTGGACAGAAAATAAGGAATTCACAGAAACCAAAACTGAAATGAAAGTGGAATCTTCACGTAAGTAAGCAATAAACCTGGCTTTCACCCTGAAGGTATCTGCTAAACATAGGCGATCTTGAGCTTACCTTTCAATGGCTATGTAAGGAGCCTGTCCAGTGAGAGTCTACTGAGAGATCTTTTGCTAGAAGCCTGACTTTATAAAGTTAAAACCTTAGCATAAGGTTGAATGAAAAAAGCAGTCAGTCTCACAGAGGAGGATAAGCAGAGACATTTTCTTATCTTAGCCTGGGTGCTGGCAGTAGAGAAAAAAACTCCCTCTGAGAATTTGTGATACCTGTGAGGTTCCAAAACCTAAATGGCCAGTAAGCATATCAAAAGATGTTGATAATCAGGAAGATACAAACTAAAACATACACAAGATACCATCCTATGCCCATTAGATGCCTCCTCCCCTAAAAAAATTAAGCCCGAAAGTATAAATCAATGTTGGTGACTATGTGGAGAAACTGGTGGCTGGAATATATTATTACAACTACTTTAGAAAGTAGTTTGGCAACCACTACCAAACAGAGATGAAGATACACATACCCTTCACCCAACCAAACCAAAACCATTGCCACTGAGTTGATTCCGACTTAAAGTGATGCCGTAGGACAGAGTAGAACTGCCCCACAGGATTTTAAAGGCTATAAAATCCCTACAGAAGCAGACTGCCACATCTTTCTCCCACATAGTGGCTGGTGGGTTCAAACTGCTGACCTTTTGGTTAGCAGCTGAGCACTTAACCGTGGCACCACCAGTGCTCCTCCTGTTCGCCCCAGCACCCAGCAGTCCCACTTCTAGGTCTCTGCAGAAGGCTAGCAGATGTACACAAGATGATTCATACCCAAGACGCTTATTTTGCAGCATGCTTATAATTGCGTAAAATGGAAACAACCAAAGGGTTCATCGTGATGGGAGCATATAAATACATTGTGCTATAGTCATACAATGGAATACTACTGAGCAGTGAAAATAAATGAACTAGATCTACGTGTATTTATTTATTGATTATTTATTGACCTCAAAATCATTAAGCAATTAAAGCAGTCTGCTGAAAACTGTACACTCTACCATTGATATAAATTGTGTGAACATACAAAGCAATACTATATCATTTATGAATCTGTAAGTATGTAACAGTAATAATATAAAATATTCATGTGAATAATAAATACCAAATTCAGGATAATGGGTACTTCTTTGGAGGGAGAAAAAGAGGGAAATGGAATCCAGGTGAGAGAAACCAGAGAATTTCATTGTATCTGTACTGTTTCATTTCTCACAAAATCTGTACCAAATGTGCCAAAATGTTAAGATTTGCTATAGCTGGGTAAGGTCCACAGAAGGTCATTGTGTTATTGACTACAGCTTTCTATACATTTGAAGTATCTAGTAATATTTCAAAGTTGAGAGTGAGAGAAAAATTCTATCATTATACAAAAGGAAGCCAAAAAAATAAGACTGTCTCAGGTTGAGTTCTCATTAAGATGGAGTTTTGCATGTGGAATATTTATTGGGGATCCACACCTGTGGAAGGGAAAGGAAAGAAAAGTAGGCGTGAGCATGGGAGAAGTCCAGCGGCTATGCAACGTGACAAAGCTTTGGCCAACCCCAAGGGGAGCTCTGGAGCAAATATGGGCCAGACTTTTAAATTCCTACCTCAATCAGTGCTTGGATGTGATCTGCCCAGAAGGGCATGCCATTGGGCAAGGGTATTCTCTACAGTTGAGGCACCCCTGAAAGAGCTGACAGATGCAGGCTACCTGCTAAAAGCAAGAGCCAAGAGCCCTTCCTTGGGCAGTACAGCTCTGCCAACTATACAGGCTAAACATATATTAAAGTTTTTTTTCTTCTCTTCCCTTGCCTCTCACTCAAAGGATATTTGTTAACATTATCTACCTGAGACAGACAAGGTTAATTCTTGCAGCCATACCACCCTGAATGCACCAGATCTCATTTGATCTCAGAAGCTAAGCAGGGTCGGGCCTGGTTAGTGCTTGAATGGGAAACCTCGTGGGAATACCAGATGCTGTAGGCTCAGAGCCTGGTGGTTCAGTGGCTAAGAGCTATGGCTGCTAACCAAAAGGTCGGCATTTTGAATCTACTGGCCACTCCTTGGAAATGTATGGGGAAGTTTGACTTTGTTCTTTGGGGTCGCTGTGAGTTGGAATCTACTCGTTGGCAAGCAGTAGTAATAATTTCACAACCAGGCATACATAAATTGTATTCGTTTATATTCATAGTTACTAGGTAACACTTAAAACTCCATGCTTTCTTGCTTCATGGTGTTCTACTTCGGGGCTTTTAATGAAGTCCTATTTGTAAGAAATGAGGGCTTATAATAGGTAGAAGGATTTTGATAGAAGTAGCCAGTGATGCTCAAAATTATGGGTTCTACAGCCAGTAGAGATATAATGTGGACTTTACTCTGTCCTTAAGAATGTTAAAGGAAGTGCTCAACTTTTAAGTAGAAAAATATTGCATTGTGGGTACATAGGCTTTCATAGTAATGTGACAACAAATTTACTTCTATGATTGTGCAGTCCAGGTTCCTAGTTTCGAAAAACAGAGGTTAATATGCCTAATTAATCAGAAAAGGGTAAGTTATGTGGTTATTAGTGAATTCCCAGAGATGTTGCAAAAACTGGAAAACAGGACTTGAGACTAAGCTTCTATGAACAGTGTCCAAAGTCTGTGCCACAAAATTGGCCAGAAAAGGAAACCACTGACAATGCCACCAAGCCCTGGACACAGAAGTTTGTATGACAGTCATTTCCATGTCAGGAACTTGACCTTAAGGCCTGTTGCAGGGAGAACAGCAAGAAGATGGAAGAGAGAGAAAATGAGTCCCTGTTTTCTGGAGTCCGAATCTTGGTCTCAGCACAGGAGTCAGAGTCTGGCATGCATGCATCATTTTGGCTGAGCCAGAGTCAGCTGTCTTTGCCGCCGAGGGAAGTAATTGCAGAAAAGCAAGTTCCTGCTTCTGCCTTGAAGCAGGAAATTTCCCAACCATTCCCTTGAAAGGATGTCCAAAAGTTCCAAACAGCCACAAACATGATAAACATCCACTGCAATAAAATTTTTTTTTCTAAGAATGGATTTTTTTTTTTTTCTTTAACTATGTTCTAACCTAGAACATACCTTACTCCTACCCTAGTAACTTCTGGCCATCCCCAAATGAGGAAAACACGCCAGTCCTGAGTCCCTCATAGCCACTGTAGTCAGAGCATAAAGGCAATGTGATGGCTCAAGGAATATCCTGGGATCCACTGATGGTTTTTCATGGCCCAGCTTGATACAGACAGGCAGTCTTGTGGGATATGGAATGTATAATAAAAAATTGAGTAAACTAACTGGATAAATAGAAGTATCTCACTAAAAAATGGTGTTATTTAATGGCAAAAAAAGAGCGTAAGGTAAGCATAATACTATTTGTCTTAAATTCATTTAGCCTGGCGCTGAGTTTTGTACAGGTTTGTATCTATGTGGTCTCTTGTTGCTGAGCATTGATTAAAAGCCAGTGGTCTGCATCGTTTCAGGGGACATCTAGGTCAATTGGCGTAACACTTTGGTTAAAAGCTAGCAAGCGACCATCTGAGATAAAGATACATTAGTTGTGTAGACTTGTAGGTAGATGATATGGCACAGGGGAGCTTGAAGTGTTATTGGAGATGTTATTTGTGGCTTAAAGCCTTTGCAGTATACTTGATTTGATCTGCAGTTTTATAGCATGGCATGCATCCTATTTATTAAATCCTGTCAAGCTAACAATGAGAGAAATACAAATAAAGTTAAAACAGCTCCTATGATAGAACTTGTTTACCTTGGAGATGTAGCATAGATTGCTTAAGGTAATTTCTTTAGACAATCTTACTAGCTTTTTAATACACTTTTAAATTCCATAGTATGGCTCAGTCTTTTCCTTTTTTTTGTTGTTGTTAACCCCCACCCCATTTGCATGAATGTGAGACAGTATCAAAATTTTGTTGCTCCTGTGGTAGTCAGATACAGCAAGACTTTTTCTGTGGGATTTTTTTTTTTTTCCTTAATTAAAAGGCTTCATATCAAACATAGTACAGTGATTCTTATCACAGGGATGTACATTTTTAATACTATGCTGATATACGTTATGAGGGATATAAAAACTAGCCATTGAGGATAAAGAACTTCTGTTGTTTGGTGTGCCTCTGACGTAGACACATCAAGTCAAGTCTCTGGAAACCTTAACTTTACTAGGATATAGTAACAAAGTAGCATTTAAAAGACCTCTATCAGAACACCCCCCTACACACACGTAAAAAGGCGCAAATAATGATTACATGTTTTCAATTCCAAGCAAAGGCTAATACTCTAGTACCTGTAAGTTTGAAAAAGCTACAAACAGTAGATTATTCAGGCCAACAATTCCATCAAAAATTTGAATTTCATAAAGCTACACTAAGCATTATGTTATGGATCTGTTCCTATGTTTCCTGTGACGTACATTCATTCAGAAATCTGCCTGAGCAGCAAACCTCGGTGCCTTATATGCTTTTATTTCCTTGAATCATAGGAGCTTCAGTTTCAACGACTCACCCGAGAACTGGAAGTGGAAAGGCAGATTGTTGCCAGTCAGCTAGAAAGATGTAGGCTTGGAGCAGAATCACCAAGCATCGCCAGCACCAGGTACAGGGGCTAATGGCTCTATCCTTTCATCCCTTTAAGTTGAGTGCTTTATTAAGTGTTCCTGGATGAAACAGATGATTCTGTTAGTATTGTCACTGTTAACTTACCTTCCTGAATTGATGGCAAAAATGTCAATTTATTCCAATTTTGAGAGTCTTCTTGCAATATTGATTATCCTTCAGTCCTATGCTGAAGTGTTTTATGTGGTGTTGATAAGCTACTGTAGCAATAGCTACTCTGCTACTTATATACTGGTAAATTTGATTTCTCATATGTAGACACAGTTATGGAATGTTTTTCACAGTTAATTGATAATCATTTAGTAAAGTTATCTTCAAATCGATTGGCGCTTAGAAGATCTGGTTTTTGTTTTTTTTTTTTTTTTAATGCTCTCAATTTACTTTGGGTATTTCTGGAACTCTAAAGTTAAACTACTAGATAAAATGCTTACTATATAAAATAATGTAGTATGTTCAAATATAGTAAGTCTAAAACCAGTACATTACTTTAAAAAAACCCATAATCGTGATTGTTCTTTATTTAAATACATTTTTTATGTTATTTAAAGCTATCATTGCTATAAAAATTACTGTCACAACATCCAAATGGTAAATTACTTATCCTATCTGTGGATTTCTTTCTTAGTAATAGTATGTTCTTATAAAGCCTAACATAAAATAGTTTTATTACTTGCATTTTTAAGCTTTGTTTGCTTGTTTGCATGCTTTTGCATAAGCATGCCCATAGTAACTTGTGTCTCAGTTATTCCTAAACGTTAATTGTTCCACTTGTCAGTATCTTCTGTTATAACCAAAACATCTTTCTTAGTGAATGGAATATGCTTGTAGATAGGCTTTTCTAGCTGATTGTTGCTGTGAATTATAAAATCTCTCTGACTTTTGACAATTGTGCATATTGACTTTTGACAATTGTATATATTGGTTTGTTTAGTAAAACATAAAGCGCACAAGTAAAATCAGTAGAACTTTTAAAACACAAATATAAAATTGTGATCATTTTTTAAATATTCAGAATTAGTTTAAACTCCATTCAGTTAAAAATAAAAAGTTATCTATATCTTTAGCACCAAAAAGAGCAAGTCAGAAACTCAGTAATACAGTATTTTATATTTTCCCAAAAGTATGGACCAACTGCTTTAGAAAGACATAATTTTTGCACTAATATGAAAATTAATATTCACAAAATTGATTTAGGACTTCTTGGTCTGGCAATATAGCTAACTAAGCTTATAGAAATTCTCTTGCAAACACCTGTAAATACTTGATAAAATACAGTAGCAACAACAATAATAAAAATCAGAACCTAGAGGAAATGGCCAAAGAGAAAGGAAAATAACCAGGTACTAGAAATGGAGAGGGAACTGAAAGCCAGAGCCAGAAGCATTTGAGCTGCCTCTGCTGCAGGTCTGGAGTCAATTGTCAAACACCAAATAATGACTTGGGTCTTCAGTTAAACACCCATGCAGGGACCAAAGAATGAGGCCTTGGGCATGCTCAATGTGGCAGGCCTGAACCTAGGACTACTGCCTTAAGCCATGACCTTCAAAGGAGTGCACCCTTGGCCCTCCAACCTTGTTCCATATGTGGGTTTGGGGTCCAAATGTAATTATCCCACATTGTTGAGAAATCTCAAGCTAATAAACTAACACCATTGTAAATGAGTTCACAATCAGAAATTTAAAACACAGGTCAAAAAACTTGACAATGAGTAAGTGTCAGCAGGCAGAACAGTAGTATTTAAAACCCCAAGAACTTGCTATCACTGGAGAAAGTCTGGGAAGGAAGGGAGGGAGTTAGATATCAGGAATTAGGCGCTGCCTGAATCTTGTAACTTTTTTTTAAGAGAGCTATCTGGAGCAAACATGACAAAAATGTTAACATCTGTTAAATGAGGAGTAGTTAGTACTCCTATTAGATTATTTCAGTATTTTTTGTAAGTTTAAAAATATTAAATAATATGAAAGTTTTTATTTTAAAATTTCTTGTTGTATAGTTCAATTAGCTAATTCCACAGGTTAAAAATCTATAAAACATATGCTGTCACTGATTCTCTCTGTCACTAATTTTTGCTGGTTCCCAGTGCCTAGTATGGTGCCTGGCACATTACTGGGGCTCAGTCAATGAACAATGGGTAAATTAACTGGGCATGCAGAAATGGGAGCAGGGCTGACAAGAGGAAGGGGGAATGCGTGTACAAAGGCATATATCCCACACTGTTCTACTCTGTCCTATAGGGTCCATATAAGTTGGAATTGACTGGATGGTAACAGGTTTTTTTGGTTTGCTAGTTATACCAGGAGCATGAAGAGGCTTTGTGATATCTAGAGTGTGTCCTAAATGGGCCTAGTGGGTTATGAGGTTGGAAGGGTAAAGCTGGCATCTAACTGTGCAGAACCTGGAACCAGGGTGATAATAAACTTGACCTCCACTAGATCTGTAATGGAGACCTGTTTTAAATTGTTGTTGGAGGAAGCCATTTTACTGATAATGCAATGTGTAAGATAGAATGAAGAGAGACCAGGCAGCAGGGCAGGACCATATTATGCAATCTTAAGAGTTATAGGTAAGATTTCTTCAATCAGTGAACTCTAGTTAGAATAATAATTGATGCACTTGGATTACCTGACTCCCATCTCTCAGTTGGATTTCCATGTCTCCTTGTTGCTGCAGCTAAGTGCTCACCTCACCCTGCTTTGTAGCCTTACCCAAGTTTCTCAGGGGAAGTCATCTCCCTTCTTCTGGACCCACATAACTGCTTCTGTGCCTCTCTTAGCTCTCCTCACAATGCCTAACACTGAGTAGACAGACACCCAGCCAAATGTTCACTGAATGAATAATGAATCTCAATGAAACCCACTACATTTGGAGTTCATCAAGTATAAGGGTACTTTACCACTAGGTTCTCCACCTTGTATCGCTGGGTTGCTGTCCACCCTTTGTCCTGTCTTCCCTCCACACACTTTTTAGTGTGCCTTTTCGTGGACCTTAAGAAGACCATTGACAGCTATACTGCTCTGTGACCACCAGGTTTGTATACTGGGGAGGAACCATTAGAAAATACTGTATTTGTGAAGAAAGCCAAGATTTTTATTGTGTCCCTTGTGAGATCCCCCATGCTCCTTCCAGTCCCTAGTCTTAGACCCAAAATCTAAAGATTTAGAAAAACAGAAAATTAGCTCTTAGACCCACATCCCATCCCTGGCAACCGTTTCCTATTTACTCAAAGGGAATTAAAAGTAGATTGCTGCTTATGACATGAAACTTTCCTTGGGATTCAGTTTATTCTTTAAAAAAATTGAGTTTAATCAACAAAATGGGGAATTTAATAACCAGCTATTTTTTCTGTTTTTTTATTTGGATACTTATATCAGAGTTGGTAAGGTGAACTGTAAGGTTTTCCTAGTCCAAAGATGACATTAATGACTCAAAAGAAAAATGAAAGTATGTTTTTATTTTTTTTTTAGTTCTTCAAAGTGTTTTTTTTTTGCCATTACTGGCTTTATCCTATGAATAAGAAAAAAACAGTGGCATGAGGTCCTATTTAAAAAATGACTCTTAAGTTGGACTAAATAATACACTGTGGAATTCCTCCCCCACCCCCACGGGTAGCTCTAAAAGTGAGCAACTCAACTGCACACTTGTAGTACCACAGACTAATTTGTAAACCTTGCCATTGTTGTCACTGTATATTTTTGTAACCACCAGGAATTGTCTGAAAAAATGAACTTCACAGTTACCATAGTCAATTTGAATGTAATATGCCTTGATTAAAACTTTAAAATCTTAATGATTAAAATAAAATTGATTAATTTTTTCATTAATGACTCTTTGAATTATTACTAATTCAATAAATTGGGTGAACTAATTGGATATGCAGAAATGAGAGCAGGGCTGACAAGAAAGGGAAAAAGTGTGTACAAAACTAAATTTGCTTAGTTTTTCTATTAGTGATTTTTTTGAAAGTAGTAGCCTTCTAAACCAAGTAGTAACAACCTCATTTCTGATAAGATTTTTTCATGTTTTATCTACTACAAGAAAAGCATTAATAATACTAGCAGTATCAATATATAATGATCCTTAATCTGTAATTCATGGTTCCTGTATCCAAAGATGATATAATAGATCAAAAATAATCACTGCAGCCTTGAGAAGCCCTGACGAAGGGCTATGGGATCACTTAATAGAGAAGTTACAGCATTTCTACATTTGTACTGATTACGCTATAGTTGCAGTCCCTGGGTTGTATAAACAGTTAACAAGCTCAGCTGCTAACGGAAAGGTTGGAGATTCGGGTCTCCCCAGAGGCACCCAGGAAGAAAGACCTAACAGTCTACATCCAGAAAATCAGACATTGAAAACCCTATGTAGCACAGTTCTGCTTTGACACACATGGGGTTGCCATGAAGTTACTTCAATGGCAACTAGTTGGTTGGATGGTTGGATGCTGCAGTTATCTATGTATTTAGTATTTCACCACATTGAAGGTGGTCTGTGACAACAGTTAATAGAGAAATGACAACCTTTCTGCATTTGTACAGAGTAGTCTATAGCTACGTATGTATTTAATACTCCTCCTTACTCCAGAAGTTTTTGAAACACCTTTCAAAAATACAAAAACTAAAAATGGAAGGAAGAAATTAGGGCAAAGGGAAAATAAAGAGTAGGAAAATAAGATGAAGCCAGGGTTAAAATAGCATACTGAAACATATGGTGTAGCATTGCATGCATTGGTTCTGAGTGTCCTTTTAGCCATGCTAAAGAGAGAAATGCGAATGAGTTACTTAATTCAAAGTATCTGTAAGATAAAAACAAACCAGATTACTCAGGAGGATCCACTGTTCCTGGGGCTAAGACTTGAGTGGAGTCCCCTTTAAGAGATGGCTGTACAATGTGACAAACAACGCTGACAGTGGTCTCTTTTCACTAATTAAAAAATCAGGCTCATAGGGCTTTCTTCCATTGCTAAACAAAATGTAAATGGGTGGAATGGCACCTTAGCTAAAATTCTCCAGGGAGCCAATTCCAACACTTGAGTTTGGCTAGAAGATTATACTAAGCACGTGTAAATGGATGGATCAATTGCAAGTCCTCCAGGCAGGCAGCCTGCCACGACTATTTCTGTCTGCAGAGCTTTTAGCATCCATGGTGGCAGTGCTGAGAGGGGAATGAGATGTCCCATGTCCTGGGCTGTGGGTCACTGTACAGGTGCATGGTATACATGACTTAGCAATGGATGTGGCCCTCGGGGGTTCTGAGGAAAGTATTGTTCGTCTCGGGAGAATTTCATAGCACCGGAGCCTGGGAGGGTGATTTGCCCTTTAAACAACTTTTCTCCAGGGGACTAAGCAACAACCTTGAAGCCCAAATTTTGATGAACATGAATTTGTTCTTTTTCTCTTTGCAATATAATCAATAGGTTGCAGTTCTCAAATTGGTTGAGTTTAGATTTAATTGGATGGTGTGACAATAAAAGTGCCCAGTAGCCCATAAGGGGGAGCCCACCTGGAGCCTCTGCCCATCTACTTCCCCAGCACCTGGTCTGCTCACCTGTACTCCCAAAGGCACTAAGAGGGGGCAGGGATGGCCAGCGTAGTATTCTTACCTTTTTTTTAACTGACCATAGATTTAAATAATGTTCAATAAGTAATTCGTAAAGATCACGAAAGTATAAAGAAAAAAATCCATAATTCTGCCAATGAGAGATCACCACTTTATTTTTATGTCAAGTTTGTTAAAATGTGGTTTGCATACAGTAAAATTCACCCTTTCTATTGTATAGTTCTCTGAGTTTTGACTAATTGGCACACAATTGTGTAATTACCACCACAGTCAAGATATATGACTTTTCCATCACCCAAAAAGCCCCTCTTTGATTGTGCCAGGCCTATACCTTAACTTTCAAAGGCCTGAAGAACTCCCAAGGGGGCAAAGAGGTTGGGGCTGGACCACCTGCTTAGGGATGCTAATTTTAGCAGCAGTTGGAGACCACTCAGCCTTTAGATACCAAGACTTCTGGGTGAAAGGTATGACCTATATTTACCTACCATGCATTTGTCAGTTTGTCATACTGTGGTGGCTTGCATGTTGCTGTGATACTGGAAGCTTTGCCACTGCTATTTCAAATACCAGCAGGGTCATCCTTGATGGACAGGTTTCAGTGGGGCTTCCAGACTAAGGTAGACTAGGAAGAAGGACCTGGCAGTCTACTTCTGAATAAATTGGCCAGTGAAAACCTATGAATAGCTTGGAACATTGATACAGTGCCGGAAGATGAGCCCCTCAGGTTGGAAGGCATTCAAGATACATCTGGGGAAGAGCTGCCTCAAAGATGAGTCAGCCTTAATGACATGGATGGAGTAAAGCTTTCAAGACCTACATTTGCTAATAGAACATGACTCAAAATGAGAAGAAACAGCTGTAAGCACAGACCCCAGGCAGAGTTTTGTTCCGTTGCACATAGGGTCGCTGTGTGTTGAAACTGACTCGATGGCACCTAACAACAGCAACATGTGTTCGCATTTCATGCAAGCAGAGAAATTATAGTTGTGGTTCAGCTTGTCAGAAACAAAATTGTGGAAGAATAAGAAAATAGTTAGAATTGAAGATTCAGTAAATTAACATATGATCTCTTAGAATTCAAGAAAACTGCCTCTGAAGCTTTATGTATAGGATTTCAAAACTGTTCCTGTCTCCACAGCCAACTTGGAACCTTACCATTGCTCAGAGACTCATCACAGTTGTCCTTTGCTTCTCAATGACTTCAAGATGAGGTGCAGGAGGTGAAAAAGAAAGTTTATTTCTTTGAGGGATATAAATTGTTTCTGACTATTTTATCTTGCACATCATAGTTTGGCCACTCATTAAGGTGAAGCTCTAATTTTTCATTTCTGTTGAATTCAAAAAGACATACCTAAAAGTGGACCTTTTTAGTAATTGTACAAAATGTTAATAACAAATTTTAGAAGTAAAGTACAGTTTTTTTTTCTGCTTTTTTGCACATTGTTTTAAAATGGCGTTTATCCATTTTGCAAGCAGTCAGTCTCATCATACTGTTCATCCTTGAACTACTGTTGCTGATCTTTTGAAGTTACTCTAGATCCTAAAAAAAATGCTGTCCACAGCAACTGAATGAGGGGGGAAATGGGTGGCAATAGTGTAATTAAATAGCTTCATACTCTTTCTAAGATTGTCTCTCCCTTTTCAGTTATCTTAAAGCCCTGCTAAAATAGAATTCTTCATGGTTTCAAAAAAGGTCATACAATCTTGACAAACAGTCTTCTTATTGCCACTTAAGAAAAGAACTCTGTTATTTTTTAATAAAAAGATTTTATTTCCCACTGCCATTTGACTTTTTTTTTTTTAAACACACTTTACAGGGTCATCTGCTGGTGCCCATCAGGCTTTCATTGATACTATTAAAAATTCTTAAAATGTTTTAGGACAGACAGTAGCAGAAAAGGCTTTTCCATGGTTCAAATCTCTCTCTTAAGTGAATACTTTTAAGTCATTGTGAAATAAACCCCCTCAAATGACACGTTGTTAAAGAATGAAGTGTCTTTTAAAAGATTGAAGTTTGTGCCTTGACAGTTTATTGTGTATTTAATGTACCACTTGAATTAGATGCAGGATAAAGCTGTGTGCCTTTGACCTTCAGTGCTCTCACCAGCCAATGAGTAACTTTTAAGTGCACGGCAGGTAAAGCTCTTTAGGAGTCCTGTGATGTTCATCAGAATACGTAGTTCACCAAATTTCCTTTCTTAGTACTGTATTTGCCCACTAGTGACTGTCTTAATGGTCAAACAAATAAAAGCTCCCTGACTTTATTTCTAATTAAGACAAAATGGAGAATAAACTAATACTTGAGTGTACTTATCAGACACCCTCTTTGGGATCTCTGCAGTGAATATTTATTAAATAAAAGCATTTATGAGCAAATTTAGAACATTGAATGTTCTGGATACAACTCCTGTTGTAAATACAGTAAAGAGCCCTCATTTGAAAGATAAAAAATCGGTCTCTAGCAGACCTGCAGGTCCATAGAAATTGTTTATTTGGAGGAGTCTGCTCAAGCACAATTCTTGCAGAGGCCATTTTTAATTACTGTTTCTGGTTGCCATTCTAGTCACAAATTTCAACCACAAACTGATTCTGTCTGGGATATGCAAATCCAAATGGCAACTGTCTCTACCCACTTGAATTAAACTTGTATAACTAAGTCTTCTCTAGGGCTGGTGAGCCCCAGGTAATTCAACTGGTGTTCCATTAAGCTAATCATTTTAAACTAAGAATGTGACCATGTAGAATTTAGATTTTAAACCAGATAGTTTTCGTAATAATGGAATCTGTTATGAGCCTAGAACATTATACAGCGAAAATGTTTTAATCAGAGTCAGTAAATATTCCAAAATGAATTACCTATCCTCTTAGACCAAGTGTTTTAAAATGTTAAATTATTTGGATAATATGGCTGGGAGTAACCACAAAAAAAAATCCAGTTTATAGTTAGCATAAAAAATTACCTTAATACTATTTTAATACATCTGGTCAAATATGGAGGGAAACCAGCTTATTCATTTTCTTAATTAATGATGGGGAAAATACTTTTTAAAATTCAGAGTCCTGTGCATCTAAAATATATGTACCATGTAGTTATTTAATTATGTTTTAAAAAACTTTTAATTAAAATAACATTATTTCATTTTCTGCAATTTTTCAAAGTCCAGTTTCTATAATTATCATTCTTAAAATAAGTAACAGTGATGAATTACTGAATCGATACAGAAATTATGTTATTAGCCCCACTCTTAGTCATTTTTTTTAACCATGTATATATATCGATATGTGTATATATTGATAAATCATAACAGAATTTAAATAGCCTGTATAGGAAATTTCAAGATGCTTCTTAAAAAAATTTGCCTTTACTGCTTAATAAGGAAAAAAAAAATTTTTTTTTTTTTAATAGAACCTAGTAATTCCTTTTACCATTTCAAGAAAAGCAATGATGCTTTTAATCCTGTGTTTTATTCTTACTGCTATCATTTGGAGTTCTGTTTATATTTTTTTTAATGTTCTTTTTCACGAGAAATGTTAAAAATTACTAAGAAGTACAGAGAACAATATAACAAAAATTCAAGTGCTCACTACCCATAATAGAAAATTGTTGATATTTTGCTAATAGGTAAAATTCTATAATTTTATGGAGAGAATAGAGATTAATAGTGCATCTCTTAGCTATATACTGGAAGTATGGATATGGCTGTAGATATCTTTGATTTTACTGACCTCTCTCAGCACAGAGCTTATTAAGGTCTCTCACTTCTAAATTCCCTTGGGACAGGATCTTGATGGCCTTTCTTTAATTTCCATCTTAGTTTTTAATGATGTGTGTGCTTGTCTTACCCCCTCTCCTGAACTGAAAACCCTGTACGGGAAGCATCTGATGTCATCTTTGTATTGTCCACTCTGCCTAGCATCAGAAATAGCACGTGGTGGACCCTCAAATATGTGACTGTTTCAAGACTGGAGTAGAAATGACAACTACTTACTATAGGCCGGTGTCCTGAGTGCGTTATTTATAATAGCTCATTTAGTCCTCACAGCTTCCTCGTGAAATAAAACCAGTTGCCATGGAGTCAGCTCTGACTCATGGTGACACTGTGTGTGTCAGAGTAGAACTGTGCTCCCTAGGGTTTTCAATGGCTTATTTTTCAGAAGTAGATCTCCAGGCATTTCTCCAAGTGCCGTTGGGTGATCTCGAACCACCGGTTTTTCAGTTAGCAGTCCAATGTGTTAACTGTTTGCACCACCCAAGGACTTCCCTTGTAAGATGTTTTGTTGTTAGTTGTTGTTGAGTTGATTCTGACTCATAGCCACCCCATGTGTGCAGAGTAGAACTGCTATATAGGGTTTTCAAGGCTTTGTCCTTTTAGAAGCTGATCACCAGGCCTCTCTTCTGAGGCACCTCTGGTAGGTTCGAACTGCCAACCTTTTGCCTAGTATTTGAGTGCTTAACCATTTGTGCCACCGAGGACTGCCTTGTAACATAGTGTAAAAATGGTGTGGCAGCACCATCTGACCTCTAACTTCACAGGGGAGAGGGAGAATCAAGACCAGCACCCCAAGGCTGTTTGCTGTGAGGTGGAGGTCAGACATGCCTCCTCCCCCTGCCATCTTTACCACCTCTGACACTCACCATCCCTCCCACAGCACTCTCGACTTCTCTGCTGGGTTCGGTAATTTATTACAGTGGTCACACAGAACTCATAGACAATACTCAAAATTAATGGGGTTTTTTAGGGAAGTAACAGGTTACAGTTCAGTTTCAGAAACTCTGAGGATGCAGCTTTTCCATCGGGATAGCTCTTTGAGCTGTGCCCTCAAGTACACCCCCCGTCCCCCCGCTGCCACCTCGCCACCTTACCCCCACCACCTTTCTCCCGACTACATTGTACTGAGAGATGATAGGACTACAATTCATTAAGCAGTTAGGATCCCTAGGTGGCACCTGCTTCTAGGTCAGCCCATCTGAAATGAATTAATTGATCCTATACTTCAATCCCTTGCTGTTCAGAAGTTGGATGTTCTCGTAAATCCTGTATTTTATTACTACTATCAGTTTTGGTCTTGTTTGTATATTTTAATCTTCTTTATTTTGAGAAATGTCAAAAATGCGAAGACGTACAGAAATTAGTATAACAAAAATTCAAGTACTTGCCATCCAGAATTGAAAATTGTTGATAATTCATCATATTAGCATTTTTCTTATAAATATTGAAAATAAAATTAAAATCTCTTTGCACCATTCTCCCCATAACTAACCTCTAGTGTTGAGTTTCCTCTTTGTATTCTTTGCCTGTTATTCTAATGTGTAGCTTGGCTTAATTTGGGTTCTGTTGTTAATTTTTTGTTTATTTTTTAAGCTAAAACAACACTGGGATGTATTTATTGAAATAGTATCGGTCCTAGTACTTTATAGTACAAAGTACCCCATATTAATCTGTTTTTAGAATACAAATTTTTTTTGATTATGACAAGTAATCAGAAAAAACAACCTATATATGATATATACATATATGTGTGTGTATGTGTGTGTGTGTCAGATGAATCTTGAATGAAAGCAAAGAACACCATAAAGATGTTTACTTGTGTTTTATTGACTGTGCAAAGGCATTTGACTGTGTGGATCATAGCAAATTATGGATAACATTGTGAAGCATGGGAATTCTAGAATGCTTAAATGTACTCATGAGGAACCTGTACATAGACCAAAGAAGCAGTCATTTGAACAGAACAGAGGGATACCGCATGGTTTAAAAGTCAAGAAAGGTATCCGTCAGGGTCGTATCCTTCCTTTCACCTTACTTATTTAATCTGTATAATGGGCAGATAATCCAAGAAGCTGGGTTATATGAAGAAGAACACAGCATCAGGGTCAGAGGAAGACTCATTAACAACCTGAGATATGCAGATGACACAGCTTTGCTTGCTGAAAGTGAAGAGAACTTGAAGTACTTACTGGTGAAGATCAAAGACTGTACCCTTCAGTATGGATTACACTTCTACATAAAGAAAACAAAAATCCTCATAAGTGGACCAATAAACAGCAACACGATAAATGGAGAAAATATTGAAGTTGTTGAGGATTTCATTTTACTTGGATCCACGGTCACTTCCCCTGGAAGCAACAGTCAGAGAATCAAACAACGTACTGCATTGTGCAAATATGCTGCAAAAGACCTTTTTTAGGTGTTAAAATTTGAAGATGCCACTTTGAGGACCAAGGTGTGCCTGACCCAAGCCATAGTGTTTTCATTCGCCTCATATGCATGCAAAAGCTGGACAGTGAGTAAAGAAGACCAGAGGAGAGTTGATGCCTTTAAATTATGGTGTTGGTGAAGAATATTGAATATACCATGGACTGCCAGAAGAATGAATAAATTTGTATTGAAAGAAGTGCAGCCAGAATGCTCCTTAGAAGCAAGGATGGTGAGACTTTGTCTCATGTATTTTGGGCATGTTATCAGGAGGGACCAGGCCCTGGAGAATGACATCATGCTTGGTAAAGTAGAGGGTCAGTGAAAGAGAGCAAGACCCTCAACAGGACGGATTGACACAGCGGCTGCAAGGATGGGCTCAAACATAGCAACGATTGTGAGGATGGTGCAGGACTAGGCAATGTTTTGTCCTGCTGTGTGTAGGGTTGCTATGAGTTGGAACTAACTGAACATCACCTAACAACAACCACAACAATATGTGTATACATATGATACGTAATACCAAAAACAAACCCATTGCCATCAAGTCGATTCCGACTCATAGCAACCATATAGAACAGAGTAGAACTGCCCCATAGAGTTTGCAAGGAGTGCCTGGTGGATTTGAACTACAGACCTTTTGGTTACCAGCTGTAGCACTTAACCACTACTCCACCAGCATTTCCGATACGTAATAAGAAGCCCAAAATTATCCAAATCCCACTTAGAATTGGTAGAAGCTCAAACAGAAGATACTAATACTACTTTTCTGTTCTCTTTCCACGTTTACTTTAGTGATTCTACATTTATTTTTTTTTGCAAATATTTATGATATTTTCCCTAAATTCAGTCTGTAAGTCTTTATGCCTTTGTTTTTGTTTTTTCCTAGAGATAAAAGATACAAAGGCTTGAAACTTCCATTCCAGCAGGAGGGACCACTGTGCATAACTAACTAGATGACAACTTGCCTTAGTAGCAGCATAAAATATATGCCTGTATTTTATTACTGTAATTTTATGAACAGTTCTCTGTTGATCAGATTTCGTCATCTGTCCTGGCACTATCTCAAGAGGCCTTATCTTGGTGCCTTTGATTCTTATATACTTAGATGAAAACACTTCTTTATAATTACATGGTGGGGAAGGGAACAATACCTATCAAATACCTATTACATAACACATTAAAAAAAAAAGCTAGTAAATTTTTTGTAGACATTATCTCCTTGCTGTTCAGCAGAGTTTCATTTTTTGTGTTTTTGGTGGTGGTATTATGTTTTGGTTTTAATTATTTTCATATGCCTGAATGTAACATATTACCGATGAATGACATTTTTCCCTAAAGATAGTGTTTTTCTAATGGGTTTCCATTGGGGTACCAAGAAGTGGTTTGGGAGTACTTATGTATCCCCACTTACATCTATCTTGCCCTGCCATCACCCCAAGGAGACATGGAATCTAGGTAATAACTATGCTTGCTATGCAAAGGTAATTGTAAAACCTCTAACCCCACCTCCTTTCCCATTATTTTGTCTCTCCTGTATAAACACTCTAGAGTCACTACTATTTCTACTCCTCATTGATCACAATAATGTTTCAGGAAGCTATGTAGATATTAATTCAGAAATTCTTTGTAAAGACCTTGAAAAGCATATTGCCACAAATCCATTTTCTGCAGTGAATTGTTTTAGGGCAAAAAGTTTACCATTCCTTCATCTAATGACTTTAATCTGCATGATGAAATGAAAGAAAATTGGTGTTAAGCTCACATTCTGATTATAGTTTGGTAGGATGAGAACACAAGAGTAGAAAGAGTAATGTGTGTGATGGGATGTTATATTAACCCTTCAGAGAACTACTACCATATACATCTCTAAACCAATGATGTGTGGAAGAGAAAATTGAAAATGTGGTTATCTACCTAAAAGTGAAGGCCATCTATTACTGCCTTTTCAGCAGTTAATCAACTTGCAGTGAAAATGAACAAAGCATGTCTGCTAAGGCCGGGGAGGGGCGGGGGGGACTGACAAGTTTGCCACAGTTTGTAGAGTCTGAATTATTATAGCTGTCTTCCCTGAGGGTTCACAATCCATTTAATAACAAATCAATCTAATCTGGTTTTTTTTTTTTGCACAGATTTTTCTACTCTGCTGTTTGTTACCACACAATTAAATGTGGGAAAACACCTTAAAACTGAAGAGGAATGAAACCCTGTTGGCTACAGACTTTTCACAGCCAAAAAATCTTATATTAAACAATTATACATTTTAACCACTGTCATAGTTTAGATACAACATTTGGTTTGCATTAATGGATTGCTTACAGTCCAAAGAGGAGTGTCCGTAGTGGGTGTGCATGTGTGTGTTTTCTCTAGGCTTTTTTTAAATCGAAATTTAACAGCAGCCAATTATTTTAAGAACCTATCTCTGCTTCAGAAGCAGTCCAAGTCAATTAAAGGTTGATCTACCCCCAGCTTTAGAAACATTATCAATAATGGAGCCCTTTGAGCCACAGAGAAACTATAAGTAAAATTATCAACCATACTACAAGAACTGGTGTTCAGAAAATACAAAATATAGATGTGTATATACTTTCTAAGCAGCAGTAGCAAAATACTTTCCAATAAAGACTTACAGGTAAATAGTAAATGAAACAGCATTGTATTATATTCCATATGTACATAATACAAAGGCAGGATTTATTTTTAGAATTGAGCAGAATATTAATGAGTCTAGAAGTTAAAATCTTGGGTGAGGAGGCAGGGCCAACATGGCGGAGTAGTCAGACACTTCCTGTGGTCCCTCTTTCAACAAAGACCTTAAAAAATAAGTGAATCAATTATGTATGACAATCTAGAAGCCCTGAACATCAAAGACAAAGTTGAGAAATCAGACTCAGCGGCAGTGGGAGGGAGAAACGGTTCAGAAGCAGCAAGGAGTCGCCAGTCCTCACCTGGCAGGAATGAGCCCTCTGCAGGCTAGATTGGCTGGTGCAAGTGGTGAGGCGAGCGGTGGTACTTGGTACTTGTTTTCCATATCAGGAGAGACCAAGCAGTAGAGATTCTACTCAAGCCTCCAGAACCAGTGAAAAGCAGCTCTCAATTGGCAAAAGATAAGTACATGCATCTAACGTGCAGTGTGGATCAAAAAACATCCCTTTGGGAAAAAATCTCTTCCCCATTTACCTGCCGCCTTCCTGCTCTGTACTGGGTCCGAGTCAGCTTCAGAGAGTGCTGCATCCCCTGGGCTGGAAGTAGGACACATCATGCTCCTTGAGCCATTCTCTCAGCCTTGGAGAAGGAACAAATTAACAAACAGGGAAAAAATAATCTGCCAGCTCCCCTAAGCCAGAAATTCAGGGCAGAAACATCTCCTTTGCCTAGGCACAGGCATAAGGGGTCCACAGACTTTGAATGCCTTTTATCCCTCCATAGACTTGTGTAGGCCCATTTCAGCAGCATACACCCTCATTAACACAGTCTAACAGGGTGTATACCTGAAGCCTGACTTCACTGTATCAGCTATATGGTAGAGTGGCAGACTTGTGACATTTGACATCAATCTCCTCATTAAGCAGTGTCCTCACCTACCCACATCAGGGCCCTGAAGACTGGTGGCTCCACCCATGCCACCTAGCTACCAACAACAGGGGTTCAAGAGTAAGTGGTGCCTCCCAGTCCTTACAGCCAACAGCCTTGGGTACCCATAGTCAGGCTGCAAAACCCACCGACTTACATGCTCTAGGGAACAGGGACATGCTTTCTTCCCAGACACTTGGGCAACTGTCAGCCCCCTGCCATGCTCAGCATATGACCCCCTACTGCAGCCAGCCACCTGTGCCTACACCAGTCACACCTGTCTAACTAGGACTGTAGGTGAGAGCCTGCACCACACACTTGGTGATCGACTACCTAGACACCTGAGCTGAATCTATACAAGAAAAGTAAATGGACTTCTGGGTCACATACTTAGTAACAGATCTAACAGCCTGGTGACAGGACATTAGGGCTTCAATGGTGCCAATAATCAAACTAGCTCCCACGAGCAGCGTATTTGGGCATATCAAAACAAAATCAAACAAGAAGCTAGGACACAGTAAACAAACATAAAATAAATAAAATAGCTTATTGATGGCTCGGGGACAACAGTCATTATGAAATCACATAAAGAGGCAGACCATGATGGCTTCAGTAAGCTCCCAAAACAAAGAATCAAGAAATCTTCTGGAGGAAGAGGATTTCCTGGAATTAGCAGAGGTAGAATACAAAAGATGAATATATAGAACTCTTTAAGAGATCAGGAAGGAGATCAGGTAAAATGCAGAACAAGCCAAGGAACACACAGACAAAGCAAAAGAGGAACTTAAAAAAGATTATAGAAGGACATAATGACAAACTTAATAAGCTGCAAGAATCCATAGAGAAACAGCAAACAGAAATCCAGAAGATTAACAATAAAATTTCAGAATTAGATAATAGAAAGTCAGAGGACAAGAACTGAGGCAATGGAAGTCAGAATTAGTGAGATTGAAGATAAAGCACTTGACACCAACTTATTTGAGGAAATGTCAGATAAAAGAATTTTAAAAAATGAAGAAACCCTAAGAATTATGTGTGACTCTTATCAAGAGGAATAACCTGCGAGTGATTGGAGTGCCAGAACAGGAGGATAAGAGAAAATACAGGGAGAATTGTTGAAGATTTGTTGGCAGAAAACTTTCCTGATATCATGAAAGATAAGAAGATAATCTGTCCAAGATGCTCATCAAACCACATACAAGGTAGATCACAAAAGAAAGTCACCAAGACTTATTATAATCAAACTTGCCAAAACCAAAGATAAAGAGAGAATTTTAAGAGCCCACCAAAAACCAAACCCACTGCTGTCGAGTCGATTCCAACTCATAGTGACCCTATAGGACAGAGTAGAACTGCCCCATAGAGTTGCCAAGGAACGCCTGGTGGATTCAAACAACTGACCTCTTGGTTAGCAGCCGTAGCACTTAACCACTATGCCATCAGGGTTTCCATTTTAAGAGCAGCTAGGGATAAATGAAAAGTCACCTACAATGGAGAGTCATTAAGACTAAGCTTGTACTACTCAGCAGAAACCATGGAGGCAAGAAGGCAATGGGATTACATATATAAAGCCTTAAAGGAAAAAAAATTGCCAGCCAAGAATTATATATCCAGCAAAACTGTGTCTCAAATATGATGGTGGAATTAGGGGATTTCCAGGTAAACAGAAGTTTCGAAATACCAAAGGGAGTCCTCTGGTTAGAAAATCAGTAACATCAGTAAACAACCCAAGACTAAAACACAGGTCAGAGCAACCAGATATCGACCAGATAGGGAAGTCACAAAAATAAATCACAGCTAAAACACTGAAAATAGGGAAACAGAGATGTCAATATCTAAAAGATGACAACATTAAAACAAAAAAGAGCAACTAAAAAATGTAGTCATAAATCATATAGAAAGGAAGTCAAGGTGATATAAAGAAAAGATTGGTTTAAACTTAGAAAAACAGAGGTAAATATTAAGGTAACCACAGAGGAAATTTAACAACCCTACATATCAAAATAAAAAAAATAAAAAAATGAAGACTCAACAAATATAGAATCAACAACAATGAAAAAGATGAAAATACATAAAGAAAAACAACTCAGCACAGAAAATTAAGTGGGAAAAAGAAACTGTCAACAACACACACCAAAAAAAAGACATCAAAATGACAGCACTAAAAATGCATACCTATAAATAATTACGCTGAATATAAATGGACTAAATGTACCAATAAAGAGAGAGAGTAGCAGAATGGATTTAAAAAAAAAAAAACATGATTCATCTATATGCTACCTCTAAGAGATACACCTTAAACTTAAAGACACAAACTAAAACTCAAAGGATGGAAAAAAATATATCAAGCAAAAAACAATCAAAAAAGAGCAGTCGTGGCAATATTAATTTCTGACTTTCAAAATAGACGTTAAAGTAAAATCCACCACAAAGGATAAGGAAGGACACTATATAATGATTATAAGGTCAAGACACCAGAGGACATAACCATAATAAATACTTATGCAGCCAATGACAGGGCTCCAAAATACATAAAACAAACTCTAACAGCATTAAAAAGAGGGATGGATAGCTCCACAATAATAGTAAGACTTCAATACACCACTTTCAGTGAAGGACAGAATATCCAGAAAGAAGCTCAGTAAAGACATGAAAGATGTAAATGCCACAGTCAACCAACTTGACCTCACAGACATAAACAGAACACTCCACCCAACAGCACCCAGGTATACTTTCTTTTCCAACCAACATGAAACATTCTCCAGAATAGACCACATATTAGGCTATAAAGCAAGCCTTAACAGAATTCAAAATATTGAATTATTACAAAGCATCTTTTCTGACCATAAGGCCATCAAAGTAGAAATCAATAACAGAAATAGCAAGGAAAAAAAATGAAACACATGGAAACTGAACAACACTTTGCTCAAAAACAACTGGGTTATAGAAGAAATTAAGGACAGAATAAAGAAATTCACAGAATCAAATGAGAATGAAAACACATCCTCCCAGAACCTTTGGAGTACAGTAAAAGCAGGGCTCAGAGGTCAATTTATAGCAATAAATACACAGTCCAAACAGAAGAAAGAGCCAAAATCAAAACATTAACCCTACAACCCTAACAAATAGAAAGAGAGCAGCAAAAGAAGCCCTCAGGCATCAGAGAAAAGCAAATAATAAAAATTAGAGCAGAATTAAATGTTGTAGAAAATAGAAAAACAATTGAAAGACTTAGCAAGACCAAAAGCTGGTTCTTTGAAAAGATAATAAAATCTGGCCAAACGGGCAAAAGAAAAACGGGAGAGAAAGCAAATAACCCAAATAAGAAATGAGATGGGCAATATCACAACAATCCCAACTGAAATTAAAAGAATCAGAATACTATGAAAAATTATACTCTCACAAATTTGACAACCTAGCAGAAATGGACAAATTTCTACAAAGACACTACCTACCTAAACTAACACAAACAGAACAACTAAACAAACCTATAACAAAAGAAGAGATTGAAAAGATAATTTAAAAACTCCCAACAAAAAAAGCCCTGGCTCTTGACAGTTTCCATGGAGAATGCTACCAAACTTTCAGAGAAGAGTTAACACTGCTATAACTAAAGGTATTTCAGAGCATAGAAAATGCTGGAATACTCCCAAACTTATTCTATGAAGCTAGCATAACCTGATACCAAAACCAAGTAAAGATGCCACCAAAAAAAAAAAAATTAAAGACCAATACCCCTCAGGAACATAGACACGAAAATTCTCAACAAAATTCTAGCCAATAGAATTCAACAACTTATCAAAAAAATAATTCACCATGACCAAGTGGGATTCATATCAGGTATGCAGGCATGGTTCAGTATTAGAAAAACAACGTAATCCATCACATAAATAAATTACAAGACGAGAACCACATAATCTTAACAATTGATGCAGAAAAGGCATTTGACAAAGTCCAACACCCATTCATGATAAACATTCTCAGCAAAATAGGAATAGGAGAGAAATTCCTCAACATAATAAAGGGCATGTATACAAAGCCAACAGCCAATACTATCCTCAATGGAGAGAGTCTGAAAGCATCCCCCTTAAGAACAGGAACCAGACGAGGATGTCCTTCATCACCACTCTTACTCAGCATTATGCCAGAGCAATTAGGCTAGAAAAAGAAATAAAGGGCATCCAAATTAGTGAGGAAGAAGTACAAGTATCTCTGTTCACAAATGGTATGATCTTATACGCAGAAAACCCCAAAGAATCCACAAGACAACTACTGGAACTAATAGAAGATTTCAGCAAAGTACCAGAATACAAAATAAACATACAAAAATCAGTTGAAGTCCTCTGCGCTAACAAAGAGAACTTCAAAGAGGAGATCACCAAATCAATACCATTTACAGTAGCCCCCAAGAAGATAAAATATTTAGGAATAAATCTAACCAGAGACATAAAAGACCTATGCAAAGAAAACTATAAGACACTATTGCAGGAAACCAAAAGAGACCTACATAGGTGGAAAAGCATACCTTACTCATGGATAGGAAGAGTTAGCATTGTGAAAATGTCTTTTCTACCCAAAGCGATCTACGGATACAATGCAATCCCAATCCAAATTCCGCTGGCATTTTTTAATGAGATGGAGAAACAAATCACCAACTTCATATGGAAAGGGAAGAGGCCCCAGATAAGTAAACCATTACTGAAGAAGAACAAAGTGGGAGGCCTCACACTACCTGATTTTAAAACCTATTATACTGCCATAGTAGCCAAAGCAGCCTGGTACTGATACAACAACAAATACATAGACCAGTAGAACAGAATTGAGAATCCAGATGTAAATTCATCCACCTATGAGTAGCTAATATTTGACAAAGGCCCAAAGTCCATTACTTGGGGAAAAGACAGCCTCTTTAATACATGGTGCTGGCATAACTAGATTCCCATCTGCAAAAAAATGAAAAAAGACGCATTCCTCACACCATGTACAAAAACTAACTCAAAATGGATCAAAGACCTAAATATAAAATCTAAAACAATAAAGATCATGGAAGGAAAAATAGGAACAATGCTAGGAGCCCTAATACATGGCATAAACAGAATACAAAACATTACTAACAGTACACAAACACCAGAAGAGAGAATAGATAACTGGGAGCTCCTAAAAATTAAACACTTAACTCATCCGAAGACTTTGCTAAAAGAGTCAAAAGACAACTTACAGACTGGGAAAAAAAAATTGGCTATGACAAATCCAATCAGCATCTAATCTCTAAAATCTACAAGATACTGTAAAACCTCAAGACCAAAAAGACAAATAACCCAATTAAAAAATGGGCAAAGGATATGAACAGACACTTCACCAAAGAAGACATTCAGGCAGCTAACAGATACATGAGGAAATGCTCGCGGTCATCAGCCATTAAAACAAAACAACAACAACAAAAAAAAACCAATTGCCTTCGAGTCAATTCCGACTCATAGAGACCCTGTAGGACAGAGTAGAACTGCCCCCATAGAGTTTCCAAGGAGCACCTGGCAGATTCAAACTGCTGACCTCTTGGTTAGCAGCCGTAGCACTTAACCACTACACCACCAGGGTTTCCATCAGCCATTAGAGAGATGCAAATCAAAACCACAATGAGATACCAGCTCACCCCAGCAAGGCTAGCATTAATCCAAAAAACACAAAATAATAAATGCTGGAGAGGTTGTGGAGAGACTGGAACACTTCAACACTGCTGGTATATGTCAAATGGTACAACCACTTTGGAAATCGTTTTGATGCTTCCTTAAAAAGCAAGAAATAGAAGTACCATACGATCCAGCAATCCTACTCCTTGGAATATATCCTCGAAAAATAAGAGCCCTTACACAAATGGATACATGCACACCCATGTTTGTTGTAGCACTGTTCACAATAGCAAAAAGATGGAAACAACCTAGGGGCCCATCAACAGATAAATGGATAAATTATGGTGTATTCACACAAGGGAATACTATGCAACGATAAAGAGCAGTGATGAATCTGCAAAACAGCTCATAACATGGATGAATCTGGCCTGCATTATGCTGTGTGAAATAAATCGCAAAAGGACAGGTATCGTATGAGACTGCTATTATAAGAACTCAAGAACGGTTTAAACACGGAAGCAAACATTCTTTCATGGTTATGAGGGTGGGGAGGCAAGGAGAGGGGTATTAACTAACGAGATAAAAAAAAAAAACTAGATAGTAGACAAGAATTAGGTGAAAGGAAGGACAACACACAATACAGGGGAAATCAGCACAACTGGACTAAACCAAAAGCTAAGAAGCTTCCTGAATACAACCAAACACTTAAAGGGACAGATTAACAGAGGAGGGGTTCTGGGGACCATGGATTCAGGGGACATCTAGGTCAATTGGCGTAACAAGGTTTATTAAAAAAATGTTCTGCAGTCCACTTTGGTGAGTGGCATCTGAGGTCTTAAAAGCTAGCAAGTGGCCGTCTAAGATGCATCAGTTGGTTCCAACCCACCTGGTGCAAAGGAGAATGAAGAACACCAAAGACAGAAATATATGAGCCAAAGAGCCAGAAAGGGCCACATAAGCCAGAGACTCTATCAGCCTGAGACCAGAAGAACTAGATGGTGCCCTGAGAAGGAACACAACAGAGAGTCCCTGACAGACTAGAAGAAAAGTAGGGTGCAGAACTCAAATTCTAGTAAAAAGGCCAGACTTAATGGCCTGACCGAGACTGGAGGGACCCCAGAAGACATGGCCCCTGGACTCTTTGTTACTGCATGACAATATCCATTTCTGAAGCCAACTCTTAGACAAAGATTAGACTGGACTATATAAAAAAAAAAAATGATACTTGTGAAGAGTGTGCTTCTTAGTTCAGGATACATGAGACTAAACGGGCAGCTACTGTCTGGAGGCGAGATGAGAAGGCAGAAAGCTGGTTGAATGGACATGGAAGATACAGGATGGAAAGGAGGAGTGTGCTTTCACATTATAGGGAGAGCAACTAGGGTCACATTACAATGTGTTTATAATGTTTTGTATGAGAAACTAACTTGAACTATAAACTTTCACTTAAAGCACAATTTAAAAAAAACGTGGGTAAGTTTTGCAGTCTCTAATGAAATAGTGCATTTCACGCGTGATCATCAAGAGCTGTGAAGATCATTAGGTGAAAAGGTGATGGGCAGCTTTACAGTGAATGCATCAGGCTGACAGCACTGAACCTATTGATCTTTCTATGTTAATATTCACATAAAGGGAGACAGCCAGACTTACGGCCTCCTGATGTGATGGGGTGGGAAATGTACAACTTCACCTGTGATGCTTTCTTGCCCCCAAATTAAACCTGTATCTGCTCAAGCATCTACTTATAAATACCAGTGCATAGGAAATACCAAGGACAAAAAAAATGTGTGGACCTTGTTTTGGTCCTTATTCAGACAAACCAACTGTTTAAAAAAAAATTGAGACAGGGAATTTGAGTACTGACTAGATAGTTGTTAATACTAAGAATTTCATTGTTAATTTTTTAGGTATAACAATGTTTTTGTAGTTAATGAGGGTTTTTGAAAGTGTTTACATAGAGAGATGCATACTAAAGTATTTATTGCTGAAATGATAAGTTGTCTGGAATTTGCTTCAAAACAATCCAATGTTGTGTAGGTTATAGATGAAATAAGTTGACCACGTGTTCACTTTTTTGTTGAAACTGAGTAATGAATGAATAGGGATTCATTATACTATTCCCTCTTTTCTAGTTTTAAATGTTTAATAACAAAAAGGTTTAAAATATTAGATGACCTGTTCTTCTAATTAAAGTTAGATTTAAAAAATTAACTTCATTTGTTTCATTTTTACAAAATTAGAAAATTAAGATAGTTATTTTCTTAAAATGTGAGCTATACTCTTTTCAAAAGTTTGTGTTGTTGCTAGTTGCTGTCAAGTCAACTCTGACTCATGGTGACCCTATGAATGACATAACAAAACATTGCCTGGTCCTGCACCACCCTCACGATCATTGGTATGTTTGAGTCCATTGTCGTGGCTGTCGTGGCTGTCGTGCCAGTCCATTTCATTAAAGGTTTTTCTCTCGTTGGCCTTTTACTTTACTGAACATGATGTCCTTTTCTAGCAGTTGGTCCTTACTAATGACGTGTCCAAAGCAAGTGAGTCAAGGTCTCACCATTCTCGCTTCTAAGGGACATTCTGGTTGTATTTCTTCTAAGACTGATTTGTTCGTTCTGTTGCAGTCCATGATATATTCAGTATTCTTCACCTACACCACAGTTCAAACATGTCAGTTCTTCTTTTGTCTTTCTTTTCCATTATCCAACTTTTGTATGCATATGAGGTGATTGAAAAGACCATGGCTTGGGCCAGAACTTAGTACCAAAGTGACATCTTTGCTTTTTACGAAAAAAAACTTTAAAGGGGTCTTGTGCGGCACATTTGCACGATGTAGTATGTCATTTGATTTCTTTACCGTTGCTTCCACGGACGTTGATTGCCGATCCAAGTAGAACGAAATCGTTGACAGCTTTAGTTTCTTCTTCATTTATCATGATGTTGTTTACTGGTCCAGTTGTGAGGATTTTTGTTTTCTTCACATTCAGGTTTAATCCATACTGAAGGCTCTAGTCTTTAACCTTCATCAGTAAGTGCTTCAAGTCATCTTCATTTTGGCAAGCAAGGTTGTGTCATCTGCATATTGCAGATTGTTAATGAGCCTTCCTTCGATGTTGATGCTGCATTCTTCTTCATATTGTTCAGCTTCTCAGGTTACTTTTTCATCATACAATTTATATAGGTGAAAGGATACAGCCCTTCCTCATGCCTTTTCCAGTTTTGAACTGCGCGGTATTCCCTTGTGTTCAAATGATTGCCTTTTGATCCATGTACGAATTCCCTGTGAGCACAATGAAGTATTCTGAAAACCCTGTGGATCACATCAGAAAGTTTAAGTAAAAACTATTAACCTTAATTTTTAAATTATGTATATTATGAATCTACACAATATACTCCATAACGCTTTATGTATTTTGATTCTAACACAATAACTCTCAACTTTTTCCATCAGTAACGTTGCCTCATTATAGCAGGAAATGAGGGTGCGAGAAAAAGGTGAAAAAGAAAGGTAAAGCTGACTAACCACAGGTTGCAAACCATTGTTCCACTCTGGATTTTTATTTTTTTAGAAGAATATTAGACATTAACATTATGAATTTAAGACAGTTTTCACTTACCATTCACCTGGTGTATTTGCCATAGAGAGTGCCTTGAATACTTTCCAACCACCAACCACCAAAGAGTATGAATCACCCTCTGTGTATTGAAAATATTGTTTTGAGAGGCTTTATCTTGAGCCCCATTATCATCATCATTTCTCTTCTCATTCTTTCTAATAGACTGAAATGTTAGAAGACCTTTCTATTCGCATCTCCACTTTGACTGGTTGGAAAACCTATTGTGGGATGGGCTTAAACAGAAGTGAAGCTTCCCTATAATTTGCGGAGATACCAGAGGGAACTGTTTGCCTCATTTTGTCTAGTACTACATCCTTTTTGATCTTTCCCTTCCCATATGGTCTTCTTAATATTTTATTCATAGATTCAAAACACTAACATACAAATGCTTTTGTCAAAGAATAGTATCTTCTTAAATGTGTTCACTTGTAGTCCCATGAAAGTTACTTTAATTGTTGGTCTATTCTCATATTTCCTGTTCTTCTAATTTTTTTGTGTGCATCAAATTAATAATTTTTTATTTAGAACGCTGGTCAAGTTATTTACTTATATCTTACCTTTTCCTGGAATGCATACCCACTGCCTTCATAGGTTCTGACTCATAGCAACCGTATAGGACAGAGTAAACTACCCCATAGGGTTTCTGAGGCTGTGATGTTTACAGAAACAGACTGCCACATCTTTCTCCCTCGAAGTGGCTGGTGGGTTCAAACCTCCAACCTTTTGGTTAGCAGCCAAGTGCTTTAACCACTGTCCCAACAGGGCTCCTTTAGACAATTGTTATAAGGATCTAGAAAGATGATATATTAGCATAAGGGAAAAGTGCAGTGAAACATTGAAAAAATAAAGATGAGAACAAATAGAGCCAGGAGTGAGATGATTCACCACAATAGCTGGTCTCACATTTTACCCTAAACTTTCTTTTTTCTAGCAGCCAACCGAAACCAAGAATGCATTTTTGTACCGCACTTTGTTTTCTTATTGCTCATGATTTTTTAAAGACTAAGATTGTAAAAGCACATCCTGAGAGCATGGCCATTTTTTTCAGGTAAGGTGTCACTAAGAGGGAAATATATGGGTCAGACTCTGGGCCTTTGGCCTTTCCCATGTTCAATGGTACATCAGACCTGCCTTGTTCACTCATTCTATTAGTCATACCAGTGATTGGGTTTAGAGTGGAGATGGATTGGCACAGATCCATCACCACTAACGGAAGAAAACTCAAGGCTCATGTCCTGTTACTGATAGGTTAGGAGCAGCTACATCCTACGTGAAGGAAGTAATTTTTAATTCAGGTGCCCTTTCTTTTCTCTAACCACATTATAAAATTCTTTGCCCTGTATCATTTGTTATACCTTGTTTAGTTCAAATTATAGACAGTGCACCATTTTCGAGGGCAATTGAAAGTCATAAAATACACACACAAAATAAACTACAATTGTGGGCCTGTTGCCACATTTTCACTTTCCCCAGCTGCTGAGATTTTGGGAATAGTCTTCGTGACTACTGCCTATCCAGATTGAAAAAAAAAAGAAAGCCAGGAAGAATTAATAAGTGGTAATTTCTCAGGAAGGAGCCCTGATGATGCAGTGCTTAAGCGCTTGACTGCTAACAGTAAGGTCTGTGGTTCAAACCCACCAGCCACTCCATGGGAGAAAGATCTGTCAGTCTGCTCCCATAAAGATTACAGCCTTGGAAACCCTATGGGGCAGTTCTTTTCTGTCCTGTAAGGTCACTATGAGTTGGAAATTGACTCAACAGCAATGGGTTTGATTTGGGTTTGGAATTTCTCAGAAGGAAATAAGTCCCCCCATCCAATAGAGATGATACCGTGATAAAAAGAACATAGAAAGGATTTTCAGTCAGTGAACAACCATGAATTTGGGGGAACGGTTTTTGGGTTGTTTTTGTAGAAGTTGATTGTGAATGGACACTTCGATATTAAATTTGGAAATGGCTCCCCAAAATAAAGTTAAATACCAAGAAAGATGCTTTCAGAGTACTGTTGCTAAGAAATCCTGGCTGCCTAGGCTAGTGATTTTTTAAACTGGAGTCCTCAGACTATAATGTGGTGTTTAGGGATATCTGCTGGCCTTCCACCTCCGCTCCTCTGCGTCAGCCACGCAAGGCAGTTAACCTTCATTATCTGTTTTACATAGTGGGCTTCCTATCTTTGACTTACGGAAATAGCCTAGTGGAAGGATAAAGAACTAACCACATATGTTTTGGGAAGAATAATGTGACATATTGTTTAATTTTGTCTTAACTGCTGTAGTTATTCTGTGACTGTAAGACAGAGAGTAAGTCTCTGTTAAATGTAAAGGGTTTATTTCCTGGTCGATCCTTATCTAACTAAAAGTGAGAGATGCAGTTCCTGCTTCCAAAGCACTGGAAAGTCAAAACTAATTGTAACCTCTCAGACATTGTTGGTAGGTGGCTTGAGTTCTTAGAACATCAGAGATGCTTTATAAGAGCCCTCTGTTCCATCTTAGCTCTCTAGACTCCACTTCTCACTATTCCAATTGTAAGTATAAATGAGCTCAAGGATGTTCTTGCTGAGGACAAGGATAAAGAGAAATTTGATCTGCCTACATGGTGAATGCTTTGAAGACCTGGGTCTTCCACAGGCATTACATTCACATTCTCAAGAATACCTTCAAGAGCACTGAGGAATTCAAGAGAACAGAATGAGCTTTACCTAAGAACGTGCTAGAAAGTAATGGACTATTTTACACACACACATTAAGAGGAAAAGAAACTGAGCAAAGTTTTAAATGTACCTAATTAAAAAGCAAGGCAAAGCAATACTAGATAGAAATAAAATATTTTAAATATGTTATATTAATCTCTATATCAACTACAGATTTAATTATAGTTAATGAACATATAGAAATCTAAATGTTCAATTGAGTGGATTATTCCATTAAGGTAATTTGTTTTAAATTTATCCTGTAACACTCCAAGTAGAAACTGTAACTTGAGAGTCATTAATAGCTATTTTGACAGACTCCTGGAAAAAAAAAAAAAAAAATGCCAGGTGTATAATGGGAACTATGGAGTGACCTGGGAATTATGGAATGCAGCTTCTATGTCTAAGAGGATCCTGAATCAGTTCATTAAAAAACAATTTGTAATGCCTAGAGGTGTTAAGTAATTGCAATGTGAATTCATTGCCCTAGCCTCCCCTCTCCCAAAAGCCAAACAAACCAAATTTCCTTTACAAAAAAACAGGAACTGAGAAATGGACCTTGAAACCAATTAAAAAGTAAACTTACAAAGATTAGGACAATAGGTTTAAAAAAAGCAATCGTAGTGAACTGTTTGAGAGTTACCAGAAGCTTTGACAATGAATTTAAAATCCAGAAAATCCACACAGTTGGTAATGGAAGAACTTTGATTAGTAGAATAGTAAAGTCCACCAATAGCAAAAGAAAAAGAGGAAAAGTAATTTTTAAAATGAGAAAAGCACAAATTGAAAATAAACCATAATGAATTCACAGAGAAAGAGAGAAATGCAGTTTGAAATTTATTTATTTGAGCTGCTGAGATTTTCATCTGTGAATGTGTGGGAATTCTTTAAATATGTACAGAAGAAATGTAGAACTTCTGTGCGGAACTCAGAACTTATGATCAGAGCTCAAAATAGTAAAACCGATAGGAAATTCAGGAGTAAAAAGATGAAAAAAATAAAAAGGAAAAAAAGGAAAGTCAGGCCAAATACATTTTTCAAATGTTCATATTAAGTTTAATAGACATATGATCAATAAGTATTCACCTATTAATTGCCTGTATTCAAGAAAGGAAGAAAACTTAAGAATCTATTTGACATCAGCAATGATATCTCTCGTTCCATGTGCTCTTCTGAATCTAGCTTGAATTTCTGGCAGGTAGATATGATTAAAAAAATATATATGATATATAGTATTTTACATTTTATATATATATATATATATATATATTTCTTAACAATGACTTAAAATAAAGCACTAAATTTCACAGTATTATCATGTTCTAATCTCAGACCAAGACCTGGTTCTTTTTTCAACAAGCAAGTAACTCTTGGATCTTGTCCCAGTTTAGCCTGTCTTTTAGAAGAGCAGTGACAGCAGCTTGATGTACTAGTGATAGAGCCCTATCTAGACAAAGGAGAAGGTGAAGGAAATGACATGTTAGAGTTACTACATGGCTCTGTTGAATCCTCCACTACCCCCTCCCCTGGTGTTTACCCACTGGTGTCCACTAAATAGGTAGGCTTTTGTCAGATGCAGAAGAACCAGGAGGAAATTGGTCACTGACTTAACTAGTAGAACATTTTCAAATATATTCCTGTTATAGGAAATGATACAAAAAAGTGAAAATAAACTGAGTGTTAAATTTCATGGGAGGTATTTTATATATATATATATACACATATATGTTATGTAGTCATATGGTACCTGAATATGCTATTCTGGAATTCATGGAATTCTGAAAGTTTCTAGACTGTTTCCCTGTACATTCCACCCCCAAAATAGCATTGAAAGTGTGAGGCAGCCTGGTGTGTGAGAGAAATGTGAGTAATTAGAAGTGGCAAGAATGTAGGGTTTGTTTGGGGAAGAGGTAGAAAGTGAGGATGGGCAAACGAGAAGGAGCCAGGTGGTGGAGGGCCACAATTGCCATACTAAGATGTTTGAATTTCATGCTGTATGGAGCTGTTATGCATTACAGCAGGAGAATGACATCAGATTTCAGCGTTTGAAAAAATCACTACAGCAGCAGCATGGAAGAGAGCCTGGAAGGATGAGAAATCAAAGTCAGGAAGACGAGTTAGGAGGCAGACTGAAAGAATGATCCAGCCAAGATAGGGTGACGGGATGAAGGTTTGAACTGCATGGGTGGTTATTGTTGTTAGGTGCTGTTGAGTCAATTCCGACTCTTATTGACAGAATGAAATGCTACCCGGTCCTATGCCATCTTTACGATCATTGTTATGCTTGAGCTCATCGTTGCAGCTACTGTGTTAATCCATCTCGTTGAGGGTCTTCCTCTTTTTTTGCTGACCTTCTATTTTACCTCTTTTTTCGCTGACCTTCTATTTTACCAAGTATGATATCCTTCTCCAGGGACTGATCCCTCCTGATAACATGTCCAAAGTATGAGATGACGTCTTGCTATCCTCACTTCGAAGGATTATTCTGGCAGTACTTTTTCTAAGACAGATTTGTTCATTCTTCTGGCAGTCCGTGGTATATTCAATATTCTTTTCCAACACCATAGTTCAAAGTTATCAATTCTTCTTAAGTCTTCCTTATTCATTGTCCCCCTCTCGTATGCATATGAGGTATGCATATGACATAAAAGAGCTGAACAGGAGTTTTCAAAGAGTGGCACCAGAAGACAAGTAACGTATTATAAAGAAGTGTACAAAGAAAGTGTTAGAAAGCCAGAGGGGAAGAACACGCTCAGCATTTCTCAAGCTGAAAGAACTGAAGAAAAAATCTAAGCCTCGGGTTATAATATTGAAGGATTCCTTGGGCAAGATATTGAACAACACAGGAACCCTCAAGGGAAAATGGAAGGAATACACAGAGTCACCATACCAAAAAAAAAAAAGTTGGTCGACATTCAACCGTCTCAGGAGGTAGCATATGATCAAGAACCGATGGTGACAATGGTAGTAGAGATGAATGCATAAGGTGATGTTTTAAGACCTGCCATGTGCCAGAGACTGTCTTAGGCTCTAGGGATATATCTGTGAACAGGGCAGACTCTACTGTTCACGTGGGGCTTGTATACTAGTGCGTGAAACAAACAATAAAATGACTCCTCGTTCTTTAATTTGAGTGACTAGGTGGTAATAACTAAGCAGGAGCCGGTTTAGGGGAAAAGAGCTTCAAAACGTTAAATTTGAAGTGTGTTGTATCTGATATCTAGAGGCCCTAGGTGGCGAAAATAGTTAAGTGCTTGACTATTAACTGAAAAGTTGGCAGTTCAAACCCACCCAGAGGTGCCTCAGAAGGCAGTCCTGGCAGTACACTTCAGAAAGGTCACAGCATTGAAAACCCTGTGGAGCATTTCTACTCTGCACACGTGGGGTTGCCATGAGTTGGAATTGACTCCAAGCAACTGACAACAACAACATATCTGACATGCAGTGGGAAATACAGGTCTAGAGTTAAGGAGTGAGGTATGGGCTCTTTTTAGACAGCTTGTTTGTATTCACTGAGATTAGTTTTATGACACCAAACAAGTTGCCATCAAATCTGTTCAAACTCAGGGCAACCTCATATATTTTTGGTTGCAAACAACAGAATACTTTCTGGCTTGTTTAAGCAGAAAAGGAACTTATTAAAAGCTATATGTGTTAACGCACAGAATCTCTGGGAAGGACAGAGAGTGAGATTCTGTATCTGGGTGTCCAGGAACAGTGTGCACTGCCACCACTGCGTGCCAGTCCTGATGCTCAGGACACCACTACTCCCCCTCACATGGCTTCCCCTCTGGCTCAGGCAAGTCTGAGCAGGCTGGTTTTCTGACTCACAGTATGGGAAATTACTAAAATAGGGCAGGCTTTCAGTGACATTAAACCAAACCAAACCCATTGCCATCTAGTCAATTCCAACTCATAGCAACCCTATAGGACAGAGTACAACTGCCCAGTAGGGTTTCCAAGGAGTGGCTGGTGGTTTTGAACTCGCCAGTCTCTTGGTTAGCAGCTGAACTCTTAACCACTATGCCATCAGGGCTCCTTGTTCAGCCATAAATGTCCAACAAAGATGTTTTTGCCTCCATTTGGGTCTGTAAATGAAAAAAAAAAAAATTTATTTTACATGTAGAATTTTACAGTGATTACTTCATATTTTCATGACATATTGTGATGAGGGCATGGTGTCTGCCTTAAAATAAAGCTGTTATTTTTTACATTAAAATGAACTTCCTTGATTTGTTAGTTTACTAATAAACTTGCTTTTAATGTTGTCTATGATCTGACCAGAAGTCCCAAACTTATGCTTAGATTGCATTCTAAAAAGTTGTTGACAATTAAGTTATTGGACATTGTGAATGCATCTTCACATTGAAACAGAGTCATAAAGGATGATTCAGTTCTTGTATATTAAAATGTGTTCCACTTTCCAATAGAAACTCCTAGAATACAAGCTGCTTAGCTTCTTCAAAAGAGAAGTAAAAGAGAAAGGGACAGAGTTGTGGGCAGAGTGCCTCAACATTGTAGGCATTCATTAAAAGCTGGGGAAGTATTTCTGGGAGTAGATGGAAGGAGAGAGGAGAAAGGACGGAATAAGTCTGTTTCTAACATGGAACTGCCTCTACTTAATAAAATGGGTTAAATTCAATGACTTAAAACAGCATTCCAAGATTACATGTATTTACTGTCCAATTCATGAATCCTAGAGTGGAGAACAATTTGAGAGTTGTGTAAAGTGAGTAGTTCAAAAGGGAAATAGACTGTTCTGAATAACATATAATGATCAGTTATTACACAGAATTGTAGAATTTAGTGTGAAGGTAATTGGGTTGAATATATAGTCTTCAAAATACGCCATAGAACGTTTTCCCTTTTTTTTTTTACTCCTCAATATTAGCTTATTTTCCTAATTATGTGCATCTCCACTTAAAATAGGGCACAAAAAGACTTCCCAATGCCTTCACCTATAAATGCTTTCTTGTAGCTTGGTGACCAAAGACCTTTTCAGCAGCAAAAATACTGTTTGCCTGATTGTCGCACAATGAAATTATTGGAGGTTCTTATCTAGGGTTTGAAAAGAGTAAGTTGACCTGCTTGAACGTAGTAATAACTGATCACTTATATATACATGATCTTCCAGAACAATGAAGAACTTATTATTACTTTTTCACAATTTCTGTTGCAACAAGAATGTATATTAAGCATCTGCTATGCTCCAGGCAATGTGCTAGGCACTCAACATAAAGAGGTGAGCAAAATGATCATAGCCCTTGCCCAACTTGAGCAGTTAGCATGAATTATATCCTATTACTATAATTTTGAGGATAAAAGAACCTTGTAAACATATTTAAAGTCTTTGTAAGTTTCAAACTCAAAAGATAAACATTCGTGATACTCCCAAGAAAACTGAAGTATATTAAGCACTTCTGAATAGCAGTTTGATTTAACTTTTGTGATATTTAAAGTTGTATGTCAGCTTGGCTAGGCCGTGATTCTTAGTGTTTTGGCAGTTATACAATGATGTAATAATGTACTTATCCTCCATTTTGTGATATAATCACATCCATGATGTGATCTGATGTGATCAGCCAATTAGTTGTAAGGGGAGTTTCCTTGGGGATGTGGCCTACATCCAATATATGTGGATGTTCTGGCAAAGCTTGATGGCTTTTGCTCATTCTGGATCCTGCATCTGGCTCATCATCATCTGACCTCCAGTTCTTGGGACTTGAGGCACTGGCCTGCTGTATTGCCTGCTGATCTCAACATTCATCAACCTCCACAGCTTGTGAGCCAGCATTCTGCCGTCTTACCTGCTGATCTTGGAATTTATCAGCCTCTGCAGTCTGTGAGCCAACAGCCTGCCATCTCACCTGCTAATCTTGAATTCATCAGCCTGTACAGCCAGTGAGCCAGCAGCCTGCCGTCTGACCTGCCGATCTTGTGTTCTTCAGCCCCTGCAGCTACCTGAGTCTGGAGAAGCCTCCAGCCTGATGTCTTACCCCTGACCCATGGACTTGGGACTTGTCAGCCTCTACAACTGTGTGAGCCGTTTTCTTGAGATAAATCTCTCTCTCTCTCTGTAAATCTGTGTGTATATAAATCCACCAGGCGCTCCTTGGAACCTCTATGGGGCAGGCAGTTCTATTCTGTCCAGGGTTGCTGTGAGTTGGAATTGACTTGACGGCAATGGGTTATATATATGTATGTGTGTATAAGCTTCACTGGTTGGTGCAGTGGCTAAGACCTCAACTGCTAACCAAAAGATCGGCAGTTCAAATCCACCAGCCAATCCTTGGAAACCCTGTGGGGCAGTTCTACTCTTAGAGGGTTGCTATGAGTTGGAATTGACTCGATGGCAATGGCTTTGGTTTGGTTTTTATATGTGTATTGTATTTTGATATTGACATAAAATATGAACATTTTGATAGGAACACAGTTGGGAAATATTAACCTCATTGCTTAAAAAATTAAGTAATAGAATTAAATAACAAAAACAGATTAAAGAAAAACTGAAATTCAGTGTAGGAAACCACTTTTGGAGCCACGAGAATCAGATAACCTGTCCTCAGGATCAAGAATCATGTGCCATTACTGATATTTGACCAAATTATCTTTTTTTTTTTGTACTGTCAGTCCCTTTTGACATCAGTTAAGAGTGCCATGGATAAAGGAGCGTCACCTGAATGCTGGAGAAGATTAGCATTAACTGAGTGACTCCATTCATTGGGAGCATGTCCCCCCCCGCCTCAGTTCAGGGTCCTAGATGTAAACTGTGATAAGGGAAAGGCAAATCACTCACAAAATTGAAGTGCAGGGACTTCTTACTGAATCTAGGGGTTTTAACCACTAAGAGTTTCATTAACAACTTAATGATCTAGGAAAGATACCAAGGAGTTAACAAGAAGTTAAAATTGTAGAACACCGAAAGGATTGCGACATTCATCTGTTCTGTGTCCTTTAATTTACAGTGTTGTCTTCAACTCAAACCCACATACCTTTTTTTAATTATTGTATGATAATTACTACAAAACTAATATGATTTTTCTGGTTTCCAAAAGAACCAAAGTGTACAAATGTGTAAAAAATAAAGTCCTTGTGGTCCAACAATAACATCTGCTAGCACTTTGATTTTTATTTTTCTAGACTTCTTTCTAGGCATATCTCTGTGCGTGTGTGTGTGTGTGTGTGTGTGTGTGATACAAAAATGGGATCACAAGCTATTCTATGATATACCACAGCAGTTAAATGCCTGACTTTGGAATCAGACCATCCTGGGCTTAAATCCTGGCTCTTCCAGTTACTAGCAAAAGACTTTGGCCAGAGTCCTTATCTGTAAAATGAAGATGATAACGTACCTGTTCATAAAGTTGTTATGAATAGTGTAAAGAAAATACATGTGAAGTGCTTAATCCGGCATTTAATAAAAATGTGTAATCATTCAGCCTCCGTTGTCCGTATGTTGTACCACGCTGCCCTCTTATCACCATGCTTTCCTCTGTTGATTGCGGGACAGGGGGTTGGAGAGTGAGGCACAAATGTGTTTTATGCACACATTTTTTTTTTTTAAGTAGGTACTGTATAAACTGAGGAAAATGTATAGTTAAAATTTTATCCTGGCTTGTAAAACCTATCTAACAATCTATATTTTCATGTAAAATTCTGTTATATGATTAAAATTTTTGTAAGACTAGATTCAATTCAAAACTGATCCCATTAACAAAATGTAGTATCTAGTGCTTCTTTTGAAATTAAATGAATCAACTTCTTAACGGCGTTTTCTATTTCATCTTAATGTATGTGTAGTTTTCATATTATCACAAAAAGTAGTATAGTGCATCATAAAAGTACCACACATATCCTACTTAGTTGTGCTGTTTTATCTTTCTTATTCAAGAAGAATTTTATGTCACTTTATAACTTGCTTTAATTTCCAAGAATAAACACATTTTTGTCCCAAGTTGATATAGAAGGCTAAACATTGTCTAAAATCAACTTAAAGGACTAACTTTAAATTTGTTTGAGATTTTTATTCTTTTCATAATTTAATGTGAAAACTAAATGTTTATATAGAAAACAGGTCCACAGTTAAATTTTATGACAATGCAAGTAAATGTTCTTTTTTTTCTTTTTTTTTTTTCCCCCTCCCTTTTTCTCTAGCTCAACTGAGAAGTCATTTCCTTGGAGATCATCAGGTATGACCTTTTATTACATTTTTAAAAAATTGTGTGCTGCACATACTAAAAAAGCAATTTCATAACCTGCTTTCTTAATTTTCTACCTCTTGGTATAAAACAAAGCCTTTAATAGTAACAATATTTGGTGGCTTTGCTTCAAATTAGTAGTTTTTAATATGCTTAATTTTCAAACAGAATAGATGTGTATATGTCTGCTATTAAAAAAAAAAATCAAACCATTGGACATCAACATTTTTAATGTTAACCTGATATCTGCAAATTATCTTTTCCATGAGAAGGAAACACTGAGATGCCCTCAGAAAAGGCTATTGTATAATCTCGGACAGCTGGCCAATCATTTATATAAATCATGGTCTTAGCTTTCACAGTATTTCTCATACTCAAAAGAGTTGCCTGAAATGTTCATTTTCATTATGTTTCCATATGTAGAATATCTGGTAATTTCTAATACAGTCTAGTGTAGACCGGTAGTTTTTAATATGGTTTCTTTATCTTTTTGTCCTAAACTCACCTCATAGAAAGGATGAATGAAGAGTGGCCTGCCACTTTCATAAATATTTAATGTTTTCATACTCAGTCTTCATGCAATAAATGTTTGTTGACCACCATCATCACGTGCCTCCCACTATGCACATTGCTGGGTAGACAGTGATGGCCACGAGACACACGTGCCTCTCCCACCGTGGAGCAGCAGTGTAAAGGGTAAAAGCAAGTCCATGCAGTTTTTTAAGTAGTATAATAGACTTAAATATCTATATACTTTGGTGCTTTTCAAACAAGGCTTAAATTGAGTAACACTCAGACTACCAAATGCCTGGTGTCTGAGCTTACCTGAATTGGCTACCAGGATTCTGTTTCTATTTATAGTACATACAAGACACTCTGGTGTTTCACAAAGCAGCTATTTCCAAGAAACGTAATGTTTATGCAAACCATAGATAAGGCAGAAACGTGGAAAACAGTAAAATATAATAATTTAATACAAGGAGAGACATGTAATGAAATAATATATTATTGACAAATAAGTGTTACGTGAGAAAAAGTGGTGTAAGTGGACAACTCACTTCAGAGACAGCTTTGCAGAGAAGGTGGGCCTGCAGCCTGGGACTTTTGGGTGGTCAGTTTGTGGAGAGGACGTTGCCATTGAGCCACAGAAGAGAGGGCAGAAATTTCATGTGGGAACATTTGAAACTGGTTTGGGAGATGTGGAGATGTGCAAAGGCTAGAGAGCCTTTACATCACGCTATAAAGATCTGTGAATACAAGTACTTTGAACTCTTTACAATCGAACAGGACATTGACCCCTTTGACCACAGCGCTGCAGGTCTGCCTTTACTGATCCGTTATGCTGATCTGTCAACATATACTTGTGGGACATTAGCAGTCAGGTGTTTCCTTTCGGTTCTCTGTCACTCTGTCATTGTGCTGTTGTGGTGAGATTCTGGGCAAGTTTGTGTTTTGGTTTTTTTCTTTCTATATTGAGGAGCCCTGGTGGCACAGTGGTTAAGAGATTGGCTGCTAACCCAAAAGTCAGCAATTCAAATCCACTGGCCGCTTCTTGGAAACCCTGCACACATGCATGTGAACTTAATTTTTTGTTTTCTATCTTTTTACCATACTAGCTTTATTGAGATAGAATTCACATAACTATGCAATTCACTCATGTAAACTGCACACAATTCTGTGGTTTTTACTGTATTCACAGAGTTGTGCAACCATTACCACAATCAATTTTAGATACCTTTATCACCTCAAAAAGAAACCTCGTATCCTTTAAGTGTCACTCCTCATTTCCCCTCAGGCCCTCTGGCCTTAGGCAATTACTAATCTGCTTTCTGTCCTATCTAGAATTGCCTGTTCTGGACATTTCAGGTAAATGAAATCATGTAATATATGTTTCCTTCTGACTGGCTTATTTCACTTAGCATAATGTGTTCAAGGTTCATCTATGTCATAGCATGTATCAAGACTTCATTTCTTTTTACGGCCAAATAATATTTCATTGTATCAGTATACCACGTTTTATTTATCCATTCATCGTTGGTTATATGATGGAAATTTGGGTTGTTTCTCCTTTTCTACTATTATGAATAATGCTGCTAGGAACACTGACGTACAGGTTTTTGTGTGGCGTTTTCCATTTTTCTTTTCCCTTCTTGTTTGTGTTGTCCTTTCTCTTATGTCTGTACCTGGAGGTGGGATTGCTAGGTCGTATGATAACTGTATTTAACTTTTGAGGAACTGCTAGACTAGTTTCCAAAGTGGCTGCACCATTTTGCCATCCCAGCAGCTGTGTACAAGTGCCCAATTTCTCCACATCTTTGCAAACACTTGTTATTATCTTTTTTATTGTAGACATCCTGTTGGGTGTGAAGTGGTATCTCATTGTGGTTTTCGATTGCATTTTCCCCGTGGCTAACATAGCTTTTTTTCTTTAGTTAACTTTTAGCTTTAGCTCTTCAAGCAATGATGAAATATAAAGCTTGTTGTATTTTAATCTTCCCAGTTGCTTTCATATTGGTTGTTGGTTACTTTTTAAAAATAATTCTTCTCCTGATTCTGAAAATAATGTATGCCAATCATAGAATATTTGAAAATACAGAAAAGTATAAAAAGAAGATTAAATTACTTACGATCAGTATCATCACTTAGTCTTTCTGTGCATGTATGTTATACATTATTTTTTTCTTTTTAAACAAAATTGGAAACATACCATATATGCAGTTATATTTGCCACTTTTTCATATACTATAGCATAACTATTTACTATTTAATGTAAAAGTCTTCTCTAAGTTTATCTTTAATACTACGTAATTAATTTATTCTGGAGATATGTCTTGATAGCCTTGAACAATTGCCTGGCACACAGTTGTCAATGTTTAGAATAAACATCTTTGCCCTCTTAAGAGTTTTAGGTTTAATGGAGGTGAGAGATATTAAGCCAGAAACTATGTATACCTCACAATTGGTAGGGAAATGCTATAAAAGAGAGCTATAAGTATATACCATATTTACGTTTATCTGTGTTATTATTCATTCCAGTTGTTTTTAATTTTTCATTTTATAAATAACATTGGGATAAACATACCTATATATAAAATTTTATCTTGTACCTTTGATTTACCTGGGGCTAGATTTTTTAGGAGGAAAATTATTAAGTTAAATTATATGATCATTTTTAAGGCTTTTGATATGTATAACCAAGTTGCTTTCCTGAAAGATTTTAACAGTTCTCTCTTGGTCCAGGTATGTGAGATTGATGCTCTCATAGTTTCTCACTAGTGTCACTGTTCGCGTTTCTGATTATCTAGAAGTAAAATATCCTGTATTTTGCCCTTCTCCCCACCTTTTTTTTTTTTTAATCTATTGGAGTGTGTTAGTGTTTGACAGGAAAGCATTCATCATATCCCAAGGGGATAATAGTTGTGTCAGTCAGGGTCCAGGGAAACTGAACCCATTATGTTGTTCAATACTAAACCAAAACCAAACCCAGTGCTATTGGGTTGATTCCGACTCACAGTGACTCTATAGGACAGAGTAGAACTGCCCCATAGAGTTTCCAAGGAGCGCCTGGTGGATTCGAACTGCCGACCCTTTGGTTAGCAGCTGTAGCACTTAACCACTATGCCACCAGAGTTTCCATGTTGTTCAATATAGGGAATTTATGGTTATGAAAGTGTTGGTTGGAACGTTTGGGAGATCAGACAGGATGGTGAAGCACCCCGGGGATTAACGATACCGGGAGTGCTACCACGTCTAGGGCTGCAGGAACATAGGGCAGGTGGCTTTGTCAGAGCCTGGGAGCTGGGGCATCTGTGGGAGGTGGGAGAGTACTCCTAGTGTTAGCCGAAGAGGAGATACAGCCCCTGCCAGAAACACTGCCTGAAGTGAAACAGGAAAAACAGTCTGGCTTCTCTGTGCATTTCTCCTCCCAGTCTTCACCAGCCTGTACAGTGGCCAAACAGCTAGAGGGGGCAGTTGTAGTTTTTTAACACCCAGAGGCTAGATAGGCATTGTTGCTAATTTATGGTGCAGAGAGAATGAGCTTAATTGTGATGACACATGGTTGGGGATGAAATATCTGGAGCCTTGGCATCCTTTATACCTCCCATCCTTCCAAAACTTTCACTCAGCTTCGGTCACTTGACCACCGTCTTCAGGTTTTTGCCATATGCACGTACCAAATGCGCTTAACATTTTCTTTAAATTAAGTTTGTCAGTCCCTTTTTTTAACTTTTCATGCCCCTGCACAATCATCCTACTAATGTGCTAGATTTATAGATATTTTTTTAATATATACATGAATTTCACACAAATTTTTTAGGTGATTTAAAATACATAGCAATTAATTAAATGTTATCCAGATAGCCTCCCAAATAATTTTTTTTTGGGGGGCGGGGTTTGTCCAGCTAGCCTCCCAAATACTTCAGTATTAGAGAAATACGACTGCAGTTCTCATCTGTCCTCACTAGGGCTACATCTGTAATTCACACTTAGTAATTATGCCTGGATTTTTATGTTTGTCAGAGCAGTCTTACCGGAACTCGCATTCAATCCTAGGAGTTACATTCATTTAGTCTTTTTTTCTTTTGAGGGGAAGAAGAGAGTGTATTAACCTTCAAACACAGCGATCACAACTGGTGTTTAGTCCATTTTTTAATATTTTAACTATAGAAAAGTTTTTTTTTTTTTAATTTACCTGTTTTCAACCATACTTAACAATATTTAATTTGTTAACATGGCAATAAACTATGAGAGTAGAAGAGTTGAAATTTGGCTTTATGAATAATAAAATCTGCTGCTTCACATTTCTTTTAGCTACAGACGCTTTTTAGAAGTTTGTTTAAAAGTAAATAATCAGGATAAAATGTCAGTTTTGCTGCTGCTTTTACTATGAAGTTTAGCTGTTTTTTTCCTCTACCACTTTATGAGCAGAGATACTAGATGTAAATTATCTTGCTTTTAGAATTAGTTAGTCTTTTTTTTTTTTTTACACAGCATGAGGTAAGGGTGGCTCAAAAGGTGAAAAATATTGAAAAGGTCTTCAGGCTGCTTTGTCTTTGGCTACTTTGTCTTTTGGGCTTTGCTAACAAAAGAAAGATCTTTATTCATTTTCTTGTTCGTTTCCCAAATAAGAAAGAGCTACACAAAAGGATTTAAGATGGAAGGACTCTTCCTCATTTTTCTTTAGTATCTTGAATCTTTGCTTGCAGACAGTTTCTCTACCTTTTTAAATCACTTTTACAAATTTGGCTTGAAAAGCTTAGCGCTTTAAAAGCTTTTTAACAATAAAGTGTGTTGTTAGAGGACAGTGGTTTGATCACTGCCTGAGAAAGACCTCTGCCTACTTCTGTGTTTTCAGATGTTCCCTTCTGTTGAAATGCAGAAAACTGAGACCAGCTGCTGAAGTTTGTTTTTAAAAAGCTGACTTTCTGCAGCATCATATTCAGGATGCCCTAGGAAAAAAAAAAAAGATACCCATTTCTGTGTGATTCATTTCAGGAGACTCTGGTTTGCTTGTTTTTTGTGGTTGGTTGGTTTGTTGTTTTTTAACCTGTAGTAATGACGGTAGAGCGGGAGAAAGATGTGGCAGTCTGCTTTGGTAAAGATTTATAGCCTTGGAAACCCTGTAGGGCAGTTTTACTCTTCCCTATAGTGTCACTATGGGTTGGAATCCACTCAGTGGCAGTGAGTTTGGTTTGGCTTTTGGAATGATGGTAGACTCTTTGAAGGTAAAAAACCAAAACTCCTAAACTCGCATTTTGAAGTTTGCAAGCTGCAAGGTATACTTCACAAAGAGTAGGGAGGAACCGTCTATTTTACAAAACATTTTTATTCTCCCAGGTGAGTTGGGAAATGTCTTAAAGAGAAGGTTCCCCAGAAGTAATAAAGTAGTTTTGAAGCATTCATACTTCATCATTATTGTGCCTTTTACACTCCCTCCAGACTTTCTAGCTTATTGGAGTTAGGTATTTGCTCTCTAAAAACATTAAAGTACATCTTTTTGTCTTTTATGAGGAGGAGGGTTTATTGTTTTTTGCTTCAGCTTTGTCTTTTCCTTAGCCTTGCATTTCTTAGAAGTCTAAACATTTTTGTTTTGTTTTTATGTGCATTCTGCTAGAAATGAGTTAAGAGGAAATGTTATCCTAGTGTTTCCTTTATTGGTATGAGTCATTTTTCCATTGTTCACTTTATATCTCTTAACATTTTGTTTATTTATACAATCCCTTATGTTCCATCAAAATTTGAGGTTGCTTTCAAGAACACATATAATAAAGAATTAAACATCAGAGTCACGGAAAATATAAGTTAAAATAATAGGTAAAGGCCTGAGAAAAGTAAGAATGCAAATATACGCACATAAAATCGTACTTCTTCATGATGGAAAATACTGTTCTGAATATTTCTTAAAGAGAATTCCTTGGACTTACCTCTTATTTAAGAAAAATCGCACCAATTCAGTCATAAAAGTAACCATACACAGAGTATGCTGCCCGCAGGAAAAAAAGAATACTTTGAAGCTGTAGATTGAATCCATTTGTCAGACTGATCATTGGTTGTTATTTATCTCTTCCAGCCACATCCGGTAAAGTGAATTTTGCTGCAAAGTCACAATTTCAGTTTTTGTGCTGGGTTGGGAGGGGGGAGGTGGGTAAGAGTATAAGCAGTTGCCAGATTTAGTACTTAATATGTAAAATGCATGAGGGGGAGAGAATCAGCCCCAGAATCTATGGCTTTTGCTGGCCCCGCTCCGCCTCCTCCCCTGCAGATTACAAGGAGCCCAGAGCACGGTTGTATCCCCACCGGCCAGAGAATCAGCCTCATTGTTTTTAAAGCAAACGCAGTTCTTAGAAGAAGAAAGTGTTCAGGCAATAGTTGTAGGAACAGTTATTAATGATTGTTAAGTAAGTGATGGGGAATTAGTGGTCATGTGTAAGAAACTAAAGAAACCAAAAAAGGTCGGTGTCTGTGGTAAACCAAAGGACACAGGAGCATTGGAAAGTGAGGGAAATTTCTGGTTGGCCCCAAAGGATTAAGGGGTTAATAGATGAGTCTTTTGCAATGAGTAATAAATAGATGAAAAAAGAATACAGTTCCATATGCTAAGGATTTTTGATGTTTGACAGCAAATATGGAAGGAAAAGGAAAAGATTGTAATAAAATGGAAACACTAAGCTAAAGATCATTTAACTTCACAGTGCTGCATTCATTTACTGTATGTTACATGTATTGATGCACCATGATTTTCACATTCTGTCCACTTAAATCTATTGCGCTGCCATTAGTAGTTAATATATAAAACTAAATTTAAGGCTTTTTACCAAACCAAAAAACTAAAGCCATTGCTGTTGAGTTGATTCCAAGGCATAGCAACCATATAGGACAGAGTAGAACTGCCCTCATAGGGTTTCCAAGGAGCGGCTGGTGGATTCGAAGTGCCTGCCTTTTGGTTGGCAGCTGAGCTGTTAACCACTATGCCAGCAGGGCTCCTAATAGTTTATAGGGACTAGGTTCTGCATTTTGTTTATATATTGAAATTTTGTTTCTAAACAGTATGGACACAAGTTCCCTCGACCCAGGATGAGTTTTATATATATTATAGAAACCCTCGTGGCATAGTGGTTAAGAGCTATGGTTGCTAACCAAAAGGTAGGCAGTTTGAATCCACCAGGCGCTCCTTGGAAACCCTATGGGGCAGTTTTTCTCTGTCCTTTAGGGTCACTATAAGTCAGCATCAACTCGACAGCAGTGAGTTTGGTTTCATATTATATATAACTACTAAAGATAAAAGAAAAATGAGAGGCTAATTCCTAAGTCAATTTATCTTTCTTTTTTTTACATCTGGAGCAAGTAATTTACAGCACAAAAAAGCATCAGGATGTCAAGAGATAAGACACGAACCTAGATGGAAACACTTTATGCCTCAGTAGAAATAAACTGAATTTATAAAGGCGATATAGTAGGGAGTTAAGTTGTATATATTCACAAATGGAATATTAAATCAGCAATCATGTGTAAAGGACTATTATTTAATTGATGACTTTGGATCTTATGATTTATTGTGGCTATTTTTTTTTTATAAGCTGTACAAAAGACATAATTTTATTATGTATTCCTTTATGTTTCTTCTTTGAGTACTGGAAGGAATAAGAATTTTTTTGAAAACCTGCCTTAGAATCAAAGTTTTTCCTTCCTGATTTTTTGCAGGCCTATTTTTATTTTGTCACTTACTCAGGGCAGGCCATCTTCTTCCCACAATAACTGCAGTGCTATAGCTTTCTGACCACCACCACAAAGGTTTTTCTTAGCTTTTTGAATTTTATATTATACAAGTAAGGCAGACTTTATTTTTTTTAATAAAATAAAAGGTGCAGCCCTTAATGAAATAACTGATTCAAGCAAAGACTGTCAATAAAAAAAAAATGACTAAAATATCTAGGTTCTCAACTCTAGCTGCACGTTAGAATCAACTAGGGACTTCTTAAAAATACCAGTGTTGAGGACACAACCCCCAGACTAAATAAATTGAAACCTCTTTGTGGGACTCAGGCTGCAGTAGTTTCTAAACTCTCCTTCCCACCTTCTACCGTACGTGACTGCCATGTGCAACCAAGGTTGAGAACCACTGCATTAAGAGAAAGGTTGATGGTAAACTTGACAGTCAGGCTGCCACCGTCAGAAATGGCTGATGGATCTTAGCAACACTGAAAATTACGATACGGTGTGAAGAACATAGCATCATCTGTAAAGTAGTCTAACCACGGAGGTTTAACTTGCACACTTTTAGCTCTTTCTGCTTGTAAGAAAGTATTGGGAGTAGAGAATTATGTAAATAACACCATGAGAAAATCATTAGGCAAATCCAGAATGTGGTGCATCCTACAGGTTTGTTGCTATGGTTTCCTGTGATTTAGTGAAAATAAGTAGGTGGGAGCTCCTTTTTAGATTAAGGGACTGAAATAACAATAGCAGTCAAATGCAGTCAGTGAGACTTATTTGAATCTGTCTAGTGCTAACCTAGGGGTCGGCAGTTCATATCCGCCAGGCGCTCCTTGGAAACTCTATGGGGCAGTTCTGCTCTGTCCTATAGGGTCGCTATAGTCGGAATCGACTCGACGGCACTGGGTTTTTTTTGTTAGTACAAGCCAACTGAAGAAAGCCATTTCCCACCCCCAAGACTGTGGCCCCCAGACATCTGCTAACTCAGAACTGAAGCCACTCCACTATTTAGGCAAAAATTAGACAAGCCTGTAAAACAAACACTAACACATGTGAGGAACATGCTTCTTAGTTCAATCAAGAATATGAGACCAAATGGGCAATACCTGCTCAAAAACAAAAATGATAAGGCAGGAAGAGACAGGAAAACTGGACAAATGGACACAGGGAACCCAAAAGGGAAATGGGGAGAGTGCTGACACGTTGCGGGGATTGCCGCAAATGTCACAAAACAATTTGTATATAAAATTTCTGAATGAAAAACTAATCTGCACTGTAAACTTTCACCTAAAACAATAAATTTTTTTTTAAAAAGCCATTTCTCAGGCTATCAGGAAATTTTAACTATAAACTCATTACTAGATAGCATTGTGGAATAATTGGTTTTGTAGAGTCCTTATTTTATAGAGATATATACAAAAGTATGTAGAGGTGAAATGGAAATGACCTGATGAGAGGGATTTGTTTTAAAATTCTGTAAGAAAGGAGTAAATGGAGCAAGTGTGGCAAAATGTTGGTAATTATTAAATTAAGTAGGGGAAGCCTATGGGGTCTCATCATACCTTTATCTCTGTGTTTATGTATGTTTGAAATTTTTAAATACAAATTTTTAAGTCAAAGAGTTGAAAATATTGAGGTTAACATAGTCCATCAGAGTGACATGTGTTAGAACCAGCAAAATGTTGACCATACTCTGAAGGTTAACAAAAAAAGACACAAACCCATTGCTGTTGAGTCAGTTCCAACTCATAGCGACCCTGTAGGTTAGCCCGAATACAAATAGTTTAAAGAACCGAACTACCAGATAATGTGAGGTTCCCAGCCAGTGGGTGTTACTTAATTTGTGTTTTTCCATGTTTGGGATTTTGTTAAGTGAATCTCTGTTAAGCAAAATTACCTCTGCTGGGAATCAGCCTTTCCACTAGGTTAGAACTATGAATTTATCGCTACATTACACGCATGGGCCACTGCCAAATAAGAATTACCATTTTGCTTTAGCTCATGTATACCTGAATGTTCCTAAACCACGTGATACATGAATACATAACATCCCCAAAGAGTTTAATCATAAGTTAGTACTTTGTGTGAAAATTAAATATCCAGTTTCAGCCTCTAATATTTTATATATGATACAAACATGCCAGGTGAATATTTACATTTTTTCATGTTTGATGATATGTGAATAAAGGTTCTGTTAACTATCTAAAATAAAAAAAAAAGAAATTGGTAAGTCTGAAAGCTTCTCTTTTTCCGTTCTCCCTCCTCACGGAGCCACAGTTTCTCAGTTTACAATTGCTGCCTTGGGAGACAGCTGGAAAGGCTACCATTTATAATTCCACATTTCATTCTTATACCAGAATTGGTTTGCATTTACCTTTATCTTGATAACCTTCACCAAAAAGACAACCCATTGGGAAAATATAGAAAAACCTCACTTCAGAAGAACGATTCATTTCTTTTTGTGGTAAATATCATCTTTTATAGTTTGTTTTAATTTTAGAAGTTTTTTTGTTTGTTTTTAGCATACATAATCTATCTTGTATCTTCCACTGCCAAATATTCCCATTTCTACATTTGGTAACATTTTTATTTTTCACTAAAAAGAATAAAATGTATTTGAAAAAAAAGCAGAGTTATTTTGAGCACTTAAATATATTTTCCATAGGCTACTGACTTTTTACATCACATTGAATCCCTTATTTATGATTTGTTCAAATATATGGTCCTACAGGAAACGAGAGCCCTATGTTCATTATGAGCACCTACATGTTAAACACAACGTTGGACACTTTATCTGTGTATCCACTTCTTTTCAACTTTATATTTCTTAACTCCCATGTTTTTCTAGTTGTCCTTTAACAGTTATAAAGTATACATTTTTTATGGATGGCTTGACACCTGTATTTTAATTTGCACCCAGAGTAAAAATCCTTAGTAAACACTCATTTTAAAATGATTGTTTATGGAACTTCCTATTTAGTTGATTTTTTTTCCTGAAAATTATTTTTAATAATTTTTGTAGAGGGTCAGCAAAAAAGAGGACCCTCAACAAGCGGGGTCCTCACAGTGGCTGCAACAATGGGTTCAAACATAGCAGTGATTGTGAGGATGGTGCAGGACCAGGAAGTGTTTCGTTCCATTGTACATACGGTTGCTATGACTCAGAACTGACTTTACACCTAACAATAACAACATTCTTGGACGGAATTCAGGAATTTTAAAATATTTATGAGCAAGGTAGTGCTTGTTTTAGTCATCTAGTGCTGCTATAACAGAAATATGACAAATGGATGGCTTTAATAAATAGAAATTTATTTTCTCACAGTTTAGGAAGCTAGAAGCCTGGATTCAGGGTGCTAGCTCTAGAGGAGGGCTTTCTCTCTGTGTTTGATCTGGAGGAAGGGCCTTGTGTCTTTTGAGCTTCTGCTCCTGGATGATCTTCATGTGGCTTGTCATCTCTCTTCCCCTGTCTCTTCTTGCTACCTTGTGTTTATTCTTTTTTATATCTCAAAAGAGATCGACTCAACAATCTTGGAGGTAGAACAGAAGCACTAAACACATTATTAGGCTAATAACTGGGATGTTACATGAAATCATGGCCCTAAACCACCAAACTAAAGAAATAAATCCATGAGGTGTTTGGTTGTACATAATCAGCCTCAGTCGCTACTCTTTTTTTTTTTTTTTTGTCCTCGTTATAAATACATCTGTCACACAACTTTTGCCAGTTCAACTCTTAACAGGTGTACAACTTACAGCAATAACAATAATCAGCTCTGTAACCCTATGCTTAATCGATGAGATTTTTCCATCACCGTTAACTTTCTTTTTCTCCTTCCCTTTTGCCCCTGGCAACCCACTAATAAATTTTGTTTGCTATACATTTGCCTTTTCTTGTCTTTTTATGTAAGTGAGGTCATATAATATTTGTCCTTATATGATTGGCTTATTTCACTCAGCATGATGTCTTCAAGCTCCATCCATACTGTAGCATGTGTCAAGACTTCATTTCTCCTACTGTCTGAGTAGTATTCTATTGTATGTATGTACCACATTTTGTTTATCCATTCATCTGTTGATCGGCATTTGGGTTGTTTATACCTTTTGGCTATTATGCATACTGTTGTAGTGAACATTGGTGTACATGTGTCCCTTTTTGAGTCTCTGCTTTCAAGTCTTTTGTGTATATACCTAGGAGTGGAATTGCTGGGTCATATGAGAGTTCTATTTTTAGTTTTTTTGAGGAACACTATTTTCCACAACGGCTATACCATTTTGCATTCCTGCCAGCAGTGGATAAGCGTTCCAATTTCCCCACATGCTCACTGACATTTGTTATCCTCGGTGTTTTTATTTATTTATTTTTTTTTTAATCTTAGCTATCCTAAAAAAAAAAAAAAAAACTGTTGCCGTCGAGTCAATTCCAACTCATAGCGACCCTATAGGACATGGTAGAACTGCATCACAGGGTTTCCAAGGAACTGCTGATGAATTCAGATAGCCGACCTTTTGGTTAGCAGCCAAGCTCTGAACCACCAGGGCTCCTTAGCCATCCTATTGTGAGTGAAATGATATCTCCTTGTGGTTTTGAATGAACTACCTCCAAGTTCATTGCGTAGTACCTGGGGTATTTAAAAGCTTGCAAGCAGCCATCCAAGGCATACTAGTTGGTTTCTATTCATCAAAAGTAACAGGAAGAAGGGGAGTCGGGAATAGGAGGAGGATACGGAATGTGTGGCTAATTACCTCTGTGAGCAGCTGCCTCCTTTGCTGTGAGACCATCAAGAACTGGATGGTGCCTGGCTACCATTACTGAACATTTTGATCAAAGATTGGATAGAAGAACCCTGACCAAAAGGGGGAAAAGAGAACAGAATTTCAAATTCTCATGGACTCTATACTTTCTGGTACCATGGAGGTTGGGTGAATCCCTGAAACTGTTGCCCTGAGATAAGCTCTAAACCTTAAACCAAAAATGTCCCCCGAAGTCATCTTAAAAACAACAGTAGTTTAGCTTAACTAGTGAAAAAGGTTTGCTTTGAGCATTATGCTCTTTTAAGAATTATCTATATGGGATCCTCCATCTTGTTTTCGAGTTGACAACAGCACCTTAAAAGATTAGATAGGAACTTTAGGGAGCAGTGAGTTTTTGTGAATGAGAGAGGAACAACTCAGAAAAGGAGGGTAAGAATGGTTGCACAACTTGAAGATTGTAATCAATGTCACTGAATTGTACATGTAGAAACTGTTAAATTGGTTTTTGTTGTTGTTGTGTATATTCTCAACAGCAACAATAAAATAAAATTTAGAAGGAAAAAACAAGTGACCCCCCCCCAAAAAAAAAGAGGTCAGCTCAAGATACACTAGTCCTACCTCAGTAACGTAACAAAGACAACCCATTCCCAAATGGGATTATAACCACAGGCATTCATTCCTGTTCCTGTTGACATCTATAGCAACCCTATAGGACAGGGTAGAACTGCCCCATAGGATTTCAAAAAAGCAGCTGGTAGATTTGAACTGCTGACCTTTCGGTTAGCAGCTGAGCTCTTAACCATTGGACCACCAGGGCTCCAACCACAGACATAGAGGTTAGGATTTACAATACGTATTTGGGGGGCACACAGTTCAAGCCATAGCAGCAGTCTAGTGATATTCACGACTAATATACTTTTCAGATTTATCATTGTAGAAATCAAATAAAGTGCTATTATGCCAGTTTATGCCGATACAATGTGTGCTTAAAATAGGAAATTGAATCTAGCCAGACACACTTTTGCAGTGGACCTTAAGGCAGATTAATTGCTGTTTATAGCAAAGTTTAAAAGGAACTAGAAGATACTCATTAATGGTTTCTATTTTCCAAGGCTTTTCACATTTTCTAGATGAGTACAAATGTTTGGTTATTGCTATAATAATATTTAAAAGATTACGTGTAAGACCCAAGAACCTGGATATTCTCAAGAGAACCAGACTAGAAATAGTTTCAAGAGATACAGTTGTTATTTACCCAAAAGTAAAGATGAGACGGCAAGGAGGAAAAGGGAAGCTAGATCAATGAAAACAGAAAAAAACAATAGAAATAATAGGAACGCTGATATGTTGTGAAAATTGTAACCAATGGCATGGAACAATTTGTATAAAAATTGTTAAATAGAAACCTGATTTGCTGTGTAAACTTTCACCTAAAACAATAAAACACTATTTAAAAAATAAAATACAGGAAAAAAATACAGTTGTTTTTCCCCCTTAAGTCTTTACTTTCACCAAAATCTAACTGTGAAAGGATATCATCTGTGTTTAGTAGTTTACACTTGAGTCAACAAGTATTTGTAATGTTCTTAAACTCTCAGACAGCCTTCATCTATAGCTTTCTCCAATGGACCAAAGAATGTTATCATGCTTCATGTTTCCATCTCCCTCTGAAATAGTATTTCCCAGTCATCTCATTCCCTTTGACAATAATGTTACCTGCTGTAGAAATGAGTCTTGTACATCAGATGAGGTACTGAAGAAGAGAAGTCTTGGGGGTGGGGGAATCTCTCGGGTCTTCTTTCAGAATGTGACCTGGAGGTACTAGAATATTTCTGCATTCCTCTAGAAAGTAGGCTTCCTCCTAAGCCTGTGGTCCTACAAGAAGCAAGAGCCCCATAACCAAACAAAAAATCAAGTCACCAGAAGACAAAATTTTCTACTCATAATTTTTCATAAAGTTTTGTGTGTCTGAATATGATGGACCAAACTCAACTCACAGGCCAGAGAGACAGAAGAAGTGTGACATACTCAATTCACTTAACTGGCAAAGAGAGTATCATTTGCCTTAACATTGTGTGCTACAACCATTCCAAGAGTCCTGCCAGAATTGACACTATATTGTCTTTTATATAAAGACTAACTCCTAAGCACCCTAGTAACTCGGAGCAACAGGATACAGTTATATAACTGTATCTCAAGGCTCCTGTTTCCATGGTGATTTTACACACAGTACAGACCTTCCTCATTTCATACAGTATAAACAGCAAGACAGAGATTAACAGAGCAGAGGCATTTTAATGATTTCAAGTTCTTTAGGGAGGCCTCAGACTTTTTACTGAGCCTATTTTTATATACACTTTTTTGTATATTTGGGGATGTATATCTCAGACAAGGTAAAATAATTCATTTTGTATTTCATCTTTTACTATGAGCTTAATGAGGTAGATAGTATACCAGATTCTCACAGCCCTACAGCATTATTGTCCCTTACCCAGTAATTTTTTTTTTTTTAGATGTTAACCGTCTACTTTTTCTAATGAACTCCCTTAAGAAAAACAAACAAACAAACACATTGGGACATTCAGATGAAATATAAGACAAGAAGGACGATGCCTCCAATCATCTCCCAGTCTTAGATGCAGATGGAGATTTATTCTACCTTGAAGCTTGTTCAAGTTCTGTATTTTTAGATGTACATTTTCTTGGTAGATGCTAATTGGATGTTTGAAAATGCCTCCATAGTATATTTCTGGTGTCCCAGAAAACATATTTGTGATTTTTTTTTTTAAAGGAACACATGTTCTTCAGTCCAGAGATTAAAGAGGGAGCATTAACATTCTATTTGTCATGTCTACTTATAAAAATGCCTTTTGATTTCATGTTCTGATTCTGCTAAATCACAACATGCTTGTTAATATGCAACTGTTTAATTATAGTTTACAGCATTGGTCAGGAAACGATTACCCCATTTTATGTGTCTCTACTTTCTCTAGTGAATTTAACTAGCGTCTTCTTCCATTCCCCATAGCAAATATTTTTAAAAGATATTCATAAATAATGTATAGTTAATAAATGTGAACCTTACCACACTACTATAAGTAATACTTTATCCAATAATTAGGAAATGAGATCTTTTTATCTGAACTCTGGTGGCTGTGCATGCATACATTTATACTTGTCTGTATGTAATTTTTAAATTACCAGTCTTCAAAGAAACAGTAAATAATGTAGAACTATTTTCAAAATGATTTTTCCTTCTTTTAATGTTTCAGAAGAGATTTTAGGATGTGGTTCGTTATCTTTGCAGATATCTATATGCCATAATGATTGGGCTCCACTGCGTTGTTGTAGAGTCGTTATGAGTTGGAATCAACTCGACAGCAATGGGTGTGTTGTTGTTAGATGCTGTTAAGTCGGTTCTGACTCACAGTGACCATATGTACAACAGAACGAAACACTGCCTGGTCCTGCGCCATCCTCACAATTGTTTTTATACTTGAGTCACTGTGTCAGTCCATCTCATTGAGGGTCTTCCTTTTTTTCACTGACCCTCTACTTTACCTCTGCGATGTCCTTCTCTGGAGATTGATCCCTCCTGACAATATGTCCAAACTACGTCAGACAGAGTCTTGCCATCCTTGCTTCTACGGAGCATTTTGGCTGTACTTCTTTCAAGACAGATTTGTTCATTCTTCTGACAGTGCATGGTATTCATTGTCCAGCTTTCATATGCACATGAGGCAAATGAAAACACCATGGCTTGGGTCAGGAGCCCCTTAGTCCTTAAAGTGACATCTTTGCTTTTTAACACTTTAAAAAGGTCTTTTGCAGCAGATTTGCCCAGTGCAATACGTCACTTGATTTCTTGACTGCTGCTTCCATGGGCGTTGATTGTGAATCCAAATAGAATGAAATCCTTGCCAACATCAGCATTTTCTCCATTTATCATGATGTTGTTAATTGGGCCAGTTGTGAGGATTTTTGTTTTCTTTATGTTGAGGTGTAATTCATGCTGATGGATGTACACTTTCATTTTAATCTGTACGTGTTTGAAGCCCTCTTCACTTTCAGCAAGCAAAGTGCTGTCATCTGCGTATTGCAGGTTGTTAATGAGTCTTCCACGAGTCCTGATACTGTGTTCTTCTTCATATAGTCCAGCTTCTCGGATTATTTGCTCAGAGTATAGATTGAATAAGTATGGTAAAAGGATACAACCCCAATACACACCTATCCTGACTTTAAATGACGCGGTATCCCCTTGTTTTGTTCAAACACTGCCTCTTAGTCTACGTGCAGGTTCCTCATGAGCACAATTAAGTGTTCTGGAATTCCCCTTGTTCCCAATATTATCCATAACTTGTTAGGATCTACAGAGTCAAATGCCTTTGCATAGTCAATAAAAGGCAGGTAAACATCTTTCTGGTATTCTCTGCTTTTGCCAGGACCCATCTGACATCAGCAAAGATATCCCTTGTTGTACGTCCTCATCTGAACCTGGTTTGAGTTTCTGGCAGTGTCCTGTCAATGAACTGCTGCAACTACCCTTGAATGATCTTCAGCAAAATTTTACTTGTGTATGATATTAATGATACTCCACATTCAGTTGGCTCACACTTCTTTGGAATACCCATGAGTCTCTTCCAAATTTCTTGGCATAGACAGGTGAACACTTCAGCATTGTATTGGTTTATTGAAACATCTTGATTGGTATTCCATTAATTTGTATGCCTTATTTTGCGCCAACATCTTCTGTTCAACTTGGACTTCTTCCTTCAGTACTGTTGCTAATCATATACTACCTTCAGAAATGGTTGAATGTCCACCAGTTCTTTTTGGTACAGTGACTCTGTGTATTCCTTCCATCTTCTTTTGATGCTTCCTGCATCGTTCAGTATTTTGCCCTAGAATCCTTCAACATTGCAACTCATAGCTTGAATTTTTTCTTCAGTTCTGTCAGCCTGAGAAATGCCTAGCATATTCTTCCCTTTTGGTTTTCTAACTCCATGTGTTTGCACATGTCATTAAAATACTTTACATTATCTTCTCAATCCACCCTTTGAAATCTTCTGTTCAGCTCTTTTGCTTCATCATTTCTTCCATTTACTTTAGCTACTCTTGGTTCAAGAGTGTGCTTCCATAAAAAATTACTGCCTTGGAAACCCTTTGGAGCAGTTCTGCTTTATCTTATAGGGTCACTATGAGTTGGGATTGACTTGGTAGCAATACGTTTGGTTTGTGTGTGTGTGTGTGTGTGTGGTAATATTGAGTAAGAAGATGGTGGAATACCTAGAACTCTTAACAATTTTTGGTTCCCGTGGTGATTTTTTTTCAGGTCCTAACGCTGTACACTACCTGCTGTTTCCAACCCAAAAGCTTTGATATATCAGTGTCTCAGGTTTTGTCTTGTATTGAAGCTGAACCTAAGAATCTTCTAAACTTCTTTTCCTTTTAAAGTCTGTGCACTGTTCCATAATGAGAAATCTTGAGGTCGTCACAGTGGTACCTCAGGGTCTATAGCTTATTGCTGTTTTACATTTGATTTTCCAGTGTTTCATTCCTGGATGTAACAGAGTGGGCTGTGGCTTTGCTCTGATTTTAGCCATCACCTTTGCAGTTATTCCTGGCTACCCCAATTCCCTGGAAAGCTCTTCTAGCCTAGCACACTAGTATGTATTTTGCTTAGTCTCTAATAAAACTCCTTCAAGAGTTGCTACATAAGCATGGTTGGAACTCTAGAAACTCATAGTAGGGGACTTACAGATGAAGCAGATCACTTTTCAGTAATATCAGCCTGAAGAGACTCATCATTTCAGCTTGTACCGGGGAAACCAAATAGAATCTGTAATCTTTACTGAAATTCCAAACTTAAGAATTCAGAACTGTCACAAGACTCTACTACCTAAAAGTATACTGTCAAATGATATATCGGGAGACAAGCTGTTAAAAATCTGTGTTAACAATGTCAGCAAATCTTGCTGGAGGCTAGGAAGCAAAATCTTGGATTGAATTTCACATCAAGTTAAAGGTTTAGAGTGCAGTGGGATTTCCCAGTTCTCCCATAAACCTTGTATTCACCTTCTATGCTAGTTCAATCAGCAATGCCTGAAAGTTTTCCTTGGCTTTAAATAACCAAACTTCTTAAACACAGTAATCTAAAGCCATAGCACAATACTCAGCATAAATCAGCCATGCTCATAAGGAAAGCTGCTGTTGTTACTGGGAATCTGTTTGCTCGGCAAGTATTTCCTGAACACCTAATGTGTGCTGTACGCTATCTGCAGGATACAACAATAAACAAGCCAGACAAAAGCCCCTGCCGTCATTGATCTTATATTGTAGTGGAAGGAAATTGTGATAAGTGCCATAAAAAAAGAAAAAACTGGCATCCTGTGTTAAGTGGGTACTGCTTAGATGTTACTTTCTTTAGGAGATATTTCCTAAACTCCTTTTCAACACACACACTCTCTCTCCCTCTCTCTCCCTCTCTCTCCCTCTCTCTCCCTCTCTCTCCCTCTCTCTCCCTCTCTCTCCCTCTCTCTCCCTCTCTCTCCCTCTCTCTCCCTCTCTCTCCCTCTCTCCTCGTAGTTGTGTTCTACGGGCCTGGCCCTAACAAATGATTTAAGAAAGAAGGTCAGGAAGAAAAAACTAATGAAGACCTTGAAATTCTTAGGATTGTGTTTTGAACTCAGAATGTAATATGGACTTAATTTAACTCTTTGAAGTGAGAGTGAAGCAGCATTCCTAAAGTTTGTTAGTAACATAAGGGTTAAGTTTGAGGAAAGAAAGACCTTTAATAAAAATAATCAGAACATGGGCAAATGTATTTTGAAGGCAATAGAAGAAAGGGGACATTTGAATGGAATTGGAAAAAGGTAGTATGTTTGACATCACCTAAATTTACAGTATAAAAAATAAGTTGGAATGAGGAAGAAGGAGATAAGTTGGGGTTTTTTTTTTTTGTTCAAGTTCAAGATGGCTAAATGGTCCAATTGAAAATAAAACAAAATAATGGGAAAGGTGAGTTTGGCTAGAAGAAAGGATAATCAGGTTAGATTTGTCTTTATTCATTTCAAAAAAGACTAAAAGAATGAAAGAAGCAGATGGGTAAAAAATTGAAGTTTTTCTTGTTTGCACCACTGAATACTCTGTATAGAGTTTCTTTGATTGTAGACAGTGTGAGATATAAAACCCTGACCCTACCTTTGAGATTTCATTACCAATCTCAATAATATGGGCATTATGTAAGTTTTTAGTTTAAAAGTTTGGGATATGGAAGGTCTTTTTAGGTACTTGGCCACCCTTCTCACTCATAGTACGGCAATCCTCGTAAAGGAAGTTGCCGAAGAGGTGAGTTTTCTGAGGGATAACAAGGTCAATTTTCAGATTTCGATTTAATGTGGTGTATAAGTTAATTTAATTTGTGGCTGGTAATGAGTATGAACAACATTCATGAAATTCAGCACAATATACTAGTAAACTGAATGATTTGGATGCATGTTAATATAGATAAGATTCAAAATGATTGTGCAGTTTAAGATGAAAATTCTCTGTGTTATCATGTAGATTATAAGATGTTATTAACAGATGTCCAAATCTTTTTTAGCAAATTTTTATGAAATATTGTCATTAGATTTAACTGATGAAACTCATTTTCTTACAGATGTGCCAAATACCGGTGTAAGCAAACCTAGAGTTTCTGACACTGTCCATTCCAACACGTATCTCATTCGGACAGAGCCAGAACAAGGGACCCTCTACTCACCGGAACAGACATCTCTTCATGAAAGTGAGGGTCTGTTGTATTATCTTTTAAGCATTGGATTTTGCTTTTAATATTTTCTTTTTGAGAATGAGTATTAGAAGTGTTTAATAAAGAAATTTCCTGCTGGTTTCATTCTTGCAGGATCATTGGGTAACTCAAGAAGTTCAACACAAATGAATTCTTATTCCGACAGTGGATACCAGGAAGCAGGGAGTTTCCACAACAGCCAGAATGTGAGCAAGGCAGATAATAGACAACAGCATTCATTCATAGCATCAGCTAATAGCCATTTGGTTAGGAATTCAAGAGCTGAAGGACAAACTCTGGTTCAGGTAAGCCAAACACATCAAGATCCTTTTAAAGAAATACCCTACTAGTTGAATATCTGAATATCTGGGTATTTTTTTGTTTTTTTTTTTTTAAATAGGTATACCTTATTAGAAGTAAAACTAACATGTACAATTTTGAATTTATAGACTGGATAAAGTAGCAAAATCATTTTACATTTTTCAAGTCTATAATGTTAAGGAATTATTAGGCAACCTAAAAATATATTTAAAAAAATATTAGCTTCTATTAATATCGCCTATGAGTAAATTCTGATAAATGCCCAGACACAGGAAAGTAATTCTTCTGGAAACAACAAGTTTGGCATGAGGGGAGAAGTCCGGGGTGGGGAAGGGGGGTAGAATATGATAGAACTGGGTAGAATGTTTTAGTCCCTGCAGAATTCTGAGTTCCTAAAAGTACTGTATCTAAAATATGCCACATGGAGTCCTAGAGAACAGAGCACTCTCCCCATGCGTGCATGTAATGGGACTAGCTCATTCTATCCAAAGTCGTTACCTTCATCACTAGAATTATTCCATGAAAGCATATTTCTTACCTTTTGCTAAAATATAGATATTCCTGCTTATAGAAAGTTATTGTATACAAACATATCCATTCTGTTAAGTTAGAGTTCTCTAACTTGATAGCAAAAAAAACTAATATTACATATGTGCTTACAAAAACTCCTTAGCCCCTCCTTTATTGCCACTTCAGTCACATCTGTCCACCAGCATGCCAGGGTTAAGGGAGTGGTAGGAATCCTAAGCGGCAGTAACCAGTAAAGATAACTACCTGTCTGGGTTCTCCAGTTATTTCTTGGAGCTGAAAATGACAAAAGGATCAAAGAAGTTAGACTAAAGCTATGTTTCTTATAATGCAATATAGGAAGCTCTCCAGGTGCATGGCATAGGATGAACACAGTACCTTTGGCACTTTCACTCAGAGATTTAGGGGAAAAACTTTTAAGTAATTTGAAATATAAAGCAGGAAATTTTGTGTTTGCAACAAGTTACTTCAAGCTGTGCTGCAGTCCTTGGATTATACTTTTCCTCCTCTGCTGTTAAGATGCTTTGATGGAAAAGCTGGAGAAGCTTTGGACTAAATGCCTATAGTAGTTCATCTGCTTATGGAAATTTCTATGTCAGCATGTCAGAAGTCACACTTTTGAACAGTAATTATCTTAACTGTAGAAATTATCTCTTTTTTCCTAAAAGCGATCATGTTACCTTTTAAAAAGCAAAAAAAAAAAAACTTGTGGCAGATTTATTTTGTTTCTGCAGGGGAAGAAATATGTTGTAAGAGAGTCTTTAAGACTTGATTTGCAAGTAGTCTGGACAACACATTTTCTAGCTCTTTGGGCCAAGTATCATCCCATTTTGGTAGTCTGCAACTCATAGTGGGGTTTTCTTAGTTTTAGCACTATTAGCGAACTCGGAGCACAAATCTTAACTTTCCAAATGTCTACTAATTTTGAACCCCCTGTTTCTTGGTTTGTTGTTTTCCCTAGCCTCCCCAGATCTTCTCCTCTCCATGGCTATTGCTTTCCCAGAGTTGCTGAGCTTGAGCACATACGAGGTCTCAGAGCAGGTGTTTCAGCCAGCCCAGGTGCTCGTGCCACCTGCACACAAAGTACCCATCCTCTTGTGACAGCTGAAAAAAAAAAAAAAAACCCGGTGCCCTCGAGTCGATTCCGACTCACTAAGGGTGTCCAAAGTCCTGATCTAGCCCTGCTTCTTCCCTTATCAGCACAACTAAAAGTGGATGGGAACTGATGACTCCTGTTCTCTAGCAGTCACTAAGGAGATATACAGAATAGCCTGTTACTAGGCTCATAGCATAATGCCCTAATGATTATTGTCTTTTCTCAGCCTACTTTTCTTTGTCCTGTGCCTGTTTCTTTCAGGCCAGTTCTGCAGTCCAATCATCATTCTTCTTAACTGCTGTACAGCGTTAAGAAAGAGATCTGAGATCCACTGTTTGCAAGAGTCTACTGACTCACAGTAGGATCAGCCATGGCAGAAATGATCTTCATTTTCCGTTTTGGTCTTTCCTAGCTGGCTAGGAAAAGAACCCACCAGACGCCCTGAACATTCTTCCTGATGGAACAGATTTTGGGGTGCCTTTATTTGCATTTCTGTCTACCAGTTAAAGAGCTCATTGATGGAAGGATGTAGGAAAAAATAACTAAAATCACTAGAATCCACACTTGAGGTAGAAGTGCAAACAAATTTGGCTACAGCATTTGTTAGCCATACTGTCCGTTGAAAATACAGAGAAGAGCGTTGGACCCAGACACTATCCAAGCATTCATTTGTTCCACACTGAAAGAACACATTCCTTTTGATAATGGGGCCAACCCATAAAGACTAAACATAGATACTCCTCTAGCTACATTTAGATTGAGGTATTCAAAAAAATTTTTTTTGTTTTACATAAACGCATTATCTTGGGCAAACTGTGAATCACAGGGAACAAAGTAAGTACATTTCTCCAGTGACCCTTCACACCTGTGAGTTGTTTGTAGCACTTGGAATATTTAATATATTATGAAAAAGGCATAGGCCAGAGGATAAAAATGTAAAGAAAAAGGAATAGTAAATGCCTTCAGATCTCTTTTACACTTTGATTTTAGTTTTCTGAAGTAAGAAAAGTAGAGATTAAACCACACGCGCACACAAAATAGAACAAGAAAAACTCAGTGTGGAAAATTTAAGATCCAACTGTAAAACATGAAAAGGAAAAGAAACAAATGCCTAAAATAAATAAATTCACTTTCTGTAGAGAGCTGTGCATTTTGTGTGTGTGTGTGTCTAATGACATTGAACACAAAACCCTGGATAAACCCATTCTCTTTTCTCCCCCCTTTCATCAGCCATCAGTAGCCAATCGGGCCATGAGAAGAGTTAGTTCAGTTCCATCTAGAGCACAGTCTCCTTCTTATGTTATCAGCACAGGCGTGTCTCCTTCAAGGGGGTCACTGAGAACTTCTTTGGGTAGTGGATTTGGCTCTCCATCAGTGACCGACTCCCGACCACTGAACCCGAGTGCATATTCCTCCACCACATTACCCGCTCAGCGGGCACCCTCGTCATTCTCCGCACAGAGACCCGCCTCCCCAACAGCTGTACGACGGATTGGGTCCCTCACCTCTCGGCAGACCTCCAGTCCCAACGGACCAACCCCTCAATACCAAACCACTACCAGAGTGGGGTCACCACTAACACTGACAGATGCACAGACTCGAGTAGCTTCCCCATCCCAAGGCCAGGTGGGGTCGTCGTCCCCCAAACGCTCAGGGATGACTGCCGTACCACAGCATCTGGGACCTTCACTGCAAAGGACTGTTCACGACATGGAGCAATTCGGACAGCAACAATATGACATTTACGAGAGGATGGTTCCACCTCGGCCAGACAGCCTTACGGGTGAGTACAAGGTGAAAGCACTACATAAAGCAGGGGGTGGGGGGAGTCTTCTGCGCGACCATGGCATAAACAGAATAATAGCAAGGTAAAAGCTTCTGTTTATATCTCAGAATGTACACTGTGAACTTCAGGAAACTTGTCTTTCAGGATCGTGATTTTTAATGCATAAAACTATATAATAGATTTGTATCAGTGAAGCTCTTTCTTTGCAGTGAATACATTTTTCCCCTCAAAAGATTAGGGTTTAAGATATACTTTTTTTTCCATTTTAGAAGAATTGCCTGGAATTCTAGGCTGTTTGTTGCTGTTGTTTTAATGAAAGATTTTTCTTTTAACAGCCAGGCCTACTCATACCCTTAAGTTATGCTAAAAGGTACTATCAGAAGATCTATTTAAATGCTTAAGTATATTGTATCTAGATATGCTTTAATGGAATAGAAAGAATACAGATTCCCCCCATTGCTGCCTTGATTTGGAAAATGGACAAAGCTCTCATGAATTATCTTCAAATGCCACTTGGATTAAATCATGACACCAATCCCTGATGTTATAGCCGTTCCCTTCAGGGTTTTGCGTACAATATAAAGACTTTGTTCTTTTTGTTGAAATGAGATTTTTATATCATATTTTTAAAGTAGCATATACACAACGGTAAAAAAAAAAAGTTAAAACTATCCGAATATGAGAAGAGAATGTCTCAAGTTCCCCTTTTACCCTCGCCCAATCCACTTAGCGCCTAAGGTATCTTCCCAAATGTTTGTTTACTTATCTAAGCATATACATTACATACAAATGCACAGTGTGTTTTCTTCTGTACTGATGGAATTACACGTTTTTTCTATACCTTGTTTTTTCTACTTCATGTATCTGAGAGCTCCACTTCATTCTTTATTAGTAGATGCATGGCACCCCGTTTTTATAGATGTTTTATAATTCATTTAAGCACTTCGTGTTAGTGGGCATTTAGTTTGTTTTTTCATTTTTAGCTATCAGAGACAGTGAAGCGGCATCCATGCTTCTTCCTGAATACCAGCACATATGTATTAGGGTAGCTGTGGCAATCATTTCTTCTTTCTTCTTTTTTTAATTTTTATTGTGCTTTAAGTGAAAGTTTACAAATCAAGTCAGTCTCTCATACAAAAATTTATATATACCTTGCTATGTTTTTTTTATGTACTCCCAATTGCTCTCCCCCTAATGAGACAGCCCGCTCCTTTCCTCCACTCTGTTTTCGTGTCCATTCTGCCAGCTCCTGACACCTTCTGCCTTCTTGTCTCCCCTCCAGATAAGAGATGCCAACATAGTCTCAAGTGTCTACTTGATCCAAGAAACTCATTTTTCACCAGCATCTTTTTCTGTCCCATTGTCCAGTCCAATCCCTGTCTGAAGAGTTGGCTTTGGGAATGGTTTCTGTCTTGGGCTAACAAAAGGTCTGGGGACTGTGACCACCGGGGTCCTTCTAGTCTCAGTCAGACCATTAAGTCTGGTATTTTTACAAGAATTTGGGGTCTGCATCCCACTGCCCTCTTGCTCCCTCAGGGTTTCTCTGTTGTGTTCCCTGTCAGGGCAGTGATTGGTTGTAGCCAGGCACCATCTAGTTCTTCTACTCTCAGGCTGATGTGGTTTCTGGTTTATGTGTCCCTTTCTGTCTCTTGGGCTCGTAATTACCTTATGTCCTTGATGTTCTTCATTCTCCATTGCTCCATGTGGGTTGAGACCAATTGATGCATCTTAGATGGACTCTTGCTAGCATTTAAGACCCCAGGCGCCACTCTCCAAAGTGGGATGCAGAATGTTTTCTTAATAGATTTTTTTATGCCAGTTGAATTAGATGTCCCCTGAAAACTTGGTCCCCAAGCCCCCATTCCTGCTACGCTGGCCTTCAAAGCACTCAGTGTATTCAGGAAACTTCCTTGCTTTTGGCTTAGTCCTGTATTGTGTGTTGTCTTTCCCTTCACCTAAAGTAGTTCTTATCTACTGTGCCTCTCCCTTCCTCCTCCCTCCAGCCTTTCGTAACCATCAAAGAATATTTTCTTCTCTGTTTAAACTATTTGAGTTCTTATAGTAGTGGTCTCATACAATATTTGTCCTTTTGCAACTGACTAATTTCATTCAGCATAATGCCTTCCAGATTCCTCCATGATATAAAATGTTTCACAGATTCATCACTGTTCTTTATCAGTGCGTAGTATTCCATTGTGTGAATATACCATAATTTATCCATTCATCTGTTGATGGGCACCTTGGTTGCTTCCATCTTTTTGCAATTGTAAACAGTGCTGCAGTGAACATGCGATTGCATACATCTCTTCGTGTAAAGGCGCTTATTTCTCTAGAATAAATTCCAAGGAGTAGGATTGCTGGATTATATGGTAGTTCTATTTCTAGCTTTTTAAGGAAGCGCCAAATCGATTTCCAAAGTGCTTGTACCAATTTATATTCCCACCAACAGTGTAGAAGCTAGTTCCAGTCTCTCCACAACCTCTTCAACATTTATTATTTTGTGTTTTTTGGATTACTGGCAGCCATGTTGGAGTGAGATGGAATCTCATTATAGTTTTGATTTGCATTTCTCTACTGGCTAATGATCGTGAGCATTTCCTCATGTATCTGTTAGCTACCCGAATGTCTTCTTTAGTGAAGTGTCTGTTGTTGATATCTTTGGCCCATTTTTTAATTGGGTTATTTGTCTTTTTATAGTTGAGTTTTTGCAGTATCATAGATTTTATACATCAGGCGCTGATTGGAGATGACATAGCTAAAAACTTTTTCCCAGCCTGTAGGTAATCTTTTTTACTGTTTTGGTGAAGTCTTTGGATGAGCAAAGGTGTTTTGGTATTTAGGAGCTCCCAGTTATCTAGTTTTTCTTCTGCATTGTTAGTAATGTTTTATATACTGTTTATGCCATGCATTAGGGCCTCTAATGTTGTCCCTATCTTTTCTTCCATGGTCTTTATCATTTTAGATTTTATATTTATGTCTTTGATCCATTTTGAGTTAGTTTTTGTGCATGGTGTGAAGTATGGGCTTTGTTTCATTTTTTTGCAGATGGATATCCAGTTATGCCAGCATCATTTGTTAAAAAGACTGTCTTTTCCCCATTTAATTGATTTAGGGACTTTGTCAAACATCAACTGCTCATATGTGAATGGATTTTTGTCTGGATTCTCAATTCTGTTCCATTGGTCCATGTATCTGTTGTTGTACCAGTACCAGGCTGTTTTGACTACTGTGGTGGTATAATAGGTTCTAAAATCAGGTAGGGTGAGGCCTCCCAATTTGTTCTTCTTTTTCATTACACTTTACTTATCCGGGGCCTCTTTCCCTTCCATACGAAGTTGGTGATTTGTTTCTCTGTCTCATTAAAGAACGTCATTGGAATTTCAATCAGAATTGCATTAAATCTGTAGATGGCTTTTGGTAGACTAGACATTTTTACAATGTTAAGTCTCCCTGTCCATGAGCAAGGTATGTTTTTCCACTTACGTAGGTCTCTTTTGGTTTCTTGCAGAAGTGTTTGTAGTTTTCGTTGTATAAGTCTTTTACATATCTGGTAAGATTTACTCCTAAGTATTTTATCTTCTTGGGGGCTGTTGTAAATGGTATTGATTTGGTAATTTCCTCTTTCATGTTCTTTTTGTTGGTGTAGAGGAATCCAACTGATTTTTGTATGTTTATCTTGTGTCCCAATACTCTACTGAATTCTTCTATTAGTTTCAGTAGTTTTCTGGAGGATTCCTTAGGGTTTTCTGTGTATAAGACCATGTCATCTGCAAATAGAGATACTTTTCTTCCTTGCCAACGTGGATGCCCTTTATTTCTTTTTCTAGCCTAATTGCTCTGGCTAGGACCTGCAGCACAATGATGAATAAGAGTGTTGATAAAGGGCATCTTTGGTTCCCGATCTCAAGGGGAATGCTTTCAGACTTTCTCCATTTAGGATCATGTTGGCTATTGGCTTTGTATAAATGCCCTTTATTATGTTGAGGACTTTTCCTTATATTCCTATTTTGCTGAGAGTTTTTATCATGAATCGTTGTTGAACTTTGTCAAATGCTTTTTCTGCATCAATTGATAAAATCATGTGATTCTTTTGTTTTATTTATATGATAAAAAAAAATAGATTACGTGAATTGTTTTTCTAATGTTGAACCATCCGTGCATACCTGGTATAAATCCCACTTGGTCGTGGTGACTTATTTTTTTGTTATGTTGTTGAATTCTAATGGCTAGAATTTTGTTGAGGATTTTTACATCTAAGTTCATGAGGGATATAGGTCAGTAATTTTCTTTTTTTGTGGTGTCTTTACCTGGTTTTGGTATCAGGGATATGCTGGCTTCATAGAATGAGTTTGGGAGTATTCTGTCCTTTTCTATGCTCTGAAATACCTTTAGTAGTAGTGGTGTTAATGCTTCTCTGAAAGTTTGGTAGAACTCTGCAGTGAACCTGTCGGGGCCAGGGCTGTTTTTTTGTTGGGAGTTTTTTGATTACCTTTTCAATCTCTTCTTTTGTTATGGGTCTATTTAGTTGTTCTACCTCTGTTTGTGTTAGTTTAGGTAGGTAGTGTGTTTCTAGGAATTCATCCATTTCTTCTAGGTTTTCAAATTTGTTAGAGTATAATTTTTCATAGTAATCTGATATGGTTCTTTTCATTTCAGTTGGGTCTGTTGTAATATCGCCCCTCTCATTTCTTATTTGGGTGATTTGCTTCCTCTCCTGTTTTTGTTTTTTTTTTTTGTCAGGTTGGCCAGTGGTTTATCAATTTTGTTAATTTTTTCAAGGAACCAGGTTTTGGTCTTGTTAATACTTTCAGTTTTTTTCTGTTTTCTATTTCATTTAATCCTGCTCTAATTTTTATTATTTGTTTTCTTCTGGTGCCTGAGGGTTTCTTTTGTTGTTCTCTTTCTATTCGTTCGAGTTGTAGGGATAATTCTTTGATTTTGGCCCTTTCTCCTTTTTTGTATGTGTGTATTTATTGATATAAATTGACCTCTGAGCACCTCTTTCGCTGTGACCCAAAGGTTCTGATAGGGAGTGTTTTCGTCCTCTTTGGATTCTATGAATTTCTTTATTCCATCCTTAATGTCTTCTATAATCCAGTCTTTTTGAGCAGGGCATTGTTCCGTTTCCAAGTGTTTGATTTCTTTTCCCTGCTTTTCTGTTATTGATTTATACTTTCATGGCCTTATAGTCAGAGAAGATGCTTTGTAATATTTCAGTGTTTTGGATTCTGTTAAGGCTTGCTTTATGACCTAATATGTGGTCTATTCTAGAGAATGTTCCATGTGCACTAGAAAAGAACGTATACTTGGCTGCTGTTGGGTGGAGTATTCTGTATTCTGTATATTCTATAAGGTCACGTTGGTTGATTGTGGCATTTATATCTTCCATATCTTTATTGAGCTTTCTGGATGTCCTGTCCTTCACCAAAAGCAGTGTGTCGAAGTCTCCTACTATTTCTGTGGAGCTGTTTATCTCACTTTTCAATGCTGTTAGAGTTTGTTTTATGTATCTTGCAGCCCTGTCATTGGGTGTATAAATATTTAATATGGTTATATCCTCCTGGTATATTGTCCCTTTCATCATTATTTAGTGTCCTTTCTTATCATTTATGACGGATTTAACTTTAAAGTCTGTTTTGTCAGAAATTAATATTTCCACTCCTGCTCTTTTATGATTGTTGTTTGCTTGATATTTTTTTTTCCATCCTTTGAGTTTTAGTTTGTTTGTGTCTCTAAGTCTGAGGTGTGTCTCTTGTAAGCAGCATATAAACGGATCATGTTTTTTAATCCGTTCTGCCACTCTCTATCTCTTTATTGGTGCATTTAGTCCGTTTACATTCAGCATAATTATGGATAGGTAGAAATTTAGTGCTGTCATTTTGCAGCGGGAAAGGTACTCAAAGTCCACGGACCATTTATGCTTGGACAGGAGCTGCTTCTGTCCTTAGCTCCCCTGGTTAGTGGAGGTGACAAATTATCTTTTCTCCTAACTCAAATTTATTCCTTCTCCAAGGCTAGGAGGATGGCTTTAGGTGCTCAACAGTGCCTATCTCAGCCCCAGGGAAATCAACCCCTGCTGAAGCCGGCTTGATGGCGGGGGGCGCGGAAAAATATACGCAAGTACTTTGCTTTTACTGAGAGCAGCGTTCTTCTCTCTTTCCGGAGGTGTGAGTAGGCTCTGCAACTGGCTGCTTCTCCCTGAGGAAACTGAGGCCGAACGCTAGTATCGGCCCACCACAGGCACTCCTCAGAATGGTGCCTGAGGGCTCCTGGCAACTCAGGTCCAGTAAGTCCTCTTTGCTTCTGAACCGTCCCTTCCTTCCCCTGCTGCTCAGTTTGTTCTCTAACTTTGCCTTTGATGTTCAGGGCTCCTAGCTTGTCATAAATATACTCATTTCACTTGTTTTTTCGGGTCTTTATTGTAAGAGGGCTCGCCGGAAGCATCTGTCTATTCCGTCTTCTTGGCCTCACCTCCAGGATTCATTTCTCGAAGTGGAATTGTTGGATCAAAATGTATACGCATTCTTTCTTTGCAAAATATTGTCTCCAAGAAGACTGCACAGATTTACATTTCCACCAATAGTTTAAGAGTATGCTTGTTTCACTATCCCTTCACTACCAACATATATTATCAGAAATCTTCATCTTTTTCAGTCCGATAGGTAAAAAGCTGTAACTCCTTGTTTTAAAGGCCTTTATCAGGTTATGACTGAGGTTGAGATTTATTATGTTTATTGGCCATTTTATTTATTTAACTTTTTTCCTACAAATCACAAGTTCAGGTCTTTTGTGAACTTTTATAATTTATAAAAGCTTTTTATACTTGAAGAAATTTCTCCTTTGTAATATACTTCTTAAATATCTCCCCATTTTGTCATTTGTCTTTTGATTTTAGTATATTTTCTTTACCAAAATTTTTAATATTTTTGTGTGGTAAAATTAATCTTTTTTTCCCTTATGACTTCTGAGAAAGGTAAAGCCTTTTTGAGATTTTCTAATTGAATAATTTTGCATGAACCATTGATATTGAGCTTGATTTTGAACTTAAATAAATTCCTAGTGGAAAAGCCACTTTTTCATTCCACAATCAGTGGCTTATACTTGGTTTAAAATATTTCTGGCATGTCTCTTAAAAGTATGCAGCAAAATTATGTGCGGATGATTTATGAAATTCTGTCTCCCAAACAAACAGTAAAACATAAATGGTTCTGAGGACTTCTGTGATCCTCTCTCTATATATGTAGAACGGATATGCAGAAATCTATGCTTGCGCTAGAGTAAAGGGAGAACCAAAGGAAGGAGGAGAACTCACAAATTGTTGTCTCTGTGCTTAACCCTGAGGGCCTCTCTCCTTTGGTTTAAAAAGCCCGCTTCTCTGGCAATGAAAGTGACTTTAAACTTTGTTTCAAGAAAAAAACACTAGACCTAGCTGGCCATGGAATTTTTTTTTCCTTCAAATGCAGCAGTTCTAAAGAAACAAAGGATTTCCTTAAACAGGTCCCAGGGGACTGTTGCTTTCCATCATCTACCTGCCCACTTAATCCGAATATGGATCTCAATTGGTGAATTCTTTCTTTTATTCTTATTTCAGAAAATGACTTGCGTGTCGTTGTGGTTCTTGATTTCAAAGATTAATAACCTTCTAGTTGGCCTGAAGCGTAGACTTAGTTCCTCGGACATTTGATGATCATAATTTAAATGATGATACAATGTGTTACAAACTTACTTTCTACCACAGAAAAATATGTATACGTGTTGAGAAAAGTTTTGAGAAGGAAAAGTTCATGTTTATAAGATAAATTTATGTTTATTTCTACTGTGTTAAATGTAAAGTTTTAACTCACAAGAAATATATCATTGTAATGGGTACATTAATGTGTATTTATGGAATTGCAAGTAGAAATTATTGGTTGGATAAATAATATATGGAATATCAGTGTTTTCCATTATTGGGAGGGGGAATTGAGAGGTAAGGTTATTAAAAATTAATCCGTGGAAATACTTCTGGAAAAATTTTCTAATAACAATTATGAAACATAATTACAGTCTTCTAGCTTAAATGATAGTTATGGTGCGCTTTCTACACAATCATTTTACTTAATCTACAGAGGCTGTATAATTTTGTAATTTTTTTTAATGCAATGCCTGTATGTTTTGGTTTTATTTTTAATGTATACACAGATAAACACAAATAGTAACAGTTATGTTATTTAGAAAGATTTTTAATACCAAGAAAGTGCCACATATCATTATAATTTAAGCCTTCATTTCCCATCATAGTTTGTTACATATAATAATATTATCTCACTGATAATACTTTAAGGAGCCTTAGTGGTAAAATGGTTAAGAACTTTGCTGCTAATAGAAAGGTTGGTGGTTCACACCCACCCAGCAGCTACATGGAAGAAAGACCTAGTGATCTGCTTCCGAAAAGATTACGCCCCTGAAAATACTATGAGGCAGTTCTGCTCTGTTGCATGGGGTTGCCATAAGTCAAAAATCGACTGGGCAGCAACTAAGAATAACAACTGTAATCATTTAACAATGTTAATGTTTATAAAAATTTTCATGTTTCATGAATTCCAGTGAAGAATCCAGCCAGATCCTTGTACAATGAAAATATAATCCTGTGATAATGGTACAGAATGCTTTGTTCTTATTTCACGTCCCAGTGTCGTGGTAGGAGCACAGGCTTGGGGGCTTCAGGAGCATCCAGTGCTTGGCTTTCCTCTGCCCGAGTGTGTCATAATCCTCAGGATCTCTCAGTGTTCCAAGAGTACCTTTGGCTCCATTAAATGTTAAAATAGCACCTTGAATTGCTAAGATTACTCAGGACTTGTGCTTGTACCTGAGCACTTTGTCACCACTAACAGAAATAGCGCGTGCACTTTTGTTCAAGATTGCCATGGACTCCATAAAGAAGTAAAACTTAAACCTCTGCTAAGCAGAATGAGAAAACTGCCAGTGAATTAAAAGTTGAGATCCTCAAATGAGAATTATACGGTAACAATTATAATACCATCTTTAGAGTTACATCAGCTTCCATAGACCCCTGGTAGGCTCAGACTTCCTCTTTGAACCTTATATTGTGTAAGGCCCTGTTGACTTCAGGGAAGTTTCTCACACCACATCATTAATCCTTGAGGGATAGCTGTGGCTGGTGTTGGGTTTTTAATGACACAGCATTTATCTCTGATTTCCTTGCAGGAAGTAGTTCTTTGATGGAGGTGAATTACGTTTCCTTTTGGGCTCTAAGTTTCCTCGTTTTTGCTGTGAGATGGTTCAGCTGGATAATCACCCAGTTATAAAATTGTATGAACTTGTAGTCTTCATTTTAGCAAGCGGGGAGCCAGTAGATAAAACCCACATTGGTTCATTTAGTTTCTTCCCATTTCACCTTATTGTTCAGGGTAGGTAATAATCATTCACATTTAGCTTTGTGTATTTATTAACTTACTTGCTGCTCATCACTAAGCAACATGTAATTAGCACTCACATTCAGGCCCATTTGCTTTTACTTGTGATATGATTAACTGAACTGGGAATGATCCTATCTTTTTGTAACTGTACATAATACAGAATTTACTGATACACATTTTAAAAGAAACTAAAATGTTTGGTTTTGAAATCTACTTTTTTTATATAAGTCTCTTGTGAACAGTTTCAATCAAAGAATATTTTAAATATTTAAAGTTTCTCTGCTAACTTTGTGCATTTCCGTTATACCAGAAAGAAGGTAAATAAGAATGCTGTGTGGGTTCCTGTAAAACAAGTCTTTGTTTCCCTTTGCTTTTTTTTTTAAAGGAAATACCATGATAAATAATAAAATAATACCAAATTCTATTCATTCATTGATAATATTCCAAGTTCTTTAGCATACAATTTCCAGTGGTTTCCTGTAAAAAGCATATGTAAATTAATGGAGAGAGCTACTTTTTGAACATCAGCGTTTTAAAAACCCATTGCTGTCAAGTTGATTCCAACTCAAATCAACCTTTAGTAAGCACTGTTTTTTAGGTGTTGTCTTAGGTGTTGCAACTTAAAGGGGTGTGAGACATGGCAGGCTCCACCTCCAAAGGACTGACCACTTACATGTAAGACCAGGCAGTTCTGCAGGCAGTGAAAGAGAATGCTGTGAACGACTGCATGTATCTGTTTATGAAAACCTTGTGAAACTAGAAAAGGGCATTTTCTTTTTGGTCACTGTCATAAAATAGCTTACAGCTAAGAAATGAATCCCCCACGTGTCTGTCAGCTTGTCGTACTGTGGGGGCTTGCGTGTTGCTGTGAAACTGGAAGCTATCCCAAGGGTATTCAGGTACCAGCAGGGTCATCCATGGAGGACAAGTTTCAGCTGAGCTTCTGGACTAAGACAGATGAGGAAGAAGGACCCGGCAGTCTACTTCTGAAAAGCATTAGCCAGTGAAAACCTTATGAATAGCAGCAGAACATTGTCTGATATAGTGCAGGAAGATGAGCCCCCCAGGCTGGAAGGCACTCCAAAAGATGACTGGGGAGGAGCTGCCTCCTCAAAGTAGAGTCAACCTTAATGACGTGGATGGAGTAAAGCTTTCGGGACCTTCATTTGCTGATGTGACACAACTCAAAATGAGAAGAAACAGTTGCAAACATCCATTAATAATTGGAACCTGGAATGTACAAAGTATGAATCTAGGAAAATTGGAAATCATCAAAAATGAAATGGAACACATAAACATCGATATCCTAGGCATTAGTGAGCTGAAATGGGCTGGTATTTGGCCATTTTGAATCGGACAATCATACAGTCTCCTACGATGGAAATGAAAACTCGAAGAGGAATGGTGTTGCATTCATCATCTAAAATAACGTTTCAAGATATATCCTGAAGTACAACACTGTCAGTGATAGCATAATATCCATACACCTACAAGGAAGACCAGTTAATACGACTATTATTCAAATTTACACACCAGCCACTAGGGACAAAGATGAAGAAATAGAAGATTTTTATCACCTGCTGCAGTCTGAAATTGATTGCACATGCAATCAAGATGCATTGATAATTACTGGCGACTGGAATGTGAAAGTTCGAAACAAAGAAGAAGGATCAGCAGTTGGAAAATATGGCCTTGGTGATAGAAACGATGCTGGAGATGGAATGATAGAATTTTGCAAGACCAACGATTTCTTCATTGCAAATACCTTCTTTCACCAACATAAACAGCGACTATACACATGGACCTTGCCAGATGGAATGCACAGAAATCAAATTGACTACATCTGTGGAAAGAGACGATGGAAAAGCTCAATATCATCAGCCAGAACAAGGCCAGGAACAGACCATCAATTGCTCATATGCAAGTTCAAGCTGAAGCTGAAGAAAATCAGAGCAAGTCCACGAGAGCCAAAATATGACCTTGAGTATATCCCACCTGAATTTGGAGACCACCTGAAGAATAGATATGACACATTGAACACTAGTGACCAAAGACCAGACAAGTTGTGGAATGACATCAAGGACATTGTACATGAAGAAAGCAAGAGGTCATAAAGAGTCAGGAAAGAAAGAAAAGACCAAGATGGATGTCAGAGGAGACTCTGAAACTTGCTCTCAAATGTCAAGCAGCTAAAGCAAAAGGAAGAATTGATAAAGTAAAAGAACTGAAGATTTCAAAGGATGTCTCGAGAAGACAAAGTATTATATGACATGTGCAAAAAGCTCAGATAGAAAACCAAAAGGGAAGAACACACTCAATGTTTCTCAAGCTGAAAGAACTGAAGAAAAAATTCGAGCCTCTAGTTGCAATAGTGGGTTCCATGGGGAAAATATTAAACGACGCAGGAAGCATCAAAAGAAGATGGAAGGGATACACAGAGTCATTATAACAAAAAGAATTAGTCGATGTTCAACCATTTCAAGAGATGGCATATGATCAGGAACCGATGGTACTGAAGGAAGAAGTCCAAGCTGCTCTGAAGGCATTGGCGAAAAACAGGGCTCCAGGAGCTGGTGGAATATCAACTGAGATGTTTCAGCAAACAGATTCTGTGCTGGAAGTGCTCACTCGTCTATGCCAAGAAATATGGAAGATAGCTTCCTGGCCAAGTGACTGGAAGAGATCCATATTTATGCCTATTCCCAAGCAAGGTGATTCGACCGAATGTGGAAATTATAGAACAATATCATTAATATCACACACAAGCAAAATTTTGCTGAAGATCATTCAAAAATGGCTGCAGCAGTATATTGACAGGGAACTGCCAGAAATTCAGGCTGGTTTCAGAAGAGGACATGGAACCAGGGATATCACTGCTGGTGTCAGATGGATCCTGGCTGAAAGCAGAGAATACCAGAAGGATGTTTATCTGTGTTTTATTGACTATGCAAAGGCATTCAACTGTATGGATCATAACAAATTATGGATAACATTGCAAAGAATGGGAACTCCAGAACACTTAATTGTGCTCATGAGGAACCTTTAAATAGATCAAGACACAGTTTGGACAGAACAAGGGCGTACTGATTGGTTTAAAGTCAGGAAAGTGTGTGTCAGGGTTGTATTCTTTCACCACACCTATTCAATCCGTATGCCTAGCAAATAATACGAGAAGCTGGACCATATGAAAAGAACGGGGCATGAGGATTGGAGGAAGACTCATTAACAACCTGTGTTATGCGGATAACACAACCTTGCTTGCTGAAAGTGAAAATGATTTGAAGCACTTACTGATGAAGATCAAAGACCACAGCCTTCAGTATGGATTACACCTCAACTTAAAGAAAACAAAAATCCTCACAACTGGACCGATGAGCAACATCATGATAAACGGAGAAAAGATTGAAGTTGTCAAGGATTTCATTTTACTTGGATCCACAATCAACAGCCATGGAAGCAGCAGTCAAGAAATCAAAAGATGCATTGCATTGGGTAAATCTGCTGCAGAGGACCCCTTTAAAGTGTTGAAGAGCAAAGATGTCACCTTGAAGACTAAGGTGCGCCTGACCCAAGACATGGGTTATTTTCAATTGCATCGTATGCGTGTGAAAGCTGGACAATGAATAAGGAAGACCGAAGAAGAATTGACACCTTTGAATTGTGGCCTTGGTGAAGAATATTGAATGTACCATGGACTGCCAAAAGAATGAACAAATCTGTCTTGGAAGAAGTGCAGCCAGAATGCTCGTTAGAGGCAAGGATGGCGAGACTGTGTCTTACATACTTTGGACATGTTGTCAGGAGGGATCAATCCCTGGAGAAGGACATCATACTTGGCAGACTACAGGGAAGACCCTTAATGAATCGGATTGACAAAGTGGCTGCAACAATTAGCTCAAGCATAAATAACAACGATTGTAAGGGTGGCTCAGGACCAGGCAGTGTTTCGTTCTGTTGTGCATGGGGTTGCTATGAGTCAGAACTGACTGGACGGCACCGAACAACAACAACAAGTGAATTTCAGGGTATCATACCATTCAATAATTCCTTATTATTATTTGCTAGAAAATATACTTTTTTCTTGCTACCAAGAGAAGTTTTTATTTAAAATATATACGTTGTGGTGTTTTCACACTTGGCATCCCTCTTTTGTAAAATTTACTAGTTTGGTGTTTAGATTTGACTTGATATATGGTGCTCGTGCTTAGGGTTTTAATTAGGGTTTACATTTTTGGCCTCACCGCAGTTTTCTTAATTTCTTTATGATGTCATGTTTCTGCTTCCAGGCTTACGGAGTTCATATGCTAGTCAGCACAGCCAACTTGGGCAAGACCTTCGTTCAGTTGTGTCTCCTGACTTACACATCACTCCTATATATGAGGGGCGAACCTACTACAGTCCAGTGTACCGAAGCCCAAACCATGGAACTGTGGAGCTCCAAGGATCACAGACAGCCTTGTATCGCACAGGCTCAGGTGGGCATCAGCTGCCTGTTTCCTGATTTCATGGGCTCAATTATAAAAGGATTTTATGGAGACTCAGCTCCCTGTTAGAATGAAATCAAGTTGCCCATTTGGTTGTCAGATAAGCAGCTGTGACAACAGATCAATAAACAGTAAAACAGACTTTCGTTTAGTACCTATTTATAGGTGATAAATGGACATAATAATTGTACTGTTAATTCACAAATAAGTTTGTAAAGCCATAAATCTGACCCTCCTCAGGTTAGAAACATAGGAGATGTAGAAGGGAAAGCCTTTGTTGGGGTATTTCTTTGTAATTTTGTTGCTTGGAATGAGAATTTGGAGAAAATTCGTATATAAGTTACTTGGCTATCTTTTTAAATTTAACATGTATGTTGCTGGAGTATATTTGGCATTACCGCTTTTTAGATGTTTGATTTCCTCTGAATCCTTCAGTGTACAACGTGAAATCAGTATCCCTTGTGATGGACTCAAAAGTGTTACAGAATGTAGTTAGGGGATTTATGGAAACAGGAGGAGGCTAGTGCATCGCACCCTTGCACCTCCAACCCTCCCATTTATACCCACACTGTAATGACTGATAGAGCAGAGCTGTCGCCTGTGGCAGTGTGAGCTGCCATATTGTGCCACGGGGCTGGTTCACAGAGTCTCAAGGGACTGCTTCTTTCTAAAAATAATAATAAAAGAGGTAGTGCAGATTTATTAACATGCCTACACATGAGCTCCAGGTAGCAATGAAAATCCCCCAAAAGGCACAGCTTCCAGAGACATACCTCCCTGACCACCAGGAGGCAGAAGACCACGTTTGAATTGGTTCTTTGCCAAAATCCGACAGTGTGGTCCACTAAGAGATTTTCTTCTAATAGGTTGTATGTTCAATTTTTAGTAGATGTTAGTGAAGAAATATTTCATTTGTTCTTATGTTCCATAAATTGAAAATTTTCTTTAATGGGATTGATAAATGAATAATGCTGTTAAAGTCTTCTGATTATAAGAAGAATATGTATACAATCATTGGAGAGATACCTGTTGCAGTAAGTAATTAGGAAAGAATTGTTAAATACAGTGCATAGTACCTTTATATTTAGTATCATCCTATAATCTGAAGAAGTGGCCAGGGAAGAATTTTATGTATCGATCTTCTCTCTTGTAAAATAAATTTTCCAATGTTAGTAAGATCTACAGCTCTATAAATAAAACGTATATCAAAATAAGTAATTTCTGTATACTAAATGTTAAAAATTTGTTTCAATTATTTACAAATTTATGTGAACACTTTCATTTTTTATCACTAAAATGAAATAATGAAATTTCTCAGATGAGCTTATTTTCCTGTATTTTTATGCAGCTTAAAGTTACTGAATCTCAGTAAGGGTATTAAAACCTATTATATAAGCATTTTTGCTCTTTCCTGCTAATGCAATTGACATAAACATTATTATTGTATATTTAAAAAGTACCCTTTTTTAGTGTTAACATGCTAGATTTGTAAAATCTAAAAGTAACCCATTTAAATAATTGCTAAAAATTGTAATTCTTCTCAAAATTAAAAATGCGTTGCCTTTTAAAAGTATAGCTTTTTTTAAAATGTTGACTTTCCAGTAGGTGTTGGAAATCTGCAAAGGACGTCCAGCCAACGAAGTACCCTTACATACCAAAGAAATAATTATGCTCTAAACACAACAGCCACCTACGCCGAGCCCTACAGGCCGATCCAGTACCGAGTGCAAGAGTGCAATTATAACAGGCTTCAGCATGCAGCACCGGCTGATGATGGCACCACTCGATCCCCATCAATAGACAGTATTCAGAAAGACCCCAGGCAAGTACCAGTTCTGAACCTCCAGAATGCGGCAGTGTCACAGGAGCTAACCAGTACCTTCATTCTGACTTTTCTTTAAGAAGCCTCATCTATTATAGTATGAGTAACTCCTTACATCTAATACTTTCAGTTGTATGCCGGCTATGTAGGTCATTGAGGTTAATTTCATTTTAAAGATAGATTCCTTCTTTCAGTGCTTTAATAGTAGGCTAGAGAATGCACAGGTCTGTTTGAATATCTGCAGCATTCATCATTGAAATACTTCACCAAGGCGACTACCTGGGATAGCCTCTTTGTCTGAATTTCAGGAAAGATTTGAAAGGATCATTTTACCCTTTTCCCTTCTCCTGACTGACTTTTGGATAAGAGCTTCAGAAGATATATTTGATTGTTTTAAACTATGAAAGGCCAGTTTTGTGGACATTTTGAATTGTCTAGTTATATTGGTCAACTCTGTAGCTTTATTTTAACTGTCCTTTCAAAAGCTTGCTGCCATTTAGGAGAGATGGTTTACAAGACACTCTCGTATCTCATAAGCAAAAAATATTTGGCAAATTGTAGATGTTTCCTCCTTTTAATTTTGTTTGGCCATGTAGAGAACTTTTTTTTTAAGATAAGTCATGTTGTACTTGATTGGTTTTTGGAAAACTGGCCTTGTCTTTAATGAAAGTCATTTAAAATATTTAGGAAGTAAAGAGTTAGAAACTAAGAGAATTTTACTTTCTGAAAGAATGAAATTGTTACTAAATTTTAACCAGCTTCAGTGTTATTTTCCTGTATTTTTATAGCAAGATTTCACTTACTCCTTTCCCATGAATAGTTGTTTCACTAGAAAATTGTTATAATTATCAGTTCATTTTTAGCAACCTAGGCTTATTCTAATGATTATGAATTGAAAACATAAATGACGTTTTTGTCATTAAAACAGAATAAATGTATTTTAGAGAGTTGAATGGGAAACAGACTGCTTCACTAAAACCACTTCACCAATTCACTTTTTTGCCTAAAATGCTTTAAGTTTTCTGTATACATTCAACTCTGCTATTCCTTGTTTGCTATCTTTTTGTCATTTTAAAGATTTTTAAATAATTTGGCTAATGGTACCCCCAATATAATTAAATCAGAAGTATTGTTACATAATTTCCTTTTTTAAAATGACAAAAGTGTAGGACACCCAAATGGATGTAAAAATTTCCAGAAGGATTTTGAATTACAGGTAATTTAGACCATACCTGGGCTGAACCTGGAGAGAAAATAATAGCTACCCAGAAAAGCAGTGAAGTGTGATTAGAGCTTTGAGTTTAATACGTGTCCGTGAAGACTTCAGTTTTGACCTCTGATACGAGTTGATTCACTCTAAACAAGGATTTCATGTATGATAATATCCTTCAGCTATTCATAGTATGATAACTTCATAGTCTAATGCATAAAACTGTTATGGCTAGCTTTGATTATGTGAAACTTTAGTGATAATGAATTTCATAAGATGAATAAATGATTATTTTATAATAATAGGTACATTCATTCTAGCTGAAGGTGGCATCTGAGAGAATCTGAAGTTTGAATATTCAAACCAAAATTAAAAGTTACATGACAACTGTTACTTAATTTTTAGTTTTGAAAATAGCCTCTTTAATAGTTTCATTCACTTATAAACCTGCTTTTTTTATTATTAATGCTATATTATAATTAGCCTAAAAAATTCTTTTTAAGACTGATGAGGTCATTGTTCCTTATTATATTAAAAGAGAATCCAAGGGTTTTTTTTTTATCATTGTCTAATTTGGAAGCAAAATTTATTAGTAGTAAAAATGATACTGCTAAAAAGAGTAGCATAAAAGTATTTCCTTTGGACAGTGACAGTAACATGAAGAATGATCTCAGTCATGGTGTTTCTTTTGAGCAGGACTCAGTTTGTGACTTTCAACAGGATAACTTTATCACTCCTTTGACCTTTTTGCTGTCATCAAATATTTTGCTTCTACATATATTATAAAACCTACAGCACAACATTTATGTTACTGTTTTTGCTTTAAGGATCAGTTGTCTTTTAAAGAAATTAAAAAGAAGAAGAAAGACAATGTTTCATATTTATATTTACTATTTATAGTGCTCTTCACTTTTTCCTGTAAAGCCATGTTCCCACTTGAACTGTATCCCTTCAGCCTGAAGAACTTCCTTTAACCTTTTTTGTGTTGCAGGTCTGCTAGCAACAAATTTTCTCAGTTTTCATTATCTGAAAATATTTTTGTTTCACTGATTTTAAAAAGATTTTTTGCTAGATTTAAAATTCAGGGTCACTAGGTGTCTTTCTTTTTTCTCCTGGCATTTTAAAAGATGTCATTCACTGCATTCAGATCTCCATAATTTCTGATAAGAAACCAGCTAGCATTTTCGTCTGTCTTCCCATTATGTAATGTGTCTCCTCTGTGGCTGCTTTTTAGATTTTTCTCTTTATCTTAGGCTTTCAGCATTTAACCTGTTCTGGGTTCACTGAGATTCTTGGACAGTAGGTGTATGATTTTCACCAAAACTGAAAATTTTTCAACCATTTTTTTTCCCCCCATCCTAACCTCTTTCATCTCCTTCTGGGATTCCAATTAAATGTATGATAAACCACTTGGTATTATCCCACAGGTTTTTTTTCTGAAGTTTTATTCATTGATTTCTAACCTTTTTCTCTGTAATCTTCAGATTGGATGTATTTTTATTGACCTGTATTCACACTGGAAACCCTGGTGGCATAGTGGTTAAGCGCTATGGCTCCTAACCAAAGGGTCAGCAGTTGGAATCCACCAGGTGCTCCTTGGAAACTCTATGGGGCAGTTCTACTCTGTCCTATAGTGTCGCTATGAGTTGGAATCGGCTCGACAGCAGTGGGTTGGATTTCGGTTTTTTTAATATTCACATTTACTATACTTTCTTCTGCAGCCTTCAACCTGCTGTTAAGCCTATCCCATAATTTTTTTCTTTTTTTACTTCAGATACTTGATTCTTTTTTAATAGTTTTAATTTCTCTGATAAGAAGCCCCATGTGTTCATGTCTTATGCCCATCTTTTTCCTTGAAGTCTTTGAGCACATTTATAATAACCATTTTAAAGTCCTCCTACTAATTCCAACATCTAGATTGTCTCTGGGTCCATTGCTGATGGTTTCCTTTTTTTCTTATTTGGAAGTCAGATTATCCTGCTGCTTCTCACGTCTAGTATTTTTAAGTTATATTCTGACTGTTATAGATGATACATTGTAGGGACTTTGGATTATTCTCTCCTCCTTTAGGGTGCTGAGTTTTGTTCTGAGATAGTTAAATTACTGACAGATGCTTTGGATCCTGTCAAGGTTGGTTTTGTTCTTTGTTAGGCTATATCTATATTTATTGTTAGTCCTAGAACATGGCCCTTATTCAAAGCCGTTTTAGAGTCTTGACTAAATGCCTGAGGTGCTCAGCATGGTCCTCACTCTGACAGGGCTGATGTCAACATCACCCAGCGCTAGTATCTGTCCACCTCTCCATTTTGCAGCAGTTACTGTACTCTGGACCTGTACTTGTGCCATACACGAGTGCAGCCCAGCTCTCACCTGAAGGCCACGTTATTGTTGTTAGGTGCTGTCAAGTTGGTTCTGACTTATAGCAACCCCATGTACCACAGAACGAAGCACTGCATCATCCTCACAATCGTTCTTATGCCTGAGCCCATTGTTGCACCCATTGTGTCAGTCCATCTCGTTAAGGGTCTTCTTTTTCAATGACCTTCTACTTTACCAATGCAAAGGATGGGAGTTCCAGAAAACTTAATTGTGCTCATGAGGAACCTGTACCTAGATCAGGAGGCAGTTGTTTGGACAGAACAAGGGGATGCTGAGTGGTTTAAAGTCATGAAAGGTGTACGTCAGGGTTGTATCCTTTCACCATACGTATTCAATCTGTATGCTGAGCAGATAATCCAAGAAGCTGGGCTGTATGAAGAACAGGGCATCAGGATTGGCAGAAGACTTATTAACAACCTGCGTGATGCAGATGACACAACCTTTCTTGCTGAAAGTGAAGAGGATTTGAAGCACTTACTGATGAAGATCAAAGACCACAGCCTTCAGTATGGATTACACCTCAACTTAAAGAAAGCAAAAATCCTCACAACAGGACCAATGAGCAACATCATGATAAACGGAGAAAAGATTGAAGTTGTCAAGGATTTCATTTTACTTGGATCCAAAGTCAATGCCTATGGAAGCAGCAGCCAAGAAATCAAAAAATGCATTGCGTTGGGTAAATCTGCTGCAAAGGACCTCTTTAAAGTGTTGAAAAGCAAAGATGTCACCTTGAAGACTAAGGTATGCATGATGCAAGCCATGGTATTTTCAGTCGCATCATATGCATGTGAAAGCCGGACAGTGAATAAGGAAGACCAAAGAAGAGTTGACGCCTTTGAATTGTGGTGTTGGCAAAGAATATTGAATATACGATGGACTGCCAAAAGAATGAACAAATATGTCTCGGAAGAAGTACAACCAGAATGCTCCTTAGAAGCAAGGATGGTGAGACTGCATCTTAAATACTTTGGATGTGTTGTCAGGAGGGATCAGTCCCTGGAAAAGGACATCATGCTTGGTAAAGTACAGGGTCAGAGGAAAAGAGGAAGACCCTCAACAAGATGGATTAATACAGTGGCTGCAACAGTAGGCTTAAGCGTAACAACGATTGTAAGAATGGCGCAGGACTGGGCAGTGTTTCGTTCTCTTGTGTATAGGATCTCTATGAGTCAAAACTGACTCGACGGCACCTAACAACAACAACAACAACTACTGCTTTACGAAGGATGATGTCTTTCTCCAGGAACTGGTCCCTCTTGATAGCGCGTCCAAGATATGTGAGATGTAGCCTCACCATCCTTGCTCCTAAGGAGCATTCTGACTGTACTTGTTCCAAGACAGATTTGTTCGTTCTTTTGGCAGTCCGTAGTATATTCAATATTATTTGCAACACAATTCAAAGGTGTCAGTTCTTCCTCAGTCTTCCTTATTCATAGTAAAACTTTCACCTGCATATGAGGGGATTGAAAATACCATGGCTTGGGTCAGGTGTACCTTAGTCTTCAAGGTGACATCTTTGCTTTTCAACACTTTAAAGAGGTATTCTGCAGCAGATTTGCCTAGTGCAATGTGTCATTTGATTTCTTGACTGCTGCTTCCATGGCTGTTGACTGTGGATCCAAGTAAAACGAAATCCAGTCTTTTCTCCATTTATCATAATGTTGCTTATTGGTCCAGTCGTGAGGATTTTTGTCATCTTTATGTTGAGGTGTCATCCATATCGAAGGCTGTGGTCCTTGATCTTCATCAGTAAGTGCTTCAAGTCCTCTTCACTTTCAGCAAACACGTTGGTGTCATCTGAATAATGCAGGTTGTCTTCCTCCAATCCTCATGCTTCATTCTTCATATAGTTCAGCTTCTTGGATTATTTGCTCAGCATACAGATTGAATAAGTATGGTGAAAGGGTTACAGCCTTGATGCACACCTTTCCTGACTTTAAACCATGACACAGTATCACCCTGTTCTGTTCAAAGGACTGCCTCTTGCTCTATTTACAGGTTCCTCATGAGCACAATTAAATGCTCTGGAATCCCCGTTCTTTGAAATGTTATCCATAATTTGTTGTGATCCACACAGTAAAATGCCTTTGCATAGTCAATGAAACACAGGTAAACATCCTTCCAGTATTCTCTGCTTTCAGCCAGGATCCATCTGACATCAGCAGTGATATCCTTTGTTCCATGTCCTCTTCTGAATCCGACTTGAATTTCTGGCAGTTCCCTGTCGATACACTGCTGCAGCCGCTTTTGAATGACCTTCATCAAAATTTTACTTATATGTGATATAAATGATAAAAAAAAAAAGTGTTTGATAATTTTTGCATTCAGTGGCATCACCTTTCTCAGGCATAGGCATAAATATGAATCTCTTCCAGTTGGTTGACCAGGTAGCTGTCTTCCAAATTCCTTGGCATAGACGAGTGAACACTTGCAGCGCTGCATCTGTTTGTTGAAACATCTCAGTTGGTATTCCATCAGTTCCTGGAACCTTGCTTTTTGCCAATGCCTTCAGTGCAGCTCAGACTTCTTTTTTATCTCTTCCTTCAGTACCATCAGTTCCTGACCATATGTTACCTCCTGAAATGTTGGATGTCAATCAATTCCTTTTGGTATAGTGACCGTGTATATTCCTTCCGTCTTCTTTTGATGCTCCCTGTGTAGTTTAATATTTTTCCTGTAGAATCCTTAAATATTGCAACTCAAAGCTTGAATTCTTTCTTCAGTTCTTTCACTTGAGAAATGCCAAGCCCATTCTTCCCTTTTGGTTTTCTAACTCCAGGTCTTTGCACATGTCATTATAATACTCTACTTTGTCTTCTTGAGCCACCCTTTAAATCTTCTGCACAGCTCTTTTACTTCATCGTTTCGTCCTTTCACTTTAGCTACACAGTGTTCAAGAGCAAGTTTCAGAGCCTTTTCTGACATCCATTTTGCTCTTTTCTTTCTTTCCTGTCTTTTTAATGACCTCTTTCTTTCTTCATGTATAATGCCCTTGATGTCATTCCACAACTCATCTGGTCTTCGGTCATTAGTGCTCAGTGCGTCAAATCTATTCTTGAGATGGTCTCTAAATTCAGGTGGGATATAGTCAAAGTCGTACTTTCGCTCTCTCGGACTTGTAATTTTCTTCAGCTTCAACTTGAACTTCCCTATGAGCAATTGATGGTCTGTTCCACACTCAGCTCTTGGCCTTGTTCTGACTGATATTGAGCTTTTCAATTGTCTGTTTCCACAGATATAGTTGATTTGATTCCTGTGTATCCCATCTGGCAGGTCCATGTGTATGGTCAGAGTTTATGTTGGTGAAAAAAGGTATTTGCAATGAAGAAGTCATTGGTCTTGCAAAATTCTGTTACACGATCGTTTCTATCACCAAGGCCATATTTTCCGACTACCAATCCTTTGTTTCCATACCAGTAATTATCAATGCATTCGAATTACATGTTTGATCAATTTCAGATTGCAGGAGTTGGTAAAAATCTTCAGTTTCTTCATCTTCGACCTTAGTGTTTGGTGTATAAGTTTGAATAATAGTCATATTAACTGGTCTTCCTTGTAGGCATGTGGATATTACCTGTCAGCGACAGTGTTGTATTTCAGGTTGGATCTGGAAATGTTCCTTTTGATGATGTATGCACTGCCATTCCTCTTCAAGTTGTCATTCCAGTATAGTAGACCGTGGGATTGTCTGATTCAAAATGGCCAGTCCAATCCATTTCAGCTCACTAATGCTTTTTTTTAATGCCTAGGACATTGATGTTTATGCATTCCATTTCATTTTTGATGATTTCTAATTTTCCTTGATTCATACTTCGTACATTTCACGTTTATGTTATTAGTGGATGTTTGCAGCTGTTTCTTCTCATTTTGAGTCAGGCCACATCAGCAAATGAAGGTCCTGAAAGCTTGACTGCATCTACATCACTAAGGTCAACTCTATGCCCTGGTGGTATAGTGGTTAAGAGCTCCCCTGCTAATCAAAAGGTTGGCAATTCAAATCTACCAGCTACTCCTTGGAAATCCTATGAGGCAGTTCTGCTCTGTTCTGTAGGGTCGCTATGAGTCGGAACCAACTCTTCGGTGCATAACAACAACTACTTTGAGAAGGCAACTCTTCCCCAGTTGTATTTTGAGTGCCTTCTAACCTGAGGGGTTCATCTTCCAGTAGCATATCAGGCAGTGTTCCACTGCTATTCATATGGTTTTCACTGGCTAATTCTTTTCAGAAGTAGACCGCCGGGTCCTTCTTCCTAGTCTGTCTTAGTCTAGAAGCTTCACTGAAACCTGTCCACCATGGGTGACCCTGCTAGTATTTGAATACCGGTGGCATAGCTTCCAGCATCATAGCAACACACAAGCTCCCACAGTATGACAAACTGACAGATGCGTGGGGGTGGGCCACATAGACTTCTGTAATTCCCTCTGCATAGCTGCCTTTTCTGCCATACCCTGCTCCACAAATTCCAAAGAGCTCAACATCCCCAAATTCCAGTCTCTCCGTCCTCACCCCACTAAGTCCTTCATGCCCTCCTTGGGTTCAGTTGACTCTACAGGAAAGTGCCTCCAGACAGAAAGCCAGGTAAATATGTGGCCCCTTGGGTGTTTCCTTCCTCTCAAAGATTACATTCAGTGCCTGTGAACAGTTTCCTCATGCATTTTGCCCAGTTTCGTACTTTTTTATGGTGGGAAGGTAAGATCACTACTAATTACTCTATTGTGACTGGAAACAGAAGTCTGGGCCTAGATTTTAATAAAGCAAATCGTGGCAGGCTTTGATGCCACCCAGCCAGCCTATAAATTGATAGCAGTGATTCCTGAGAAAATTTCTTCTGTGAACTCAAAGTTAGAGCTGTTGCCAACCAAGCCTAATTGTCTATCTCCAAGTGGAGCCCACCTTTTGCTTTGCCGGGCCCTTATGACATCCAGGGATGTCAGAAAATCTTGACTATCACTATGCCATTTAAAGGGGACAAAAATGTATATTTGTAATGGTAGTGAGTCATCAAGGAAAAGTTAAATCACACTTAATTATGGAATAGAATTGTGGAATAGGTTTTAGACTGATTTTCAGCAGAAGTGGTTAATGTGGTCTCAGAGCATAAAAGGAAAACTATTCCAAAGAATGCCTCTATTTTAAATAGTTCATTTCTCAGGAATGGTAAAAATTAGTAAAACATCTGTATCATAATTCAACGTTTTTTAAATATTTTAATACCTATCATCAGATTTAATCATCGTAACCAACCTGTGAAGAAGGTAGAAATGAGTTTTATTTTTTCTGTTTTACAGATGGGGCAACTGGAGCTCCAAATAATTAACTCATTTTCAAAATCACATAATAATTGACAAAGCTAAGACTTAAAGCCAGGCAGTCTAACTCCAAATCCTGTGCTTTTTCTGCTGTGCAGTTTTGCCTCTCAACATTTGCTGTATTCTTGATGTTTGTTAATGATTTTATCATCCAGTTTATTGATCACCTGGCTGCTATGCAAAGAATGGTTTTGAGAGCAGGAGTGATATTGGAGGCTGAGAGAACATAGATTAAGCTATTAGGGTGATCCAGTTTGATGAAGAAAATGAAGAGATTTGGTTAGTGTTAAATATTTTTGAGATAACCAACATTGTTTGCTGATGGATTGGATGAGGAGGATAAGAGAAAGAGAGAAATCAAGGATGACGATTTTGTTTCAAGTCACTCTGTGGACTACAGTGTGAATAGTTTGCTTGCCACCTGTCTTTTCTGATTCTAGTACGTTCTCTTACTTAGCCACCAGAGTTATCTTCCCAAATAAATGTGGTCATTTTAACACTCTCTCACTTTCCTGCTTCACAACCTCCATTAGCTTTCTGTTCTTTGTATGTAGGGATAACACATAAACGAGCTGGGGTTTCACTAACCTCCACCACTGAATGACTAATCCCAGAGTCCTTATCTCTATCTAATGGTGTTTTGATAGTTTCTGTTTAATGGGACAACAGTAAAGGTAAATGAGGCAATGCATGGAAAGCTCCTGACGCAGTGCCTGATGTGGAATAAACTCAATAAACAGTAACTCAGCTGAGCTTGGCATACAAGACCCTACACATACAAGCTTGTCAATTCATTGTTTGTATCCACACCATATAGTTTGGAGCCTAGTAAAGATTCATTAAATATTTGTTCAAATGGGTGGTTTATATATGTGTGTGCAGGTATATGATGACCTGCCCCTTTGCAGTGGGCTAGAAACACCTGAAGCTTCCTCAGACCAAGAGAAACTCTGGGACTTCAAAAACAGAGCAGTAGAAATTACCACTGGGTTGTTAATTTTAGAGTTGTTTTTTAAAAGTTTTTAATTCAGTTTTTGATTAACAGTTAACTTTATCCTGTAATCAAGGTTTATAAATTTGTTGTTTTTGAACCATTTGCTAAGAAACATCTTCACGTCATATAAGCATAAATTCACATTTAACAAGTATTCCAAACAGTGGGCCAATATACTGACCTTAGAAAATTCTGACATGCAGTGCAACCTGAAAAAAGTCTATATGTGCAGTATGATTGTATACTCTTTACACAAGAAATGGTATAGCATAGTGGTTGAGGACACAGACTCTGAAGGCAGGCTGCTTGAGTTCAAATCTTGCTCTGCATTCATTAGCCCTGTTACTTTAGGAAAGTCACGTCTCTGCCTAAACTTCCAAATTTGTAGTTGCTGTAAGAATAAATTAATTATGTCATACACATAAAGCTGGAATAGTATCTGGCACAGAATAGGTGCTCATGAAATACTCAGTGCTATTTGTTAATAATCCAATTTTATAATTCTGTACACTTATATGTGCACATGCTTGCACACATATGTAGGAAAGAGACCAGTGGGAAAAGTCAGCTGTGGTTTTCTCTGGATGTAGGATTACTAGTAAAATGTATCTTTCTTTTTTATAATTTTCTATTTCTGTGTTTCATAATAAAAAGCAGCCAAAAATATTATGTTTTTCAAAAATCATTGGGTACACAGTGTTTGAGATTTCTAGGCTGATGTTAGCTTTGTCTATTCCTACCACCCCATCTTTCTGTATCATCAGGCATGACATCTTACTTAGCCAAAGTACATTTGTTTACCTGTGCCTTGCATCTGCAAATGTCTTACATAGGTGGAAAGGCATAAAAATAGAATCAGGAGGAGGAAAACTAGAATGGAAAAGTTACTCATATTAAGAGTTTCTTTGTTCCCCCGAATTTCTTTCTGCGTGTCATGATTTCTTTAAGGTGATAAGCATCTGGGACTCTACATATGTTCATCAGGGGGAAAAGCCATATTTTTTTTATATATGGATATTTAGAACTTCCAATTTTTGTCTCAGCCGAGCTGTTTTCCTATGACAAATGTTTTGTTCAGTGTAGTCAATTAAAACCTGGAGCCTTCCTTTTTGAAGCCCTGTTTTTCTCGTGCAGGGAGTTTGCCTGGCGTGATCCTGAGCTGCCTGAAGTCATTCACATGCTGCAGCACCAGTTCCCGTCAGTACAGGCAAATGCGGCAGCCTACCTGCAACACCTGTGCTTCGGTGACAACAAAGTGAAGATGGAGGTACAGGACCCAGCACCTAGATGACTCGGGAGATAGTGCCTTCTCACTTAGCAGCCATGTGCCTAAGAAAGTGCCAGATGCAATGCATGGGCTTTTTAAGGACATACTTTGATACTTCTTACCTATGCATTTCAGTATTTCTCAGGGAAAACTAGAATGAGTATATTTCTTGGAGTGCTTTTAGCATTTTCAAATCATGTGTCTACTTCATTAGCTTATTTATAAAACATGAAACAACAATCAATTTAACCTGCATTTTAAAAGAATTTTTGAAAAATCTGTTAGATAAAAACTATAGTATGCATTTAACTAGAGAGCTCATGTATTTTATGAGATTGTGGTCAAGGTTGGTGCCCACATACAATTTAATAAAGTTACAGGGGATTGATTTATAACCGTTATTAATAACCATTATTAATATGAAACATACGAGAATTTTTTTCAGATTTTTTTTTGGCATTTATAGAAACACAGTGAGTCATTGGTTATTGACTAGGGTTTTACAACATGAAATTTCTTTTAATGTATTAGGCCTTTTTTCCTCCTGCAGTGTCATATCGAACTGACGTGTTTTTAATCAACTTTATGTAAAGCACCATACCCATAAAGATAGATGAAGTAAATAAAGCCCAGAAGTAATTCACTAATGAATTGACAAGTGGAAGAAAATTTAGAGTAGCCTAGAAAACCAATTCTAGAAATTAAATGACCTCAGTCAAAAAGTCTTTTGTATGTTGCCCCTGGGCCTATATACAGCTTTGTTGTGTTTGTATAATTGGTCATTGCATTCTGGTGTGAAAGCGTAAATCCCCCATGTGTGTTTAGAGGGTGCTGCTTGCATGTGGACATTCATCCACTGAGGTCTCTTACTTTTAAACCATGAACTCAGGAAAGGAGCATCACCTTGGAGCATCTTCTCAAATTTATAAAAGATGTGTTATTTAAAATTTTAAAGTGGCCTTTTGAAATGATCTGCAGTTACCATTTCCCTTGATCTTTCCGTAACAGCCTTTTGTTTGATCCCTGATTAATCACCCAACACTTAGGCCTTATACGTAATATTTTTTGTTCTAGGTGTGTAGGTTAGGAGGGATCAAGCATCTGGTTGACCTTTTGGACCACAGAGTTTTAGAAGTTCAGAAGAATGCTTGTGGTGCTCTCCGAAACCTTGTTTTTGGCAAGTCCACAGATGAAAATAAAATAGCAATGAAGAATGTTGGTGGTATACCTGCCTTGTTGCGACTGTTGAGAAAATCCATTGATGCAGAAGTAAGGGAGCTTGTTACAGGTAGGTATAGAATGTCATCTTGTTCTGGAGGAACTGTTGAAAACAATCTAGAATATACCCTTGGGTAGTGGCCTTGTCAGGGAGTGGCAGGTTCTACCTATGGATGATGATGCTCGGAACTGTGATGAAGGTTAATTATAATTTAATGATTCAGAAGGTACTTAATAGTGCTACAGTCATCTCTATCAGAATCAGTTATTGTACTAATGTATAAGTATCAGCTAAGAGAGATGTCTTATTCATGGAGGGCTGAATAATCTGTTATGCATTCTGTGGTAAATCAACTTGTTTTAAATAGACTGGCTCTCCTTTATTATGAAAATAAAATGTGGCTACCCCCTACTTCAGTTCAGCCAGTATCTGAGTGCCTGTTTGTATTCCCAGACACTTTCCTAGGCACTGGTGATACAAAGAAGAATAAAACCCAGGCCCTGCCCTTGAGTAGCACTCAGGCTAGGGAGGAACGCAAGTGGTCTGTGAATTTCAGTGGCAAGTGCTGTGACTCAGCAGGAGTTGAGTTGGGAACACAGAGGATGGGGAGGGATGTCCCCTGGTCCGTGTGAAACCAGAGCTGTCCTAAAGGATGAGGAAGCATTGGTCAAGTAAGCAGGGGAGAGATTTCCAATCCCAAGCAGAGGCTCAGAGCCAGCATGGTATGTGGGGTAGGAGCTCTGAGCAGGGAAGAGGGAGAGCTGCTATGGCATAAATCTTACTGGAGGGAAACAAGGCTGGAGAGAGATGCAGGCCTAGTTTGTGGAACTTTCATGAAGAACTTAATTGTGTCCCACATGCAATAGAGTGTCATTGTAGGGCATGACGTGGCCAGTTTGCGCTTTTAAATGCATCCTTCCAGCAGTCAGCAGGATAGATGATTGACTTGCAGGGGACAGGCTTAGGGTCTGAGAGGCCTATGAGGAGGTCAGTATTCTGGAGATAACACTTGATCTGTGTCAATGATAGAAAGGAGGGGGTGGAGCTGGCAAAAAGGAAACACATTAGAGAAACAGGGCATGATGAGCAAATGTGGGGAATGAGAGACAAAGAAGAATTGAGTGATGCCTTCTCTTGAGAGACTCTGAACATCGTTGTACCAGCTGGGTTCTGAGTACTCGATGTTGCGATGAAAGAACAATTCCACGGGAGGGTGAATTAATGACAGGATTGTTTGTAATAGAAATTAGGGGGAAAAAAATCTAAGTATTCATTGACATAAGAATGGTTAAATAAATTTTAGCACATTCACACAGTGAAACCATATGATATAGATATATAGCAATGTCAGAATAATCTCAAAAAACATTTGCAGAATGGTCGATGTAGCATAATACCATGTTACATACACCTGCAATAAAGTTAGATATTTTAATTAGAATGATGGAAAGTAGATTCAGGATAGTGGGATGAAGGGAAATGGGATTGGGGGGCATAATCTACCTCTTTAAAGAGAAATCTGAAACAAATAAAGCATATTTTCAATATTTGACAAAGTTGGATGTGAATACTTATGTGTTTGAAATATTTAATTGGAAACTTTTTAAACATTTCTGTGAAATTAATCCCATTTTCCAGTGGCTTCCACTATGAAATCAGAGCTGTTGGTTCTGTCAGATATAATTCAGTAATGCTTGGAAAGTGGCAAACTATTATAAATCTAATATTTAAGGGAAAATTAGCTTTCTCATAAGGCATTGTAAAATATAGCATTAATATTATCCTGTATGCCAAATAAGGTATGAAATTTAAGTACTAAAAATGGAGTAGACGTTACCGATAACCTTAAACTCTGGAATGGACTGTCTGCTTTAATGTATTTTGAAAATTAATGCCATAATACTTCTAAATTACATCCAAGTTAAAGCTTCATCATATTGATTTATTGTATATACTCAGGTTTTCTAAAAAGTCACCCTCTCACACGAAAAAATAATTTAAATATGTATATATACATATGCATATGGACATATGTATTAATTAAGTGGAAATTAGAACAAGCTAAATAGAGCTAAGGAAGAAGAAGAATGCGGATATGTCCATCATAGAAGTCAGCACAGTTACAGTGATTACATCCGTGGTGATTTACCCTAAACTCACTTGTATCAAAGGCATTGAGGAAACAAAGTTATTTGTAGTGTATGAGTGCTTTCTTTGACCTTTCTCTTCCCCTCACTTTGAACTTACTGTGTAATGTCCTAGTATCTTCTCACATTAACAAACCTGTTCAGCCAATAAAGCTGTGGAATCTGTGCATGACTTCCCCAAGGAGGGATCAGCAGTGATCCAGGGACAGCCTGCTGTTAGGAGCACAGCTTCTACTCAAATTCCGTTCTCTCTTGATTAACTGGCCAGAGTTATCATGACTGGGTTCTCAATCCCCTGAGTAATGTGCAGCTTTTTTCTGTTCTTCTCACAGTAGGAATAAGTCTCTTCTGGATTTTTGTTACTGAGGTTTCTCCCTGAGAGAAACTGTTCTGGTTTTTTCCTGAGATGGGCTCAAGAAATTTGCAAGGTTTATTGACAGTGGGAAGAAAAATGCATGGACATTATGCAATTTCTCTTATATATGAAAGTATATCAAATTCAAGTAGAGCCAGACTTTACTATTAAGGACGCTTCCATACTAATTTACCTGGGTCATGCCCTAGGTATGAGTGCTAATTTAGATGCTTCCCTCCATACTTCATCACTTCTGTGTGGATACAGTGCTAGTTGCTGAGAACACAAGGTGTATTAGGATATAGACCCTGGCCTTCAAGGGAGGATGTCAGTGTTACCTAATTCAAAAAGTGTTATTTCTCTAAAAATGGTATTGCTTCCCATGTAAAACTAGCAATAATCTCTGATCTTTCTTTTTTGGAAACACCTGCTAGCAGCTTTTAGGCTTTATGAAGAATTTTTCAGTCATACTTGTATGGTAGGGGAAATGAAGACTTGATTTGTAGCTATATACTTTTACTCCTAATAATTATGAGATGTTCTCTTCAAAAGTAATATTTGCTTCGGAATGGGAGTGGGCAGTGTGTAAACACGTCACTCTATTGCCATATGTTAAGGAGATGGATCAGAGGACTGCCAGAGTGAGTTTCTAGCTCTGAAATTCTGTGTTGGCCTGAGTTCGATTTGTATATAAACCTTGTATAGCCAATATGAAACTATCAAGCATAGTTGCATCTGACTGTGTGTGTGTTGTATGTACACATGTATTTATAGGCCAAGATTTACAGAAACACCAAAATTATTTATTCAGATTTCTCAGTCCTAAAATTTAATGGTACCAACATTCATTGATGTTCCTAATATCTTAAGAATGACTGATCTCTGATATGTAATAAAGTGTGAAAAACATCAACTGTTCCTCAAGTCAGATACTCAAAAACTATCATTCAGACTTAGAATTTCAGGGTTAGAGGATACCTCAAAATTCATTTTGCCCAATCAGCTACCCAGTACATGAGTCCCTGTACAGCTTCCATACAAAGTGGTTACATCATGTGTTTGAACCCAGAGGAACAGGGAGCTCGCTACTTCATGGTGTTAAGGCTTAGCAACAGGGTTTTACAGAAAACAGCAAGAAGACAATGGCATGACATGAAAAGGCAAGAAATATAAACCCTCAGAAACTCATTTTTGCCTGGGAATGGTGCTATAAGAGAAGACCAGTTCAGCCCTAGATCCAGCCTCTGGGACCCCTCCTAGTCAGGAAAGCATGCCCAGGCTGAACCATCCTCATTAAAGCACATCTCCTCCAAAGATGGGCAGCAGGGGCTGTGTGGCTTATTATCCAGCATTCCCTGTCAGCTGCCCATCTCTTACAATCCCCTTTGAAAACGTTTCCCATCTAAATTTCAGAGCTCAGTCAGTGTCTGACCACAAATACCATGGGCTTCACCAAGTTTGCACAATGCTTGTCCTTTGTAGGCGTGGCCTAAGAGTTCTTCCATGAAGATTGTAGTCAACTTAGGATCATGAAGTGTTAAAGCACAATGAACTATCATATTCAAAATATTTTATAAGTTAAAAAAATTACTATTCCCTGAAAGCTAGGTATTCTATTATTCTTAATGTTAAGTAATTCAACCCAGTTATTAATCCAAAGTCTTTATTTTCGAGTACTTTTGTTTCAATTTGACAATTTTTACTGTACTTACGCAAAGAAATTTTAGCTATTCTTTTTAGAAAAGATACTTTGCCTTTGCTTTAAATGTAATAACTGCTTAGGGTCTGTATTTTTGGCCACATCTTTATTTTCAGGGGGAAAAAAAAAAACTTGCCATTGCCAAGTGTATATTCCCAAGACAGTATGGCTGTCATTATTAATTAAAATAGTTCTCTGGTATGTAACATGATTCTTGTGTTTTCTTCATTCTGTTGAACATTTTCCAGGTTGAAGCCTAATGAGCTTTTCTTTTGGTAATAGCTTGATCTACGTGGGTGCTTCGGGTTTGGCTTTGTTTTGTTTTTTGTTTTTTTAATTCCAAAGGTATTTCTTGCCTTTATTGTGCTTAAACTTAAAAGCTGGATAAAGTATGGTCACTCCCAAGTTGGGGTATACAATAAATGTTTGCAAGGCCACAAACTAGAGATGGAAAGCAGGAACACCTTGTCACTAAAGAAGATACGTTGAACTCATTTGCTCAAGGTAGTTAAATAGTATTTCTAAAGTGGGAAATATGAGTTTCATGTTATTGAGCATCCTGAAAGCATCATTTTAAAAAATTATAGAGATTGGAGATACTGCCCAGAATTTCAAGGCTTGCCTTCTAATGCACCACATGTCTCCAAACCATCACACTTCTACCATCCTCAATTAACACTGGTGTGAAATACCAAAAAGTAGCCTTTCTTCTTTAATAGTAGACTTTGTTCTAATAACTGCTATAGTCACAATCCTTCCAACTTAGCAAGTGATCATTCATCCATATGGTGAAGTAAAGTATTTCCACACTGTTTATTTTGAAATTTTTGGGTGCCAGCAGTGAATTCCAGATACTATACAGAACACGAAATTAGGCATATTCCCTGCCTAGCCATTAGTTTCATATTTCCAATTAGACAGTAAATTACTGAGAAAACAATAGTTGTGCACTAAGGAGGGGTAGATGAACCAGGATAAAGTTTAGCAAACCAGCAGAACATTCTGGCAAGAATTGGTCTTAGATATTATGATGGGCAGGAGTTTGGTGGCCCTGCATTCAGCCTATTGGACTATATGTGCCATTACAGGATGAAATAATACTAAACATGTCCCTCTGGCTTAATTAATATGCCTCACAAATGGGATTTTCTGGGCCACTGGAGTTGTCAGGAGCAGCATGGATAGTTTTCAGAAATCTAGCAGCTCTCCTCCCAGTTCCCAGCCTAGTCAGTAAGGAGCCTTATCACTTGGTGCACTTTATAAAACAATAACATCGGACACAGTCTCTTTCATTCTCACAATCTCATTTAGTGAACATTTCAAACCATAAAAATTGATAATGAGAAATAAAATGACAAAAGTTTTAATGGTTATAAGACAAATGGTTTATTTTAAGTGGACCAATTTTTAATTCATAGTCACAGAAGTTTTAACTGGAAAGGGCATTGAGAGACCTATTGTGCCCCTCATACATTAGAAACTGGGGACCAGAGTGTTGACCGTCAAGTCTTGAGGTCAGTCTCCTGACATGACACAGGTGTTCTTCCCTCCTTGCTCTTGCCTCTGTCCTACCCTGGTCTTTCCCCAGGCCACCAGGGAATGCTAAACAGGAAGAGAATCTGGGGTGCACATGCCCATTTTCAAATGTCATTTCCATGTGTGTGTGTTGCCACCAAAAAGGAAAAAGGGGCAGGACCCAAAATACCTTTGGTCTCTGAATTTCACCGGGATGTATAGCAAATATCCTTGAACTTTGCCACTAGCCCAGTCACATCAAACTGATGATCAGGTATAATCATAAAGCTTCAGTTTGCTTAGAAAACCCGTGAAATGTGTTTTAGTTTTGTGAGTATTTCAAGATTTATAGTCTTGACCATGAAAAGATTCAACCTTATTAAGTGGGCTATGGACCTTATATTTTGAGGTGTTTGCTTCTGAACGTCAAGCAAAACAAGGCAGTCAAGAGGGGGGAGACTGTGAGGAGGCCACGTGCAGAGCTCGGTTGTCCACCACCTGTAACAGGGATATATTGGGGCATATGAAGAAAACCTAAAAACAAGATTCCTAGAAGACCTCAGGCCAGGTCCCTCAAACACTCTGCAGTTCCTGTGTCTGTCTGATTTCTCACAGCTTGAGATTGCTGGGCACTTTTGCCTTTAAGTTTCTGCTAGTACCAGATAACTAGGTTGAAGACAAGGCAGTTACAAGTGAATGAGTGAGTTCTTGGAACATATAAAAGCCAGCTGTGAATATGTAACTTCAGTGACTTTTTCTCAGGTAAATCTCTATGATAGTGTCAGTGGCCTAATTCTGTGTCAGAGGCTGAAGTAACCTGAAAAGCAACAACGGTGGTGGAACCGCTGCCCACACTGCCATCCTCTGCCCCTCTTCATGGAGATTGGATCAGAAGGATTCTCTGAGGAGGATTTCCTTTTATGCAACCTCTTCCGTTTTACAAACGCTCCTCTAACAAAAGGAACCAACGTTTCCATTGCTTGCAGGCGATTCCCAGTCAGCATTCTGAATCGTAAACTTACTTCCTGTGGAAATGCCTTTCCAGGGAACTTAGGACTATATGACTAATTATGCCATTGATCCTCTTAACATTACCATGAAGATTTAGAATTACCTAGAATAAAGAAAAATATGTTGAGATGCAAATGCAGTTCTGCAAATGGCTCTCTAGAAATTGATGGTTCTTTTCATAGATCTTGTGATCCACCTTCTTTGTTCCTGAAAAATCACAGAAAAACACTGTAACCCTTATGTTCTCTAAAGACACTGAAGATGTACCATTCGTGTCCTTCCTCCTAGGGATAAGCTTAAACAGCAGGAGTGAACCCCTTCCAAATGAGTATGTAGGCTGGGACCCAGGCCTTCGGTTCTACACAGCCCCCTGCTGGGCAGCCTTCTTCCTTCAATTACCTCAGCACTACTGGTGAAATCAGTGATGGTGACCACTTTGACCGAGGCTGGGCTTGAGTGAACTTCTTCCTTGCTGATATGAATTAAGCAGGCTCCTGGTGATCTGCTTCCATAAGGTCACAGCCTTAAAAATTCTATAGAGCAGTTCTACTCTGCACACGTGGGGTCGCCATAAATCAGAAAAGACTGGGCGGCAACTAACAATAACAACAAATGTGCAAGGAACCTCAGGGAGCACCCAGGTGGACAAGGCTGCGACAGGCCTCCCTGCAAGACCTGGCCACCTGCTCTCCACCACCTAGGAGGCCAGCCGTCCCCCAGCAGGGAATGCGGCAGAAGGGCAAGAAGAAGAAAATAGGCCTGTAGGCCAGGAGCAAGGCTGCATGTACAGCTGCGCTGGAGTCACTGCACGTGTTGGGAGCCTCTGCTGAGATGGTGGCGTCTTATGACCCTGGTAATGGCCATGCACCAACGTTACTGCCTTCCTCAGAGTTTATATAGAGAAGGGCCTTCTTTAATTAAGGCAGTGCCTTTCTCCCACTCTCATAATAATTGCCATCCCACTATTGCAGTTCCACTTCAGTTTTGTGTTAGGCTCACAGCATTCCCATCCTGGCGGAAAGCTTTGAAGAAAACATTTTTTATTACACTGCTCTCTTTGCACTACCCCTTAACTTCCTCATTTCTGTTAACAATACCATATTTTCACACACATGTCGAACTGTTGGCTCAGCTTAGTGTTACCCTGGGTTTACATTAGACTCCCAGTTCTTATCAAAAGCACTCCCTCTTCCTTTTTGCCTTCCCATCCCCTCCTTACTCCTTCAGGTCCTCATCACTTTCCTCCTAAACTATTGTCCTGGTCCATCAAACTGGCCCTCATCCCTGGGACCATACCTGTCCCTGCATTTCAAACTTCCCTACCTGCTGGTCCAAATGTGCAGTTCCTGTCCCCCACTTCAAGGCCAGCCCTGACCTTCAGCCTCTGCCACTCCTGCCATTCCCTTAGGGCCACAGACCATGTGGAAAGGCTTGCTCCCTACCCAGCCTGCTTCTCCCTAGTCTTTGCTCTTCAAACTGCAGTTCTACTGAACAGAAGTTCCCGCGCTCTGAAACAAGCATACAGGGAGGTAGCGTGGTGTCGTGGAGTGAGTGTGGCCTTTTAAGCCAGATGTACTTGTTTCCTTCCAGCACTGTGGTCCCAGGCAAATTATTTCTTCAAGTACCGGTTTCCTGTTACAAACAGTACCTGCTTGTTGTTGTTTTTGTGAGGATATATATGGAGTGCCTGGCACATGGTACAAGTGAGCCATGATTACTGCTCTCCCTACTCTTGAGACACTTTATCATAGCTGCCTTGTGTTGTAACTATTGGTGATAAGGCCTTCTGAGAGCAGAGGTCTTACCTATCTGTCTTTCTCCGAATCTGCATAGAATGAACAAGTGTCTACACCAGCGTTGTCCAATAGAGATATGATGTGAGCCATATAGGTAATTCTAAATTTTCTAGTAGCCACATGAAAAAAAGGAAAAAGGAACAGTTGAAATTTACTTTAGTATTATTTTATTTAAATCAGTATATCTAAAATATTTCAGCTTGTAATCAATATGAAAGTTATTGAGACATTTTACCTGATTTTTTTTTGGACCACATCTTTGTAATCCAGTATATATTTTATATTTATAGCACGTCTCAATTTGGACTAGCCACACTTCAAGTGCTCATGTGGCTGATGGTTACTCTGTTGGACACCAGAGGTCTATACTATGCTTGGGTATACATAATGTGTATCTAAAAGGTATGAGGTGCAGAGCTGTAACCTTGGATAGAGGTAATAGCAGGGATGCAGGTGGCCATATACTGACAGGATATGGTAGCCCTAGCATCTTGCTAATACTATCTTCCCGAAAAAAAGCCACAGACATGAATAAAAATCCTACTGAGGGTGAGGCCCACTTTCCTACCTTACAACAGATCGTGGTTTTACCAGACACGCACACACCCTGGCCCTTGTATGCCATCTACAGCCTTGATGTTTATATTTTCACTATTAATCAAATACTTCTATACCCACTTATCAAGAATGCTTGCAGGGTGGGTATACATGACACCAACCTGTCCCAACAAGCCCGTAGATGCAGAATTGCCAGGAAAGATCACCATGTATACCCATGGAGTGCTCTTGACCCCAGAGGGCTGAAGCATCGTCATGACAGCTGGCTTGTCCTGATACTTATTCTGCAGCGGGAACTCTGGGGCCAAGACCTCTTCATCTGTTGTCTTGCTTATTAGCCTTCACATCCCTAAGGCTTGGCTAGTTTTTTTATCCCATGGACATCTTCTGAAAGAGCGTGACTGAAATATGAACATTAAGGATAGACACTGAGAATAAAGTTAACTCATAAAAGAAAATGCCAGGGACATGTTCAGTGGTGACATTTCTAATGCACTGGTACTTTGTGACTATTTTTTTTTTCCTTTTCGCAGTGTTCACACACGCTCATTTTTTTATAATTAGGGAAATAGGGCATAAATTGAATGCTATAGAGAAATGAAAGAAAAGCAATTGTGTGTTTATGTTGTGTGTGTTTATGCTTACATTGTATATTTCCGCTGCCAGCAAAATCACATTTTCCAAATGTCATTTGGTTGGTTTTAACATCCTTTAATAAATACATTTTCAAATAGTTGCTATTATTTAATTAATCAGTAAAATCAGCTTCTAATTTGGGTATAAAATTATCAGTTGGCCATTAGAATAGCTATAAAGCTAGTTTTAAACATGAGCTGTTTCAGAATGCTGCAGCATAGGATTTATGTGAAATGGTATTTTAATTACTTTATTCATTCTTTGTGGAGAAAATGAACTTTAATCTCTCATGGCAGTATTTCATTGTAATTATTGGTTTTCATAATTATGTGTACCTTTTTCCCGTGGCAGGGAATAAGCACTGTTTTCTACAGTAATATGCATGGGTTTCCCTAATATTGTCTGAATTACTTTATATATGTATACTTTTTTTGTGTGTATGTGCTTTAGGTGAAAGTATACAGAGCAAATTAGCTCCCCATTCAATAATTTATACACAGTTTTCCATGACATTGATCACAATCCCTGCAATGTGTCAGCATACTTCCCATTTCTACCCTGAGTTCCCCATTTATATTTATCTGGTTTTCCTGCCCCTTCCTGCTTTTTCATCTTTGCTTTTGGGCAAATGTTGCCCTTTTGGTCTTGTATAGTTGATTATTCTGTAGAGCACTTTCCTCGTGGGTGTTACTGTTTATTTTATAGGCCTGTTATTTAGAGCCTTGGCAGTGCAGTGGTTAAGAGCTACTGTGAGCTACGGTGGCTAACTAAAAGATCAGCATTTCGAATCCACCAGCCGCTCCTTGGAAACTCTAGGCGCAATTCTACTGTGTCCTGTAAGGTGGCTATGAGTCAAATGGACTCCCAGCAATGGGTTTTGTTTTTTGTTTTTTTGGTCTGTCATTTGCCTGAAAGGTGATCTCCAGGAATGACTTCAGCTCCAAGATAGAAAGGTAACCAAGGGCCATACCCTAGAGGTTCCTCCAGTCAGTCTGTCAGTCAGACCAGTAAGTCTGGTCATTTTTATAAATTTGGATTTTGTTCTGCATTTTTCTCCTGCTCTGCCCGGTACCCTCTATCGTGATCCTGGTCAGAGTGGTTAGTAGTAGTAGCCAGGGGCCATCTTTGTCTTTCTAGTAGAGGCTGTGGTTCATGTAGGCCATTAGTCCTTTGTACTAATTGCTTCCTTGGTCTTCGGTTTTCTTCACTCTCCTTTGCTTCAGACAGGAAAGACCAGTAGTTGTATCTTCGATGGCCGCTCTCAAGCTTTTAAGACCCCAGATGCTGCTCATCAAAGTAGAACGTACAGAACATTGACTTTATGAGCTACGTTATGCCAGTTGACCTGAATGTCCCCCAAGACTGTGGTCCCCAGCTGTCAGACCCAGTAACTCAGTCCCGCAGAGTGTTTGCTTATGTATAAGAAGTGTCCCCGACTGTGTTGCCTGTGTGCTCCATTGTATATATGACTATACATGCAGCACATATGAACATGTGTATAGAAATATCCTCAACTTAGTCTGTGTACACATGTGGATGTACTCCCATACACCCTTCCATACCTATTCAGTATACCTATCTGCCTATGTATCCACTTGTAAATTACTGTTTTTTTACTACTGTTGCATGGGTGTATATTTTGTAATATGTTTTTACATAGTTGCCTTTTATTCTTATGTACCTCTCAGTGTCTTTATTTGCCTTGATCATATTGTGCTGACTTCCCCCATATTGTGTATTGCCTTTCCCTTCACCAATTAAGAATGTTACTTTCTGTGTGTAAACTTTTTTTTTTAACTTTTTATGATAGTGGTCTCATACAATATTTGTACTTTTGTGATTGACTTATTTCACTCAGTGTAATGACCTCCAGATTAATCCATGTTGTGAGATGTTGTGCAGATTCATCATTCCTTATTGTTGCATAGTATTCCATTGTGTGTAGGTACCACAGTTTTTTTATCCATTCATTTTTTGGTGGACATTTAGGTTGTTTCCATCTTTTTACTATTGTAAATAATGCTGCAGTGAACGTGGGTATGTATATGTCTGTTCTTATCACAGCTCCTATTTCTCTAAGATATATACCTAGGAGTGGGATTGCTGGATTATATGGTATTTCTGTTTCTAGCTTTTTAAGGAAGTGCCATAACATTTTCCAAAGTGGTTGTGCCATTTTGCATTCCCACCAGCAGTGCATAAGTGTTCCAGTCTCTCCACAACCTCACTAGCGTTAGTTGTTTCCTGATTTTTGGATCAGTGCCATTCTTGCTTGGGTGAGATGGTATCTGATTGTAGTTTTGATTTGCATCTCTCTAATGGCTGACTATTGTAAGCAAGCACCTCTTCGTGTGTTTGTTAGCCACTGGAATGATTTCTTTGGTGAAGTGTCTGTTCATGTGCTTTGCCTATTTTTTAATTGGATTGTTTGTCTTTTTGTTGTTGAGGTGTTGAAGTTTTCTATAAATTTTAGAGGTTAGACCTTTTTCAGATATGTCATAGTTAAAAAATTTTTCCCAGTCTGTAGGGTTCTCTTTTTACTTTTTTGGAGAAGTCTTTTGATGAGTATAAGTGTTTAATTTTTAGGAGATCCCAGTTACCTAGTTTATCTTCTGCTATTTGTGCATTTTTAGTTATGTTTGCTATTCTATATGCCATATATTAGGGCCCCTAGCATTGCCCCTGTTTTTCTTTCCACGGTCTTTATAGTTTGGGGTTTTATGTTTAAATCTTGATCCATTTTCAGTTAGTTTTTGCTTATGGTGTGAGGCATGGATCCTGTTTCATTTTTCGCAGATGGATATCCAGTTTTGCCAGCACAATTTTTTTAAAGAGACTTCTCTTCTCTGTTTAATGGACTTCAACCCTTTGTCAAAGATCAGCTGTCCAAAGGTGGATGGTTGTTTCATTGGTCTGTGTGTCATTGTACCTGTACCAGGCTGTTTTGCCTGCCATGGTTGTACAGTAGGTTCTGAAATCAGGGAGTGTGAGGCCTCTTATTTTGTTCTTCTTCAGTAGTGCTTTACTTATCCAGGGCCTCCTCCCTTTACACATAAAGTTGGTGATCAGTTTTTTCATCTAATTAAATAATATTTTTGGAATTTGAATTGGGATTGCAATTGTATTTGTAGATCACTGTGTGTAGTATTGACATTTTCGCAATGTTAAATCTTCCTATGCATGAGCCTGATACGCTTTTCCATTTATGTCAGTCTCTTTTGGTTCTTGCAGTAGTGTTTTGCAGATTTCTTTGTGTAAGTCTGTTACATCCCTCATTAGATTTATTCCTAGGTATTTTATCTTTTGGGGGGCTATTGCAAATGGTATTGTTTTCTTGATTTCCCTCTTGGAGTTCTCTTTGTTAGTTTAGAGAAATCCAGCTAATTTTTGTATGTTGATCTTGTACTCTACCACTTTACTGAATCCTTCTATTAGTTCCAGTAGTTTTCTTGTGAAATCTCTGGGATTTTCTATGTATAGGATCATATCATCTGCAAATAGGAATAGTTTTATTTCTTCCTTACCAATTTGGATGCCCTTTATTTCCCTTTCTTGCCTTGTTGCTGTAGCTGGAACTTCTAGTACAATCTTGAATAAGAGTCGTGATAAAGGGCATCCTTGCTTGGTTCCTGTTCTCAAGGGAAATGCTTTCAGTCTCTCTCCATTGAGAAAAATGTTGGCTCTTGGATTTTCATATATATGCTTAATTATGTTTATGTGTACTCCTAGTCCTCACAACAAATAGCTAATTGCTTTAAATTAAATAAACCTCCAACTTCTTAAACCATGTTATAGTTTATTTTTAACTTTCTCTTTAGGAACCAGGAGTTAATGGAGTGTGCTGCTAAATATTTTTGAAGCACATTTTGTATTAGTATGTAGGGATTGGAGGTTTATCAGATTGATCGAGTATGCTAATCCTCTGGCTTTCCATTTTCTCATCAGTCTTGCTGCATTTGGGAATTGGTGTATTTTCTATTCATTACGTACTGCCCTAGCAACATTCTTCCTGACCCATTAAATGAAGCGGAGAGAACGTTGTTTTATTACTACTTCAGTGAGGTGAAGAGCATACAGTTATTATTAGCTGGTCTTAAGAATGGTGCTTTTTACTTTGAGTAGAAAAGTCAAATTAATCGTTCGATATCTAAGGCTTTTAAGTTTAATCAAACCTTTTACATCCAATATTGGTTGACCAGAACTAGTTGTTTTGACTTTCCAGAACCTTATTTTTGTACTAGAAAGCGGGGAAGAAAAGCCAGTGACTTGAGACTTACTTTGATGATCCACATGGTTAGTTAAATAAACACCAAATGTTGTGGCTCTTTGTGTTATGTGGTGAAGTGCAGGATTAGAGGGATAATATAAAACATAATGAGGGATGAGAAAGCTGCCTTTAATGCCATATACTTAACCAAAATAGAATCTTTTCCTTTTTTTTTTTTTTTTTTTGGTAGTTAAGAATAACTTTGAACATTTTTTGAAGTCACAGAAACAAAAGCCTGAATTTGTATAATAGACTGGTTTTATGATCTATAAATCATCTCTGCTGGCCCAAAAATAGCATAGTCAGCTTGTCTACCGAAGGGTTACATATTTTTAAACACTGTCACATTTTATAATTTGGCAACATTGATCCTTTCTATTTTGCAGTTTGAGGGATGGAGGTATCTGGTGTATTGGTGTAACTCTTAACTCTAGGTACTGGAAGGTGAAATGGCAAAGGGTTTCTCCTATCCCCATAGCTAAACCAGCATGAAAATGTGGTGGTTTCAACCACTCTCCCTTCTGGTCTCAGTGTGAAGGGCGGGCAGTACGGCGGCCAATTCCCTAAAACGTCTAGCCTCTCTGAGTCTTCCTACTGTCTCTTACAGTTGTAGTCCTTAAAGACACTCCTAAATACTCGGTTTTAAGAAAAGGTACAAAAAGGAGTTAATACGTGTAAACTGTGTCTTATAGGCAGGAAGTAAAAGGGAGATGAAAAAACAAATACAGAATATAAAATGAATTCGTTAGAAAAAAAATTTTGAGCACCTGCTGTGTGTCTGTAACAAGATGTGTAAAGTGGTAGATGATGATAGAGTGTTTGTTCCTCAGTATACTTGCTGTCTTAGTCATCTAGTGCTGTTGTAACAGAAATACCACAAGTGGATGATGGCTTTAACAAAGAGAAATTTATTCTCTCACAGTCTAGTAGGCTGCAAGTCCAAATTCAGGGTGTCAGCTCCAGGGGAAGGCTTCCTCTTTCTGTTGACCCTGGAGAAAGGTCCTTATTATCAGTCTTTCCCTGGTCGAGGAGCTTCTCAGCACAAGGACCTCCGGTCCAGAGGACGCACTCTGCTCCCAGCGCTACTTTCATGGTGGTACAAGGTCCCCATGTCTTTTTGCTCCTTTTCTCTTTTACATCTGAAAAATGATAGTCTCTTGGCACAAGACACAATCCAATCTTGTAGATTGAGTCCTGCCTCATTAACATAACTGCCGATAATCCTATCTCATCAACATCATAGAGGTAGGATTTACAACACATAGGAAGATCACATCAGATGACAAAATGGTGGACAGTAACACAATACTGGGAATCCTGGCCTAGCCAAATTGACAGATATTTGGGGGGACACAATTCAATCTATGACACTTGCCTAATGGAATTTACATTTCAATTAAATCTAGAAATACAAATCACCATCCTTAAAAAATGAACATGTAGAATTTCAACCTACGAAATAATTAAATGGGAAGTTAATTCATTTTGTGTAGCTTCAATCTTCAAGTTGTGTGTAAAGAGCAGAATGCCTGGCACAGAATAAAATCAAAATAAATGGTGATGTTACTGTTGTTTATATTAATTTATGGATGTTTATGCTGTGTCCAAGCCCATGTAAATATAATAGCTAACAGTGTACAATGTAGCTTTACCACATATGGCTCTACTGGTCTCTGAATGCCTGGGAAGAAGAAGAAAAAGCAGGACAAAATCCTAGGAACAGCAAGGAAAATCATGGTATCTTGAAGTCTGGGAAGTACCCTCCTGCCAGGAGTAGGTCTTGGAAGTAACCAGGAGTAGAGGCAGGAGCAACAAAAAAACAAGCTTTTTTGCAAAGAATCAGAGAATTTCCAGGTTTCAGCATGCTTAAGAACCACACCTCATCTTAGTCATGTTTCCACTGTATGTTTGTGACTCAGGGTGTTGAATTTTCTGTAGAAATATATCTAATTTTATACCTCTGGTTTATGATATGAAAGGTTTTACTTAACACAACCTAGCCTTACGTTTAACTTTACTGGAGTGGATTTATTCTGTAAAGTAAAAAGTAGCTTATTGGAATATGCAGCTCTCCCCCACATGTTGAAGTTTGTGGACTAAGGGATTTGAAAGGCTTTGACAGAGACTTTGCTCTAAAGGCATTAGGAATCATATGTTACAAAGTTGCCGGTGGGGGCACTTAGGATTGCCCCATACGTGCTCGAGACAGTCAATGGCCTCTGCATCAGATGCTGCCCTTGTGGCTGGCTCACACCCCGGCAGGCCCTACGAGCTTCGTGGGTCTTGAGTATCATTGGCCTTGTTAGCAGGAAATGTTAAAGCCACACTCTTGGCAGCCTTAGCAGTGTGTCTGCCTCTGTCACCCACCCTGCTTTGCCTCAACCCACGCTCTCTTCTTTCTTGTTTCCTCTCTTTTATTTGGGTCAGGACAGACCTCCGAAGAATCATTTCTTATCTTTAGCTCCCAGATCCCTTCCTTGATCATCAGTCATCTACTGCTTTCCCCCTGAAACATCAACTATCTTTCTTCAAACAGCATACAATGAAGCCCAGTACCGAGAACAGATCAGTATAGAGCTGCTCTGGGTGAATGGGGGTGGGGACCTGGGCCATGCCACCAGGCTTTCTCCACCCTGCCCCCACCCCTGACTTGGCTACCACTAGGGTTTCCAGTGAAACCACAGAATTCAGGGAGAATAGCTTTAAGCCGTTGCCCAAAAACAATTTATACTGAAACATACAGCCAATTTTATGAGACGCCGTGGAGAAAAAGCTTAGTCTTCGACATTTAAGTTCATTTCTTAAGAGCCTATAGTGTGTACTTCTGTCTTACTAGGATCACGTCTATGGTAATTACAGAAGTGAAGGTCTGTCATGGTGGGCAGAGCAAGCTTTCATAGATGAAGCAAGGCCTTTACTTCTCCCAACTCTTAACTAAGTCCCCCGCCCATCCTTCTTGTAGGGAGAACCAGTCTGACCCTAACTAGATGAGCCATTACTGATGGCTGAATCCTAAAAGGCTACAGTTGTGGTGGAGTACCCCACCCCAAAGGGTAGGAGCAGAGAAAGGGCAGAAGTCCTTGGGGAACAAGGGAAGCTACATCACTGAGTTCTAGAAGACAAAGCCAAGTGAAAGGAGTGTGAGCACAGATATGGGGCAGAGCACAGGACCCTAGACATTTGCTCAGGATGGAGCACATGGACCAGTCACCATTACTGAGTGTTCACTCACCATGTGGATGGGTCAGGATGGACGAGTCAGGGCAGACATGCCAGAGAGAAGGGATGGTCTTTACTTAGTTTATACTCAGAGTTCTGTTTTTAAGTCTCTTTGTCTGTAGTCCTTTGCTTCTGCTTCTCCTTCCTCCAAAAATGAAAAGAAAAAAAAAAAAAAAGATCCTTTCAGCTCTCTCATAGCTCCCTTCTTTACAAAGGGCCCTGTAGCTTCTCCAGGCCCAGACGGAAGATGATCAGGCAGTTTTCAAGCTGGGTCCTTTGACTGAGCAGCAGTTCTCAGTCTCATGTTTGCCCCGACACTCTTGATCCATGATGTTTATATGCCTGATACACTCCCTTGGACTTGGGCAGATTTGGCCAACTCCTTCCCCGTCCATAGGACCACAGTGTTTCGTGTGTTGATAGTCTTAAAGTACTGTGCAGACATCTGAGCAACCTGCCAAGGACGTGTCAGGAACAGAGAAAACCAGCTGCACCATCTCTCCCCCACTTCTTTCCTTCTTAATCAGGAAAATGCATTGATGTGAAATGACATCAGGGTAGGTATAATCTTGAATTCACTCTAATTTCTAGAGGAGTAATTATTAGAAAACATTTTATAACAATAACTTAACACACCTCATAGTTTACACAGAAATTAAGATCCTCTAAAATGTTGATCAGTTTAAATAACACTACAGTAAGCTACATTTAAGGTCTGTTGCCCTTTCAATCTTGATAAATTACAAAATGAGTAAATTTTAATTTATTGTTAGTCTCATCTATATCTTCAAAAAAGGAACAGCGGTAACTTGTACTTCTAACACACAAGGTAGTAAACTCTTAAAGTGGAATAAGAATGTTTAAACATTTTCTAAATATAGATGAAGCAAATAAAATAACCCTCTCTGCCAGTAAAGTTACTGCAAGCATTATATTTAACCTTGAGCTTCCCAGTAACAAAAGAAAAAGAAGCATGATGAAGAGAAACATACCAGTCTTTAGAAAGACAAAAAAGGGAGGAAAAAAAAAACTTTTTTTCCAAATATTAAATTCTAAAAATGGTTTATCCCATAGAACATTGAACGTAAGGGACAATGAAGTGAACAGCAGCTTTACAAAAATCACAGATGTGTTATATTTATGACCCTTTCTTGCATCAATCCCCTACCCCTCACAGAGCAACTCATAATTTGCTTTGCAAAAGCCACAGTCATCTTGCCTGGTTGAGCATAGGCTCTACAACTTAAGAGAATTATTAAGACTTCAAATTACTACCAGAAGCTCACATGTGTTCACTCAGTACTTACTAGGGGGCCACCCCTTGCCTGGTTGCAAATATAGGCCATAGATTAGTTTTGGAACAGACTGGGTTCACATCTAATAGAGCTAATACGTTTATCTATGTTGTTCCTAAAACTGCAGGATCTCTAAATGATAGTTTGATTTTTTAAATCTTTCTTAGGAGTTCTTTGGAATTTATCCTCATGTGATGCTGTAAAGATGACAATCATTCGAGATGCTCTCTCAACCTTGACAAACACTGTGATAGTTCCACATTCTGGTTGGAATAATGCTTCTTTTGATGATGATCATAAAATTAAATTTCAGACTTCACTAGTTCTGCGTAACACAACAGGCTGCCTGAGGTATGTTCTTCATTTCTTCTTCCCACTTAATTTTGTAATTAAATAGTGCATGTCATTATAGGTAAATTGACTTTAGGAGGATTTTATTTTATTAGGAGCCCTAATGACACAGTGGTTAAGAGCTCAGCTGCTAACCAAAAGGTCAGCAGCTCGACTCCACCAGCCACTCCTTGGAAACCCTCTGGGATGGTCCTACTCTGTCCTGTAGGGTCACTATGAGTCAGAATCAACTCAACAGCAACAGGTTTGTTTTGTTTTGTTGGTGTTATTTTATTGACAGCTATCTAAGTTTCCAATTTCGTTTCAAAATTTAGGCTACTGGACTTTGTCATCCTGTGAGGAAAACATTATGAGCACAAACTTGTGACCTTACAGGAGTTATAAATGACTCTTGACTGTGAATTTTTCAGAAAGGCCCTTTCAGTCTGAGATTACTACCCAAATTCCAGTGTTTTCCACTTTAATAGCATTTTTCTGGTTATTGCATTTTAATTGCTAATGTATTTGCAGCCTGGTTTTTGTTTAAATTCAAAACATGATGGTTATAATTTTTTTTACCTTTGAAAGGTTATAACGATGTGTGTGATTTTATAAACACTGGTTTTGAGTTTTGTAAGTAAATGAAAATGAGTCTAAATACTCCTTTTCAGTCATTACCTTTAGCATTTAAAATCTATAAGGCCTCTTTGAAGTGCACATAGTATGGCTCATTACTTGCCAGTAATACTCATTGGCCCAATTTCTACCCCATTTCCCAGCCTTACCATGCCCTGGGAACTTAAAACAGAAGTCCTGGGCAGAGGGGCATGGTGACGAGGAGAGTGGGCTCTGGCCTCAGACCACCTGGTTTCCAGTATCGGCTCTGAGCCTCAGTTTCCTCATCTTTAAAATGGGGATAGTAATACCATCTTGAGGTTGTGAGGAATTGACAAGATACACACGTAAAGTGCTTAGTGTAGTCTCTGATACATAGTAACACTCAGTGTGCACCACATAACATTTAAGCTGAGCCATCTAAGCATCCCTACCACAGAGACCTTGGGTGAGGGAGGACATGACCGTACTGTTGCTCTGAAGCCACTGCTCCCCTGTTGTGATAGGTGACCCTGAAGCCACTGCTCCCCTGTTGTGATAGGTGACTCTGAAGCCACTGCTTCGCTGTTGTAATAGGTGACCTGGGCCCTCGGCCAGGACACAGAGGGAAGGTAGAGAAGGAGGGTGACAAGAGTCAGGATCCTAGAAAGCAGACCAGGTCCTCCTAACTGAGACGTCTGCCTCACAGGGGCGTATCACATCACCTCCTGATCATCAGTGGAAGCAGATTCTCCTCTTCATCTGAGGAGGCTGAGATTCCTCCTCAGTTTGTCTGTCAGGCTTCAGGGAATGCCCAGAGGCAAGACTCACCCTCAGGCTCTCCCCAGTGAATCAGGCGTGAACTTTTGGTAAATGCCTCTGTGTGTCCTTAGAAATCAGCGATGAACAGGACCGACTAGGTCCCTGCTCTGGTGAAACTAGATTCTATTGCGGAAGACAGAAAATAAGGAAATAAGAAAATAGCAATAAATGTGATCGAGAGAATAAATAGGGTGATGTAAGACTTATTGGGTGGTTACTTTGGTGGTCAGAGAGGCCTCACAGGTAGAACTTAAGCTGAAATCTTAGTGACCATAAGGAGCCACTCATGTGAGGGTAGGAGGTCAGGGGGACAGGCAGTCTAGGCAAAGGAGACAGTCAATGTAAAGGCTCTGGAGCAGGGATGAGCTTGTGGCTAGAGCTTAATGGGCAAAGGGAAGAATAGAACCAGATTACACAGGATTTTGGAAATCTGAGGAAGGAGTTTGCATTTTATTCCAAGTACCATGGGAAACCATCAGGGTTTTAAGCAAGGCAGAGATGGGGCTGGTTTCTGGCTGGGATGCAGAGAAGTGAGTATGGGCAGAAGGAAGACATAGGCTGTCACAGTGATCCAGGTGAACCATGAGGGTGGCCTAGACTAGGAGTAGGCAGATTTGGGTTATTTTTTGGAAGGAGAGGAAACAAGGCTTACTAATACAAGGAAAAGGGAAGAAATAAGAATAACACCTCAACCTTTGACTGGATCAGCAGGGTTCATGGAAGTGCTGTTGATGACATGACATCAGAGAAGAGGGAGAAGAAATGCTGGAGGGGGTGAGCAGGTGAACGTTCTGTTTTGGTCATGTCCATTTTGAGATATCCAATTAGATATCCATGTGGTAATGCCAGGAAAGCAGTTGGATAAATGAGTCTGGAGTTCTAAGAGAGGTCAGAACTAAAGATAGAAGTTTGGGAGCCATAGGCCACCTAGGAGAGTGCAAAGATAAAAACAGGGAGAGGAACCAAAGTAGAGCTAGGGGCACTCCTGGAGATTCACACAGGCAGAGGAGACTAAGGAGGAAAGGCAGTGAGAGGAAAAGGAAACCAGAGAGTGTGGTGTCCCCAAAAGCCCTAGAGGAAAGGAAGAGGTCGACCATTCAGTGCTGCTGAGACATGACACGAGATAAGAACAGAAGAAGGCAAGAGGTGACAGTGTCTCTCTGACCTCAGAAAAACAAAGGAGTAAAGAACAGACAGGGTTCCCTGGGTGGCACAAATGGTGAAGCACTTGACTGCTAGCCTTAAGGTCAGCCCACCCAGCGGCCCCTCGGAAGACAGGACTGGCTATCTGCTTCCGAAAGGCATCAGCCTTGAAAACCCTATGCTTTTACTTTGCACACGTGAGTCAGAATCAACTCGACAGCAACTCACAACAATAACAACAACAAAGAAAAGTAATTCCAAACCCCCCTTGTCTAGTCTAAGTTTTGCAAATTCTGAGTTTGCAAAACCTCAGTCTAGAGCCCTTGTTTATTGGGGTATAAACTAGATTCTCATAACTTGCCATTAATTTATGAAGGCAAATTGATATCAAAAAATTAGTTTGGATGAGACCCAAAACAATTTTCAGTGATGTTTATAACTGAAAAAATGAGAAATATTGTAGCAAAGGCAGGTATCCATATTTAATTTGAGATGTTTATGCAAGAAAGGGTGTGTCTTCTCTGTTCATTCAAGAAACAGTTAATGACCACCTACGACATGCAAAACACCATAGTAGGCACAGGGGACTACAAGGAGCTTACAGCCTAACAAGGGAGATAAAAAAACAAGTGTAAAAATAACCGTAGCTTCTTTGTGGCAGGTAGTTTTCTAATTGCTTTATATATAGTAATTCATTTCTTCCTCACAGCAACCCTATGAGGTGATTACTGTTATTTTCCCCTTTTTGCATATGAGGAAACTGAGGAGCATAGGTCCCAAAATAATTATAATAGTATGTTAGAAAGTTACATGCCATGAGAGTTAAAATTCACATGCCCCAGCTCCCTTCCCTGTGTGTGGATAACGGGCTGCTGGCTGTTATTGTGAGCTTTTGGTATATTAAAATCCAGGCTCGAAAATGCCTTCTCAAACCAAATCCAAATGGCTGCCATCTGCTGTCTGTGCTGTCAGATCACCAAGGTAAGGCAATGTGGCTAATGAGTCAGTTGTTCATCTTAGCAGCTCCCATGTGTCTCTGCCATTTAGGAACCTCAGCTCCGCAGGGGAGGAAGCTCGGAAGCAAATGCGATCCTGTGAGGGACTGGTGGACTCGCTGTTGTACGTGATCCACACGTGTGTGAACACATCCGATTACGACAGCAAGGTCAGTGCCTGCCAGGCCCTGTAGAGGCATGATGGCAGGTGACAGCAGCTGCCCCGTGCTACTGTTTGCATGTCATGTTAGTCTCCTAGGGCTGCCGTAGCAAAGTACAACAAAGTTGGGTGGCTTTTAATAACAGAAATTTATTATCTCTCAGTTCTGGAGGCTAGAAGTCTAAATTCAGGGTGCCAGCAGGCCCATGTTCTTTCCAAAAGCTTTAGGGAAAGATCCTTTCTTGCCGCTGTCAGCTTCTGGTAGCCCAGGTGTTCCCTGGACTGCGGATGCATCTTCACACCACCATCCTTTCCCTGTCTGTCTCTCTGGGTCATCTCTGTTTCATAAGGACACCACTCATATGGGATTAGGGCCCACCCTACTCTGGTTTGACCTCATGTTAGCTGATAAACCCATTTGCCATCAAGTCGATTCTGACTCTTAGTGACCCTACAGAACAGAGTAGAACTGCCTGATACAGTTCCCAAGGCTGTAATCTTTATGGAAGCAAACTGCCCCATCTTTCTCCAGCAGAGTGGCTGGTGGGCTCCAGCTGCTGATCTTTTGGTTAGCAGCCCAGTGCTTAACCACTGCACCACCAGGACTCCTTGCTTAACTGATAACAATAACAAGACTCTGTCTCAAACAAGGGCACGGTTCATAATTGCTAGGGCTTAGTACTTCAGCATATTTTTGGGGGGGACACAATTCAATCATAACACATGCCATTAACTCTGGGATTCTTGAGCCCCTCCTCCTCATTAAGCTACACTCCGGATCAAAGGGAGAGTCCCTCCATAAATTACAGAATCACAGGAACACAGCAGCTTAAGAAAATAGCCTTAGAACCATGAAAACTGAGTGACTCAGTATGGTGATAGGAGCTAGCACAGGGTGACAGGGACCTGGCTTTCTCTGTGGTTCTCCTAGGTTCGTTCTCAAGGTGATTTGCCCTTGTAGCTATATCTTCCAATTCTGTATCCCCTACTCCTAGAATCAAATCCATCTGTATTTGAGTATCTACTGAATAAAAGTTCCTGGTTGAGGCACTGTAATCCTCTCAACCTCTCTGCCCCTGTTACCCGAGCAGTCCACAGTCCCCACCCCAGCCCCACCTTCTTCATGTACCTGTCTGCATCGCCAGCCTGTGCTCTTCACCCCATTCCTCTGATGCCCTGCTGGTCAGTCTGTCCCAGTATGGACCCCTTACGCTTTCCTCCTGCGTCCTCCATCCCTGTGTTCAGGCAGGGCATCACACCCATTGATTTTCAGCAGTGACAGCCATCTGGAATCTGACACAGGAGCAGGGATGAGGAGGGTGGGAAGAAATAGGAAGGAGAAACAAAGTGTCAGGAGTTCCAAATCAGACAAAGTACATGGTAATTAGGATGGGTTGGCTTGGGCGAGCCCTTAAATAGGTATTGGTTCATAAAGGTGAATCTGAGAGAGAAAGGAGGGATGATAAGTGATAAGCTCAGGGAGAAAAAAGGAGAAGGGGGGAAGAATTCAAGGCGAAAGCCAGGTTTCTTTTGAGCCTTATTGAACCAAAAGATCTGCTGAGTCCGTCAAGAAGAGTAACCAAGTTGTAAGGGGGGGACATCGCTGGACAATGAACTTGCTTTTAGACACAATGAGTTGAGGTAACAGTTGGCCTCCAAATTAGAGGTATAACAGACTCTAAGGAGCAAAAGACACACACAGAAGGCAGAATGTCACCAGAGAAAGAAATCATGGAGCATTCCACAGAGGGAGGGGAGAACTGAGAGACTGAAGGAGCAGACAAAGATGGGGCCTGGATAGGGGCTGTCCCCAGGGAGGGAGGTAGTGGTACTTCTTGTCACAATGAAGATCCACAGTGGTGAGAAAAAGTGAGGTTCTGGCATCTTGGGTACATTTCTCACTACAGCAGCCCTGCAGCAGAAACACCAGGTATTTTCTGTTCCAGGGCTTGCACTTTTTATCGGCATCACCACCAGACCTACGTATATACCAACGATGGCTCTGCACCTAGTCATTTGAGTATTCTAAAAAATTCTTTGTTTAGATTTTTTCAGGCCCCCATAAGTAAAAAAAAAAAAAAAAAAGTTATTTCCTGTTCTACATTTATTTATTATCAGTAGCATTCAGTACAGAAGCATTTTCCACTGATGTGCAATGATGGTTTTAATTATACGCCATGTTGGGTTTCAGACAGTGGAGAACTGTGTGTGTACCCTGAGGAACCTGTCCTATCGGCTGGAACTGGAGGTCCCTCAGGCCCGACTGCTGGGACTAAACGAATTGGATGACTTACTAGGAAAAGAGTCTCCCAGCAAAGACTCGGAGCCAAGCTGCTGGGGGAAGAAGAAGAAAAAGAAAAAGAGGACGCCACAAGAGGATCAAGTTAGCATTTTATTTGACATGAAACTAGAGTTTCATTTTTCTGGGAGTAAGAAATCACATATTTGGCAACAAAAAATCTTTCTCATGATGCGGTTTTTCTGCATAGCTATCGCTGAGTCCAGCAAAGATGAATATTTTCAAGTATTGGAAACCATGTTATTTTGCTTCCATTTAATGTGTGCCATTTGCCTTTCAGTGGGATGGAGTCGGTCCTATCCCAGGGCTGTCAAAATCCCCCAAAGGGGTTGAGATGCTGTGGCATCCATCGGTGGTAAAACCATATCTGACTCTTCTAGCAGAAAGCTCTAATCCAGCCACCCTGGAAGGCTCTGCCGGGTCTCTTCAGAACCTCTCTGCTGGCAACTGGAAGGTAGGATGTCTTCCACTTGTCCACACTTCTTGCCATTTTGCAGTCAGTCAGATCAGCAGTGGTAGTGAAAGGGGCATGGTTGTTTATAGTTTGTCTGGGAAAGGGTAGGAGATTAAAAAAAGGTGAACAGCTGTTGGCACTAGGGACCCAAAGATAAATATAACATTCCCTCTTCATTAGATACTTGAAGGCTACTGAGAAAAACAGATTGTGTCAGTACTGTGTGGGATCCACAGGAACTGTGTGCTGTAGGATCTTGAAAGAGGACATTTAACCCAGCCTAGGAGGCCAGAAAAGAGAGGAGCAAGAAAATAGGGAAGGTTTCCTGAAGGGGTAGTGCTGCCCAAATGGAATCTTAAAGGATGAATGAAATTAATCCAGCCGAGTCTGGGGTAGAACGAGGCAGAGCAAACCAGATAAGGGGATAGCAGGAGAAAAGGCCTTGAGGCGAGGACAGGGCAGTGTAGGCCGTGATTGCAGGTGCCCGTGGTTGCTGGGGCATAGAGGGCAGGGCAAGGGGTAGCCCAGGTGGGAGCTGGGCACCCTGGGCAGCCTGAAGAGACCTGAGCTACAGACAAGAGGGGCCACTGTAAGGGTTTAAGCAGATAGGCACATCGTTGGATCACTTCTGTGGCAGTGCAGAAGGAGAATTTGAGGAAGAGAACAATGGAGACTAGAATTCCATTTTGGATCCAATGCAGTATTCAGGCAAGAGATGATTCCACTCCAGATTAGAGCGGAGGTCAGGCAGGACTGCTGGGGAAGGAACCACTGTTCCTCTCTCACACCTCTGAAGTTTCCACATCCCCTTCTAGAGGCGTGATTTCTTTTGTTTCTTTAGCCAGTAAGGGTACTGAAGGAGGTTTCTTTTTGTTACTACTCTAAGCAAAGCTTTTTAAACATTATCTAGCAACTTCCCAGGTCGTCCTTTTCTGAAACATTTTCAACTTCTAGAAATTTCCTGTGTATTTTAGTAGAGATGTTTGTTTTTGGCTATATCCCCCAAAATGAGAATCTTTGGCCACTGTGTTATCCAGGATAGTGAAAAGCATTAATAAGCTGAGTTTGTTTCGTGCAGGTGGCTGCTATATTGGTTGTCCTTGTTGTGTTGTTAGGTGCTGTCAAGTCTGCTCCGACTCATAGCAACCCTGTGCAGAACAGAACGAAATACTGCCTGGTCCTGCGCCATCCTTACAATCGTTGTTGCAACCCCTGTGTCAGTCCACCTCATTGAGGGTCTTCCTCTTTTCCACTGACCCTGTACTTTGCCAAGCATGATGTCCTTCTCCAGGGACTGATCCTTCCTGACAACATGTCCAAAGTATGTAAGATGCAGTCTCGCCGTCCTGGCGTCTAAGGAGCATTCTGGTTGTACTTCTTCCAAGACAGATTTGTTCGTTCTTTGGCAGTCCATGGTATATTCAGTATTCTTTGCCAACACCACAATTCAAAAGCATCAGTTCATCTTTGGTCTTCTTTATTCATTGTCCAGCTTTCACATGCATGTGATGTGATTGAAAATGCGATGGCTTGGGTCAAGCGCACCTTCGTCTTCAATGTGACATCCCTCCTTTTCAATACTTTAAAGAGGTCCTTTGCAGCAGATTTTCCCAGTGCAATGCATTGTTTACTTTCTTGACTGCTGCTTCCATGGCTGTTGATTGTAGATGGAAGTAAAATGAAATCCTTGACAACTCCAGTCTTTTCTCCGTTTATCCTGATGCTGCTCATTGGTCCAGTTGTGGGGATTTTTGTTTCCTTTATGTTGAGGTGTGAGCTGTACTGAAGGCTATGGTCTTTGATCTTCATTAGTAAGTGCTTCAAGTCCTTTTCACTTCCAGCAAGCAAGGTTGTGTCATCTGCATAACGCAGATTGTTAATGAGTCGTCTTCCAATCCTGATGCCCCATTCTTCATAAAGTCGAGTTTCTCAAATTATTTGCTCAGCATACAGATTGAACAGGCATGGTGAAAGGATACAACCCTGACACACGCCTTTCCTGACTTTAAACCAATCTGTATCCCCTTGTTCTACCCGAACAACTGCCTCTTAATCTATGTAAAGGTTCCTCGTGGGCACAATTAAGTGTTCTGGAATTCCCATTCTTCACAGTGTTATCCATAATTTGTTATGATTCACACAGTCGGGTGTCTTTGCATAGTCAATAAAACACAGGTAAACATCCTTCTGGAATTCTCTGCTTTCGGCCAGGATCCATTTGACATCAGCAATGATATCCCTGGTTCCACGTCCTCTTCTGAAACCAGCCTGAATTTCTGGCAGTTCCCTGTTGATACACTGCTGCAGCCGTTTTTGAATGATCTTGCTTGTGTGTGATATTAATGATATTGTTCTATAATTTCCACATCCGGTTGGATCACCTTTCTTGAAAATAGGCATAAATATGGATCTCTTCCAGTCACTTGGCCAGGAAGCTGTCTTCCATATTTCTTGGCATAGACCAGTGAGCACCTCCAGCACTGCATCTGTTTGTCAAAACATCTCAATTGATATTCCATCAATTCCTGGAGCCTTGTTTCTCACCAATGCCTTCAGAGCAGCTTGGACTTCTTCCTTCAGTACCATCGGTTCCCGATCATATGCAACCTCTTGAAATGGTTGAACGTTGACTAAGTCTTTTTGGTATAATGACTCTGTATATTCCTTCCATCTTCTTTTGATGCTTCCTACATCGTTTAATATTTTCCCAATAGGATCCTTCACTATTAGAACTTGAGGCTTGAATTTTTTCTTCAGTTCTTTCAGCTTGAGAAATGCCGAGCGTGTTCTTCCCTTTTGGTTTTCCATCTTGAGCTCTTTGCACATGTCCTTATAATACTTTGTCCTCTCGAGAGGCCCTTTGAAATCTTCTGTTCAGTTCTTTTACTTCATCATTTCTTCCTTCTGCTTTAGCTGCTCGACATTTGTGAGCAAGTTTCAGAGTCTCCTCTGACATCCATCTTGGTCTTTTCTTTAATGACCTCTTGCTTTCTTCACGTATGATGTCATTGATGTCATTCCACAACTCGTCTGGTCTTCGGCCACTAATGTTCAGTGAGTCAAATCTATTCTTGAGATGGTCTCTAAATTCAAGTGGGATATACTCAAGGTCATATCTTGGCTCTCGTGGACTTGCTCTGATTTTCTTCAGTTTCAGCTTGAACTTGCATATGAGCAGTTGATGGTCTGTTCCACAGTCAGCCCCTGGTCTTGTTCTGATGATATTGAGCTTTTCCATCGTCTCTTTCCACAGATGTAGTCAGTTTGATTCCTCTGTGTTCCATCTGGTGAGGTCTGTGTGTATAGTCACCGTTTATGTTGGTGAAAGAAGGTATTTGCAATGAAGAAGTTGTTGGTCTTAGAAAATTCTATCATATGATCTCTGGCATTGTGTCTATCACCAAGACCATATTTTCCAACTACCGACCCTTCTTCGTTTCCAACTTTCACGTTTCAATCACCAGTATTATCCATGCATCCTGATTGTGTATTCGATCAATTTCAGATTGCAGCAGCTGATAAAAATCTTCTGTTTCTTTGTCTTTGCCCTTAGTGGTTGGTGTGTAAATTTGAATAATAGTCATATTAACTGGTCTTCCTTGTAGGCGTATGGATATTATCCTGTCACTGACAGCTTTGTACTTCAGGATGGATCTTGAAATGTTCTTTTGGACGATGAGTGCAACACCATTCCTCTTCAAGTTGTCATTCCCAGCATAGTAGACTATATGATTGTCCGATTCAAAATGGCCAGTGCCAGTCCATTTCAGCACACTAGTGCCTAGGATATAATGTTTGTGTTCTATTTCATTTTTGATGATTTCCAATTTTCCTAGATTTATACTTCGTACATTCCAGGTTCCAATTATTAATGGATGTTTGCAGCTGTTTCTTCTCAATAAGTAGATAATTATGGTCTAATGTAAATCAGTGTGGTTATTTCTTTTCTTCCTAATTAAAGTGCTGATAGCTTCGTGGTTAAGCACTAGCTCTGACGCCAGACTGTCTGGCTTTGAATCCTGACCCCTCTGCTTAGTAATTGGGGACCTAGGGAGGAAAGTTGCCTCTCTGTTTTCAGTTTTCTCATCTGTAAAATGGGGATAATTTTAATACCTACTTCGTGAGGGGATTGTGAGGATTAAATGAGATAATAAATGAGGAGAACCTAGGACAGTGCCGGGCACATAAGTATTCACTTTCAGCTTCTTGTAACTAGAGGATCATGTAACAATTTTGCATCTAAGTTCATGAGGGATATTGGTCTGTAGTTTTCTTTTTTTGTTTTGGTATCAATGTTATGCTGGCTTCATAGAATGAGTTTGGGAGTGTCCCATCCTTTTCTATGCTGTGAGATACATTTAGTCATAGTGATGTTAACTCTTTTCTGAAAGTTTGGTAGAATTCTCCAGTGAAGTCTTCAGGGCCAGGGCTTTTTTTTTTGTTGTTGGGAGTTTTTAATTACCTTTACAATCTCTTCTTTGATGCAGGTTTATTTAGTTGTTCTACCTCTGTTTGTGTTAGTTTAGGTAGATAGTTTCTAGAAATTTATCCATTGCCTTTAGGTTTTCAGATTTATCAGAGTACAGCTTTTCATAGTATTCTGTTATGATTCTTTTAATTTCATTTGGGTCTGTTGTGATATCGCCCATCTCATTTCTTATTCAGGTTATTTGCTTCCTCTCCTGTTTTTCTTTTGTCAGTCTGGCTGGCCAGTGGTTTATCAATTTTGTTGATCTTTTCAAAGAACCAGCCTTTGGTCTTGTTAACTGTTTCATTTGTTTTTCTGTACTCTATTTCATTTAAATCTGCTCTGATTTTTATTATTTGCTTTCTTCTGGTGCCCAAGGGCTGCTTTTGCTGCTTTCTTTGTATTTGTTCAAGTCATTTAACAATTTAAAAAAAAAAGAAAGACAATACAGTTGGTCCTCTGTATCTGCGGGTTCTGTATCTGTGGATTCAGCCAACTGTGGAATGAAAATATTCACCAACAAAAAAGAAAGTTCCAAGAAGCAAAACTTGAATTTGCCACGAGTGGAGCGCTATGCTGAATCCAAGCTAATAAAGCAAGGTGTAGGCATCCCCTGCTGTAGCCTCCCACCATTTCACAGATCCTCAGTCTCTCTCTAGCACTCATTGTTTGAGGGTTGTTCTCCTGATGTCTTGTCATTTCAAGACCCAGTGTTCCCTAAACAATGTAGTATAACAACTGTTTACATAGCATTTACATTACATTTGGTATTATAAGTAATCCAGAGATGATTTAAAGTATACAGGAGGGTGTGCATAGGTTATATGCAGATACTATGCTATACCATTTTATATAAGGGACTTGAGCATCTGTGGATTTTGGTCTCCACGGGGGGTTGGTCCTGGAACGAGTCCCCCGTGGATACAGAGGGACAACTATAATTAAAAAAGAGATGTGATTTGAGTTGTTTAGAGTTTCATTTCTGGGATCATTCAGTGAGTGAAAATTAGATGACAAGTCCGTTTAAAATATAACATATTAAGTGATTTGAAAAGTGTATAAAATAGTTCGTCAAACTATAGGACCCTCATTAAGAAAACAAGATGAACATGGCCACAGATGTTATCAAATCAGAGGCTATTTAAGGGACAGTGGTGACTGCAGTGCTCCGGGAGGAGACGCTCAGGGCTGGGCTGGGCTGGTCAGTCTCCAGGTGACACAGAAGGAGTTGGTTCTTTTGCGAGTTTCAGAGAGAGAAATTGATAAACTTTCCTAGTGCTTTATGACCATAGCAAGTCATGTACGCCATTTCCCCTGCAGATCTCATTTGATTTGGAAAATCTTTGTCCTATGAAGAATCTTCCTTTCCTCTCAATTGTATTATTAAAATAAGATATTAAGTCATATATTAAAATTGAGTAGTCAGTCACATATTTTAATGTTCAAGTTAATATGAAGAACTGGGAGACCTTTGTACTCACGACTTGACCACAGCAGGCAAGTATTAGATGTTTTGAGAACAACAGCTATCATTTCTCCTAAAGTTTGAAAGACAACTTGCATTTGTGAAAATGTCGATTAAAGCTCAAAACAAGATTGAAGGGCCATTTTCTAATGTTACTTGGTAGTTTTGTTTTGTTTTTCCTCACTGATGACTTGCAGCTCATTTTCAGTTCACAAGGTGCACAAACTGACTCACTATACAGAGTTGCCTCATAATCACAAAAGAATTTACTAGATTTTAAATAGAATAAACAGCTAACTAATCCTGAATAGGAAAGTATTTTGCACACAAATATACTTACTTTGCCATCAGCGTATTTGAGTTATGAACAGTGTTTCTGGAAAATTCCCTTTCTTCTGAGGCAAGGGATTTTTTCCAAGCAATCTTTTTGACAGGTTACTGAAATCTAAATTTTGTTGCAGGGAATATAGAGACTTGGCAGAGACAGGTGCTCTTTTAATGCTGCTGATCAGTTACCGTTTCTGCCATCCTATTTCGAGCCCCTGGACCTGGTATGGGGCCAAGTGTAAAGACAACATGTGATCCTTCCTTAATTGTGTTTATGTATCTGAGATAGAAAGTAACCACTGCCTTCTCTTCTGTGCTCAAAAATATCTGGCAGATGGTGGTTTGAGATTTTCAGGCTTTGGGGTTTTCATTTTAAATCAATCATCCTATCCTTTCTCCTAAACTATGGTTCTCTCTTTACTGACATCACAGATTTAATCTCCAGTTGGAGAGAAAACATTTAATCTATTTGTCTTTTGCAGACTTCATTTTTTAGGCTTCAGTAACATAATCAAAGTTGAACTCTGTTTTATATACTACCGATTGCCTTATTTTGCCTACTAGTTTGCAGCATACATCCGGGCGGCCGTCCGAAAAGAAAAAGGGCTCCCCATCCTTGTAGAACTTCTGAGAATGGATAACGATAGAGTTGTTTCCTCCGTGGCAACTGCCTTGAGGAATATGGCGCTAGACGTTCGCAACAAGGAGCTCATAGGTATGTTCTAGTGGTAAGGTGAGCCGTAAAGAAAGTAACTACAATATTTACAACAATCTTCTTTCGATTTATAAAAATAAAATCATGTTTAAAATTATTAACAAGTGAGGCCTAATCCTCAATTTCTTGGCATGTATGGGTCCTTCGTGACCATTGTTTTTCAGCAGGAAGCAGGCTTATTAATTAAAACATTGATCAGAGAGGGGAAATTTTCAGAAATGCCGGTAATTTCAGTTACACATTATAACACTGCATGCTAGATTTGGTGTGTCTGTGTCCAAAGAGAGGTGTGTTTCCTGAGCAACAACAAAAATTTTAATTTTCCTTTTCTGTTTTTGAGACTGATATCTGCTAATTCAAAACCACTACCATATTCTAAATTAAAACAGAAAGCACATTAATGATTTGTAGCTTTTCCCTCTCAGACCCCCCCTTGAAATACCCACCCCAAGGCAGAGCCACCTTCCCAAGGCCTTTTTCACCCCAGGGCAGGGTAGAGTAGGATGAGGCAAGCTGGCTCTGATGGCGCAAAATTTAAGGTTACATTCACTCTCAGGTTCGTGCAGGTGTAGGGTTGGCACTTGCATGAACCTGAGAGCGAGTGTCTCAAACTTTTCACCCTAGGTGGCTTGCTTGCTTCACCATAGTCTTGCCCCTAAGTAAAGAAAAGATCAGGGGCCTTTGAGTAGACCTTGGGTTAAATCCTGGATCTGCTGCTCACAAGCTATACAACCTGGAGAATCCTATATAACCCCACCTGGGCTCAATTCGCTCATCTAGACTGAAAGTGAAAGGAAACTCTTAACCCCAACTCTGAAAGGATGCTAATGATGCCTGCTATCCTAACCACCAGTTAGATGGGAAGATGAAATGAGAGAATATATGAAGCAGCCCGTTATAAACTGCCAAGTGCCACACCGATCCCAGTGCTGTGACTCTTATATGGGAGAAGTGCTGATGACAGATCAGGGGAGAGGGAGGAGGAACTTAAGATTTTATGTGAGTTGGTGTGAATATATATTGAGCCTGTATAAAATACCCCTGCCATATGAGAGAGAGAGGGGGGAGAGATTGAGAACAGTACAGAGAGAGAGAACAATAATATTTACCGCAGAGAGTTGCTGTGAGAAGTAAATATGGTGACTCACAGGAAAGCCCCTCATGCAGTACATGACACAGAATTTTCCCAACAATGAAATTCATTCCATTTCTGCTCAGTAGCGGAATTGCTGTTTTTAAGTATTGCTGAGATTAACCTGCTCTTAACACAGCCTCCCTTTGAGCCAAACCTTCCCTATGGAGAGGAAAGGAGCCTGTCCCATGCCCTTTTCACAGTTCAGCTGGTCCCTGCTTCCAAAGGATGTGTTACAACTTTAGTTCCCATACTTCTTTGAGAGAAACGCCTTAGGTCCCTAAAGAGATTTTTTTTTTTTTTAATTAGTTTTGATACATTTGATTTCTCATGAGAAGAATGTGAAGTTTAACCCACCACTGCCGTCGAGTTGATTTTGACTCATAGGGACCCTATAGGACAGAGAACTGCCCCATAGAGTTTTGAACTGCCGACCTCTTGGTTAACAGCCGTAGCACTTAACCACTACACCACCAGGGTTTCCATGTGAAGTTTGGGGTTCTTAATGCTAAAAAAAATTAATGATTGACAGCATACATCTTTTTGTCCTGTCATTCCACAAAAGACACCAGGTGGTACAGAAGGTGCAGGGCCAATACCATCAATTCTTGACATTCTCAGGGGCTGTGTCCCAAGACCACTAGGAATAAGGAATGTACTTTCTGAGTCCTGGCTTTCAATGCATTCCTGTGTTTCTGTGAATATCCTAGCCACCTTTTTAACTTCCACTAGAATTTTATCTCTCCATTAATGTACTTTATTTTTTTTACCAGCTGGAGCACTCAAACCATTTCATGAATCACTTTTTCTTGTTTCCCTATAAAGATTCCTTCCTTCCTGTCAGATCTGAGTCCCTTCCAGATTCATTATTTGGGTCTAGTTTACCCAGCACTTCTCTTTCTAAGAACTATCACCTTCTCTGACACCTTCACTCTCTCCTCACTTCCATTACCAACACTAGCATTGGACTTTGTTTTCATAGCTGTTTTTCGCAAAGGAAAAGTTCTGTCACTGTGCAAAAGTTAATGAATACTCAAGTTGGACCAACCCAGTTGTGTAGAGCTGCAGAGTGAGCTGCCTTAGCCCAAGCTTCAGGGTGTACAATTTAAAGTTCTGTCTTAGCAAAATGACAAATGATATGTCATGGACCTTTTGATCATTCACGAGTATTCAAAATCACCAGTGCTAGCCTACCATCTCTGGGTGGCGCAAGCAGTTTGCAACTGGCTGTTAACTTAAAGGTTGGCGGTTTGAACCCACCCAGTAGCAGCCTCAGAAGAAGGCCTGGCAGTCTGCTTCCACAAACATTACAGGTTTGGTTCTTTTTTTTTTTTAACTTACCATCTATTCTCAAAATCCACATTTATCTTCTGCCCTTACAATGTCCTCACTGTTTTTCCATTCTTCATAACAGTGTTTACTGTGGTTCAGCCAGAGTCTTCTCTTTGACATGCTGTAAATTAAGCAGGCATGTAGTTAGGGCTTTTCTCGTACAGCTTACTGTTGTGTATAAATAAGCCTTTAATAAAAAACTCATTTAACATCCACTCAATTATTAGTGTGGGGGGAAAAAACCTAAGATAATATTTACTTGAGCGTTGGTTAATTCCTTTTGTTTGTAGTGCAATTATTCCAGTTTGTCAGTTGGTAATTAAAATTGAAAAAGCTAAAGATAATCTCTTTTTGGAGAGGAGTAAGAGCAATCGAGCATCTATAACGAAATATGTCAGTAGCTAGGGAACTTCCCCCAGTCTTCTCCTATCAAGAACTTTATTATTATTACTCCTCAGTGATAATATACCCATAATTTTAATAGTAAAATCTTCCTTGTGTCTTCTTTTAAAGAAGCTAGTCTGTTGTTACAGCCACTAATGTCGGACTGGCTGACGTACACCCTCAGCTTGATAAAAATTTGCAACTCTATCCAGTCCGTATGTGGACCAGAAGGCTTTAATGAAAAGTATTGTTTGGTAGCCTTACTTAGTCCAAATTCAAAGATAAGTTTTAAAAAGCCTTAAGAGGAGTTTACGGTATTTGTGATGAGTAGGAATGCAGTAAAGATTAAAATGTAGTATAATTCCTTCTCAGTTATTGAAAATAGATGAGCTAAAGCAGCTTGACTGGCATGCCTAATTTTGTGCGCTGATGTACTTTTTCTCTCAGGGATTTACAGTACTCTTTTATAAACCAGCCGTTTCTTCAGGTGACATTGAAAAATGTTGACTTTCCCCTTAAAATTACAGTATTTGTCATTTTCCTCTTTGCTTTGTTTTTTTTTTTTTTTTCCTCCCCCTATTATTGTTTCTTTGGGGGCTTTATTTCTAAGAAACTGCACACTGTCAGAATCTTAAAACAACAACAAAAACCTAGTATCTTCTGAAAGCAGAATTTAATTTTCTGCATTGGCAGGTAAATACGCCATGCGAGACCTGGTCAACCGGCTTCCTGGTGGTAACGGCCCCAGCATCCTGTCTGACGAGACCATGGCAGCCATCTGCTGTGCTTTGCACGAGGTCACCAGCAAAAACATGGAGAACGCCAAAGCCCTGGCTGACTCAGGAGGGATAGAAAAGCTGGTGAACATAACCAAAGGCAGAGGAGACAGGTAAGTCTGCTGCAGGAGAGGCAGCGTACAACGACGCTTGTTCTGGGATGGTCCTGTGATAAGGGCCTATGTGGAGGCTGCATTTCATGCTGGAAAGGGTTTATTTCTACATTTCTTACAAGCTGGTAAGCTAAGCAGTCTCCATCAGTTAAAGCCTGTTATGCTAGGAGACACATTTTCTGGCATTGGCCCTTTTCTGGTTTTTAATTTATTACAACACCTACTCCTACACTGGTTTCGTCTCTAAAGCACATTAGTTTTTGGTGGTTTCATCATGCTGACCCTTGGAAGAACCAGAAATGCCACCATGAGACAAATTTGGGGGGCACCATTTCCCTTGTGCCCTTGGCTCTGTTTCAGGCCCAGGGGTCTGTCCTGCAGGAACGTCTCCTCAAAGGCTCAGTTGTGGGTTGATGCCTCTGCCAGGCACCCAGGAAGCATTAAGATCACCACTCGGCACAGGGGCTACAGTGTGGCCCCAGGACACACCCTGGGCTTGGATCATACATGTCTCCTTGCTTCAGATGACACAGAATGGATGAGCAGCAGAGTAGGGATTAGAGAACTAGTGGCAAAACTAGAAGACTTTTTGTCATGGAGCTATAGCAATGACTGTAAATTTGCCTCAGTATCAGATTAGAGAAAACTTCAAAGAAGTTGTAGATAGGGATGCTCTGTGCCTTCTCCAAAACCACAGGACAGCAGCCCCCTGGCCCATGGTAAAAGGACCCCTGTCTCCCTCTCCTTCCCCCTTACCCTCATTGATTCTTCTTCATGCCAGTGATTTCTAACTGATATATTATTTGCGTGTTTCTCTAGTGTCTGACTCCTGCCCCTAGAAGGTGAGCTCCCCCGGAGCAGGGACTTTGCCTGTTTTATTCATTGCTGTATCCCCAGCATCTAGAACAGTGCTTGGCCCATAATAGGAGCTCAGTAAATATTTAATTGGTGGAATGACAGGACAAGACCTCATGTTGTACCTCATCTAGTCATTTAGTTTATACTTTTTAAGGAATTTATAAAATATAATAATAATATAGCAAATACCTCTATTCTCACCCCCCAGAAACCACACTTATCAATATTTAGCCATATTTTCTTTAAGCCTTTTTTTTCTTATGTATGTGTGTATATATATATATTTTGTTGTTGTTGTTAGTAACAAATGTACTCAATCTCCTTTTTATGTTCAAGGAGATAAGACATTACAGATAAAGCTAAGGTTCCATTCTACTAACTCTCCTTCCTGGTCTCCTCATTCCTCCCCTGAGGTAACTGTAATCACCTTAGGTGCTCTTAAATTTTTTTTTAAGTAGCCTTCATTGTTGAAAGGCATAAGAAAAAACTGGAGAAATGCTGAACTAGTACTGATACCACTGCGTATTGGAAAAAAAATACTACCCTTTCTAATTTTTTTTTTTTTAAATGAGATTCAGAAAGTTCTGGACCAAGTCAAATGATCTCTTGACTACACATACTGAACTCCCCTCATGATTCATTCACCAAGTATTTATTGCTTACCTGCTGTGTGCCAGGCACTGTTCTAGGTGCTGGGGTTGCAGCAGTGGGCAGATTACACAACAGTCCCCACCCTCAGGTATCTTGCATTCCATGGGAGAAATAGTGTACCAAATGAGTAAACAGCATGTGTAGCAGGTCAGATGGTGCTGACTGGTAGGGCAATAATAAAATCAGAGAAGGTGATAGGCCATGCATGGGTTAGGTGTGTGGGGTAGAGGGCATTGCAGTTTTAAACAGCATGGTCAGGGATGGAGATCATAGGTTTAAGGGAAGATGGGAAGAGAGAAATTGGAGATGAGAACACATAACTCTTTTGAGGAATGGTGCTACAGAGAGGAGCAGAGAACCATCCTTCTTTTCTCATAGTCAGGTTTTGGCTCATAGAATTTGTGTCTAAAAACATCTAGCCTTGTTCTTTGTATCCAGGAGTATACTTGGCATGCTCTTGCCTCATTGGTGTTATAGATGTCCTCGGAGCCAGGCATGGGGTCTGCTTTTCATGCCTCTATCCCAGCTGCCTAGCACTTGAAACAGGGAGATAAACATGAGTAGGAATGTCAGGATCCAGCAGAGAATGGAGTGGCTATAAGGTACGAGGGCCCCCCTTCCCAAAATCTACCCTACAGAGGCTGTCATGGATACCTTAAACTTCATCTGTAGTCATTTCTTGGTATTCATCTATTGCCTTGCTCTGTGGTTGTTTTCGAAAACATAAAATTTAGAAAGGCTGTGAGGGGATTGGTTTGACCTGATTTCTGCCCTTGACTAGCCAGGATCACATCACTGTGAAGAATGAGTCTTGGGTGTGAGGTGGGGGTGGAAGTGAATGCAGACGTGCCCACCACCAGACATGGAGACTGTGGAGCCCTGGAATTTGCCTGTGCTCGGCCCTCACTGATACCCTCAGAATCATCAGTGACCCATGCCCTGAGGCCTGGGGCAGAGGGGTGGCTTACAGCCTGTGCTCCTCTCTTCCTTCCCCTATTTCCTGAGAGTTTATCTGGGAAGGGAAGGAGTAGAAGAGAAAATCAGATTTTAGATCAGGGTGGTGACAGTTGAACTCAAATTTTCAATATTGAAATGAATTCTGAAGATAAAGGTGTTCAGTTACCCTTGGGGCTGACTTCCCAAGCACTGGGCCATGAGTACGGCCCCAACCGTGGTTATCTGAAGGTCTTAGCTAAGGCTGGAAGCCGAAGCTCCCTCTTTGCTCGCTGGTGAGGCCATTAATTGAGAACAACCCCCAAGGTAAAACACAGCGACTGTGGTCAACAATGCTTAAACAGCACCAGGGCACTAGAGTCCACTCCATAAAAGTTCAGCAACGTGTCTTCAGAGAGGGGAAGTCAATAACTGGCCGTATTTCCAAGTCAGACATTAGAGCACATATGTCCATTTGTCACTGTAGAGGTATAAATGATAAAAAGGCATTGATGGTGTTTGTGAGAAGGCCTGAAAATGGGGGAGGGGGGCCCTCATATTAAATTAACTTGAGAGTGTCTCAGAGCTCAGGATGTGAAGTCATGTTCGCATTAACTGCAGAGCCCCAGTGCAGACAGCAGCCCTTGGTAGAGATATATGAGGGGCAGGCTGAAAGTTGACACCTGAGAGAAGTCCTCAGCTTATGAGGGCCATGGGCTTACCTCAACCACAGCTTCTCACCACAGAGCTGACTGCCTGATAGCCTTGCTTTTGTTCTTGCCACCTCTGGCCAGCCCTGAACATGATTGACTCCCAGTTACACCTCATTCCTTGGTGATGTTTTCTAGCAGCAGCCCGCCGTGCCCTCTGGTCCTTAGAAAGATGGCCTTTGGCTACTGGTTTGCAGCCTGATTCTCCTCAAGTGGAGTCTGAGGCTGTGCTGCTCCCGTTCATTGCATTCCTGCTCTCTCCTTAGGTCGTCTCTGAAAGTGGTGAAAGCAGCAGCCCAGGTCTTGAATACATTATGGCAATATCGGGACCTCCGGAGCATTTATAAAAAGGTAACGTACAAGAATAGCTCTGGCATAATTAGCATTCATCGGAGCACACATTCATAATCATTTTTTGTAATGAAATGTCATCATTCATTTTGAGAGATCCCTTTTCTCTTTTAACTCCATAGGATGGGTGGAACCAGAACCATTTTATTACACCTGTGTCAACATTAGAACGAGACAGATTCAAATCACATCCTTCTTTGTCTACCACCAACCAACAGATGTCACCCATCATTCAGTCAGGTCAGTGGGTAAACATCACTCTCCTATGAGAACGTTTGTGTGACAGAACATTGTTTCTCAACCAGAGAAGACTGAACATAAGCTGATTAAGCCTGGCACCTCCAAACACTGAGGAGGAGAATTTGCTCATCAAGCTGAAAGCCTTCTTTGGAAATTACAAGCTATTGTACACAACAAACCCACTTTCCTCTTTCTATCTTAAAAGTCTGTACCACCAGCTAGAGGGAATAAGGGAGCCCTGGTAGCACAGTGATTAAGAGCTCAGCTGTTAACCAAAAGGTTGGCAGTTCAAATCCACCAGCCGCTTCTTGAAAACTCTGGGGCAGTTCTCCTCTGTCCTATACGGTCACTATGAGTTGGAATCTAGTCCGCGGCAGTGGGTTTGGTTTTTTGGTTTTAGAGGGCATAAGAGTATCCCGGGGCCCTCGCCCTGAGATGCAGCTTCACTAGGTTTCAGGAGAGGCCCAGAAATCTGTATTGAACAGGTTGGATAGGTGATCTGGATGCAGGCGAGTGGAGGACACGCTGGGTTATTCATGAGAATGACTTCCCTGTCTGCCTGTTGGCCATAAGTTTAGAATTTCCTCTAAAGTGATGTTTTTCAGTTTTCCTGGTGAAAACTCTTAGAAACAAGGTTTTTGAGACACTATCTTTAGACTCACAACATGGGAGAACAATCCATGATCTCTGTGCACCCTCCTTATCAATTAAACCTTTGTGCCCTGGCTACGTTCCAGATCTCCAGAGCCCCCAGCTAATGGGAACAGGCCTTAGGGGTGGGTTCGTAGAGATTCCCTTTGATTTTAAGCTGGGAATCTTGGCCATCACTTTATTTAATAACTTGTTGGTGGAAAGAAAGAAATCAGTTTTGAGACCTAAATTCTTTTACACAAAAGGATAAATTGCTACTATGCCAAGACTATCCTGTAAGTTTAATTCTTAACTGAAACGAAACAAGAAAAGTAATAAATACCTTAAATTTATTTGGCTTTAAACCACCCATCCTGACATATAAATATTATCTGTTGTATCCAACTGTGCTGCAGCTGGCAGTCTTATTTCTCATCTGGACAAATGTAGCCAAAAAGACTAATATATGACTGGTGTTTTTTGCCACATAATTGGATGTCTTCACTTGTTCTAGGAATTTTTAAAAATTATCTGTGACTGCTGTGTATGGTGTATATTTATATCTTAGTTTTTAAACTGGGAGTTGTTTTCATCAAAGAGACCTGTCCATGTTTTTTAACATCCTTGCTGGGCTCCCAGGGGTACCCTAAGGCTGTCTTCTTTTCTAAAAGTGCTCCAAAGCCTTTAGGGAATCAGGACTAGGGACGCCAGGGGAAACAAGGTGATTCAGCTGCTTAACAGAAGGCACATGTACAGGCAAAAGAATAATTTCAGACAGATTAGCACATAGTTACTGAGCAATGAACTTGTTTTGAGCACCTTATAAATGTTCACACTGAACAGTGCTGACCAGCCTCTGTCCAAGTTCCTAGATGCCTTTTTGAATTTCCTCCAGAAGTAGGGTGTATTTTTACTCTTGTGTCTCCAGTGATTCTAGACTGATTCATCCCTTCAGCACGAGGGTGGGATCTGCTAGCGGGCATGCCTGGTGTCTTCCTAGTGTGATTATGGAAGGCAGGCAGGTGTGTTCTCTGTCCTGCCACCTTTTAGAATGTAAATAAGGTGAGCAGTGCATGGACACTGCCCAGGCATGCTCACCCGTGTTTAACACAGAGCAGCCCTGTGTCGAGTGAAGTGACTTGTAAAGACAAATATTTCAAATTTGTCTTTCTCTGAAAGCATCAGTGTGTGCAAAACCACCGGTGCCAAAGTTTGGAGGCCACTACTTTCAAGCATATCAAGTGAGTAAGTGGCCATTCTTATTTACAGTTAATTTTAGTGCAAGCAAGATGACTTTTTAATTAGGAAAAAAAAAAGTGAAATGTTTGTTTTCCCTCTGTGCCAAAATTTCCAAAAGGAAACCCATGGATAGATATGTTACCATTAGTTGTTTACCTCAGGCTGGGATAAAAAAGCTCCTGGGTCTTTGTGAAGGCTGGGGCTTCTCAGCTCTGTGAGCTTCTTGATGAGCCAGGCTTACTGGGTTTACATAATTTCCCTGACAGCTGATCACCATAAAAAGAATTATAAATTTTATGCGCTGGATACTCTTATTCAAACACATTGAGAGATGCAGATATTTTTTTAAAATAATTAGACATGCCGTAAAACAGCTATTTAGAAGAGTTATACATAGCAGATAATGTATTATTTTAGAAGAACAGAACTGAGATCATAAAATAGCAAATATAACTCTTGCATGGCTAGTAAGTTATTATCCCTCACTTGGTTTCCAATGCCTAACCAGTCACTGGATGCACTGTTTGGCAACCTGCATGATTTCTGCAAGCCCTGCTCTCACTGGGCAGCTTGTACTTTAGACAGGAGCAAGCTCAGGCACTGACTTCACTGATTCTCACAGTGGCCGACAGGGCACGTTCAGGGTGCTCGGGGCTGCTGCTCTTCAGCTCTAAGAGCTGATCTTCAGCACCAGCTGCTGTGGCATTTCTAATTACTGATCTTTGTTTTTCCGGAGAGGATTTTCCAGAGACATTGACCATCTGATTTCTTTTTCTTCTCGTTTCTCTCTCTCCCTCCTCCCTTTGCCTCTCCCTCAGTTGGCAGCACCTCTTCCTCACCAGCACTGTTAGGAATCAGAGACCCTCGCTCTGAATACGATAGGACCCAGCCACCTATGCAGTATTACAATAGTCAAGGAGATGCCACACATAAAGGCCTGTACCCTGGTAAGACGCCAGTTGGGTGTATCATACAGTATCTGCAAACACCGCATGTGTCCAGGCACTGGCCCAATAGCCTGGGAAGTAGCCCATACCTGTATTGAGACAGTCTCCCAGCAGCCAACCATGTTCCAGTCTCACCATTTCCTCTGTTGGGGCTTTTCCAAGTGATGTAGTGGTATGGTGGGTCACAAATAAAAAGAGGGCTGTATCCAAATGAGAGAGAATCCCTGGGTTGTGCAAACGGTTAACTCACTTGCCTGCCAAATGAAATGTTGGAGGTTCAAGTTTACCCAGAGTCACCTCAGAAGAAAGGCCTGGCGATCTACTTCCCAGAAAATCCACCATTGAAAACCTCATGGAGCACAGTTCTACTGTGACACACACAGGTCACCATGAGTCAGAATCGACTTCACGGGCAACTGGTTATCCAAATGAGAAATGAGTTCAGACTGCCCGGCTGTACAGTCCCTTTGCTTCTGCTCCCTCCCTGATGGGGCAGCCTCTCTGTTTTCCACATATATCTGAACGCTGACTCTCTGGCTTTGCAGGGGCTACATCTCCTAGACTGGCTTATTTCTTAAATGCAAACCTGAGAATGGAGATCAATTCCATTTATATTTTTCATGGAAAAGAGTTTGAATGAATAGCAAAATATATGTGTTTCTCCTCAGACTGATTTTTTTTTTAAAGAATAACAGAAATAATATTGCATACTATTAATACTTCTATGTCCTATTCATAAATTTGTGCATATAGTTTATTTAAAGGATGCTAGTTTTTTTTTTTTTTAGCCTGAAGGGTTACCAAGATTCGTTATTGTCTCCATTCTCAACTATCTTACAAATTATAACTACGCTAGAGGCTTACATAAGACAGTGCGAGCTACCATTTTAAAAAAGTACTCTTTTTTCCAAAAAATCTATTTATTAAAAAGAAAGAAATAAAAGATGGTGGCAGTTTAACTACTGCTGAGGGAGCATTCTCAGTTGTGCTGTTGTCTTTGAAATTGTGATTTCACAGGACTGTTTACTAATCGACTATTGTTACTATGGCAATTAATAGCTCAGAAAATTGCAGAGGCTACATTTCAAACACCAAGCTCTTTGCAAAGGAAATGCGCATACCAGCGTGCTGTTGTTGCTTCCGACTTGCAGCAGTCTGCTTTATTTTAAAGAGTGCCTCTTCAGCCTGCTTGCCCTTCTGTATCCTCTTTGCTTGCTTCAATAAACTAATTTGCCTCAAGAATGTTTCATTTTCCTCATTAAAAATATAAAACTCTCTGTTAGCTTTAATAATAGAAGGGTAACCAGTGTCATCATTAGATCAGAAATCTACTGTGGACTCTTGAAGACACTGATCTTATTACCAAGTTCTTTTTGTTTAATATGTAGTTCAGTATGGCAGCCACAAGGCTGTGCCTCCATGTGGCCCAATTGCTATGAACATGCCTGTGCGGCTCTTCCCTGACCTGGAGTTTTGAATCAAGGCTGTTCTGAAGGATAGTGTATTTCCTAATCCTGTTTGCCATCTTCTCTCTTACCCAGTGCTCTAGCTTAGACGCTGGAAAAGTGGTGTTCCTCAGCTCAAGGAGCAGTGCTGTGCTGGTGTTCCCAGCCAGCCCGAGAAATCCTCAGGGAGCAGTTTGTGATAAAAATCACAAGTCAAGGTGTGAACAGCTCTACACAATAATCAAGGCTAAGAAAGAACCCCTTTTTGTGAAATACACACTGCTTATTTTTGGCATTTTCACTAGCCCCTAATTGCGCTGAAGTAAGCAGCAGCCAGACTAGAACAGGGAAGCCAGGCTGCCGACCCCGGTCTGTAGTGATGCCGGAAGACAGGCGCCTTCAGGTACTCACCGCCCCAGCGCAGGCACCACACAGCTTAATGGACCAGAGTTATGAGCACACGTTTTAATTTCATAAAATATTTTCTTACAGGCTCCAGCAAACCTTCACCAATTTACATCAGTTCCTATTCCTCACCAGCAAGAGAACAAAATAGACGGCTACAGGTGAATTTGCAATATCATTTTACAGAAGGGCTATTAGCAGGGATGAGCAGCGTGAGGGGTCCGCGCCAGTTGACTTGCCAGCGCTAAGCCAACACGGCAGAGCGCAGAAGCTTTCCCAGGGGATCTTTGCTCCTCGGAAACTCACCTGTGGGTTAAGCAAATCACTTCCAAAGTAGCCTGATGTTCTTGAATGTCTCAATCAGTGCTGCTGAGACCACCATTGCCAATGAGGGGAAAGACCTAAGAAATCTTTAAGTCATATTCTTTGCCCAACAATTCCCTTTCCGGCACTTTTTTTTTTTCTGTTAAAATCTGAAATTTCTCCCATCCTTTCTGTAGGTAGTGGGTAAGCACACTTCATTCTCTCATCTCCTTGTTCTCTTTTTTTGGACACCTCATTCTCCATCTTCACGACTCCCTCCCTGCCCAACCCTTAATGATTTAAAAACATTGAGTCCACAGCCAGGTCTCTGTTAGTCCCAGAGGTCAAGGGAGACTCAACCCTTACCACAATGGACCCGACTTTCTATCCGAATGGGAACTGGTGGCTGCAATAACACACTCAAATCTCTGCTTCTGTGGGGGGCCTAGAATCAGCTTCAGGTCCTTCCTAATCCTGTGGTGGGTTATGACATCTACCTTGGTCACTTTCCAGTAACATGTGAGCGATAAGGATTTCCCAAAGTAAGGTTGTATCCTGTCCTTCAAATAGGATATTCTAAGACCTCCCTCCATTTTATCTTCTTTTCTCTGTAAATGAAAAAAAAATAATTTCCCAAGTTACTCATAATTAATACTATGGTTTTTTTAGTAGGGACAAATAACCTTAGAATCACAACTCTAACATAAAAAGAGTTTCGAACTGAAATTTTGATGATATTAGACTGCGTTTAGTTGTAGAATATGGTGTTGATTCCTATGTGGTAACTTTGTTACATTTTACTAAGTAGGAAAGCTTGGGGCTTGGTCAAGAGGAAAGAAAAAGGAACCGTGACAATTTTCCTCCAAATATATTTGAAGAAACTAATGTGATGCCAAAGATAAGACAGCGCAAAAGGAAATGGATTGGTGGTGGGGTAGGGCCCCCTGTGTGAATGCACACATAAGCTTCCTCACGGACATACTTATGAGCCCTGGCTAGAGAAGCCTTTTCCTCTAGGAAAAGGTCTCTTTTAGTCCCAGAGGTCAAGTCTAAGATTGTATCTCTTCACACATCTCTTCTAATTTTGCTGCTGTCTCAAGATTGCTTATTCCTTTAATATCACAATTTACAGCAGAGCTTCCAGAGTGTGCCTGTTGTTCACCAGACAACATATTTCTTGTAATGGTTGCCCTGTGTCAAAGCAAAACTCAGGCCCATCATCTCACTGGTAAGAGTCCTCTTCTGCAGCACAGAGCCGGCTCCAGTAAGGATGGAAGGTACCACCAGGGGCCACCTGCCATCAAGGTGTTGGGCTCTCCTGAGGCACCAACTTCTCCAGAGGCCTTAGCTCAGGACTTCATCAAACTTAGACAGCCCACCTGTAAAGGAGCAGTTTAAAATCCTTACAGTCCACCGGTAAATCACCAGAAACAACTTTTAACCATAAGTTCATAAATATTGAATCTTGTTTTAAAAATATGGATCAGGAAGCCCACATTTATTTTCCTTAAACTCATGTTTCAGAAGATTGCTTTCATTTATTTGGTTTTTCATTTTGTCAACAGCATCAACAGCTGTACTATACTCAAGATGACTCCAACAGAAAGAACTTTGATGCGTACAGATTATATTTGCAGTCTCCTCATAGCTATGAAGATCCTTATTTTGACGACCGAGTTCACTTTCCAGCTTCTACTGATTACTCAACACAGTATGGACTGAAATCCACCACAAATTACGTAGACTTTTATTCCACTAAACAGCCTTCTTACAGAGCAGAACAGTACCCAGGGTCCCCTGACTCCTGGGTGTAGCATCAAGATGCTCGGTAGAAGAACTCTTTCTTTCTAACCTTTTTTGGACTGAGGTGAAAAGTTCGTCTTGCTGATTTGATGGTGAAATGTGAAAGTGAAATGGAAGGAATGAGTGAAGAGCATATATATTTTTTTCTTTTTTGAGGAATTATCAGGGAAGTAAGGAAACCTTTGGAAGAGAGGACTTTCTAAACTCTATTTAGGTGTTAGGTCTAATTATTTGTAGAGTCTGTAGTCTGGTGAAGGTGTGGGCAATGTGATGAGAGGCTTGAGAAATGGGTGAAATGAGATGGGGAATGTGTAGGTCAAATCAAATTGAAGATGATTTTTTTAATGTGAATAAAGTTATGTTCTGATAGTTTGTACAGAAGAATTAAATGGATGCCCTTCATGTTTTATTGCTATTACTAAATGTCAAGATTGTATGCTATTATGTCTTGTAAATTTATTTTGTTGGTGTAAATATGGAAATGCCACATTGGTTAAGTGCCATCATTTGTAATGCAGTGTGTCATTTGAAAAGAGATTTGAAGAAACAGCTTATAAAACAATGGGAAACTCAAGGAACTGTTAGCAATTAAAAGCAAACTGCAACATCCTTTGTTTTCAAAATGAATAGTGTACTTTTGAAGCACAAAGTCCAGTCTGGTATAGCAACGCCACGCCCATTCCCTGCCTCTTTCATAGGACACTTCACTGCCATTTTCTATGCACATAGAAGAAAAATAAATGTGGAAATTTCATCCTTGGATATTTGTTCCCTGTTCTTTTTTTATTTTCTGTATGTAACATGGAAAAGCAGATTTAATAAATGTGAATCTAGTTGCATGTTGTAAACAACTTAAATATATCCACCTATTTTAGGTGTTGCCTAGTTTTGTATAGTTAATACGCTTTGAGAGATGGGCCATACCACAGACTGGAGCTATGAACTTTCCTCCTCTTTATCTAAGTGTTTTTATTTCTGAGGAAGGGTCTGTTTTGGATCTAATGTACTCTACAGTTTATCATGTTTTTTTTCAGACTGTATATTTAACACTACTTTTCACATAACAGAAATTACATCTGGCACCCTAGGCCTGACTAAACTAGCAGAGGCTCCTTTGGCATCATTTTTAATAAGAACTCACTATCAACATAAAGAACAGTGGTTGAGATTGCTTTGGTTGCTACCAATGTAATAAACCCCAACAAACTCTAAATACTTATCCTGCTGAGTATTTCATGAGATATAGTAATCCCTGAAGTAGGGATGGGGTCACGGAAGCGCCAGAGATGGAAGGTGAGGATTCCAGTAATACTGACCAGCATTACTTGTTAGTTTTTCTCCATCTGTGGAAACAATGAGGAGCACCAGCTCCAGGAGACCCAAAGTCTGAGTTCCTCCAGGTCTTGCAGTTTCCCCCAGTAAAGCCCCAGCTCCTGGATCTTGCACAGAAACCTAGGAAACAACTCATGTGGCAAATCAAACCCAAAAGTGTTGACATGGCACAGTCTATTCTATAATCATGATACAAATCATAGATTAAGCATTTGTACTTAATGTTTGTGAGTATTTGGAAAGAAACCCAAGGGAAAATTGCTCTTCCTCGCTGAGTGGGTTACAACCCATAGATTGGGATCCAACATGAAATGGAAATACATGTTCAAGCAGGAAGGAGGGGAAACAATTAGGTGCAGGTTTTCTGAAATGACACTCAAATCAGCTCACAAAGTCAGACTACAGCTTCCAGAGCCCTGCCTCCTCATACAGTCTACAGAGTTCGGGAAACAGCCCATGTTAGAGAGCTGAAGTTGCTGGATTTTCCCCAGGAACTGGCATCAGGACTTTTAAAATGTCTGGTATCTATTTGGGCTTTGAGTCTCTGCCTTCCCTGAACCTGAAATTTTCATATCTGGGTTGAAGCTGAAAGCCCTCATTCAGGAAAACAGGGGAGTCTGGGGCTGGTCTGAGCTGATTGACAGCAACTGACTGTTGCCTTTAGTGACCCCAGTAGTCTTTACGGTAGCTCAGTGGGCCCAGGTCCCCCACTGTGACAGGAAATACTTCAACAACTGACCCAAATTTGGATTGGAAAGAACTCTGCACTTGGGCCTCCAGACAGACATCCTAATGGGGCCAGAAAGAGAACTATGGATGAGGAAAGGGCAGAAGATCGATGCCCTTTAAGGACCCTCCCTTGAAACTGAGCAAAGAAACTTCAGACGGAGCCTGAATGAAACAAAACTGCATCGTGGATCAAAAATTGGCCCATTCTCCAGGGTGTAGGAATAAACAAGCTCTGCTAAAACAAAGCCCTATTGCCACCAAGTAGCATGCAGAATTCAGCCCAAAGAAGAGGTCTATGGTTCTGCTCAGTCAGGGGACAGCCTATTTTAACCTCTTCCAGAGGATCAGGGCTGAACTGAACCAATGTCGGCTAGACATCAGGCTAGAATCATTTGGGGAGCTTTCACAAATACTAATGCTGGGCCCCACCCTGACCGATCAAAATCTCAGGATGGGATCCAGTGATTGGAATGTGCGGTCAAGGTGAGAACCACTCAGCCACATACCCTTCTCCCTCACTACCTCTCTGTCCTGTAACCTGAAAAGTTAGTAGTTGGAGCTGGGGGAAGAAGAGGGTGTTTGCCTGAGAATGACAGATTTGAAATGTTATAGTTGAGATCTTAAGTCTTAAAATGTTATAATTGAGTCAGAGATGTGAGGTTTTCTTTTTGCCATGGTACGTTTTTTGCCTGTGCACACTTTTTTTAAGTTACATTCTTTGAAGATCATGGACATGTCATGAATATCAAAAATGGTGCTCTCACACTCATACAACTCTTCCAGTGATTAATCCTTGGCCAGTGTTGGTTGTCAGCATTATTGCTGATTTTTAGACTGAAATATCAGGATTTCATTGAGCACTCACTACGTGCTAAGAATATGACATGCATTATCATTTAACTTTCATGGCAAAGCCATGAAATCTGTGCAAATATCCTGAAGCAAACTCAGGAGGGTAACTTGCCGAAGATCACACAATGAGTGGCAGGGGAAGGTTAGCACTAGTCTACCTAACCACAGTGCCAGGGTTCTTAAAATTCAGCAATTTGAGCTCCAACTGAATTATTGCTTACTGAAAATTTTCCATAATTGACTTAAATTTGCTAGAGGAAATTATCAGTACTCTAAAGGAACCAAAAAACCTTTGCCATCAAGGAGAACTGCCCCATATGGTTTCCAAGGCTGTAATCTTTACTGAAGCAAACTGTCCCATCTTTCTTCTGCGGAGCAGTTGGTGGGTTTAAACCGCTGACCTTTTAGTTAGCACCTGAGTGCTTAACCACTGAGTCACCAGGGCACCTTCCTGTAAATGAAAAACTACAATTATTTGCCATATAATAACCATAAAAGTGAACATTTAACTATTTAAAAAAATGAATCCTGCCCATTCTAGTGTGTGATGAGTTGGGCTGAGAACTCACCCTAAAAGTACCTTGTGAGCCATACCTATTAATATAGGCCAAGTTGTCTCTAGACAACCCTCTCATTCTGGGGCCTCAGTAATACATTTGCGGGAACGCTTATCTTAATCTATTAGATAGTGGTTTTATTTCCATGATCAAACCAGATTACAAGGAAAAGACATTTGAAATTTTGGGCATTGCTGTTCATGTACTAGATTTTTTTTTTAATTGATTATGACAGCATTATTCATAATAGTCAAAACTTAGAATGGCCCACATTGCCAACAGGAGACTAGATTGTGGTATGTTGATGTAACGGAATACTAAAATAAAAAAAGTTACTGTTGAATCATTTCCAACTCATAGCAACCGCATGTGTGTCAGAGTAGAACTGTGGTGATGGAAATCAGAACTGTGCATCCAAGAAGATAAAATACTTAGGAATAAATCTAACCAGGGACATAAAAGACCTATACAAAGAAAACTACAAAATATGACTGCAAGAAACCAATGGAGACCTACATAAGTGGAAAACATACCATGCTCATGGATAGGAAGACTCAACATTGTGAAAATGTAAATACTACTCAAATCGATCTACAGATACAGTGCAATCTTGATCTAAATTCCAACAGCATTCTTGAATGAAATGGAGAAACAAATTACCAACTTAATACAGAAAGGGAAGAGGCCCTGGATAAGTAAAACATTATTGAAGAACAAAGTAGAAGACCTCACACTACCTTAAAGCCTATTATACAGCCATGGTAGTCAAAACAGCCTGGTACTGGTACAACAACAGACACATAGACCAGTGGAAGAGAATTGAGAACACAGATGTAAATCCATCCATCTATGAGCAGCCGATATGTGACAAAGGGCCAAAGTCCATTAAATGGGGAAAAGACATCCTTCTTAACAAATGATGCTGGCATAACTGGATGTCCATCTGTAAAAAAATGAAACAAGATCCATACCTCACATCGTACACAAAAACTAACCCAAAATGTATCAAAGACCTAAACATTAAAACAAGATCATGGAAGAAAAAATAAGGACAATGCTAAGGGCCCTAATAAATGGCGTAAATAGAATACAAACCATAACTAACAATGCACAAACACCAAAAGAGAAACTGGATAACTGGGAGCTCCGAAAAGTTAAACACCAATGCTCACCAAAGACCTCACCAAAAAAGTAAAAGGAGAACCTACAGACTGGGAAAAAATTTTTTTGCTACAACATATCTGACAAGAATCTAATCTCTAAAATCTACAAAATACTTGAGCAGCTCAGCAACAAAAAGACAAATAATCTAATTTAATAATAGGCAAAGAAAATGAACAGACATTTCATGAAGAAGGATATTCAGACAGCTAACAGACACATGAGGAAATGCACCTGATCATTAGCCATTAGAGAAATGCAAATCAAAACTAAAATGAGATACCATCCCACCCCAACAATACTGGCACCAATCAAAAAAACAGAAAATAACAAATGTTGGAGAGGTTGCAGGGAGACTAGAACTCTTATGCACTGCTGGTGGGAATGTAAAATGGTATAACCACTTTGGAAAACGATATGGCCCTTCCTTAAAAAGCTAGAAATAGAAATACCATATGATCCAGCAACCCCACTCCTGGGCATATACCCTAGAGAAATAAGAGACATCACACATTAATAGACATATGCACACCCAAGTTCAGTGCAGCACTATTTACAATAGCAAAAAGATGAAACAACCTAAATGCCCATCAACAGATAGATGGATAAACAAAATATGGTACATAAACACAATGGAATGCTATGCAATGCTAAAGTACAATGGTGAATCCACGAAACATCTCACAACATGGATGAATCTGGAGGGCATTATGCTGAGTGAACTATTGTGTGAGACCACTATTATAAGAACTCAAAAATGTTTACACACAGAAAAAAGAAAAAAAAGTTATTTGATGCTTTTGAGGGTGAGGAGGGGAGAGGGAGGGAAAATCACTAATGATATTAGACAGGTGTTAACTTTGGTTGACAGAAAGACAACACACAATACAGGGGAAGTCAGCACAACTTAATCAAAGCAAAGGTGTAGAAGTCTCCTAGACATATCCAAACAACTTGAGGGACCAAGTTGCTGGGGCTGGGGCCTGGGGACTATAGTCTTGGGGGATATCTAGGTCAACTGGCATAACAGTCCATAAAGAAAATGTTCTACATCCCACTTTGGTGAGTAGCATTGGGGGTCTTAAAAGGTTGCCAGCAGCCATCTAAGATACATCTATTGGCTCCATCCCATCTGGACCAAAGGAGGATGAAGAAAACCAAAGACACAAGGAAAATATCAGCCCAAAGGACTGAAGGACCACATGAACCGCAGCCTTCACCAGCCTGAGCCCAGAAGAACTAGGTGGTGCCTGGCTACCACCATTGAACCCCTCTGACAGGGATCACAACAGAGAGCTCCAGACAGAGCAGGAGAAAAATGTAGAACAAAATTCAAATTAAAAAAAAAAGACTGTACTTACTGGTCTGCCAGATACTGGAGGAACCTGCAAAACTATGGCTCCTGGACACTCTGCTAACTCAAAACTGAAACCACTCCCAAAGTCCACTTTTAAGACAAAGATTAGATAGGCCTATAAAAACAAACAATAACACCCATGTGAAACGTGCTTCTTAATCAAATACACGAGACTAAACGGGCAGCTTCTGTCCAAAAGCAAGACAAGAAGGCAGGAAGAGACAGGAACTAGATGAATGACACAGGGAACCCAGGGTGGAAAGAGGGAGAGTGCTGATACATTGTGGGGATTGCAACTAATGTCAGGAAAGAGTATGTGTATAAATTTTTGAGTGAGAAACTCACTTAAGCTATAAACTTTCACCTAAAGCACAATAAAATTTAAAAAGAAATCAGAGCTGTGGTTGCCTATGGGGTAGGTATTGGCTAGAGAACTTTTTGTAATAATGAAAATGTACTAAATGTTGATTGAAGTGGCTGTTACATGGGTGTATACATTTATCAAAGCTCATCAAAATGTACACATAAGATCTTTCATCATAAATGTAAAATTTACATCAATAAAAAAATTAATATTTGCTTCAAAAGTCAGTAAAGAAATGTGACAACATTGTCTGAAACTTAGTTTTATGACCTAGAAACAAACTTATTAATCTCGCCGAGTTGAGAAAAATCCAATTTATGTTTCTTACAAATAAATCTTACAAAGTGACCGCGTAGAGTCATTTCTGATACAGAAGGTTTTACCACAAGATTCCTTAGTAATTATATACACAAGTTCATTTTAAAGCTGGCGGCTTACCAAAGTGAAATAAAACATATTTTTGGAAAAGCACATATGAGAGCATCCTTTTAGATGAGCTACGGTTGTATAGATTTACATGTGTGTTGACAAGAAGCTAAGTGGAAAAGTAAAGTTCAGGCACATGTTTAAACCTGTTGCCAAGACAGGGGTGTGTTTTCCCTTTTACCTAATGATCCAAAGAGATTTGTAAATAAACACCTCACCCACCTAAGTGCTACCAAAACCACAGGGAAGTAATGTGGGAGAGAAGCCCTCTGAGCAAATTCGCCAGAGAAGTAGAAACAAAGAGGTCATTGAAATTAGAAGCAGAGCAGTGATGGGGCTTTTTAACTCTACAAATGCAGAACAGACTTGATTCAAAGAGGAACTTTGTTGAAGGTCAAGGAAATCCCTGCCAGGGAGGAGACTAACAGTCTTTCTCTTAATTAGTTTGCAACTGGGGAGGGAGTCAGCGGAAGGCAAAGGATGCAAATGGTGTCTGGAATTGCATAGGGTAGTTTCCACCCAGGATCTCCAGTTGCCCTTTACTGGCTTGTGCTAGGGGCTGGGGCTGGGCCTGGATGAACAGACCTGGTGATGGTGCAGAGTACCACTTCTCATCTGATACTTGTCTCTTCTGACTCTGTGTAGAAAATCTTGACTTTTGTCTCCAGCTTATTCATCCTTGTGATACTGATCTGCTATTAGTCACCCGCGTGATGGCTTGGCTTGACACCCTGTCTTTATGAGCGTACTTGTTGAGGACAATCCTTTAAGACTGTGGACATAAAAAGAAAATTATTAGCAAGCAAATTATAACTTGAATCGTATCTGTTTTAGTGCCTTTCCCTGTCTCTATGTCAGCAGCCTCACTGGAAGCAGCTGGCATATCCCCTAAGTGGCTGTTTGTGGCTATTGCTGTTGCCTAATTCTGACTTGAAATCACTAAAAAGCATTTTGTGCTGTCATAATCATTTGCAGGAGCCATAACTAGCTCTTTCATTATTAAAGCCCCATCCAACGGTTGGGGAAATTGTGATAAAGGCTTAATGATATTATAGGTTAGATCACCCTCCATTCATGTCCCCATGATTCTAGAGCTGACCAATGCATTGCCTTGTAAAATAAAATTAAGCACAACTTAGACTGGGTGTAAGGTGTAATTCTGAGATCAGTGGGAAAATACCCAATTCTTCCTTCAGAAGTCCCTATAACTGTCAATTTACTCCCACAAAAGGCAATGCCCCTGAAATTTGCCTTTATATGCTGGCAATGAAATGTGTTTGGTTTCCAATGCCTTGGTGAGTTGCCATCCACTGAGTACTAATCTAATAAAATGACTTCAGAGAGGATGAAATGCCTCTAGGGTCTCTTCTTCAGGGTTCAAGTCAGCGCCTATCCTAACCCAGTCCTAGGGAGTTCTTTTCCCTTTCCAGGTGTGAGAATTAGTACAGTGAGTTGTGCCCAGATTCCTTGAGATGGGAGGAAAGGATTCAACCTAATAGGCTCCAGTTGGAAACGTGGTAACAGGAGGGAATCCGGTTATTACAGAATGGTTGTGCTATGAGGAATGCATTCCAAACCTTTATAAAAATATTTTGTGAAGACAAACCAGTAGAGACACATTCTACAGCTGAATGATATAAACATGTATGTGCCCACTGACATCACCACCACTCACGACTGGATATAGTGACCCAAAGTCTCCTTCTTGTCTCTAAAATGTGGTCAAAAGATAATGGTATGTGTTAACGGATTGAATTATGTCCCCCCAAAATATGTGTTGTAAACCCTAACCTCTATGCCTATGGTTATAATCCCATTTGGAAATGGGTTGTCTTAGGGTGTGTTTTGAGTCAATCTCTTTGGAGATATAAAAGAGATTAAACAAGCAAGTGACAGAATCAGAGATGGGGGAAGAGAGATACCAAGCCACATGAAAATAACCCATGAGCAGGAACTCAAAGAGAAACAGAGCCAACAGAGAGAGAAAGCCGTCCCCTAGAGCTGGCACCCTGAATTCAGACTTCTAGGCTCCTAAACTGTGAGAAGGAAACCCTGGTGGCATAGTGGTTAATTAAGTACTATGGCTGCTAACCAAGAGGTCAGCTGTTTGAATCCGCCAGGTGCTCCTTGGAAACTCTATGGAAAAGTTCTACTCTGTCCTATAGGGTCACTACAGTCGGAGTCGACTCAACGGCAGTGGGTTTTTGGGTTTTTAAACTGTTTGAGAAAATAAATTTCTGTTTGTTAAAGCCAACAATTTGTGGTATTTCTGTTATGGCAGCACTAGATAACTAAGACAGTGTATTTTTTCAGTTTGCAAATAATTAAATTTATTCAGTTTGTAAATAATTAGGTGCCTCTTTTTCGTTTTTCTTTCATTTCTGTGTCTCTAACTTTTTAATTGCTTCTTTGACAATTAACACTTAGAAGGGAGAAATGCTATCAGGGGTGGTACTGAAACCAATCAGGCCTGTCACTGTTTAACATCTTAACTGGAGAAAAACTGGTGCTACACCACCTGGAGCCACTAATAATGTCCTCCAGGGCCACGTTACTCGGTTGTGGTAATGATGTGTTGTCACTGAGGAACTGTGTTAGGCTGGCAATAGCAAAGTCCTGAAAAATTGTGACTTAAGTTGTGAAAGGCTTTATTTCTTTTTCTCCATCATGTAATAAAACGACCAGAAAAAAGGCAGAGAAATGCTAGTACGGTGGTTCCACAATGTCCTCAGGGACCCAGGCTCCACTGAGATCTTTGAGTGCAGCCCTTATCCTCATGGATTTCCAGCTGGCTGCTGGAGCTCCAGTCATCACATCCTCATTCCAGGAAGGAGAAAGGGGTCAATAAAATGGATTCTGCCGAATGAGTCAGCCCTCTTAAAAGATTTCCTAGAATCCCCACCATTGCATTGGTCACCCCTAAATATAAGGGAGGCTAAGAAATGTAGTCTTACCTGAGCCCATTGGCACTCCTACTTATGTAGGGATTCTGTTAGGAAGGAAAATTAGAGGATGCATAGGGCAAAGGCACTATCAGACTCTGCCCAGATCGATATGAGGTTATCCTTGCACTTTTGTTAATTTGGTTCCTGTGAAAACCGGCACTAAACCAGAGGACCTGTGTTGTAGGATTCACATGCTGGAGCAGAAACCATAGTACGTTCCTCCTTAGACGTGAAAGAAAACAAAATCTGGATAAAATTTCTCAATCCTGGGTTGTCCTAGAAGCAAGAGTCTCCTCTTCAGAAAGTCAGGCTCAATTTACTGCTCAATCTCATAGTTTAGAGGTTAACCAATGAAAGTCATTTACTATCAGCAAACTGTGGTCAGAGACTCTGCCCTCCTAGGGGCTTCCCATCTCAAGGGGCAGAGCCATGAGGAGTCCACAGAGTGCATCAGGAACAATGGGGACAGACTCGGGGGCCCCTCTCCCTACTGCATCAAGAGCAGCCCACCAAGAGCAGCTTTCTGTATTTCATGTCATGTGAAATGATTTTATCAAAAGTTCTACAGCCGAAAACAGAAATAATTATAAACCTTTGTTTGGCCAATGACTGACCTGCTAAGCAGCTCCAGAGACCTGTGGCTATGTGTGCTCCTGATCGGCAGCCAAGTGGAGTCTCCAGCAACAGCAGCCTCCCTCAGTTCAACTCCCCACAGGTGGGCAAGTCCATGGAACATCCCCCTAGCAGTGCTGGAGGCACTGTGGGGAAATCCGGAAATGTGTTTGCCCCAAGAACTTGCAGTGCCCCTGAGGTAATCAAAGCAGAGAGAGAAGCTGTCCAGTCTGGGTTGAGCTGTCAAGGGAAGCCTCATAGAGCAAGAAGGACTTGAGCTAAAGTTTAGGTTAATTTAAGCAATATTGTTGTTGTTGTTGCTGTTGTGTGCCATCTAGTTGATTTTCAACTCATAGCCACCCTATGTGACAGAATAAAACCACCCCATAGGACTCTAGGCTGTAGTCTTTGCTGAAGCAGACTGCAAGGTCTTTCTCCTGCAGAGCCACTGGGTAGGTTCAAACTATCAATCTCTCAGCAGCCGAGTGCCTAACCATTGCACCACCAAAAAAAACCCAAAAAATCACCAGGGCTCCTTAATTTTAAGCAATAGTACCAGGAAATAAATAAGGATTTCAGGGTGAGGGGTAAGGAGAACCAGTTGCCATTGTGTCAGTTCTGACTCATGATGACCCTATGTTAGAGTAGAATTGTGCTCCATAGGATTTCCCGTGGCTGATTTTTTTGGGAGTAGATTGCCAGGCCTTTCTTCCAAGGTGCCTCTGGACAAACTCAGACCTCCAAACTTTTATTAGCAGCTAAGTGCATTAACCATTTGCACCACCCAGGGACTCCTGGGCTAAGGAATAGACTGGTCAACCCCAAGGGCAAGAAGAAGGTCGGGTGGGAGAGGCACATAGAAGCAACAGTGAGTTCCTTTCCTGGTTTTGCGTGAGGACTAAAGAAATACAAACACTTTGGTCAATCCTAATAATAATAATAGTAGTAACCATTTATTGAGTAATAAAATTTTACTGAAATCCCCCCACACATCTGTCATTTTGTTGTACTGTGGGCGCTTGTGTGTTGCTGTGATGCTAGGAGCTATGGTATTCAAATACCTTCAGGGTCACCCATGGAGGACAGGTTTCAGCTGAGCTTCCAGACTAAGACTAGGAATAAGGGCCTGGTCTACTTCTGAAAAGAATTAGCCAGTGAAAACCTTATGAATAGCAGTGAAACATTGTCTAATATAGTGCTGGAAGATGAGCCCCCTAGGTTGGAAGACACTCAAAAGACGACTGGGGAAGAGCAGCCTCCTCAAAGTAGAGTCAACCTTGATTACCTAGATGGAGTCAGGCTTTCAGGACCTTCATTTACTGATGTGGCACGACTCAAAATGAGAAGAAACAGCTGCAAACATCCATTAATAATCAGAACCTGGAATGTACGAAGTATGAATCTAGGAAAATTGGAAATCGTTGGAAATGAAATGGAACACACAAACATCGATATCCTAGGCATTAGTACCTGAAATGGACTGCTATCGGCCATTTTGAATCAGAAAATCATATGGTCTACTATGCCGGGAATGACAACTTGAAGAGGAATGGCATTGCATTCATCGTCAAAAAGAACATTTCAAGGTCTATCCTGCAGTACAACACTGTCAGTGACAGGATAATATCCATATGTCTACAAGGAAGACCAGCTAATACAACTATTATTCAAATTTACCCACCAGCCACTAAGGCCAAAGATGAAGAAATTGAAGATTTTTACCAACTTCTGCAGTCTGAAGTTGATCGAACATGCAATCAGGATGCACTGATAATTACTGGTGATTGGAATGTGAAAGTTGGAAACTAAGAAGGATCAGTAGTTGGAAAATATGGCCTTGGTGATAGAAACGATGCTGGAAATTTCATGATTGAATTTTGCAAAACCAATGACTCCTTCATTGCAAGTACCTTTTTTCACCAACATAAACGGCAACTATACACATGGACCTCGCCAGATGGAGTACACAGGAATCAAATCAAGTACATCTGTGGAAAGAGACAATGGAAAAGCTCAAAATCAGTCAGAACAATACCTGGGGCTGACTGCAGATCAGACCATCAGTTACTCGTATGCAAGTTCAAGTTGAAGCTGAAGAAAACTAGAACAAGTCCACAAGAGCCAAAGTGCTACCTTGAGTACATCCCACCTAAATTTAGAGACCATCTCAAGAACAGATTTGGCGCATCGAACACTAATTACTAAAGACCAAACAAGTTGTAGAACGACATCAAGGACACCATGCATGAAGAAAGCAAGAGGCCATTAAAAAGCCAGGAGAGAAAAAAAAGACCTAAATGGATGTCAGAAGAGACTCTGAAACTTGCTCTGAACATCGAGTAGCTAAAGCAAAAGGAAAAAATGATGAAGTAAAAGAGCTGAACAGAGAATTTCAAAGGGCAGCTCGAAAAGACAAAGTAACGTATTATGATGACATGTGCAAAGACCTGGAGATAGAAAACTAAAAGGGAAGAACACGCTCAGCATTTCTCAAGCTGAAAGAACTGAATAAAAATTCAAGCCTTGAGTTGCAATAATTGAGGATTCTACAGGGAAAATATTAAACGAAGCAGGAAGCATCAAAAGAAGATGAAAGGAATACACACAGTCACTGTACTAAAAAGAATTAGTTGACGTTCAGCCATTTCAGGATGTAACATATGAGCAGGAGCCAATGGTACTGAAGAAAGAAGTCCAAGCTGTACTGAAAGCATTGTCGAAAAACAAGGCCCTGGGAATTGAGATGATTCAACAAATGGATGTGGTACTGGAAGTGCTCACTTGTCTATGCCAGGAAATTTTGAAGACAGCTACCTGGCCAACCGACTGAAAGAGATTCATATTTATGGCTATTCCCAAGAAAGATGATCCAACTGAATGCAGAAATTATCAAACAATATCATTAAGGCACATGCAAGCAAAATTTTGCTGAAGATCATTCAAAAGCAGCTGCAGCAGGATATTGACAGGGAACTGCCAGAAATTCAAGACAGATTTAGAAGAGGACAAGGAACCAGGGATATCATTGCTGATGTCAGATAGATCCTGGCTGAAAGTAGAGAATACCAGAAAGATGTTTATGCATGTTTTATTGACTATGCTAATGCATTCGACTGTATGGACCATAACAAATTATGGATTACATTGAGAAGAATGGGAATTCCAGAACACTTAGTTGTGCTCCTGAGGAATCTGTACATGAATCAAGAAGCAGTTGTTAGAAACTGGACAATGAATAAGGAAGACCAAAGAAGAATTGATGCCTGCCTTTGAATTGTGGTGCTGGCAAAGAATATTGAATATACAATGGACTGCCAAAAGAATGAACAAATCTGTCTTGGAAGTACTATAACCAGAATGCTCCTTAGAAACAAATGGTGATATTACATCTCACATACTTTGGACGTGTTATCAGGAGGGATCAGTCACTGGAGAAGGACATCATGCTTGGTAAAGTGAGGGCCAGTAAAAAAGAGGAAGACCCTCAACGAGATGGATTGACATAGTGGCTGCAACAACGAGTACAAGCAAAGCAATAATTCTAAGGATGGCACAGGACTGGGCATCGTTTTGTTCTGTTGCACATAGGGTCACTATGAGTTGGAGTGGACAGCATGTAACAACATTTATTGTTTCCTAGGTTATTAAGTGTCAAGGACTGTGCAAAATGCTGACCCACATTATCCTGTTTAATCTTCACAAGAATCCTGAAACAAGGGAAGAGAAAATTGTCCTCAGCAATGTAGAATAAATGCCCCCACCCCCACGAAAAAAAACATTGAAAAAACATTGCTGTCGAGTCAATTCCATTCCAACTCATCGAGAGTCTATAGAACAGAGTAGAGCTGCCCCATAGAGTTTCCAAGGAGAGCCTGGTGAATTTGAACTGCTGACCTTTCGGTTAACAGCCCTAGCACTTAACCTCTAGGCCACCAGGGTTTCCAAATAGTCCAAGGTCACATAAATTTAGTATGGGAACCCATCCTGTGGAATTCCAGAGCCCTCTTTAGCCCTCCCAGGCCTCTCTGAGGAAATAGCAGTTACCGTCACATAAAATCTACATTTATTCTAAAGTAGGCATGTGACAAATCCTCTCCAATCCAGGAATCTCCCTCCAGCTTCCTACCAGCTTTTCAACCAAATTAGGCCTGAGGAATGCAAATGAGTTTTAATGTTTGCCTTAGCAAAGATAACCAGGGAAATATCATATTGGCTCCAAAAAAATTGATGTTTTTGAAAAGGAAACTATAAAGTAGACTGCTCAAAAACCACACTCTGAGTCCAGGCAGATATGCAGCAAAAGACCCCACTGAATTAGATGGCCCTCTCTGCTCCTGCCAATCCTGCTGCGACCACCTCAGCCTCAGGGAGCAACTCAGCTGGGAATGTTCAAGGCCTGGGCAGGAGGAGAGGGCAGTTCAGTGTCAGAAAGGGGTTGTCGGCTTCGAAGGGAGGGAAGGACCCTTATCCCCTGCCCTAGGTTTTGGGATGAGGCTGGGGGTTGTTATAGATTGAATTGTACCCCCCAAAAATGTGTGTGAACTTGGCTGGGCCATGATTCCCAGTATTGTGTGACTGTCCACCATTTTGCATCTGATGTGATTTTCCTATGTGTTGTAAAACCTACCTCTCTGATGCTAATGAAGCAGGATTAGAGGCAGTTATGTTAACAAGGCAGGACTCAATCCACAAGATTAGGTTGTGTTTTAAATCTCTCTCTTTTGAGATATAAAAGAGAGAAGTGAGCAGAGAGACATGGGGACTTCACGCCACCAAGAAAGTAGCACTGGTAGCAAAAAGCATCCTTTGGACCCAGGGTTCCTGCTCCAGAAGCTCCTAGACCAGGGGAAGATTGATGACAAGGACCTTCCTCCAGAGCTGACAGAGAGAGAAAGCCTTCCACTGGAGCTGACACTCTGAGTTCAGACTTCTAGCCTCCTAGACCAGGAGAGAATAAACAGGTTAGTTAAACCCACCCACTTGTGGTATTTCTGTTATACCAGCACTAGATAGCTAAGACAGGGATCTATGGAGAAAAATCATTCCCAAAAAACCACTCACTCGCATCCCTCCAAGTCCATAAAGAAGAAACTTCACATCCCTGCAAGTCCATAAAGAAGAAACGTCAGACCTCCTGGAAGATGTAGAAGGAAGATATAGAAGAAAGTCTTTCATCTTTCCTCCTCACTCTTCCTCAAGGGCAGACAAGACACTCACCTGATGAGGCTGGAACAAAGGTAAGTCCACGTGGCTCAACTGCCCAGGCAGAGAGCCAGGGCGTCTGGCCTCCTCCAGGCAGTGGGATCAGCAGGCAGGCTCTGCGCTGCAGGGAGACCTGGACTCTCAACTGGGTGAGTTCAGTTAGCCAGGAATCTATAAAACACTATAGAAGCCTGAATTTTGCTCTGTTCAAGCTTTGTTTCTCAAATCTGCTTCACCAGCAAGAAAACTGATGGGATGTTTTAATACATATGACCCCTGTGCTTATTCCTGGCCCTTGGAAAACGCCAGTGCGTCCAAACCTGTGGATTGCCTCTTTATCATGCAGAGGCCAAACTGAATCTCAAAATATAAAACAGGCCCTACTGCCTCAGAATAGATAGGAAGACAGGGGTTTGTCTCTAGCACTCATTTCTGGTTATACTCATACCCACTTCGGGAGATTTTATGGATGGAAAAGTCTCACTGAGGGAGGAAGTCCCACTTTATTAACCTGGACAAGCACCCATAATCCCAAGGAACAAAGCTTCTGATAAATTATTTCTGGAGAGCATCGCTGAACTTGAAATTACTCTTGGATGTCCCACTTCTCTCCTCGCATCCCTACATGGGACTTAAGACAACCAAATCCACAGTCCAGGTCTGAGCTGACCTATTTACCCAGTCTAAGGCCGGGAAGTGAGAACAGAGAAAGCCCAAATGGAGCAGATGGCCCCATCCAATGTACCCATGAAAACAAAATCTCAAAGGGTGGACCACCCCTTTAGCTCAGTGACTCACCCAGGGATAAAATGTGACACAAGAAATAATAACAGCCATCAATTATTCACTTCACGCTATGTGTCAGGAACTGATCAAAGTCCGTGACGTAGATTATCTCACTGGAATATTGTGAGAAAGTTGCTAATGTCAACTCCATTTTATAGATGAGGAAACCGAGTAGATGGAGGTCAAGAAACTCACCCCCAAGTCACAGTGTCAGAGCATATGCCTCCAGAACTACCTCCCTAAATGACTATCAGGCTCTCACCCTATCAGATCAGCAACTGACCCTCTGCTGAGGGGAGCAGGAAAGGGGGGACAGAAGCACTGCCCAGAAGCATGATCCTCAGGCGATTGACCATGGACATGCCATCCTTCTTGGGCCAAAGTGGAAACTCCATTCCATTGTTCTCACCTGTGATGGGCTGGGTAAGTCAGGTCAGACCTGCCCTGAGCTTGGCTATTCTCCCATCTCTTACTGCCTCACTTTTCCACCTCTGGAAAGCTCTCTGTCCATACCCACCCCTTCCACTAGCTCTGGAAAGCCTCTATTTCTGCTCCTTCCCACAGGCCTGCCCTGGGCTTCAAATTCAGCTCTCTATTCCCCCTTCTCCTTCATTCACCATCAGGTGGAGTGACTGCTCCCAGCCCACCCCACCCCACTACCAAATCCACATCTGCACACCTGAGGACAGAGTGCAGCCAGGCCTAATGGTGGAGCACACGGGAACTCTGGATGACTTCTCAGGGCTTAAAAGACCAGTTCATCCTTTTGCTAAGTAAAGCAGTTTCCCAAAGTGTGTTCCTTGGAACATTAGTTCTACAAATTATCCTGAAGAAAGTTTTATGGTCAAATAAGTTTTAAAAATGCAACATAATATAATAAACCCATTACCTTTAAGTTGATTCTAACTCATAGCAGCCCGCTAGGACAGAGTAGAACTGCCCCATTGCGTTTCCAAGGAGCAGCTGGTGGATTAGAACTGCCAACCTTCTGGTTAGCAGCCAAGCTCTTAATCGCTGCACCACCAAGGCTCCAGCACAATGTATATGTCTCAGATATTCACAGTGCCATTTAATGGTCATATTGAAGCCTCTGAAAAGACATGAAATAGATCTTTTAAATCTAAAAAAAATAATAATATTTCTCAAATTTCCCTTGGGGGAGAGGGAGGGACATATCTTTTAGAAATAGTGTTCAGAGGAACTCCTTTGTAAAATATGAGAGAAGACAAAAGTTGTTTTTCTTCACTCAGGTGAAGGTTTTTTTTTTTTTCCTTACATAGTCTACACATTTAAAATTAAAATCTATATTTTTTATTACTGTAAGATCCCCTTAAATTCAAGACACCCTAATAAAAATCTGGACCACTTTATTTATTCTGTGGAGATGGGGAGTAGGCATACAAGGAAGACCAGAGATATTGATGCTGCATGATATATGGGTGATCTTTACCCTCAGTAACTTCAGTAGTTCTCAATCTTTCTGATCTCAAGACCCCTTTATATTCATAGAAAACAATCAGGACCACAGAGAACTTTTGTTTATATGGGTTGTAGCTATTGATGCTTACTATATTAGGAGGCTTGGTGGCACAGTGGTTAAAGCACTCAGTTGCTAACTGAAAGGTCAGTGGTTTGAACTCACCAGCTGCTCTGTGGGAGAAATATGTGGCAGTCTGCTTCTGTCAAGATTTACAGCCTTGGAAACCTTATGGGGCAGTTCCACTCTGTCTTATAGGGTTGCTATGAGTCAGAATCAACTCAATGGCGGTGGGTTATATTAGAAATTAAAACTGGGGAATTTTTAAAATATGTATTAATTCATTAAAAAGTAATGATAATAAACCCATTACGTATTATCATAAATGACATCTATTATGAAAAATGACTATATTTTCCCAAACAAAAAATTTAGCAAAAAGAATGGCATCATTTTACATTTTTGCAAATCTCTGTCGTGTCTGACTTAATAGAAGACAGATGGATTCTCATATCTTCTGCATTCAGTCTGTTATGATATCATACTTCATGTAGCCTGTAGAACCACTGTGAGTGAAAAAGAAAAATGGCATGTGAGTATTATTATGATAATAGTTTTGACCTGGGGACCCCTGAAAGAGTCTCAAGGAACCCCAGGAGTCCAGGTACCACACTTTGAGAACCGCTGCTTTAGATGACTGCCGTTCCTTCTCTTACTCTGCAAACATCTGAGAGGGATGTGGGATGGATGCTTCTCCCCGCCCCTGAGATGAGCAGGAGGATCACTCTCATGGGGAGCCTGGGTCCTCTGAGGTCCAAGGTTACCCAGAGCTCAGCCCCAGTTGTCAATCACTGGCTGATGCCATTCCTCTCCCCCTCCCCACCACTTCTCACTGTGGTTGTGCAGGAAACCCAGTGGAGAAGGGGTCAGTTTGCATGTTCTTGGATCAGAGAGGCTTTTAAAGAGCTTTGATATATTGAATTTCATTAAAGCCATAGGAGCCCCAAGGTAGCTGTTGTCCAAAAACAGATACTGCATTCATTTGTAAACCACCTAATTCCTGCAAAAATGGATTTAAGTTTCATCTATAATCCACACTGTATTCTCCTGCAGGGCTTGATAGGAGTTAGCCAAGAAGATCTATCTTTTGTTCCTCTTCACACATAGAATGATGACGAAATGCTGTTTCATCTCTTTGCCCTGGGGAGATTTGAAGCCTAGACACAAAAGAGAACAAAAGGAAAAGAACACAGCGCAGCTGGCAGATCTGCGCATAAAACCACATGCTAGCCCCTTCGGGAAACCCCCTAAGCCCAAGTGAGAGATGGGTCTATATAAATAGGGGCCTGGGTGGGCCCTTGTTCTGAAGAGTCCCAGGTGAACTATCAGACACTGCTAACAAATGTCCTGCCTTGGGCAGATATGAGAGAAAATGGAACCTGCAGGAGTCTGCTTTATACCATAGCAGTAGCTACACCTCGTTTGCAAGAACCTGTGTTAATCCAGCTTGTTGTTGTTAGGTGCCATCAAGTCAGTTCCAACACATAGCAATACGATGTATAACAGAATGAAACATTGCCTGGTCCTGCGCCATCCTCATGATCGTTGTCATGCTTGAGCTCATCGTTGCAGCCACTATGTCAATCCATCTCCTTGAGAGTCTTGCTCTTTTTTGCTGACCCTCTACTTTACCAGGCATGATGTCCTTCTCCAGGGACTGGTCCCTCCTGATAACATGTCCAAAGTATGTAAGACGAAGTCTTGCCATTCTCGCTTCTAAGGAGCATCCTGGCTGTACTTCTTCCAAGACAGATTTGTTCGTTCTTCTGGCAGTCCGTGGTATATTCTTTGCCAGCACCAAAATTCAAAGGCATCAATTCTTTTTCAGTCTTCTTTATTCCTCATCCAGCTTTCACATGCATATGAGGTGATTGAAAACACCATGGCTTGGGTCAGGCGCGCCTTAGTCCTTAAAGTGACGGTCTTTGCTTTTTAACACTTTAAGAAGGCCTTTTGCAGCAGATTTGCCCAGTGCAGTATGTCACTTGATTTCTTGACGACTGCTTCCATGGACATCGCTTATAGATCCAGGTAAAATTAAATCCTTTACAACTTCTATCTTTTCTCCGTAGATTATGATGTTGCTGTTTGGTCCAGTTGTTAGGATTTTTGTTTTCTTTATGTTAAGGTGTAATCAATACTGAAGACTGTAGTCTTTGATCTTCATCAGTGAGTGCTTCAAGTCTTCAGCACTTTCAGCAAGCAAGACTGTGTCATCTGCATATCGAAAGTTGTTAATGAGTCTTCCTCCAATCCTGATACCGCATTCTTCTTCAGGTAGTTCAGCTTCTTAGATAATATACTCAGCATACAGATTGAATAAGTATGGTGAAAAGATACAACCCTGACACACACCTTTCCTGATTTTAAACCAGGCAGTATTCTCTTGTTCTCTTTGAACCACTGCCTCTTGCTCTATTTACAGGTTCCACATGAGCACAATTAAGTATTCTGGAATTCCCATTCTTCATGATATTATCCATAATAGGTTATGATTCACGCAGCCATATGCCTTTGCCTAATCAATAAAACACAGGTAAACATCTTTTTGACATTCTGTGCTTTCAGCCAAGATCCATCTGACATCAGCATTGATATCCCTTGTTCCGTGTCCTCCTCTGAATCTGGCTTGAATTTCTGGTAGTTACCTGTCAACGTACTGCTGCAACCTCTTTTGGATGACCTTCAGCAAAATTTTACTTGTGTGTGATATTAATGATATTGTTTGATAATTTCCACATTCTGTTGGATTACATTTCTTTGGAATGGGCACAAATATGGATCTCTTCCGGTCAGTTGGCCAGATAGCTCTCTTCCAAATTTCTTGGCATAGACGAGTGAGCACTTACAGCACTGCATCTGTTTTGTTGAAACATCTCAATTGGTATTCCGTCAGTTCCTGGAGACTTGTTTTTCACCAGTGCCTTCAGTGCAGCTTGAACCTCTTCCTTCAGTACTATTGGTTCTTGATCATATGCTACCTCCTGAAATGGTTGAATATCAGCCAGTTCTTTTTGGTACAGTGACTCTGTGTATGCCTTCCATCTTCTTTTGATGAGTCCTGCATCATTTAACATTTTGCCCTTAGAATCCTTCAATATTGCAATTCGAGGCTTGAATTTTCTCTTCAGTTCTTTCAGCTTGAGAAATACCAAGCCCATTCTTCCCTTCTGGTTTTCTAACTCTAGGTCTTTGTACATTTCATTATAATACTTTGTCTCCTCAAGCCTCCCTTTGAAATCTTCTGTTCAGCTCTTTTACTTCATCATTTCTTCTGTTAGCTTTAGCTACTGTACATTCAAGAGTAAGTTTCGGAGTCTCTTCTGACAACCATTTTGATCTTTTCTTTCTTTCCTGTCTTTTAATGACCTCTTGCTTTCTTCATGTATGTTGTTCTTGCTGTCATCCCAAAACTCATCTGGTCTTCAGTCATTAGTGTTTAATGAATCAAATCTGTTCTTGAGGTGGTCTCTAAATTCAGGTGGAACATACTCAAGTTTGCACTTTGGCTCTCATGGACTTGTTCTAATTCAACTTCAACTTGAACTTGCATATGAACAATTGATGGTCTGTTCCATAGTCGGCCACTGGCCTCATTCTGACTGATGATATTGAGCTTTTCCATCGTCTTTTTCCACAAATGTAGTCAATTTGATTCCTGTGCATTCCATCTGATGAGGTCCACATATGCAGTCACTGTTACTGTTGTTGAAAAAAGCTATTTGCAATGAAGAAGTCATTGGTCTTGCAAAAATTCTGTCATGAGATCTCTGGCATTGTTTCTATTACCACGGTCATATTGTCCAACTACTTTTTCTTATTTGTTTCCAACTTTCACATTCCAATCACCAGTAATTATCAGTGCATCTTGATTGCATGTTTGATGAATTTCAGACTGCAAAAGTTGGTAAAAATCTTCAATTTCTTCATCTTTGGCATCAGTGGTTGGTGTGTAAATTTGAATAATAGTCGTATTTACTGGTCTTCCCTTGTAAGCGTATGAATATTATCACTGAAAGCGTTGTACTCCAGGATAGATCTTGAAATGTTCTTTTTGACAATGAACGTAGCACCATTCCTCTTCAATTTGTCATTCCTGGCATGGTATACTATGTGATTGTCTGATTCAAAATGACCAATACCAATCCATTTCAGCTCACTAATGCCTAGGATATAGATGTTTATGTGTTCCATTTCATTTTTGATGATTTCCACTTTTCCTAGATTCATACTTTGTACATTCCAGGTTCCAATTATTAATGGATGTTTGCAGCTGTTTTTTCTCGTTTTGAGTCATTCCATATCAGCAAATGAAAGTCCCAAAAGCTTGACTACATCCACATCATTAAGGTCAACTCTACTTTAAGGAGGCAGTTCTTTCCCAGTCATGTTTGGAATGTTTTCCAACCCAAGGGGCTCATCTTCTGGCAGTATATCAGACAATGTTTCGCTGCTGTTCATAAGGTTTTCACTGGCTTCTTTATTCAGAAGTAGACCACCAGGTCCTTCTTCCTAGTATGTCCTATTTTGGAAGCTCAGCTGAAACCTGTCCGTCATGAGTGACCCTGCTGATATTTGAAATACTGGTGACATAGCTTCTAGCATCACAGCAACACACAAGCCAACACAGTACAACAAACTGACAGATGGTGAGGTTCAAGCTGCAATTTTTAATTTTGAAGTTGGGCGGATAGAACACAGATCCTGGCTCACCACTGACGAACAGGGTGACCTTGGGCAAAGCACATGGCCCATTTGAGTCTCAGCTTCATCATCTGTAAGATGGGTTATTGTAGGATTTGCTAAGGTGGTACATGTAAATCTCTTAGCATAGTGCCTGGCCCACAATAAGTGCTTGGTAAAGACTAGCCAGTATCTTGCACTCTGTCTCACCTTCTAACATTATTTACGGGCAGCAAAGTACAGGCTCACCCTTAATGTCTGCAGGATTTGAGGCAAGTATATAAGCAGAAGCCCACATACCATATTTAACGGATGTAAATCTGCTAATAAACAAAATAATATAAAATGTTTGATATGTCTACTTCGACAAGCGCTCCTCCATAACAACAAATTTTTTAAAATACGCAAAAAAGTGTGGTTTTTATGTAACTAAAAGTTTGGGAAAATACCAAATATGACTGTATTTAGTTATTATTGCACATATCACAGGACCAGCAGTATCTGGATAAGTAATAAATGCAAACAAAACTAATAAACTTGTATTTATTCCATTAAATATTTTCTTGCCTTCATTTTGACAAAATCATTAATTATATAGTTATGGTCAAAATCTTCACGTAAGTTGTGTTCTATTACCATTAAGAATTAAAAATAAAATGTAATTGTATTCAAAGTAAAGTGTATTCAAATGGAATATAGTTTTATCAAAATGTAAACTGAAGTTAATGTAAAAATATAAATTATTTTCATGTGTTTTCAAGAAAATAATTTTTCTTCTAAAATATTCAAAATTATAAAAGGCAAAATACAATTTTTAATTATGATATAAAATGTCAAATAATTTAAGTAAAGCTGACATTTTTATTTAACTTCTGAAATTTTAAATAAGTCTTCTTACTTGATAAAAATAAAACTTTTCATAATCCTAGCATAAATGTCCATCTAGCTACCAAAATAATCATTTTCATGCTTCATGTATGTTACCTCTAGACATTTCATTTGTACAAACTTAAGACTGACATGAATTAATACCGCAAATGTTCTTCCGTCACCATGTGCAAACCGTCAGGGATGCACTTTTTATTGAGTGCTCTGGGAACCACAAATCAAAGCTTAAGAGAAGAATGCCGGGCATGACTGAGGCACAAGAATCTATTGCATTCATACTGTTTTATTTCTTTTCTCTTTCCTAAGAATTTTCGCAACTGAAATCCTCCCTGCCCTCTGAAGCAACTTCAGTCTCCACCCTACACAGGCAGACCTACGTACTTTTATAGCCTTCTGGTTTTGAGCTGTAAGTGGTGAGCTGATAGGGCAAGAGATGTGGAGAAACTTCTCCCTGGGACCGTGTTAGTGTGGATAGCAGTTGTTGAGGGCATGGGCAGGCTATGCCAGCACAAAGCACCAGATCCTAAGTGACCAAGGCACTCAGGTGTTCTTTAATAAATGTAATGTAATGTGTGTGTGTGTGCATGTGTGTGTGTGTGTGTGTGTGAGGTATGCAGGTCAGATCAAGAGCTCCTTTGCCCAGGCTTAAGGATAGGACTGCAAAGAGCTCTGGTGAGCTATTCCACCAAAGTAAGGGAAACTGTCTCATTGTTGCCTAGGATCCTGAACCCTGAGGAACTGCACAGATGCTCCAAAGGCAGCCAGGCACTGAGGCATGTGCTGTCATGCCTGACTGACTCAGTTTGATGCCTGGCTTCCCCACCCAAAGAAGCAAAGCAGAAAAAAAAAAAAAAAACTAAGAAAATCAAGACAAACAGCTATTTTCAGGTTATTTTTGTAGATTGCCAAGGTGTCTTGCTTCCCTCTCCGTATAGTCAGTCTTGATATTTCTCCTCTCCCTGGCTCCCACTTAGAGAGACTCCAGCCATTGTGAGAGACCCCAGCGAAGGTTGGGATTATCTGTGGCTCCCATTCGCTACACATCAGTGACTATTGTCACCACAAATAAGAAAGCCAGCTGCACCTGAACAATTAACAGGTTGACTCTTTAGGAAAGAAAATGAATGATGCCAAGATTAAAGAAAAAAAAAATGAGTGGATGTGTAAATCCTGTTTTAACTGGTCTGTCTCCCACTGAAGTATTATGAGGCCTTGGAAAAATCAGAACAGACCTATATTTAGAGTTCCTCTCTCCTGTCTCCCTGTCTGCAACAGCCATTCCCCAAGAGCCAAATTAGGCCCAAACTGTGTGACTCCCCGCTCCTTGTCACAGAAGCTCCAGCCCAGAGGAGCTGGTTTCTAACGTGGCCTCCCAAGCCAGGGTAAAATCTTATGTTGCATCCTGCTTACTCCTCAGGTTGCTTGCAAATGTGTGCTCTCTCTCTCTCTCCTCTCTCTCTGATTAGGCAATCCTTTGAAGGGATCAGCTACAGAATTTGTACAGGGCAGGAAAGAGAAATCAGCAGGAGAAAAGACAACCAAAAGTATCATCAAATCAGCTTTATTATCCGTCTCCTGCCAGCCTGCAGGACAACTCAAAGGGTAAAAAGCTAAGTTTTGGGTTGTTTCTGGTTCTTCAGAAGCAGTGGTCTCCGTGGTCACCAGCTTGTCTGTCTAAGGCAGTGGTTCTCAAGCAGGGGGCTATTTTGCCCCTACCCAGTGGACATTTGGCACTGATGAGGACATTTTTGGTTGTCACAATTAGAAGGGGGAGGTGCTACTAGCATCTGGTGGGTAGAGGTCAGGGATGTTGCTAAACATCCCACAATCCACAGGACAGACCCCAACAACAAAGAATTGTCTGGCCCACAATGTTAATAGTGTCAAGGCTTAGAAACCTTGCTGTGATGTTTCTGTGAGTCCAAAGTTCCTATCGGTGGATTTTTCTCAGTTACTCTGTGTATTGGTTTCCTATGGCTGCTGTGACAAAGTGCCATATTAAAAAAAAAAAAAAATTATATACTATACCACAAATAGACAAAAGAAACTGACTCTTTTACAGTTCTGGAGCTTATTAACCTGAAATCGTGGTGTCAGGGCCACGCTCATATGGTGTTTTCTTTTATGTTCACAACAAATATTGTTGACAGGGAGGGACCTTGCAAGGGACAGGGTTTTTGTTTTCCAAGTCTCTCCTCTGTGGGAAACAGGCTGGCAGTAGAAAGACCACAAAGTTTCTGGGCAGAAAAAAAACACTGTGATTGCTGGCCTGCTACAACACTCTCCCAATTGTCCAAGGGGCCTAAATCTCCTGGGGTTTTGTTCTAGTATGCCCTAAGGTCAGTTGGTCCAGAAGGACAACAAATGTTTGTCATGTGACTTGTAAAAGAGAAAATTGGAGAAACAACTCCCTATTTATTTTTTTTAATTCTTTACAATTAAAAGAGTAATATATGTTATTGTGAAAAAAAAAATCAGAAAATAAAGTTACAAAACCTACACCAGCCACAATCACTGGTAGCATTTTAGTAGTTAACTTGCCAGATTTTTCCTACACAGAAATTTTTTTTTCCACAAAAATGGCAGGACGCTCGTACTTTTTGGTAGTATGTTTTTTTTGATTACCAAATTATGAGCACACTTCATGTCATTAAGGGATTTTCTAAAGCCTTTTTAATACATTTGATTAAAAAAGTGTATCATAATTTTCTCAGTCTCCTATGGTTGAATACACAGTTTTAAACAGAAAAATTCACATCAAATGAGCCTCTGCTCATTATCTGCTGCTTCTGGAGGAGAGATGGTTTCTAATACACCTACCTAAGCTTTCATTATTGCCTGGGGCCCCTAAAGGCTGAGGCAATTACCTGAGTCATCTAAAGGAAAGTACTTCTTGTCCTTTATGGAATAACTTTTGGTGATGAATTGTTAACTTCATACTGCACAATGCATAGAAGTCGTTTCTGGATAAATGTCATCCAACAGATGCCAAAGTATGGAGTCCCAACCTGGATCAGTGCTTTCCAGACCAAATACTGGTGGATGTTTGTGTGTAATGCTTCACACACAAGCTCTCATCTGCTCTTCACAACATCCTTTATTGAATAGTTATCTCCCTTTGACCAATGTGGACACAGACTCAGTGACTTAATTATAGTTACGTGCTAGTAAATTAGGGAACTGAGACTCACACCCAGGTCTTCAACTCCAAATCAAGTCCTCTTTTTCTACACCATGTCCCTTCCCCTAAGACATCTATGATACACTGGTTCACTCTATAAACTGCCTGGGAGACAACCACCTGCCCTGGGTGAGGACCCATCTTGTCAAGCATCTGAGTGAGAATCTTAATTTCATTGGCTCTTCTACTCATGAATTTTTTTTTTAGTTAAAATTTTATTTTAAGATAATCATAAATTCAGATGCAGTTGTAAGAAATAATACAGAGTGATCTCGTGTACCCTTACCCAGTTTCCCCCAATGATATCATCTTGTAAAACTATAGTACAATAGCCCTTTACAACTACTAACCTGTTCTCCAGTTAAGTTTCTCGTTTTGAGAATATTATATAAATGGAACCATACAGTGTACAACCTTTTAGAATTGTCTTTTTTTCATTCATCATAATTTTCTAGAGATTCATCCAGGTTGTTACATGTATTAATAGTTCATTCCTTGATTTCATCTCAGAATGCCTTGATTTCTCCTTTAATCCTAAAGGCTATTTTCACTGGGTATAGACTTTTGGGTTGACAGTTCTTTTCTCTCAGCACTTGAAAAATTCTGTGCCACTTCCTTTTGGCTCCCATCATTTCTGATGAGAAACATTTGTCATTCATACTGTTTTTCCTTATAGTATTGTTTGTCTCTTACTGCTTTCAAGACTTTTTTTTTTGGTCCTTAGTTTTCAGAGGCTTAATTATTATGCTTCTTGGCATGTATTTCTTTGTGTTTATCCTGTTTGGGATTACCTCAGCTTCTTGAATCTAGTTTTATGTCTCTCGCTCAGTTTGGGAAGTCAAGTACTTTTTCATTAGGGCCTTCATTTTCTTCTCCTTCAAGGACTCCAATGACATAAATGTTAGATCTTTTGCTATAGTCCTATAGACATCTGAGGCACGTTCATTTTTTTTCCCCCCCAGCCTATTTTGTCTCTGTTATTCAGATTGGGTAAATTCTATTGTTCTATCTTCCAGTTCCCTGATTCTTTCCTCTATCCTCTTGATTCTGTTATTAAGACTATCCATTGAGTTTTTTTATTTTGGTTATTGTATTATTCCATTCTAAAATTCCATTTAGTTATTCTTTATTACTGTCTATTTCTCTGCTGGGATTTTCTATTTCCTTGCCGAGAGGCTTTCTTTTTTTTTCTTCTTCTTCTTCATTTCCTTCAAACATGTTTGTTGAAGCATTTTTATCATGGCTGCTTTAAAATTTTTATCAGATAACATCTCCATCATCTCAGTGTTGGCATTTACTGATTGTTTTTTCCTCATTCAGTCTGAGAGCTTTGTTCTTGGTATTGTGAATCATATCTACTTGAAACCTAGATATTTTCAGATTTCAGATGTTATGAGACTGGATCTTATTTAGATCTTCTGTTTTTGCTGACTTCCTTTGACACAGAAGGCAAAGAGGGGGGTGCTGCCTCATTATTGCCAGGCAGAAGTCCAGGTTCCCCACTCAGTCTCCATTGACACCAGGGTAGGCGGCGGGGGAGGGGGGGAGCTCCTCATTACTACTGGGTGGCAATGAAGTTTCAGCTCCCAATGTGGTATCCACTGACACGATCATGGGAATGGCCTCATTATTGGTGAGAGATGGTGAAAGTCCTGACTCTACTAGATCTCTGATACCACCCCAGTGGGTGGGGGGGGCTTCATTACTGCCAGGTGGGGGCTTCCATTGACACCATGGGGGAAGACATGCATCATTACCAGGCAGAGGAATGAAAGTCCCAGCCTCTTACTTGGACTTCTCTGACAACACTACGCTGGTGGCTTAGGTGTTAGGCCACAGTTTTTTTTCTGCAGTGTTTGGCTGAAGTAGAGTGGTTATTGTTTAAAAGTATTTCGTCTTGCTAGGCTACCGCTTTTCTGGTTCTCTGGCTACAGAGAACAGACCTTTTTGGAGATTTTTGTCTGCAGCCTTTATGCTTCTGGGTTGCTAGCATTTTGAGCTCTAAATCTGTGATATATGAGGCAAAAATAAAGCCAGGGTACTCATTACCCTAGCCTGATCCCTAGCCAGTCTTCTTCTTTCTCTCCACCTTTCAGCTTATGTTTATTTTATATATAAAACCCATAGTTTTTAGTTATACTTAGCGAGAGGAATAGGGAAAAATATGTCTACTCCATCATTCCAGAAGCAGAAATCTGAAAGAATTTTTAAAAAATAATATTTTATTGTGTTCTAGGTCGAAGTTTACATGGCAAATTAGTTTCCCATTTAACAATTTTTATGTAACATGTTCCATGATATTGGTTACATTTTTCACAATGTCTCAACATTCTCATTATTTCCTTTTTTTTTTTTTTTTCCTGTTTCCATTAATCTAGCTTCCTTGCCCCTCCTTAGCTTCTCATCTTTGTTTTATGGTAAGTGTTGATCTTTTGGTCTCATGTAGTTGAGTATTTAAGGGACCACAGTATTCATGGGTGATATTGTTTATTTTATAAGCCAATCTATTGTTTGCATGAAAGGTGACCACTGGGGATGGCTTCAGTTCCAAGTTCAAAGAGTATATTAGGACGATAGTCTCCAGGGTTCCTTTAGTCTCTATCAGTCCTGAGAGAATGGTTTTTAGCAATGAAGCTTTTTTTTTTTTTTAATGAGACTAATATCAAGAACAGCATAATCCTGTTTACTCTAAGTCAATAAAAACTACAGATATTTTGTATAGTCAAAGGCATAAGAATGAAATCAGCATTGACCACCCTGTTCTGTGACACATCAATAGTTGTGCCATGAGAAAAATATTCCTCTGTGACCAAAAACACCTGAGAAAGGCTGCATTCTATATCCTCTCTTTGGGAGTCTCCATCCAATTAGCATACTAAAGGCTCTGAGAAGATCTGCAGTAAAGACAGTGCTTTGTTTTTTTAACTTTTAAATTTAACTTTTTTATCTAAGTGCCTCCCAAATTAAATTCAGCATAAAACATATTTTCCCAGAATATTTAATAATATCCTGTGTTGTGCCCATTTGGAAATATTGAGCTGCATTATGCTGTTGTCTCAGGGCCCAGCCTGGGAGGAGACTAGAATCTTACTATGGGATCTCCTCCCAGGTTCCCAAGTGCGTGGACATTCTGCCCTGATAGAATCTAAACAGCAGGGTGATAAGGAAACACAGTAATCCTTTTCAGTCTCCCAATCCTAGCCATCTTACCTTCTGTTTTTAAGAAAAATCTGCATAACACCTCTACAGGGTAAGAGGTGTGGAAAATATTACTATCCCCATTTTACAGGCGAAAAACATAGGCCCAAAGAAATAAAAGTATGTTCCTGGAAGGGACATATCGAGAACCGAAGCCTTTGAATTATAAATACCCTTCATAGTAACTTCATAAAGAGTCCTGTACTTTCTGACTGGATCCCTGTCCTGCCAGATGTGGGTGGTCTGACTCCTGGATGTGCCCTCTACGTTCCTGTGCCCTGTGTTCTAGTCAGGCCTCTCTTGGGCCTCCCCAAGAGCAGCACACCCAAGAAATTTCTAGAACATTGCTCCCTGACCCACACAGGGCTCTGCCAGGACAGCTTTTTTGCTTTCCAGAAACCTTTGTTCCATGGAAAACAAGTGTTGTTTTCCTGAACAAAACCTCCGGGGAGCTGAGGGGAAGCTAGAATCCTAAATACAGGATGAGGATCAAAACTGCTCCCTGACCCTCACTTCCTCTTCTGCTATCACAGCAATACGAGAAAGGAAGTGGCCATGACTTCAGAAAGCAGATTTACTGGGAAGTGATATTTCCAGTAAACACAGCATCCAAGCAGCATATTCCTGCTCCCCAGAACAACACAATAGCAGATTGTCTGCCTTGTTGCCTTCAGGGAATCAGCAGGAGAAAATGACTACTCTCTTATTTTGAAGAAGGGTCAGCATGGAGGCAAATGGCCCCATAAAATGAAATAGTGAATGATGCTATAATGACTAAACATTTGTCCTAGTAAAGAGCTCCTATCTAAAGCAGTTTATATTTATCTTCCTCCGTGGTTATGTCCTAGCCTCCTCTTTTCTCTGAAAGTGACCAGAGAGGCTTGGCAGTTCTTTGGTGGAGGAAGAGACCGGAGAGAGAACAAGCGGTTCTGTGGTTGGCATTTCTGGTCTGACTGACTTTGCCAGGAGAAGGAATTTGTTGTTGCCCTGCAATTAGTTCCTCCTTCCTACTTAGCAAGTCTCCTGGCTACTAAGATCATTAACTGAGGCGTTAGATTCTTAAATACTTCTCGCACTGGCCAGGCCTGACTGCTGAAATAGCTACAGGAGTCCTTTGCTGTAAGTCATTGACGGCTGCTATTAAAATCCAGCTATAACCTGTAAGCGGTGGAATAGTGTCAATTATTTACCCTTGAGCTTTAGCTTGGATTAGTTTGTCCAGTTTGGCCGGAAAGGCTTAAGGAATCAGACATGGACACAAATCGGGAAGGAGGTAAGAAAAACATGGAGCACGTTCCCAATGGAAAGCCCAAGAGGGGCCCAGAACAGTCACTGTGGTCAGTCTGGGGCTAGCATTAGAGCACTGGGAACCTGAGGTAGGCCAGGGAAGGCACCGTGAAAGAGATGGAGGGAGCTTAAAAGTCAGGGAGAAGCACAGTAAACCAGGCTCAGACCATGGCTCTGTCTGCAGCCAGGACTGGCACAAGCGCCCTCATCCAGGTGGAGCTAAGGGGAAGGAACATGGAGAGTGGAGAGAGCCAGGTTCTCCTCCAGATTCTGACATCACTGACAAGGTGTGTGGCCTGGGTCAATTGTTTCGCCTTCAATACAATTTCCTTTTTGGGCTAGATAACTTTCAAGGCCACTTACTTCCAGCTCTAATGTTCCAGGGTTTTTAAAAAATATTTTGGAATATTTCTTATTTTCTTCCCCCCTTCCTGCCCAGATTTGTATTTTTATTACATATTCACCTCAATCAACTACAGAAGTATGTAATGAAAAAGTGAAAGACCCCACCCAGCCTCCCAGTTTTACTTCCCTGGGGCCATTGCCTCTTTGGCTTCTTTATTTCCAGACTTTCAGAGCAGTTCAAATTCACAGTCTGCTCCTTCCCAGCTGTGAGGCCTTGGACACAGCTTTCCTCTCCCGCCTCAGTTTCCTCATCTATAAAACTAGGACAATAAGAGCACCGACTTCCTAGGAGTTGCTACTCTAAATGAACACATATATACACTCACAACAGTGGTTCTCATATAGTATTCACTGCGTGTTAATTGTTGTTATTGCAGCTGACCTCCTCCACGCACACAGTACCAGTAACCAGCCAGTTGCTATCAAGTCAGCTCCAACTCAAGGCAATGACACCATGTCTGTCAGAGAAGAACTGCACTCCATAGGGTTTTCAATGGCTAATTTTTCGTATGTTGACTGCCAGGCCTTTCCTCTCTAGCACCTCTGCTGAGAAGGTGGACTTGAACCTCTAACCTTTCTATTCGCTGCCAAGTGCACTAACCATTTGCAGGGTCTCCTCTGCACACAATAAGGGAAGAATAAATATAGCAGACCTGGATGTTGCCTGCAAGGAGCTCACAGTCTAAAGGTAAATGCCAGGACCCACTTTGTGTCTGCTTCATGCTCCTCTGTGTACATTTTGCAGAAAGAAGAAAATGCTGGTGAGATCAGAGAGTATATAAGGAGCTTCCCAGGATGGGCCGACATCACAGTTTGCACCCCTTCACCTATACAGAGTCCTCAGAAGGAAACAGGGCAATCGGTTAAAAAAAAAAAAAAAAAAAACTTTAAAAGGGCATTTCAGAAAAAGCAACAGAGGGAAAACTGAATTTCCTTTAGTAACTGTGTGTGTGTGTGTGTGTATGTGCGTGTGTTTTCTAATCCATTCCATGCAGAAATACCCAATCAGACATTGCCTGGCATTGGATACTATGCAGCAAGGAACTGCTTCTTGACTCAGCAAATGAAATCCCTCCTGTCCCCATGCACCCCTGCCTCCCCCAGGTTATAGCCCTGACTTCTTCAGCCTCTACCTGAAAATGAGCTGGCTTATCTTCAGGGCTTCTCCACCAGGGTCCCAGCCCGAATTCATGTCCTGTCCTATCTTCCAGCTCTTATCCCAACAGCTCACTGCTGGGCTGATTTGGTGGGCTGGCTGAAGCTCCCAGTCAATCTTCCTCTGGGTGCCAGCTGCCCTTTTCTCTGATTCCTTGATGATTGTACATGTAAAAGGGCATCAGGCGGCCATCTAAGATACAACTATTGGTCTCTACTTGTCTGCAGCAAAAGAGAAACAAGGAAATCAAAGATTCAAAGAAGAAACTAGTCTATAAGACTAATAGCCTACATGAACTACGACCTCATCTACGCTGAGACCAGAAGAAATAGATGGTGCCGGGCAACCATTACCAACTGTTCTGATCAGGGCCACAATAGATGGACCTTGATAGAATGGGGAAAAATATGTGGAACAGAACCTCAAATTTCTAGTAATAATAATAAGAAAAAATTTGTGTGTGTGAAGAATGTAACCCGTGTTGCTGAACAATTTGTATAGAAATTGTTGAATGGGAACCTAAACTGCTATGTAAACCTTCATTGAAAACACAGTATTATTTATAAAAAGAAGAAAAAGAAGGACATCAGGGACTGGCTGGGAAAACATGACTTTGGAGTCAGACAAACCTGGCTTGAATCCCAGTTGCTTTATTTGTTGTATGATCTTGAGGACCTGACTTAACTCCTAGAGGTCTCAGTATCCTTATCTATAAAATAAGTTAACAACAGCGTCTGTTTCATAGACTTCAGCAAAGATTAAACGAGATGTAGATAAAATGCCTAGCATCATGCCTAGCACATAGGTGATGCTCAATAAAATTTATTCTCCTTTCCCATTGCAGTTGCATGTTTATCTGGCTGTCTGCCCCACTAGAATGTGAGCTCCCCAAGGACAAGCACTATGTCTTAGCCGTCTCTGTATCGCTGGCTCTCTGTGGCTCCAGGCTCTAGAACAGTGGTGGTACGTAATATCAAGTGTGATATAGCAAATCGGCAGTTTAGGTCATGCTCAGCTGGGTGGTTCTTCTGATCCTGCAGGTCATCTAAGCTGTGAGTCTGAGGGTAGATTAAGGAGTGAGGGATGGACCATGTGTCTGTCATCGACCAGCAGCTGGGCAGGGTTTTGAGAGAGGTCAGAAGTGTAGAAGATCTCTAGAGGTCTAGACTAGAAACTGGCATATGTCATTTACACCAAAGTAAGTGATAAGGCCATTTCAGAATCACGGGATACAGAAATAGATACTACCTTTTGATTGGAGGAGTGGCAAAGTCAAATTTTAAGGGTATATTTTCAGAGGAGGGTAGGGAATTGTAACCATTTTTGTAATCTATCACAGCCAGTAAAGATTTTTTGAATGAGAGGTTAGTTAGATGGAAAAAAATGAGCCAAAAGGGCAAGAAGAAAAGTCCAATTTACATCCTCACAGTCACAGACAAGACACTTAAATTCTAGGTTGCCCAATATAAGCAAGATGAAAATTGACCTCTCAAACCATTAAGTAATTGAGCATTCTCTAAGGTGCGGCAAAGAGAATATGTGCCAATTGGGGGATAAATCAAGACACTTCTCTCCTGGTGTCTTGGGAAGGCAGATGAGCCTGGATTTATCAAGGACACTCAGTCTCTTGACAGCAGTATAATTCCAGACCCCAGAGTCATTAATCAGCAATCCGCTGATGACCAAGGGAGTCCATAAACTGCTAACTCTCTCTGTTCCAAAATTGATTCAACTTAAAGACAATTATTTAAATTCTACATACTTGAGCATTTGGCTTTGGAGAAAGAAAAAATAAATAAATAAAAGAAGTTTGCTTTTTTTTTTTTTTTTATTAATCTCTACTTTCAGAACATCTTTTATTAGCCTTTCAATAATTTGGTGAATGTTTTTTGTTTAATACACACATGTGCACACATATAACATCTATACGAGAGACTCTTATCAACATCCCTACAGCTGTGATCTCAGAAAACTCACTCAGTGATGAGTCAAGGGGCCCCTCTAACCTGAGAAGGAGTTGTGAAGCCACCAGCATGGAGTTAGGGGACCTCCATGGAGTCAGTTCCCAGGTAAGCTAAGTAAGCCTTCACTTGTGTGTAACCATTATTTCCACATGTTCTCCATCCTTCTGGATCACTCTTTCCCTCAATACCAAATAAAATATATCCAGCAAATATCCCCCATTCCACCTACTGAAGGAAGCCCAGCACCTACCCCACCCTCCCGTATATCTCTGAATTTGCAGGGGCAGGAGGTTCCCATTCTTCTGGTCAGTCCCTGCTGCAGGCTGCTTCCTCACTACAACCCCAGTGTTATGCACTGAATTGTGTGTCAACTTGGCTAGGCCCTGGTTCCCAGTATTGTGTGGTTGTCTACCATTTTGTGATCTGATGTGATTTTCCTATGTGTTATAAATCCTACCTAGGGACCTTCCCCCAGCCCTAGGAAGTGGACATATAACATCACCTTACAGCTGAGACACCTGCAGCTCAAAGAGGGGAGTGATTTGCTCACTGAGAACGGCATGTCCATCTTCTGAGTCCTGTGAGTCCCATCAACGTGACGGCTGAAATTTCAGTCAGTCAAACCTAGGTTCCCATCCTGGCTCTGTGACCTTGAACACAATCTCTCTGCACCTGTTTCCTCATCTCTACACCTGGAAGGACTGCCTCCATAGCATCTACGTCGTGGGGTTAATTGTTGTGAGGATAAACATATGATTGGCACAGTGTTTGGCACAAAAACACTCTGATAACTAATAATATTTCCAACCCTGCACAGGTGCACAGAGCAGGGCCTCCCCTGGCCCAGGGTCCTCCCCTCCCTACCTAGCATGAGAAGGTCTGAGGCAGGAGTGCTGCTCAGCCATTGTAGTCTGCAGCTTGCTGAGGTGGCCTGGTCAGGAAAGGAATTTTGTGCAGAGGAGCTCATGGGTTTGCAAAGCCTGGATTCCTCTAGTCCCTGCCCTCCCACCACCCTCAGAGAGTCTATTATTAACCCTCAGCAAAGCAGAGGGCAGGGAAGCCTCCAGATAATTCCCTGTTTGTCCTCCACCACCACTGTCAATTTGAGTCTCAATGGGCTTCAAGGACTGCGTTGTTCAACTAACTCAGAGCCTCTCAGTGGCCTGGCCTCACACTAGGGCCAGCTGCAGCCGCTGGGCTGGCGCAAGACTGCAAAAAGCAGAGGGTGACTCTATGCCCTGCCCCAGCCTTCTTGGGGTTCTGCCTGGACAAGAACCCTTTTCAGAGCCATAAATCCAGTTGTGGAACAGGCCTATGATTGTACACGTTGTCTTAAAGAGGTTTAGCAAACATAATTTCCTCAGCAATCCCCTGACTAACATTGACTCTGGAAGCCATCACACCCGGGCCCCACAGGGAAACCATTGTGGCCCAGCCTGAGCAGCTCTGGATTCCAAACCCTGGAGCTGACTCCTGTCACCCAGGCTCCAGGCCCACCTCCCACCCACTCAGAAAGGAGGACATCTGCCCTTATGAAGCACCATTGTATGCTAATCTGTGCCTTCTCCTCACAGTGGAGGGGCTGTGCCCTGTAAAAATACCCCAAGTCTCTGCCTCCAAGGACTCAGTGAATTTTTCCCAAATTTATCTCTTTACCTATCAGTTCTAAGCCCATCTGCTCTGATGTCTTCAGTTCTTACCCTGAATCCCCACAACCATCTCTGCCTTTCCCAGCCCCTTCAGAGGGAGTAGCGTGACAAGATCCTGGCTCTCAATAAGCTCCCTCAGCTACACCCTGGTTCACTGCCAAGCACTTCCTGTTTATCACAGCCTTGCCCGAGGATAAACAGCCAGCTCCAGGGCTCATGCCCAGCTCTACCGCAGCACACCTTCTCTCTTCTCACGGAAATATCACAAGTGTCAGAGTTCATCCTTAAATGTTACAGGGATCTCAACCTACCCCAACATGCCCCCTTCTGGACTGGGTCTGTTTATCTATGACATTGGTAACCCAAAAACTGCACTCCTGACAGCCAGAGCTGGAGTGGGAGAATTTCCTTTGTTTTTATTAAAGCTTTATTTACCACCAGCTGAGCGTAGTGCTGCAAAGGGCCTTAAAGCTTAGTACGCCCAGCCCCTGGGGACAGTAGTGATTCACTGGTAGATTTCTCACCTTCCATGCGTTTCAGATCAATGTAGTTCACGCACAGGCACGGCCCCTCTGATCGGTGGAGGCTTGATTATTGCTAACAGACCAGGAAGAAAAGCCTGTGATCTACTTCTGAAAACCAACCAATGAAAACTCAACGGAAAACCCTGTGGGTCACGATGGTCCAGCCCCCAACTAATCATAGGGACAGTGCAGGACCGGGCAGCTTTTCATTTGGTTTTGTATGAGGTCACCATGGTGTGGGGTGGGTAGCAGCTAGAAACTAGTCCAGTTCCTTGTTTTATAAAGTAAGAAACTAGAGTAAGAATGTACTCCAAGGGACATAGCTGGGACTGGAGTTTAAATTGCATGGCCCTCAGTACATTATTGTTCCCGCTCTTCCTTGATAACAAGATTGGAAACTGGAGTCGTATCAGAAGCACTGCCCTTACCAGAGGATCTGAGCCCCATCTGGAACAAGAAGGAGCTTGCAGAGCTGATCCTGGGGCCTGGAATGTGCAAGGAGGGGTCCTTGAAAGAGGTTCAGGTCGGGAGGCAAAACTGAAGTCAGACACAGGCACAGACTGATCAAGAGGCCTTCAGAGAGATGAGGCAGAGGAGGAGAGTCCAGGTGTGAGGCCTGGGATGGTACTGGGTTTGGCTTTGAGGCTAGGAGGTGGGGCTTGAAGAGCAAGTCACTTGTGGCCATGGGAATGGTTAAGTAGCTAATGGGAGTGCTCCTGCTTCTCTGTTCTTATAAAACTAGATGGCTGCCTGAATTGTTCAACTCCACCAGTTTGGAATCTGGTTTTTTTTTTTTTTTTTCTACTAACATAGGAGAAGCTTGTTATCCAGCTCGAGATTAATCAGTTTCAAAATTAGCATAAGCTGTTCTGTTTTTGTAGGTGCTTAATAGTATGAACCAGATATAATAGGGTGGGTTAATAGTATGAACCAGGCCCCACATGATCGTCCCTCCTAACTCCCAGCCTAGGCCTCTTCCTACCGGGGAGCCTGATTTCTTTGAAAAAATATGGTATCTTTGACATGTCTATGTTTCTACCCTTCTGGCTTTGCCTGTGTGGATAAAATGGGAATTGAGGATTAAGCTAATTTTTAAAATCCACCTAGCTCCATGAAAAGCAGCAGGTCCTACAGTGGGGACAGATTGGCCAGCCAGCAGTCCCCCAGCCAGCTCATACTTGGACCCATTACTCTGTGACTCAGTTTCTCCAATTGTAAAAATCAGAATAGAAGATGGAGAGCAGATTTGCCTAGTGAAAGTGAATTTTCCGGGTTCCCCACTTGCCCAGGCTCTTTTCAAGGCTTGCAAATAGTCTATTTATAATTTTTGTATTCCTTTTCTTAAAGAAGGTCTCAAATTTTATAAACCTATGGCTCTGCAAAACTTGATCCCACCCCAGAAACCACTAACGAGTCACAGTTTGAAGAAGGAAACCAAATTCCTTGAGAGAAAGGCTAGAAGCTCTACAAACTTATCTCTACTTTTGCCAACTCCTTTTCTTTCCACCACTAAACATGTTGAAGCTGCTGATAGCAACAGCAAGCTAACACCAGATATTCATTAGCATCATTCTATTTGAAAAGCTACAGAGATTTGAGTTACAGTGGTGTCTATTATTAATGAAGAGATAAGGAGCTTCCACTGTGAAAAATAAAAGGAAGCTCATACAAAATTCAACTTGGCTAATTTTACCTGAAGTTTGCAAAGCAGGAGAAAACCAGGAAGAAGAGAAAAGAAATAGGGAAGCGCTGAAGCAGATAAAGATTGGGATAGAAAAAGCCATCCCTTCATCCTAAACCCCATTACAGTATGAACGAAAAAAACCATCCATCCCCTGCTGATCTTCTAAGTACTGATTGAGATCACAATATAGAAAAGACCTCCTTCTGTCCTGAAAGGTTGCACGTTGTGGTATGAGGGGATTCACTCATTCACTGTTCATTTGGCAAATGTTTTAATTATTTGCTGCACTTGGTGCTGGGGACACAATGACCAGCAAAGCAGACATGGCCCCTGCCCTCCCTGAACTCAGCCTGAAAGGAAATACAGACACAAGCAAAGAGGCAATTGCAGTTTAGTGTCATTTGAGCTTTTATAGAAGAGGATATTAGAAGGACACAAAGCGAGGTATCTAATCCAGACATGGGGAGCTGGAGAGGACTTCTGCAGTGAAGTGAGGAACCATCTGAAGCCTGCAAGATGAGAAGGCACTTACTAGGTGATGTAGAAGTGTTTTAGGAGCATGTTTGATTTGATTTAGTAGGTGCTGGAAAATATAGGATTTTGAAAGTCTTAGTAAGGAGTGTGGGCTCTACCCTGAAGGTAATGAGAGTGACTTTATGAAAGCACTCAGATGGGTGCAGAGTGGACTAGAGGGAAGCCAGGATTAGGATATAAGGAGACCAGTTAGGAGGCTGTGGCAGTAACTGAAGCAAAAGATGATAGTGGTCTAGATTCAAGTTGCAACCGTGGGAGAAAGAGATGTGTATTGCTTCAAAACTATTTAAGAGACTCAATGGACATGCTTTGGTAATTGGTTGGAGGTGAAGTGTGAGGTATACAAGGAATCTAGGATGGCTTCAGGTATGTCTGGCTTCAGCAGTGGGACAGCCAGATGGTAGAGCCATTTGGAAAGACAGTGACTCCAGAAGGAGCATGTTATTGACTCTGAACTGAGCTTGGCTATTAGGATAAAAAAAGGCTTCAGAATTCACAGCAGAAGGCCAAGGTTAAAGGACAAAGAAAAATGAAAAAAAAAAAAAAAGGAAGTTATGGAGGTCAGGGCAGAGGAGGAAAAGAGGTTGAGAAGGTCAGTTGAAAGATGTCTAAATGGGAAAAGCAATAACAAAATCATAAAAAATCATAAAATACAGACACATGTACAGAATATATGCAAAGAAAAGATACATGCCCATGTGGGCAGTAGCTAATGCTTCCTAGTATGATTACTGATGATTTGATTTTCCTTCTCTTGGCTTAAGATTCCTAAAAAAACTAGGTGACACAAATAATTTGCACTTGTCTCCTAACCTAAAGGCTGGTGGTTCAGACCCGCTCAGTGGTGCCACGAAAGAAAGCCCTGGTGATCTGCTTCTGTAAAGACTGCAGATAAGAAAACCCTATGGAGCAGCTCTGTTCTGTGACACACGTGGCTGCCGTGAGTCGCAGTGGACTGGATGGCAACAGGTTGGGTTTTTTCTCTTGAAGTGGCTGTATTTGCAAAACTAAAGATTGTCCAATAACTGTGTGATTTTTTTTGTAATAAAAACTAAAGTTAGTTTTGAAAAGTGGTTATGTAGGTGAGGGAAGATTATTGAAAGGCTTTTAACTTAAAGTGAAACACTTAATTGGAAAGAACAATAAAGATAGTGGACAGCTAACAGGCAAGTAAAATGATTCACTGCATCATCAGCTTGACTGCATATTGGAATCACCTGCAAAGTTTAAAAGTTACTGATCCTGGGTCCTACCTCCAGAGAGTCTGATTTAATTGACAGGAGGTGTGGTCTCAGGCCTGGAGACTTTTAAATACTCCCCAGGTGATTCTAAGGTCAGCAAAAATTAGGAAGTGCAAATGTAATTAATAAGATGAAGGATAACTTTTTAAAATAGCATTTTGAATTAATTAGAAAGGAGCAAGATTCTTGGGAAGAAGGTCATTGTGCGTTCATGAGACAGGGTCAAAGATTAGCAATGGGATGGTACCCCACTGGGTCTGACAGTGTCAGTCACACGGTATGCACTGAGATGATAGCTGGATGAAGTGAACCAAAAAAAGAGGAGCTCCAAGAAACTCTGCAAAAACTAGAGGCATTTTACATGGGAGAAAATCTGAGGTCCTGGAGGTCTCAACACAGTTAAGAACAGATGGCAAACTGGAATACTCATGCATTGCTGGTGGGAATGTTAAATGGTTCAGCTGCTGGGGAAAACAGTTTGGCTGTTCCCCAAAAAGTTAAACATAGGATTACCACAGGACCCAACAATTCACTCCTAGGAATATACCCCAAAAAATTGAAAACAGGGACTCAAACACATACTTGTATAGGAATGCCCATTGCAGCATTATTCACAATAGCAAAAAGGGGGACAACCTAAATATCCATCCATGAATAAATGGATATACAATACGTGGTGTATATAGCCAATGGAATATTATTCAGCCATGAAAATTAATGAAGTACTGATACATGCCACAACTTAGATAAACTTCAAAAACATTATACTAAATGAAAGACCAAGGCCGGGGCCGACTTCGGGACAGGCCACCAATTGCTCATATGCAAGTTCAAGTTGAAGCTGAAGAAAATCAAAACAAGTTCTCGCGAGTCAAAATACGACCTTGAGTACATCCCACCTGAATTTGGAGACCATCTCAAGAATAGATCTGACATGTTGAACATTAATGACTGAGAAGACCAAACGAGTTGTGGTATGACATCAAGGATATCATACATGAAGAAAGCAAAAGGTCGTTAAAAAGACAGGAAAGAAAGAAAAGACCAAAATGGATGTCAGAAGGGACTCAGAAACTTGTCCTTGAAAGTAGAGTAGATGAAGGGAATAGAAGAAATGAAGAAGTAAAAGAGGCGAACAGAGATTTCAAAGGGCACCTGGAGAAGACAAAAAGTAGTAATAATGATATATCCAAAGACCTGGAGTTAGAAAACCAAAAGGGAAGAGCACACTCGGAATTTCTCAAGCTAAACTGAAGATAAATTCAAACCTCGAGTTGCAAGTTTCCAGGATTCTAGGGGCAAAACATTGAATGACACAGGAAGCATCAAAAGAAGATGGAAGAAATATAGTCTTTGTATGAGAAAGAATTGGTCAACATTCAACCATTTCAGGAGGTAGCATATGATCAAGAACCAATGGTACTGAAGGAAAAAGCCCAAGAAGCACTGAAGACTTTGGTGAAAAACAAGGCTGCAGGAATTGATGGAATTCCAATTAAGATGTTTCAACAAACGGAGGCAGCTCTGAGGGTGCTCACTTGTCTATGGCAAGAAATTTGGACAAGAGCTACATGGCCAGCTGACTGGGAGAGATCCATATTTGTGCCCATTCCAAAGAAATGTGATCCAACCGAATGCAGAAATTATCCAACAATATTATTAATATCACATGCAAGTAAAATGTTGCTAAAAATAATTCAAAAACATTTGCAGCAGTACATTGATAAGAAAATTCCTGGAATTCAAGCTGGATTTAGAAGAGGACATGGAACAAGCAATATCATTGCTGATGTCACCTGAATCTTGGCTAAAAGCGGAAAATACCAGAAAGATGTTTACCTGTTTTATTGACTATGCAAAGGTATTTGACTGTGTGGATCATAATGAATTATGGATAACATTGTGAAGATTGGGAATTATGGAAACTTAATTATGCTCTTGAGGAACCTGTACATAGACCAAGAGGTAGTTGTTTGAACAGAACAAGAGGATACTGTGTGGTTTAAAATCAGGAAAAGTGTGTGTCATGGTTGTATACTTTCACTCTATTTATTCAATCCATATGCTGAGCAAATAATCCAAGAAACTGGACTATAGGAAGAAGAATGGAGCATCAGGACTGGAGGAACACTTGTTAACAGCCTGCGATGTGCAGATGACACAACCTTGCTTGCTGAAAGTGAAGGGACTTGAAGCACTTACTTATGGAGATCAAAGAGCACAGCCTTCAGTATGGATTATATCTCAACATAAAGAAAACAAAAATCCTCACAAGTGGTCCAATAAGCAACATCATGATAAACGGAGAAAAAATTAAAGTTGTCAAGGATTTCATTTTACTTGGATCCACAATCAACACCCATGGAAGCAGCAGTCAAGAAATCAAATGACTTATTGCATTGGACAAATCTGCTGCAAAAGACCTCTTTAAAGTGTTCAAAAGCAAAGATCTCACTTTGAGGACTAAGGTGCACCTTACAGAAGCCATGGATGGTGTTTTTCATCACCTCATATGCAGGCAAAAGCTGGACAATGAAAAAGGGAGACTGAAGAAGAACTGATGCCTTTGAATTATGGTGTTGGCAAAGAATACTGAACATACCATGGACTGTCAAGTCTGTCTTGGAAGAAATACAGCTAGAGTGCTCCTTGGAAGCAAGGATGGCAAGACTTCATCTCACATGCTTTGGACATGGTATCAGGAGGGACCAGTCCCTGGAGAAGGACATCATGCTTGGTAAGGTGGAGGGTCAGCAAAAAAGAGGAAGACCCTCTATGAGATGGATTGACACAGTGGCTGCAGCAGTGGGCTCAAACATAGCAATGATTGAGAGGATGGCGCAGGACCAGGCAACGTTTCCTTCTGTTGTACAGAACAGGCTCGATGGCACCTAACGACAACAACAAATGAAAGAAGCCAGATACAAAGGGTGACATACTGCATGATCACATTTATATGAAATATTTTGGATAGGTAAATCCACAGAGGCAGAAAGCAAATTGGTGGTTGGGGGGAGGGGTGGGGAGTGGAGGATGGGGCGGGTGCTGACTGCTTAATGTGTATTCTGAGTTTCCTTTTGGTGTGATGAAAATGTTTTGGAACTAGATGGAGGTGGTGGTTGCACAGCATTGTGCATGTGCTAAATTGTACACATTAAAATGGTTAATTTTATGTTTTGTGAATTTCACCTCATTAAAGAGAGAAGAAAAAAAAAAAAAAAGAACAGGTGGCAGCTGGTGCCAACATCCAAAGGCAAGAAAGGAGCTCTCCTGTCTTAAGGATTTTTAAGCATCATTAGGCAAAGGACAGTGTTAACACAGCAACAAGCTGAAGGCCTTTAAGTCCATTTTCTACATCTTATTTAACCTTTTAAATTTTAAAATAAGGTAGCTAGAGCAAATGGTTTCCTTCTTAATAAGTAATTAATGGCATAGAATAGCTGAACCTTGAGAAAAAAAAAACTTAAAATTTAAAAAGCAGAATCAACACACTAAAAGTTTTATTTTTTTTTACATGAAATAACTTGATTTTAGGAATCACTGGAGTAAAAAACAAATAAACCCCCACTGCCTGTTGAGTTGACTCCATCTCATGGCAACCCCATGTGTTTCAGAGTAGAACTGTACTCCACAGGGTTTTCAACGGCTGTGGTCTTACAGAAATAGGTCACCAAGACTTTCCTCTGTAGCAGTGCCACTGGGTGGAATTGAACCACCAAACTTTTGGTTAGCTGCCAAGCTCAAACCATTTGCCCCACCCAGGGACCTTCATCAAAGTAATGACAATGCTTACTGAAGTTTCAGGTCTCAGAGAGAAGGCATTTGTGGTGATGTGTGTAGTACTTTTACTTGTTACATTTCATTAAATTTGAAATGGCTTTGGTTGTAAGATGCACCGTTATTTTATGTATCACTAAGGAAAAAGAATCTTCCTAATTAAACTATGACACAATGCTTTCTTTCTTCATATTATTTTTACTTATTGGAAGAGCTTTTTTTTACATTTATTTAAATGTATATTGTTACTATATATCATTCTTACACATGCCTAAAAAAGACAAACGTAAGTGAAATAAGGTGTTTCTTAAAGCCTTTCACACTCAGAGTCTAACCCTGTTGAATTATATTTTAGTCACCCATGTCCATGTTTTTCTACATGATAACGTTCTCTGAGTTTTCAAGTGCACAGGCAATGAGCTCTATTATTCCATATTCTCTTCTGAGCTGCTGACATCTATCTTTGGTTAGCACGTGTTAGGCAATCCTTGGTAACAACATAGTTCAGCTTTATCTGCTTGAGAGTATCTTCCCTTCTTAAGTCCTAGACAGCTATGCTTCTCCAATTTTCATGGTCTTACAAATCACCGGGGGATCTTGCTAAACAGCTCAGCAGGTATAAACTAGGTCTGGGCTTGGGCCTAAGATGCTGCAAACCTCACAAGCTCCAGGTGATGCTGACACTGCTGGTCCCAGGACCACAGTTGGAGTAGCAAAGCTATCAAACAGTTGCTTGTGTCCTTGCAAATAAATATGGAAGTGTGGTCATTCTTCCATGAAGTGTTTGCTTCATTGATATCAAATTTATGTCCTGCTGCTCTGTTTCCATGACCCTCTGCATATACAATAATTTTCCACCTCAGTGACAAATTGTGGTATAATCATTTTGAGAACATTTAAATGGCAATGAAACTCACATACGTAGCACCAATAACGCACATAATTCATTAAGATGATGGAGTGTGAAGAGCTAGGACCAAGTTAGCACACACACAGCTGGTGCTGTACCCGAAGCCAATTGTAAACATGCTATCGAAGTCGCACCCTGATGTCAGAGATGTTAAAAAGTGGGAAAATGTGCATTTTCAGATCAAGGAAATATGGAGAATTCACAGCAAACCTCTGTACTATTTTAGCCTCCACTCTGCAGAGTTTGTTTTGTTTACATTTAGGAAAATTCCGAAATCAGCATTAAGCAGTAGAACAGTAATAACCCAGTGTTTTACAGTATCTCTGTGTATAACATTTTGGCTTTATCTATCTGAGTGGAGCAAGGATGGAAGGCCTCCAATGTATGTGTTGACAATGTGTGTGCTTACAGCTGATTTCTCAGTGGTCAGTCACCCGACTGCTTGTTGAAAATGCCCAAGGTGGTTACCAGGGGTGGGTGGGAGGGAGGTGGAAAGGAAGACACATTGCTTAGTGGACCCTGAGTATCTGTTAAAGGTGTTAGAAAAATTTGGGAACAGTTAATGGTGATGGTTGAACAACACAATGAACATGTTCAATGTCATTGAATCGTACATGTGAAGATTGTTGAAATGGCAAATGTTTTGTTACCTATGTATTTTATTCATCTCTCAAGAGACGATAAAAGAAATGTACTTTTTTTTTTTAATGCCTAACTCAGAAGTATTGTAAATGGTGATGGAAAATTTGGCAACCAATATGGGTGACGGTTGCACAATATGATTAACATAATCGCTGTCTCTGGATTGTACATGTAAAAAATGTTGAATTGACAAGTTTTATATATATATGTATGTATGTATGTATGTGTGTGTGTATTTTACCACAATAAAAAAAAAAGGAAATGCCTAACTCTGAGCTCCACCTAATCTACTGAAGCAACATCTCTGGGGTCCGATCCCTAGAAACTCTTTCACCAAATCCTGCAGGATTGAGGAAAAACTGGGTTAGTGTCTTCAAGCCTTCCTGCAGGGTTTAGTCTGTCACTCTCCAAGTAGGGGCATCTACCATGAACCAAATACTGTGACAGGTGATAAAAGGAACACTGAGAAGTCTAGCCAACCCCTCTTACAGAGCTTACATTCCAAACAGGTTGACAGAGATAACACTGCGTTATGTAACAACCCAGCATCATCTGGACCCAAGGGCAGCCACATCTGCAAGAGACCAAAAGACAGACTCCAGAACCAGCGATCACGACATATGGTTTATTTGGGGAGCTTACTTTCTGGACAGTTGGCCCAGGGCGGTGGCTGGCCCAGTTTAGTGCTCCGCAACCACCTAGCAGGGGACGTAAGCTTATATACCATTCCAGCTGGGGCTAAGACTCATTATTTTCCTCCCAAATCCGTGGGAAGCCAGCATTCCCACAGACTTCATGTCAGGCCCAGATGTTTTTCTTCTTGTTGCTAAGGCATTCCTTGGCCTTGGCCACGAGCCCAGTCATGACACTCCCAGCCTTGTACCTTAGCCTGAGTCCATCCCAAATTCATCCCCAGCATGCTTCAGGGAAGAGCAAAGCTGACTCTATTAGGAGGGGATACAAAAAAGCTGAATAGCATTGCCCTATACACTGTGCTATGGTCATTGAAAAGGGGATTGAAAAAGAGAAAGAAGAGAGCTGCTTCCAATGGATGTGATTGGGAAAGGCTTTACGGAGAAGGTGGGGAATGTGCTGGGTCTTCAGAGATGAATAAAATGTGGATAGGACAGGAAAGGAAAAGTGTATTTCAGGCAGGTGGTACAGCATGAGCAAAGGCAAAGAGACAGAATAGCACTAGCCATGTTCCATAGACAGGGTAGACCAGGTCTTCCAAAGGATGGTTCACGTAAAGGCGCCAGAAAATTATATGCTTGGAAAGCTTAAGGGGAGTGAGGTAATGACTCAGGAGAGCTTACTCTCTTGTTTCTGCTATCTTGGTTCAGGGTTTTTTAATTTGTTCGTTTTTCTTTTACTTCCCCTTCCTCTCCTCTCCTCCTTCTCTTTCTCCTTCCCCTTCCCATCCTCTTCTTCCTCTCCTCCTCTTCTACCTTCTCCCCTCTTCCTCCTCCTGCTTTTTCTAAGATCTACTCACTCTTCCAGTTAGGAGGGAGGAAACCCAGGTCCTTTGATTTTTTATCAGTACATGGGCCATTTCTCTGTCCTCCTTTTCTTCCTGATTTTCCCTGCCACTCAACGTGTTTCTGAAGAGATTTCTCTGTCTGACTCCTGCTGAAGCTGGCGCTTGAGGAGAAATGAAAGCTCATTGCAACATTAACCTGAGCAAAACGTAACTAGAGAGGAAATTTTGCTGCTTTGTTGCAAAAAGCCCATGGTACCTCCCAAAAGCCAAAAGAAATGATTTTTTAATCATCTGCTGTTCGGGATTATCCACGCTCCCTTTCCTTAGCATGGATAATTGAGGGCTGGCTGTATTTGGATTTCAAAGCAGTTTGGACTTTATTGAAATCCAAGGCTCCCAGTTTGCTCCCCATCCCCTGTGGGCATCCATGGCTGTAATTAAATTGATCGGTTGTGAGTGGTTACCAGAAAAACACAATTGGCATGTTTATGTTGCACATGTGTTGCACACGTGGGACCAAAATGATAGGAACTGGTTTCCTTCAAGCAAGATGTCCTCTGTGCTGTGGCTCTGGGTATTGTTCTCCATGGACATTTCAGCTCTGCTTCCCCACCAAAGCCATCAGTGTATTTAACATCTTTTGGGGTGAGACCTCACTGTGGCACCAGTCAGGTCCCACAGTGATGCAAGCAAGAGATGCTAGAGATTATTTCTTGTTTTCTTTAAAAAAAATTTTTTTTTGTTTTTGTTGCCGAAAATACATACAGGGGAGCAAACAATTTATCAATTTCTACGTGTACAATTCAGTGACATGGATTATATTCAAGTTGTACAACCATTCTTACCCTCCTTTTCTAAATTGTTCCTCCCCCATTCACATAAACTCACTGACCCCTAAGCTTCCTATCTAACCTTTTGAGTTGCTGTTGTCAATTTTTTTTTAAGGTGAGCAAAACTTGGCCACCTCCCTCCACCACTCACTCACTCTCTCTCACACACACACACACACATACACCATGCTGGAGCTGAAGTTGTGAGTAAAGGAAAAGCTGAGTACAGCATGGTTAGGAAAAAAGTCTGTTCTCTGCAGGTGTCCATGCTTTTGCGTTTGATGGGGAAAGATGGCTGGCCTCTTCTAGGACACATGGGGCTTGGAGAGCAGCAAGTATATTGTTTCCAATAGAGCTTGCCCGGGATGCAGAGGACAGATTGGAAAAAAGGAGAAGATCTGAGCTAGTCCTTCACCTGGACATGTTTACCACCTAGGGAAGAAGAGAGGAAATTTTTAAAAATTAAAACATGTGAACACATGCAAATGGAGTGTCTTAGTTTCCCAGAGCTGGTGCAACAGAAATACCACAAGTTGGTAGATTTAAAGAACAGAAATTGATTTGCTCATAGTTCAAGAGGCTAGAAGTCAAAATTCAGGGTACCAGCTATGGGAGAAGGCTCTTTCTCTCTGTCAACTCTGGGGGAAGATCCTTTTCTCTTTCAGCTTCTGTAACCCTGGCATTCCTTGGTTCCTTGGCCATCTTCGCATGGCTGCTTGCATCACTGTTTCTGCTTGCATCTGTGTCTAATGTGCTCTTTATAACTCAGAAGTAACTAGGTTTAGGGCACACCCTACACTGACATGGCCTCATTAACATAACAAAGAAAACCCTATTCCCAAATGGGATTATATCCACAAGTACTGGGGTTAGGATTCTAACACATGGCCGGTGGACACACACACATACACACACACATACACACAATTTAACCCATAACAAGAAGCATTTGAGGATGTTGTCTGTGGCTGTAGATGCTCCATATGATGCTGTAGGTGAGGGTTGAGCTGCTGGGAAGAGTGGAGGCCCCAGAGCCAGGTCATCACTGGATGGCCAAGGTGGCTGGGCAGACTTGGAAGGGCTGGGCTGTTGCGGCAGAATGACAGGCAGAAAGGTCAGAGCAGGACTGCACCCCTCTCCAGCTGGTCACCTTTGGAGGATATGCTAGCCAGTCTTCTGGCTCTCTCCATTGCTTTCCCACGCTGTGTTCCTCCTTGTTGGCAAGGGAGCTTTCCCTAGGCAGCCAGTCTCCAGAGGCCATGGACGGTGCTATCCTGAAGTCCACTGCCTGGATGGACCCAAGGCTCTGTTCAAGGTCAGAAGCAGGAAGTGGGCATTTGTGTGTGTTGGCGGGGGCATAACTTCTTTGCTAAACGCGGAGCTAGGAAGTCAGTTGGGATCCCAGTACCCTTCATTTTCTGTCTTCCCTAAATCAAACCACAACAGCCTCTCTCTGGTTCCTCTCCCTACTACTTCACCCACCATCAGCATACCTTCTTTTGTTTTTCTATCTAGCAACAGCTGGCCCATGAGAAGGAATTTCTTTGATCAGCTCAGGAAGACACAACTGTGTGTCCCATGGTGGCGCCTCCTCTCTTTCCCACCTTGGGCTCTTCTCTCAGTTCCTCTGCCTCGCACCGAGACACCGCTCTTCTTGCCTGTCTCATCTCAGAACAGCTTCCTTCAAGTTTCCCTGCCCTCCATGGAGCCTGTTACTGCATATTGATGTCTCTCCCACTGTCCCCTCAGCACCACACAAACGCCGCCGAGGTGGCAGCCTGCACACCGACAAAACCAGAACTTGTGTCTGGGTCAGGAAAGAAAACATCCCAAGGTGTCATGTCCCTGCCCTCCTCAGAGAGGACAGCCGGCAATTTCCATGATTAAACACACTAACCACTCCCACCAGCCTCTGTGACGGCCTCCCCTGACCACGAGTGGCCACCGATCAAAGAAAAATAAAACCACATGCACACGTTCACACACACACACACACACACACACACACACACAGCCCTTCACTGCAATGCTCTTGACAAGGATGACAGATTGCTCAGCCCACTTCCCCTCTCAGCCCCAATTCACCCAGGAGATGGCCCAGAGGACATGTGCTAGTGCCCAAGATATGAAGCCCACCCTGTTCTTCACTGAACGTCTATTGATTCTTCCTAAGTGTTAAGTACTGCGTGCACCCTGAGTACCAAAGCAAGTCATCACCAGGCTTACGACACCACAAGGAAAATGACGTATGTGTTGACCCTCTGGGAGGAGGTGCCCAGGCAATCCCTTCCCAGACTGTTCCATCCCAGCTGGCTCCACTCCTGCAAAGCCACCCCATCCATCTTGCTTTATAGGTTGTGGAACTGCAACTCTGCCTTGAAGGCTGACATTTGCCCCTCTGGCTCAGAAGCAACGAACTGTCCATTGGCAGCTCTCCCAGCAGGAATGGAAATACTGGACTTCAAAGAACACTTCCTCTAAAAATATAAAAATCATACATCATCCTGGTGGTTTCAGTAAGTGTGCCTGCCTTTTATGGACTGGACTCGTGACTCTCGTTAGCACTGCTGAAGGGGAGCTGGTGACTGAGCACAGGGGTAGCTCCTGGATTTCTGGATGGAGGGACTTGGAGATGACATGGGGTCAGGAGTGGAGGCAGGCCCACTGCTTATTTGGGGGATGTTGACAGAGATTGCGGGAAGGTTAAGCCCTCTTACCTCTCACATCCCCTCCTCCACCAGCCCTTGGAACACCTCGAATTGAACCTTTTTTCCATGAACAATCCCAGCACTGGGAATCAGGACAGTTGTGTCCATCTGGTTCCAGCTCTCATCAGCTGGAAGAGTATGTACAATCCCAGAATTTTTTCTAAACCTGGGAATCTCATCTGGAAAGGGGTTGGACCAGTTATTTAGCCTCTCAAATCCCTCCCATTTGATTCTATACCTTGAAGGAAGAAAACGAAATTGGAGATACAGTCCCCAAAGCCCCTACCAAAAAAAAAAAAAAGCTGAAGGTGAAAATAGAGCACCAAAAGAAAAAATGATATGACACTACAAATGGTGACAGTAATGGAAAGTTCTGGGTTTATCCACCCAGCATCTATCACCTCTACCTCCGGCAACATCCCCTAATTTCTACCTAGGAAGGTCACAGGTCCTGGTTCCAGAAGTGGAACCTACGACTTAAAGTATATCCTGAGTCCGGCTGCTTTTACAAGCTCTACCACCACTTCCCTTGTCCCAGCCACCATGTCTGTCCCTGCCTCCTCTCTGCCTCTCCCACAGGGCAGAAAAGAGATCTCTTTCAAACATAACTCAGACTGTGTCTCTCCATTTCTGAAAAGCCTCAAATGACCCTTTCTCATAGTCTGAAGGAAATCCCATATCCTTCCCATTATTTTACCTTCAGTGCCTGGTAAAATGCATGACTTTTCCACCTCATCTCCCATCATTCTCTGCTCAGTTCACACTGCTCTGGCCACCCTGGCCAAGGAGGGTCTTCCTTAATGAGCCTGGCTTGTTCTGCCTCAGGGCCTTTGCACTTGCTCCTCTGCTTAGAATGTTCTTTGCCCAGATTTCCACGTTGCTTCTATTCTCACTTCACTCAGGTCTCTATTCAAACATCCCCTCCTACCCTGAGAGAGACCTTCACTAACCATCTTACCTAGAACAATACACCGCTCCATCTCTCTCTATCCTCTACATCTGCTTTGAGGTTTTTTTTTTTTTTTCCATAACTCATAATTTTCCTCATTTTGTATCATTTTATACCATGTACTTGTATATTTCTGTCTCCCCTGCTGGTAAGTAAGTCCCAGTAGGGTGGTGGATTGATCCATCTTGTCCCCACCATGTCACCAAAACATTCAATAGTACCTGACACATAGTAAATATTCAATAAACACTTGGTAAGTGAGTGAGTAATGAGTGAGTGAGTGAATGAATGAGTGAGTGAGTGAATGAGTGAGGTCAATTTGTGCATTCAATGCCCAGTCACATTGGTTGGTTCAGGGCAGGAACGTGACTTACCCTGGTTCGGTCAGAGTAGAGATCAGGACATTGCTGGGACACTGAGTCGCACATATGTGTTTTTTCTTGCTGGCCTAGGTACTGTAATGGTAAGAGGCTGAGGCTGCCAGAACTTCCAGATGGAGTCTGGAATGGGGCCAACCCAGAGGAAGCAGAACCAAGGGGCAAAACCTGGTGGTATCCTTTGAGTCCAGAATGAAGCTATGCCTGAAGTCAGAACTCCTATGGGCTTTTCAACTGATGTGAGCCAATACAGTTCTTAAGCACTGTCTAGTTAAATCCTCACACAACACCAAAGTAGCTCTTTTTTCTCACATTTTCCAGATGACAGAATGAGACTGAGGAAAAGTTGAGTGACTTAGCCAAGGTCACATAGTCATTCAGGGTCAGATTAGGGCTCATCTCAGGTCTGCTTACCCACTGCTGTTTGATGTTCTCCCCATGGCCTCAAATAGCCCTTCTCTGGGAAAGGCAGCAGGCTTGCTGACATGACAGAGCAGAGACGAGTTACCCAGCCTGAATCACAGGGAGCCCTCAGGCACTGTTCCGGGGAGTGGCAGCAGCGGGCTGGTACTAGCGTTCGGCCGCAGTTTCCTCAGGAAGAAGCAGCCAGCCGCACAGCAGACTGACACCTCCAGAACCAGAGAAGAACGGCGCTCTCAGCAAAAGCTAAGTACTTGCGTATATTTTAGCGTGCCCCTCCCCAAAGCCGACTTCAGGGGCTGACTTCCCTGGGCCTGAGATAGGCCCTGTTGACCACCTAGAGCCATCCTCCTGGCCTTGGAGAAGGAATAAATCTGCAATTGGGGGAAAAGATAATTTGCCAGCTCCACTAACCAGGGGAGCTGAGGACAGAAGCGGCTCCTGTCCAGGCATAAAAGCTCTGTGGACTTTGAGTACCTTTCCCCTCTGCATGGACCTGTGTAGGTCTATTTCAGGAGAATAGGCCCTGGTTGGCAGACTCCAGCTGTTTCAGCTGTACGGCTGACAGGCGGGTGTTTGATGTTTGACATTGCTTTGCCTATTAAACAGGGGATTTCTTTTTTTTCACCTACCCACACCTGGGGCCTAAGGACTGGTAGCTCCATTCAGGTCACCCAGCCACCCGCGACAGGGGTCTAAGGATAACTGGTACCTCCGAGTCCTTACAATCAATAACACTGAGTGCCCATGCTCCATCTGCAGAACCCACCCACCTGTATGCTCTAGGGAACAGGGACACACTTTCCTCAGAGACACGTGGGGGATGATTTTCAGCCCCTGCTTTGTTCAGAGTGTGACCCCCTGCTGCAACCAGATACCGGTACCTACATCAATCACTCCTGCCCCTCTAAGACTGTAGGACAGAGCCTGTACCACACACTTGATGATCAGCTACCTGGACACCTGAGCTGAATTCATACAAGAAAAGTGAATGGATTCATAGACTGATATACCTGATAACAGCTCTAGCCATCTAGGGACAGGATTTCAGAGCTCCAAAGGTGAAAATAATTAAGCTAGCTCACTCAAGCAACCGATCTGGGAATATCAAAACAAAACAAAGCAAGAAGCTAGGATACAGCAAGTAAACATAAAATAAACTAATACAATAGCTTATAGATGGCTCAGAGACAACAGTAAATATCAAGTCACATAAAGAAAAAAACCATGATTACCCCAACAAGTTCTCAAAACAAGGAATCAAGGGATCTTCTAGATGAAAGTGCATTCCTGGAATTACCAGAGGCAGAATACAAAAGATTAATATACAGAACCCTTCAAGACAGCAGGAATGAAATGAGGCAATACGCAGAATAAGCCAAGGAACACACAGATAAAGAAATTGAAGAAATTAAAAAGATTATTCAGGAACATAATGAAAAATTTAATAAGCTGGAAAAATCCATAGCCAGACAGCAATCAGAAATTCAGAAGATTAACAATAAAATTACAGAAGTAGACAACTCAGTAGAAAGTCAGAGAAGCAGATTTGAGCAAATGGAAGGCAGAATTTCTGAACTTAAAGATAAAGCACTTGGCAAAATATATTTTAAGAAAAATCAGATAAAAGAAATTAAAAAATGAAGAAATCTTAAGAATCATGTGGGATTCTATCAAGAGAAATAATCCACGAGTGATTGGAGTACCAGAACAGGGAGGGATAACAGAAAATACTGAGGGAATTGTTGAAGATTTGTTGGCAGAAAAGTTCCCTGATATCGTGAAAGATGAGAAGATATCTATCCAAGATGCTCATCAAACTCCACATAAGGTAGATGTTAAAAGAAAGTCACCAAGACATACTATAATCAAACTTGCCAAAACCAAAGACAGAGAAATTTAAGAGCGCTAGGGATAAACGAAAAGTCACCTACAAAGGAGAGTCAATAAGAATAAGTTCGGACTACTCTGCAGAACCATGGAGGCAAGAAGGTAATGGGATGACTTATATAAAAAACTGAAGGAAAAAAATTGCCAGCCAAGAATCATATATCTAGCAAAACTGTCTCTGAAATATGAAGGTGAAATTAGGGCATTTCCAGATAAACAGAAGTTTAGGGAATTTGTAAAAACCAAACCAAAACTACAAGAAATACTAAAGGGAGTTTCTTTGGTTAGAAAATCAATAATATCAGCTATCAACCCAAGACTGGAACACTGGGCAGAGCAATCAGAAGTCAACCCAGACAGGGAAATCAACAAAATAAATCAAGGGAAACAAACAAAAAGCTCAAAACAGGGAAACAGCAATGTTATTATGTAAAAGAAGACAACATTAAAACAATAAAGAAGGACTAAGAAATGTAGTCATAGATCTTCCATATGGAGAGGAAGATAAGGTGATACAGAGAAATAAAAGTTGAGTTTAAATTCAGAAAAATAGGGGTAAATGATAAGGTAACCAAAAAGGAGACACAAGAAAAAAATAGAGACTCTGCAGAAACAAAATCAACAACAGCAAATATGAGGAAAGGACAATATATAAAGATAATCTACTCAGCACAAAAAATTAAGTGGGCAAAAGGAACTGTCAACAACACTCAAAAAAAGGCATCAGAATGATAGCACTAAATTCATACCTTTCCATAATTACACTGAATGTAAATGGACTAAATGCACCAATAAAGAGACAGAGATTGGCAGAATGGATTAAAAAACATGATCCATCTATATGCTGCCTACCAGAGACACACCTTAGACTTAGAGACACAAACTAAAACTCAAAGGATGGAAAAAAATATATCAAGTAAACAACAATCAAAAAAGAGCAGGAGTGGCAATATTGATTTCTGACAAAATAGACTTTAAAGTTAAATCCATCATAAAGGATAAGGAATGACACTACATGATTAAAGGGACACAAGAAGATATAACCATATTAAATATTGATGCACCCAATGGCAGGGCTTCAAGATACATAAAACAAACTCTATCAGCATTGAAAAGAAAAATAGACAGCTACACAATAATAGTAGGAGACTTCTACACACCACTTTCGGCCAAGGACAGGACACCCAGAAAGAAGCTCAATAAAGACACGGAAGATCTAAATGCCACAATAAACCAACTTGACCTCATAGGCATATATAGAACACTCCACCCAACAGCAACCAAGTATACTTTCTTTTCTAGTGCCCATGGAACATTCTCTAGAATAGACCACATATTAGGTCATAAAGCAAGCCTTAACAGAATCCAAAACATTGAAATATTACAAAGCATCTTCTCTGACTATACAAGGCTATAAAACGAAATCAATAACAGGAAAAGCCGGGAAAAGAAATCAAACACTTGGAAACTGAACAATACTCATAAAAGACTGGATTATAGAAGACATTAAGGATGGAATAAAGAAATTCATAGAATCCAATGAGAATGAAAACACTTCCTATCAGAACCTTTGGGACACAGCGAAAGCAGTGCTCAGAGGTCAATTTATATCAGTAAATGCACAATTACAAAAAGAAGAAAGGGCCAAAATCAAAGAACTATCCCTACAACTTGAACAAATAGAAAGAGAGCAACAAAAGAAACCCTCAGGCACCAGAAGAAAACAAATAATAAAAATTAGAGCAGAATGAAATGAAATAGAAAACAGAGAAACAATTGAAAGAATTAACAAGGCCAAAAGCTGGTTCTTTCAAAAAAATCAACAAAACGGGTAAACCATTGGCCAAGCTGACAAAAGAAAAACAGGAGAGGAAGCAAATAACCAGAATAAGAAATAAGAGGGGCGATATTACAACAGACCCAACTGAAATGAAAAGAACCATATCAGATTACTATGAAAAATTGTACTCTAACAAATTTGAAAACCTAGAAGAAATGGATGAATTCCTAGAAACACACTACCTACCTAAACTAACACAATCAGAAGTAGAACAACTAAATAGACCCATAACAAAAGAAGAGATTGAAAAGATAATCAAAAAACTCCCAACAAAAAAAAAGCCTTGGGCCGGACGGGTTCGCTGCAGAGTTTTACCAAACTTTCAGAGAAGGTTTAACACCACTACTACTAAAGATATTTCAGAGCATAGAAAAGGACAGAATACTCCCAAACTCATTCTATGAAGCCAGCATATCCCTGATACCAAAACCAGGTAAAGACACCATGAAAAAAGAATATTACAGACCTATATCCCTCATATGGGTTGGGTTATCCCTCATGAACTTAGATGCAAAAATCCTCAACAAAATTCTAGCCATTAGAATTCAACAACATAACAAAAAAATAATTCACCATGACCAAGTGGGATTCATACCAGGTATGCAGGGATGGTTCAACATTAGAAAAGTTATTAGTGTAAGCCACCATATAAATAAAACAGAAGATAAGAATCACATGATTTTATCAATTGATGCAGAAAAGGCATTTGACAGAGTTTAACACCCATTCGTGATAGAAACCGAGGAGTGTATGATGTTGTCAGCCGACATGGCTCACGGAGCCTGGATCCACAACACAGGCATCTGTGATTTGTCTGGGAGAAATAACATGGCCCCTCACAAGTGTTTAATCCTCATCATCCATTGAACCCACCAACAGGTTAAGGAATTATGAAACACTTTGTGTTTTAAGAAGTCACAGCTGCCTGGCCCTCACCCCTCAGAATCTCCTCTCCCCTGAGAGCCAGGGAGAAGGCCTTTGCTAGTCTCATAGCCTCAGCTGCCTCACCCAGCCCTGCCCCAAGCTGAGGTTCCTTTCTCGGAGCCGGCTCACAATGAGAACCCTGAGTCCAGCTCCTAGGTCTAAAGTCTTTCTAGCAGCTGCCTGCTGGCTACCCCATGGCTGTTCTCAGGAATGAGCCTGCAATCTTAGCCCACGGGTTCTCACAGCCCAAGGCTACCAAACAGCATCCAGGGAGCAGCGTGCTAGAGGATGCAGGGGCAGACTGAGCTGGTGCCCTGCTCCCCTGTCAAGGCCCCAAGCAGTTAGTGAGGGGTGAGGGCCATCTGAGCTGTCTCCATTCACCCACCGCAGCATGCTCAATAATCCACCAGGAACTGTTCCTGGGCCCGGGTTACCAGCCAGCTATGGCTTCACATTGCCTTCCAGCCAGGCCATCAGGTTCCTTCCCAGGGCCAGCCTGTGGAGGTCTGCTGTGGGAAGAGAATCCCTCACTAGGCATCTTTGCTCTGCAACTCAGACCAGGGCACATCTCAATCCAGACACTCAAAGATTCCTCTCCTGGGTGGTGGCACCTATTCCACCATGTGGCCCTGCAGAATAGAGTCTGGGAAACAACCCAGTGTGGGGTCTGAATTCAGCTAGGAAACATGAGGGGACAGTTTTAATTAGGATCCAAGAGTTGGCTTCCTCAGGCAGTTCTCAGAAAACTAGAGCATGGACAGAAAGATGCCAATTCTTGTCTACCTTTGGACCAAATCCTCTATGTTTGTACTAAATGATCATCTGGCTTCAGACCCCTACCCGCCCCCCCAAAAAAACAATTACTGTTGAGTTGATTCTGAGTTATGGTGACCCCATGTGGGCAGGCTAGAACTGTGCTCCACAGGGTTTTCAAGGCTGTGATCTTTTGGAAGCAGATTGCCAGAATTTTCTTCCGAGGTGCCTCTGGGTGAATTTGAATCACCAACCTTTTGATTAGTAGCCCAATGTTTAACCATTTGTGCCACTCAGGGACTTCTTCCAGACCCCTGGGTGTCAGGTAATTCCAGTAAATTCATGGTTTTCAAGCATGAGGTACCTCGTCATCACCAGTGAGAACTTGGCCCCACCTTGGTTCACTGAGTCTAGGGCAGGATCACTACCTCTTTCCCTACATCCCAGAGTCTTTAGTTCCAGAGACGTAAAGGAAAGTTCCACAGGTAGAAGGAAACTTGAGACATGATTTCAGTTGACGGGGAAGACAGCTTCACCCGCCAGTATACTTTCTACATGCTTCGGCTGCAGAGCTGAATGGAGCAGGTGACTAGCACTTCTTCCCTTTGCCCTTCCCATCATCCTTGCCTTTACTAGAATCGGCATGAATCTCCTCAAAATTTGTCTCTAGGAAGGCCACATTCTCACCATCTGGGCAACAAATGCAGTTCCTGGAATCCACCAGGTGCAACTTGTGCCAGGTAAGCCAGGAGGCTGGCTTCTACACATACTCGACTCCTTGTGCCTAGCTCAACCCAGCCAGGTCCTCAAGGGGAGGCTGGCAAGTGATAGCCATCCAGAAGCCAGAGGGACACTACCCTACAAAAGGGATGCCACTCACAGTCCTGATGGGACAGGAGCAAGGAAGATGTCTTTGGGAACTGCTATCTATTTATTGTGGTGAGGAACACATTTCACCCTTGGGTTAAAAAAAAAAAAGGTTAGCCCACTCAAAACAAGCACTGGTAATATCTGCTCTAGAAAGTTGTTTGTGGTAGGCTTTCTCTGCAGCTGTGCTGGGACATGCATGGCCATAATCCTACTCCTACTGTCATTAACAGCTAGCATTTTCCAAGCACTTACTATGTACCTGGCACTGTTTTAAACACCTCTTGTCATTACTTATTAATCTATGTTACAACTTAATGATGTAGGCACTGAAATTATCCCCAACTTACAGATGAGATAGCTGAAGCATGGAGAGTTTAAGTAACTTGCCTGACATCACATGATGAGTGAGAGGAGGAACTGGAAAGTGAACCCAGACAGTCTGCCTCCAGAGATCCCACAAGCTTGGCTATGAGGACAGGGCATAGGGTTGGTCAGCATTCTGTCAGGCCAATGCTCAGGGACCCATCTCATCAGAGGGAAGTGGTTATGAAGGCACCATCTGACTAATAGATGGTTAGGGCTGGTGCAGTCTGAGCACTCAGTGTCAAGGTTTTTGTGACTAATGTCGTAGATACCTGATTGGGAGCCATAAAACACCATCAGACAGGTGTGGCTGGTGAAGCAGAGAGGTAGGGTCAGACCACACACACCCAAAGAGCTGAGGAACTCCAGCTTCAGCTTTCCACAGACATAGCCTGTGCCACAGTCTTATAAGGAACTTCAGAATCACAGTGACTAAATCCCCTTGGGTGAAGTTCAATGCTGCCTTCTTGTTCCAAATTCGGTTCCCCAGGGAATGCTGATGTAGGGAGGTTTCAGCTGATGGGCAGAACCACAAAGCCAGAAGGCATCTCAAATGACGATTCAGTTCCTTGGGGGAACAGGTGGAACACCACCTAAATCTCCCCCAATGGTCATACTTGCTCTTCTTAATTTATTAAGGTGGAGGTGGAGAGAAATGGTCCAATCTCAATCCCAGAAGATTCAGTAAACCCTTCTTAGCATGGAAATGGTACACAGTTATCATGTTTACAATCAGACTTATAATTTGCCCATCATTGTTTATCTCTTATTTCTTTTTTTAAAATAATTTGTTGCGTTTAAGGTCAAAGTTTACACAGCAAATTAGGTTCCCATTGAACAATTTCTACACAAATTATTCAGTGATATTGGTTACATTTTTCACAATGTGTCATCATTCTCATTTATTCCATTCTGGTTGTACCATTTCCAGTACTCTCATTTCTTTATCACAATGTAAATAGGAGGAAACCCTGGTAGCATAGTGGTTAAGAACTATGGCTGCTAACCAAAAGGCCGGCAGTTTGAATCCACCAGGCGCTCCTTGGAAACTGTATGCGGCAGTTCTACTCTGTCCTATAGGGTCGCTATGAGTCGGAATCGACGGCAATGGGTTTTACGTAAATAGGAAAGAGAAATAAGAACCCCATCCCTGGACGAAATCCAAGTAACCCCAAAGAACATGCCCCCCTCAGGCAGTTTTCAATCCTGTCAAAGGCAACTGTAGTGTTTTCAGGGAATCCATGGCTCCCAGACTCCTCTTCCCTCAGCCTAGGTGTCCAGATACCTGGGCAGCAGGCCACTCCCAAGGGCCCTCATCTGAGCCAGTCTTGGAGCCACAGAAGAGAACCAAACAGAGCCTGCCTCAAAAGGTTGTAACTGGCATTGTCTTTGTGGGTAATTCATTGGCAAACTCTTATTGCGAGGAAAAACCACCTATCCTCTCTTATTGTGTGTATCTGCTCATGAGATCCCTCCCATGCAGAGGCCTTAGAAAGGGTGTTAACTAAATGCATTGTTAAGAGTCCCCGTTCCTGCTGTAGCAAGTGGGTGAGAGAGAAACTTCGAATGGTTCTGCTAGAATAAAAGAGCAAAGGCTTGTGGGTGAAAGGCAGAGGGCAGCTAAGAGAGAAAAGAGGAGGGAGGCAAAGCTGAAAGAGTGTTCAGAGAGTAAGGCAGAGGCTAAAACTCCTGCAAGGCTGAGGAGGTGGGAGCACAGTCCCTCCCTTGGGGGACCGTGGAGCAGTTGGTAAAAAGGCAGCATAACTCGTGGAATGTGGCAGAGTGCAAGTAGGATAGGAGAAGGGTAGAAACTTCCTTGGGAACCAGAGCAAGAAGGACCTGAAATGGAAATAGGTGGAGATGGCTGGCTGAGCAAGGAATCCAAAGCTCAGGGAAGGAACTCCTCAGAAGAGCTGTGTTCTGGACAGGACGAAGCCATAGTCTTTAGCCACTAATCTGCATTCAGGCTGGCCCTGACAGACGTACATATACCTGGCGCTTACTGAGGAGGAAAAGGTGAGTGAAAAGTTGAGGGTGACATTTCTGAGCCCTGTCCCAAATGCGGGAAGTAGTGGAGAGGCACCATTCTTATCTCAAACCAATATATACAGTGAGAATATACATGTAACGGATTGAGCATTCTCTTTCCACACACACACGCACGCACACACACACGCACGCGTGCACACACACACACACACTGTATCTGGCTATAACCTTAGCCTTGGGACCATGTTCTGGAACTGTACCATGCTCTTATCATAAGGAACTTTAGAACTGCAGTGACTAAATCCCCTTGGATGAAGTCCAGTGAGACCTTCTTGTTCCAAATTCTGCTCCCCAGTGAATGCTGATATAGGGAGGTTCCAGCAGATGGGCAGATCCACAAAGCCACAAGGTATCTCAAATGATCACTCTGTGCTTCAGGAAATAGGTGGAACACCACCCAAATCTTCCCCAATGATCGCAGTTGACTCTTATTAATTCTTTCTGGGAAAAAGCCATTGTCCAATTGCAATCCTGGAAAATTCAATAAATATTTCTTAGTGTGGAAATGGTGCATAGTGTTCATGATTTAGGACCAGGCTTATCTGCTCCTCATTGTTTATCTCTTACCTGTCACTACGTAAAACATCGCTTTTCCCCACATATATATATAGGTATGGTTGTGGATATTTCTACATACAAATTTGTAAATGTTGCATGTATACTCACATATATAATAGAGCACATAGAGGCACAATTATAGAAACTACTTAGACATTGGGACTGAACTGCTGGACTTGAAGGCTTAGGACCATAGTCTCAGGCAGACATCTAGGTCAGTTGCCAAAACACAGTTCATAGGTAGAGATAATGTTCTATACCCTAGTCTGATCAGTGGTGTCTGTGGTCTTAAAAGCCTACGAGCCTACGCATGGCTGCCTAAGATACAACTATTGATCTTTTCCCACCTGGAGCAAAGGAGAATGACAAAAACCAAAGACTCAAGGAAGCATTAGTCCAAAGGACTAATGGCACATACGAACCACAGCCTCCTCTAACCCGAGACCAGAAGAACTAGATGGTGCCTGGCTACAACTACCAACCGTTCTGACCAGGACCACAATAGAAAGTCCCAGTTAGAAAGGGTAAAAAATGTAGAACAAAATTCAAATTAAAAAAAAAAAAAAAGACGAGACTTACTGGTCTGAAAGAGACTGGAGAAATCCCCAAAACTATCTCCCTAAGAAAACCTTCTAATTTGAAAACGAAAACACTCCCAGAGGCTACTTTTCAAACAAATAATTAACAGGCCTATAAAATAAAAAGTAACACCCATGAAGAATGTGCTCCTTATAACAATCAATTATATGAGACCAAAAGGGCAACATTTGCCCAAAACCAAAGATGAGAAGGCAGGGAGGGGCAGGGGAACTGGATGGATAGAAATAGGGAACCCAGGGAGGAAACGGGGAGAGTATTGACACATTGCTGGGATTGTAAACAATGTCACAGAATAATTTGTGTATGAATTATTGATTGGAAAACTAATTTGCTATGTAAACTTTCACTTAAAGCAAAATTAAATTTTTTTAAAAAATCACATTTTGTTAGAATCTCTACATTTTAGATTCAACATGATTCTTCTCTCAGACTCTCACATACACACTAGCACTCCTTTATAGTAGGAGACAGTAAGGGTGCTAAGGTTGTATTTTCACGGGTGGAATCTCCACTGGGGCGGCGGGTGGGACTCTTAGGATGCTTGTGAAGAGAAAATGAAAAACTCAAGAATTCAATGGTATTGGCTTAAAAGTCTTTGGAGAGCATCCAATCTCTGACATCTCTGTGGATAGCAGATCACATCTCTTACTTGTTGAACCTTTCATCTGATGGTGGAGGAGGATAAGGGAACCCAATGCTTGGGCTAAGTCTTCTTCTCCCAAACAACTAACTCTTAGTTTGTGTTGCCTAAAGCTTGAATGGAGCCCTGGTTGCGTCGTGGTTATAAAGCTCAGCAGCTAACCAAAAAGTCAGCAGTTTGAATCTACCAGCTGCTTCTTGCAAACCCTATGGGGCAGTTCTAATCTGTCCTTTAGGTCAACCAACTTGATGGCACCTAACAACAACAACAACAAACAAACAACAACAACAAAAAGATTGAGATTGCCGATCTCTCCCGCTCCAGGCCTAATCTCTATTCTGTCCTTTAGGAATACAGAGGAAAGAAGGAGAACAAAGAGGTCAAAGCCTCGGAGGGAGGCAGAGGCTATCTGCAGACCAACACGCCATCAAAGTGCAGGGCCTAAGGAGTCCCTGCTGAGCCTGTTGGGAGTGGCTGTTGTGATGCTTAGGGCCAAGTTTCTCCCGAGCCTCAGGCTCTCACTGATGGATATAAAAATCACCCCCCAATCAAGGGTCTGACGTCACAGGTTCCACCCAAAATTGTTTGAAGACATAGCCCTGAAGGCAGACAAGTATAAATATGTATCCCAGGATCCTTCTCAAAAAAGGAGTTTATCTGAAGTCTTGGGTTTTTCTACTTTGTGTAAATTTTGCATTCTATTCCACATATATTGGTTTGATCTACAAATATTATTTTAAGTTATGTACACCACAAGTTAAATTATTAAATTTCCCTCCAGAAGGAAGTCAACAAAACTTGAGCAAGGCAAGGTCATGGAAGCTTCATAGACACATCCAAACTCCCTGAGGGACCAAATTACTGGACTGAGGGCTGGGGAATATGGTCTTGGGGAACATCTAGGTCAACTGGCATAACATAGTTTATAAAGATACTGTTCTGTCCTACTTTGGTGAGTAGTGTCTGAGGTCTTAAAAGCATATAAGCGACTATCTAAGATACTCCACTGGTCCCACCCCATCTGGAGCAAAGGAGAATGAAGAAAACCAAAGACACAAGGGAAAGATTAGTCCAAAGGACTAATTAACCACAACTATCACAGCTCCCACCAGATTGAGTCCAGCCCAAATAGATGATGCCCGGCTACCACCACCAGCTGCTTGGACAGTGATCACAACAGAGGGTCCCAGAGAGAGCTGGAGAAAAATGTAGAACAAAATTCTAACTCACAAGAAAAGACCAGACTTATTGGTCTGGCAGAGACTGCAGAAACCTCAAGGGTTTGGCCATGGACACCTTTTAACTCAGTATTGAAGTCACTCCTAAGGTTCACCCTTTAGCCAAAGGTTAGACAGGCTCATAAAACAAAATGAGACTAAATGGGCATACCAGCTCAGGGGCAGGGTTGAGAAGGTAGGAGGAGACAAGAAAGCTGGTAACAGGGAACCCAAGGTCGAGAAGGGGAGAGTGTTGACATGTTATGGGATTGGCAACCCATGTCTCAAAACAATATGTATGTTAATTGCTTAATAAGAAATCAATTTGCTCTGTAAACAATCTAAAGTACAATAATAAATAAAAAAAAAAAAGAAGAACAGAAAAGAAAATTTCCAACAGCATCCTTGGCTAACAAATAATATCTGTTTCTTATCTGGCCTCGCCTTTTTCTGCATAACACAATCTCCTTCCAGACAAAAGGTAGCAGTTGGGCACATCAGGCTAACTGTTGTCATCCCCTTCGCTATCCCACTTCTTCCTTTGTAAGCAGCTTAAGTCACCTTCTCTTACCTGACACAGTCTCTAATTAGCAGTGTGGGATTTATATTAACTATTAACTTCACCTAAAGATTTTGGTCTTTGTCCTTTGTTCCCGAAAGAAAACCTCTAAAACCTTGGAATTTCCCCAGTGATTAAAGTGTATTTGTTAAGGCCTCTAGACCACACCTGAGATGTGCTAATGAGGTGACTTAGGTGGGGGCTGGCCAGATCAGAAAGCCCACCTTGTGATATTAGCTGACCTCAGGGAACGTGGGGTAATTCAATCAATCCTGCCTATGTAATGAGGCCCCAGTAAAGGCTCTGGACATGGAAACTCAACGGACTTCCTGGTTGGTGAGAGACATTGATTCATATGGAAGGGCAGCACATCTGTTTCTGGGACACAGAAGCTTCACATTGGGTACCCTCTAAGACCTTGCCCTAGGTGTCTCTTCATTTGTATCCTTTTTGCTATAATAAAACTGTAGTAAAAAAAAATTCCCCCTAGAAGTTTTCAGATTAAATGGACTCTCCAGGAAGATGCCTGCTATGTATTCTTATTCATTAAGGGTGGGCCTATTCTATCAATTAAGGAGTCTAGGAGTGACACTTTTAAGTACTCAGCTGCTAACCAAAAGGTTGGCAGTTAGAGCCCACCCAGCAGCTCTGTGAGAGAATGACATGGTGATCTGCTCCCACAAAGAGTACAGCCTAGAAAACCCTAAGTAGTAGTTCTACTCTCTCACATGGGGGTCACTGTGAATCAAAAATTGACTCGATGTCACACAACAACATCCTATTAGTTACTGCCTTAACTTAAGAAATAATGCAACAATGTTTACTACCATATTAACAGTGGAACTCTGGGCTGGACACTGTACTAAGGGTTTTATATGTATTATTTTTTTTCCTACTTTTTAAAATATCATTCACATACCATAAAATTCACCCTTTTAAAGAGTACAGTTCAGTGGTTTTTAGTATAGTCGCAAGGTTGTGCAGCCATCACCACTATCTAATTCCAGAACATTTTCATCACTCCAACAAGAAACCCTATACCTGTTAGTAGTCATTCCCTATTTCCTCCCTCCCCTAGTGCCTGGAAACCACAATCTATTTTCTGTCTCTATAGACACATGTATTCTTTCAGATAATACTAAACAACAACTTACTGAAGGATGAAAAACTAAGGCTCTGAGAAAACAATAGTTTGGTAACATGCACAAGCCACACTCCTAGTAAGTGGCTGAGCCAGGTTTAAACCCAGGGCTGTCTGGGTCCAGAGCCTGTGCTCTTAGTGACTCCCTCACCCTGTCTGCACTACTCTCATCCTGTCCAGAAACCTTGGTTCAGCGCGGACATACCCAAGGCCTGGGAGCTCACTCATGTCCTACTTCCATGGAGACTGGTGGCTAGCTGCTACACAGCAGGTACTCTCAAAACCATCCCCTCTTTGCCTGCGTTTGGGATGAGGTTTATCCCCAGTTGGGCCCAAACACTGCGTTCCATTAGGGTAGGGCCTATGCTGGAAGTAGAGACCCCTCAACTGAGAATAAGGATGGACCAGGTGCCTGGAGGCCGGAGAGCATAGAGGTAACAAGGCGGGAAGTGTGAGGGCACCAAGAATCAACCTGACCTACTTCAGATCTTGAGGTAGAATTCATTCTGCTCAGAACCACCCCAGTGACCCTCTGTCCACTTAGGGCATGGGTTGGTTCCCCCTGATTTTTTATTTGGAGCAAAATCAAAACCATGGGGTGCTTTAATAACCGGTAAATGTGTCCAGGGTAGCAAAAGTGGGGGGACAGCAGGGATGAGAGAGGAAAGCTCTTGCAGCTCTGGCTATCTAATGCTGCACCGTTAGGCCTAATCATCAGCTGAAGCAATTTTTGTAGGTTGTGGGCTCTCAATGTGAATGGCCCCTTCTGCCAGGGCAATGATAAAAGTTCTCAGTGGCAGCATTGTCTAAGTTAGTTCCCCTGTTCAGTGCAACAGCAGAGTGTAGCCGACACTTATCCCACCTGCTTCAGCGTGGCATTGTTGAGTGGGTACCCACCACTTCACCCAGAGGCCTCTCCGCCAGTGCTTTAGCCAAGAAGAGCAGGGAAAGATGAGGCCTTTCAGCTGTGACCTTTCTGCTGGCAAATCTCTCACTTGATCAGTCCCCGATATGTTTAATGTGATATTTGCAGGGAAGATGACCTTCATTAAATGATAAGGTCAAGTGCACCTTTGGGGAGGTAGTGGACAGACAGCGTATGAGTCACAAAGGAGACAGAAAGGAGGACTCACATCCCTCCCCAGGGTGTTTTCTGAATCCAAAAAGATTGAAAAAGGTCTCTAGGGCAACGGTCACAGTACTCAACATTGAAGGGAGTTGAGCACCTGCTGGCTCACCAACAAGCTCCTCATATCCTCGATAAATAAAAGCAAAGCGTCAATGTGAGGCCTGGCTGCCTCACAGTGCACTTTGCTGAGCCCTTGGGAGGCACTGAGAATCGACTCCATGGCAATGGATTTGGTTTGGTGGTAGTTTTGGGAGGAGCTCAAGTGCTTAATTTAATTCAGCTGGTGAAAGGCACGGCTCTCAGCAGCTCTGTCCAGAAGCTTCCCACCCATTCTAAAAAAGTCAAGGTTCCAAGACAATTTCCTAAAGGCCCTAGGAAAGTGCAAGAAATAGTTAGGACCACAAAGTATAGCTGCCAGCGAGTTTTTTAAGTCTGTATGTAGTTTGCAGATGCCTCTAAAAGCTGAGCAGTCAGATATTCTCAAATGAGATGCAAGGTAAAATATCACTCCTGGGGCCCTAAAGATGTCATTTATTGGATCTTGCCCATTCCCCCCGCACCTCCCCCCCCAAGATCCTTTGAAAAACCAGCCTGGTAAAAGCAAAAGAGACATGTTTTGGGGTCAAGAACATTTACATCTGTATCTTGGCTCTGCTTTTTACTAGCAAGGTATCTTAGTCATTTAGTGCTGCTATAACAGAAATACCACAAGTGGATGGCTTTAACAAAGAGAAATTTATTCTCTCACAGTCTAGTAGACTACACTCCAAATTCAGGGCATCAGCTCCAGGAGAAGGCTTTCCCCCTGTCGCCTCTGGAGAAGGTTCTTGTCATCAAAATTCCTCTCGATGAGGAGCCTCTCTGCAGAGGAACCCTGGGTCCAAAGGACACACTCTGCTGCCAGCACTGCTTTCTTGGTGGTATGAGGTCCCTCACTCTCTGCTTGCTTCCCTTTGTAAGATGAAAGGTGGTGCAGTCCACACCCCAAGGAAACTCCCTTTACATTGGATCAAGGAGGTGACCTGAGCAAGGGTGTTACATCCCACACTAATCCTCTTTAACCACAGGCAGTGTTTATGATTTATAACACATAGGAAAATCACAAAGTGGTGGACAATCACACATTACTGGGACTCATAGCCTAAGCAAGTTGACACATTTCTGGGGGACACAATTCAATTCAAGATACAAGGTGACTGAGCAAGTTACTAAATTTCTCTTAGCCCAAGTTTCATTATCTGCTGAAAGGAATTATCACTTGGGATACTTTGGACTGCAAGCTGCAGAAAACTTATTTCTACAAAAATACCCTACCTTATTTCTAAATTCTAAAAAAATCAAGGGGTTGACTGGCTCAAGTATCACCGAGCCCAGAGTAGCAGCGTCACTCAGTCCTGGCCCTGCTCTCTTTTCCTGTGGTTGTCTTGGCTCTTCCCTCCTCTGTGGGTTCAGCAGTGGAGAAATGGTCGTAATAGTTCCAGGCCTAATATCCACAACTACAAGGTCCAAAGAAAGAGACTATCTCCTCTAATAACTGTCTCTTCAGAGAAGGCAAACTTCTTTCCCAGAAGCCCTCAGCTAACTCCCCCTTGTCTCCTAGTGGCCCAAAACAGTCATATGATCATTGCTTAACTAGTTGCTATGGTGAGGAGAATATCATGCTCCAATTAGCCTAACTGCTGCAAGGATTCCTCTGGGAACAATTAGGCCCATCCCTGGAGCTGGGAGTGGGATCCACTTACTGGGAAGGTACAGTGCTGCATGCGGGGGGGTGGGGGGGGCGGAAGCTGGAGTAGTGTCTGGGGAGGGGAAGTGGATGCTACTGGTTAGGTGGCCAGCAATTCCAATGCTAGTGCCCAATTCACCACAGGTTGTAAGAAGTAGCTGAGATGTGTGGAAGTGCTTAGCCCAACCCCTGACAAATAGTAAATGTCAGCAAGGGCGAATTTCTCAAAGGTGGCAGGTGAGGAAGATGAAGGTAAGTCTGAAACGAGTCACTAACACTCCTGAGGGCCACAGTTCAGACAGCATGCTTCTAAATGACTTTACATTCTATTCTAATAACTAAAGCATCCCCCAGACAAAAAAATGTAGTATATCGGAGTTAAGAGCATCTTCAGGATGTTTATAAATTCTGGAGTAGGAATCAGAAGACCCCTTATTGGCTGAGAGACACAACTTGTCTGAGCCTTCATTTCCTCCCATTAATTTGTACCTCTCATTAATTGGTTCATTGTCACCTTTGTTAAGTGGCCTTACATCATTTCCATTGGTGCCCAAAAGGCTGCAGCACTACCCAACAGAACTTTCTGTACTGATAGAAATGCTTGCCACGCCATCCAATACAGTACCCACTAGCCACAAGCAGCTGTTGATCACTTGAAATGTGACTGTATAACTTAGGAACTGAATTTTTAATTTTAGTAGCTTTAGCATCAATTTAAAAAGCCCCTGAGTGGTACAAATAGTTAATCACTTGGCTGCTAACCAAAAGGTTGGCAGTTTGAATCCACCCAGAGGAGCCTGGGAAGAAAGGCCAGGCGATCTACCTCAAAAATAAATAAATAATCAACCACTGAAAAGCCTATAGAGCACAGATTATGAATTAACTAGTTGGAATTGATGGCAACTGATTCCCCACCCCCCCCTTTTTTTTTTAATTGTGCTTTGGGTGAAGGTTTACAGCTCAAGTTAGTTTCTCATACAAAAACTTATACACACATTGTTATGTGACCCTAGTTGCTCTCCCTATAATGTGACAGCACACTCCCCCTTTCCATCCAGGATTTCCCCTGTCCATTCAGCCAGCTCTTATCCCTTTCTGCTTTCTCATCTTGCCTCCAGACTGGAGCTGCCCATTTAGTCTCAGTATCTGCTTGAACTAAGAAGTGCTCTCTTCACAAGTATCATTTTATGTGTTATAGTCCAGTCTAATCTTTGTCTGAAGAGTTGGTTTCGGGAATGGTTTTAGTTTTGGGTTAACAGAGAATCTGAGGGCTATGTCTTCTGGAGTTCCCCCAGTCTCAGACCATTAAGTCTGGTCTTTTTACTAGAATTTGAGGTCTGCACCCCATTTTTCTCTGGCTCCATCAGGGACAGCAACTGGTTGTAATGTGAATTTAAATTGCCACATGTGGCTAGTGGCTACAGCACTGGACAGCACAGCACTAGACTGGCGCTTCCTGAAGACTGAGACAGAAGCTTCTTTTTCCTCCACATCTCACTCCAGCCTTGAGTCAAGTGTGGGACCCTCCATAAATCCATCTGACTGACTGGTGAGCAGTCCCAGTTTGCACAGAATCATAAATCGACCCTTTCAGTGAAGGTGAAATAACTGACCCCTGGAAGCTGTGTAGTATAATGGAGCAAACCGGAATTAACCTGGGCACAAGAGTGGGTGCGGCCTGCTCCATTCGCTGTGGAAAAGGACTGCTCTATTATGCAGGTGATTACTTAGACTGTAGCCGGTCAGTGTCTCTGCGTGTTAATTAAGTAAACATGAGCGGCCCTGGAAGGGTGAGGAAAAGCTGCCCACTCTTTACCTTCCCAGTGGATGGCCTCCATGCTTGTCCCCTGCTCACCTGAGGCACTTGCTGAGATGATACAGGCTTGAAAAGGGGTGGGAAAGAAACCCAGGAGCTGAGCGGACAGAATGCATTCTCATTTGGTAGCTGAGAAAATCGCCTCTTCTACCATTGTGTTCGAAGAACGCTGCCGCTGACACTCTCTCAGGGCGTAACCATAGCCCCAGTGAACGAGGCCCTTTCTTCTCCGAGCGCTGAACATTTCCATAGGCTCACTTCACCTCTCTTCACCACGGAAAGGGAGAGCTGACAGCTCCATGACATCCGAAGGCAGATTCGATTCCTCAACCACCCCAGCTCCACCCCGTTGTCATCAAAATGATCAGAGCTCTGCCATCTTTACACTGGATCCAAAGGGTTTAGACTGGGAGGTTGTCTTTCTGCTGGGGTGGGGAGTAGCTTATCTATAAAAAGCTCCCCAGCTTCTGAACTGAGTTGTGAAGCTCAATTTGTTGAAATTTCTTCCTATTCTCAGGGTATTTATTACGGCCTGTGCGCCACCTAGAGGCCGTTGTCTTAAACTCACACCCAGGCCCACCAACCAATCTCTCACTCCTCTATGCGTCTCTCATTTTTTGAAGTGAAACAAAACAAAAAAAAACCCTACTTTGCTGAATAGAATTCATTTTGCTTCCACCTTCTCAAAGTTGGCCTTCCGGGATCCTAAACTCCTTTCACAGAACCTACGGCCTGAGGAAGACCTACACAACCAGTCTTTCCAACACTTTCTACCGTGTTGCTGTTGAGCCGACCCTGACTCATGGCCACCCGTGTGTGTCACAGTAGAACTATGCTCCGTAGGGTTTTCAATGGCTGCTTTTTTCTAAAGTAGATATCCAAGGCTTTCTTCTGAGGCATCTTTGGGTGGGCTCAAACCTCCAACAATTTGGTTGGCAGTCGAACATGTGATCCGTTTGCACTACCCAGGGACTTCTACACTTTCTAGCCTCTACAAAGGAAAAAAAATCTTTTTCAGTTTGTTCCCCTGCTTAAGAAAGATGAGATGAGACTTCCTGCTTATGTTCCCAACTTATGCTAGCTCTCTCTGTGCCGTGGGATGTCCACAGCTACCTGAGCTACACTTCTGGATGGGGTCGTATATGTGGGATTCAATCACCCAGGACTGAGGATTCAGTTCATCTTATCCTCCTTCCATGACCACACCTGTGCCACATAGCACAGATTAGAAGCTGCCCCCAGGATTATACACCATTTTAGGGGAGCCCTATACCAAATATTTTCAGGGCAGCTGATTTACCTAAAGGCCCCCGGGTGGTATAAACAATTTGCTCTCTACTACTAAAGGTTGGCAGTTCGAACCAACCCAGTACCATGGTGGAAGACAGGCCTGGCAAATTGCTTCCATAAAGATCACAGCCAAGAAAACCCTATGGAGCAATTCTACTGTATAACACATGGGGCCATCATGAGTTGGAATTGACTAGACAACAACAGATTTGAGTCTTTTGGTTTTGATTTACCTGGGCTACATAGGCCTAGCTTTTTTTTTTTTTTTTTTTCCTCTGGAGTAGAAATGAGAAAGAAGTCAGCAAAATGGACTTAAACCTTGCCCTTGGCCCACTGCCAACCCTGGTTGTGCTCCCCGGTTGGGTGTGCCTCTGAAACTGTAGTGGTATTGCGAAAAGGAGGAGCCACAGCTCATTGTTGGGGGGCTTAGGTGAATCAGGTCTTGGCTGGTGTTTCCTGGTCCAGCTTTAAAGTGACTCAGAGAAAGCCGTCACTGTAAAATATGACTAGGGGGATGCCACTGCAGTGGCTAGAGGACCTGAACCAGAAGATTTGGGACCAGACAGGCAGGAGGCAGCTCTGAGTGCCTGGACCTGTTGATATAGTGGCTTCTGGGCTTGTGTGTCTGAGAATAACCAGATGAGTCAAGGAAGGTGAAGTCTACACTTCTTTCTTCCTTCATCATGTAGTACAGTTATTATCTTATTGCACAATAGAATGGGCTCTCTTGTAGAGATGGCTATTACCATATGTGTGGCTTCCAGTTATTTTCATATTATGAAACTGTAGTTCTGAAAATGCCACTTCCCAGGGAGAAGGGGATTGGAACACCAGAGTGAGTCATCATAATAGTGACAACTAACATTTATATAGCATTTAATGGTTTATAAAGCACTTTTCACAGACATGATCTCATTTCTCATCCCAGAGAGCATGAGGAAGAAGGGGGAGTTTATAGGTGGCATTAGGAAGGGCTGCGTCATTTATTGGTTTCAAGGAACTGGTGATCATCTCAGCTCTGCACATGGGGCTTCAAACCTCACATGTCTTCTTGGCGGAAAATAGGAACTCAACAGGAGGTCCCCCCAGGAATGAGAAAATGACACATCAGAAAAAAGTAGACTTGACTTGGAATTATAGGAAATATGAGGTGTGAAGGCTCCTGAAGCCGAACTCTAGGCCAAGATTTCTTGGTCAATAAGTGGGAAACATTGGGTTAAATAATGTTAGCTTATTCTTTGAAGTATTTCTCAGACCCTTTAATATGCTAACGTGCATGTGACTTTTCAAAAGGAGGTTTGAGTATATCATGTTCCTAACACATATTTGATGACGGGACAGTGTTTGAAAGGAATATTCCTCAGGACTCACTTTGGGAAATGTAGACTAGGCAAGGTTGGTCCCTGAGGTAGGGACACTGAAAGAAATGGGCCCAGGGAGAGACTAAGACCACCAAAAGGTAGAACTAAAGCGCTTTCTAGGGAGGGTGATGGAGGCTGAAGATCTCAGCAGGATGGTTTGAAGCCCGGAGAAGGAGAACAGAAGGGAAGGGGTTTACTCCTGGATGAGTACAGGACAAGTTTGAGGGCAGAAAGTCAGGAGCAGAACGTCCACGTGGTCTAGCCCATCTGCGTGTGGTCAGTGCAGTGTCTGCCCTTCCATCTCAACCAGGTTGACAGTAATGGGATCAGAGAAGGCCCACATCCCCCCAGGTTCATGGGGAGTCCCTCAAACCAGTCAGACCCCTTCACACAGAGTTCAAGGATGCTTCAAATCATTTAGTCCTATGGGAATCGCATTTCAAAAAAGCTATTAATACAGGTTGGTAAATCCTTCGATCATACTTTTTTGGATGACACATTTTTTTTGAATGGAGTTTAACTTTTATCATGTGTAGGTATGCATAAGTTGTTGAAATTTGGAGTACTTTAATTTGAAGTTGCCATTTGGAGTATTTTTAATGCACCAAGCACTATACTAAGCACTTTACATATATGTTTTTATTTGACTCTCATAGTAAGTCTTGGGGGAGGTTTGATTACTTTCTTCATTTCACAGTTGAGAAAAGTGAGGCTTAGAAATACTCAGTGTCTCTCAGTGGATCATACAGCTAGTAGGTGATAAAGCCCCAGACATTAACCCAAGTAATCTGACTATAGAGGCCCCATGTGCAACGATCAGGCTTCACTGCCAATCATATGTGGAAAAGACTGCTAGTTGTCCTACCTCCCCATTCCCTCTCCCTGCTTACCTTTCCAGAAGAATCTCAGTTTTATTCCAGGAAGCCAGGCCTATATTTCCCAGGCTCCCATTCAGCTAGGCATGTTCAATGAGATGAATCAGAAGTTGTCAGGTGAAGCTTCTGAAAGGCTACTTAAATGGGGCTGACCCTGTGGCAAGGCATGCCCTTTCGACCTTTTCCTGTTTCTTTCTGCCTAAAACCTGGAGGCACTGACTGGAGTTCCAGCAGCCATCTTAAACCATGAAGAATCCTTGAGGATAGAAGTCTCTTACCAAGGATAAAGCAGGAAGGGCAAAGTCTGGGTTCCTAACAATTTACGGAACCAACACATCCACTGTGCACTGCATACCAAAAACCAGACCCATTGCTATCAAGTCGATTTTGGCTCATAATGACCCCTATAGGACAGAGTAGAACTGCTCCATAGGGTTTCCAAGGAGTGGCTGGTGGATTCAAACTGCCAGTCTTTTGGTTAGCAGCCAAGCTATTAACCAGGGTGCCACCAGGCCTCATGGACTGCATACCACCAGATATCTTTCACATGAGAACTAAATTGGCCTTAATAATACGTAAACCACTGTTATTTGGGTTTTCTATTCTATGAAGATGAAACTGGTTCTAACAGACATACCATGCCATATTTCAAATTGTGTTTCCTGTTCTTAATTTCTGTCTGCCCATCAATGAATAATTTCCTCCACTAAGCCCTGTTTCCCTCTCACCCCATTTCCCAGGGGCACGTGTTCCCTGCCTGTCTAACTCAAGTCCCAGAGTTCCAGTGACCTTTTCCACACCCACCCAGCCTCTTCCTTTCTGAATCTAGCAATTAATACCATAATGACAGGTCTAGGTCCTACACCCTTTTCAGCACCTTTCAAAATTTTATTAGGAATTGTGCACCTGAAAAATGTTAAACGGGCAAATGTTGTGTCATATATATTTTTGCAACATAAAAAAAGAAGAAAAAACTGTATTAGGATGTTTTATACTAATGAGCATTTGGGGAGAAGCAGGGCTTAGTGTATAAAGTACTGACCTTATAGAAAAATAAGGCGGAGCGTGCTGGCCTGGACTCTGCCCTTTGCGAGCTGCAAGGTCGTAAAGGGAGAATTGGTAGGTGATCTCTTCTCAATTTGGACCTGAGACCCCCGGACCCAGCCAGTAATGACTCTCCCATTTCATGGGAGGCAGATGGGTTTTAATGGACCGTGACTATTGTCTATTTTCTTAAGCCACATACACCAAGATCTACACGCCCTTCAAGGTGAGAAGACACGTAATCACGAAAAGGAAAGTAACATTTGCAAATTCCTATTTCAACCCTTTTCTTTAGAAATCATGCTTCTTTGGAGGTTTTGTGTTAGTTTTATTTTTCTCAGATTAGAAGAGGAGACAACAAACCCGTTGCCATCATGTCAATTTCAATTCATAGTGACCCTAGAGGATAGAGTAGAACTGCCTCATAGAGTTTCCAAGGAGCACCTGGTGGATTCAAACTGCTGGCCTTCTGGTGAGCAGCCGTAGCACTCAACCACTAGGCCACCAGGAACTCTTCTGTTTTTTAGGTGAAGTAAGATAGTCATGATTGGGTAGCACCACAATGCCACATTTTTGCCCTGAAGGAAACAATTTATTTTCTTCATTTCTCTACTACCACGAATGTCAGGATGTTCTTAGGGGAAAGTAAGGCAGTAGAGTTTGGGCTGGGCAGTGGAGGAAGTCTGGTGTGGCCCCAAAGTTCTCTCTGCCAACATAGGCATGCATCACAAATTCTCTCCTTATAATAACTCATGAAACTCTGCATTTGCTTTATGCTGTTTTTCTGTATTTGTGTTATAGTCACATAAAAAGGTTTTAAAAGGCAGGGTGGAGAGGTCACACCATCCCATTGGAATTTGTCTCCTAGTCATGCTCATCTGTACATAGCAGAGGGATTCTTTCTGTCACCCAGCCCCATGGCCAAGGAAGCAACGCCAGCTCCAGAAAAGTGAAGACCCCCATTTCTGAAGAGGAAGACAGGATAATGATAATTGGTCATATTTCCTGAGCACCAGCTCCAGCAAAGCACAGTTTTTAAAGTATTACATGTATTTTCTCTTTTAACCCTTAGAGCGACCCCGTGAGACAGGTATTTGCATTATCCCCATTTTACAGATGAGGAAACTGAGGCGTTCAGAGGTCAAGTAAGTTGCAGTTAATAAATTCCAGGTCAAAATTCAAACGCAGGCTGTCTGGATTTTGCTTAGCGCTCCATTTGACTGGGGGGTTGGGAGGGAGTAAAATCATTGTGGCTACTCTGTATTTCTGGGTGTCTTGCATTTCTATTTCATTGAGACAGAAAAGAATAAAGCGTGGTCTCACCAAGAGGGAAGACTTCTTTAATTTTGGCAAGCCCTTGTGTGGTTGGCTTGAGACAATCTGGCTATGTTAACAAGCAGGCACAAGCTCATTTTCCCTTCTGAGTGTGACATGCTAGAGTCATTGGTGGTCCCGTTTGCCCAGGACTGATGGGTTTTCCAGGACATGGGACTTTTAGTGCCAAAGCTGAGAAAGCTACAGGCTTTTACTTGGGCTGAGTTGGCCCCTTTCTGTATCCTTCGGATGAAGAGGCTATCTTCCCCAGAACAAAGCACAGGTGACAGCTGGGTTATTAGGATGCCTCTGTGAGCCACAAATCTTAATCAGAAAGTACACCAAGAAGCCATGAGGCCTGGCCACTCAGAACCCAGGTAGGTCAGAGGGCTGCCTGGGATTGAGTCAACTTCCTAATGGGGAAGGCTGAATTAATCCTGACACCTTTGGGGTGAAGGTAATCAATAGTAACATAGGAATCATTTGAATGAGAATAAAATTTACATTTCTTTATATTGGGCTATAAATCACTCTTGGGCTTCCCATCAGTCTAGACCACGTTTAATGCTGTCGGTCACCCTGAGATGGTACCATGATCTTAGCGGGTGAGGGTTTGTCTACTTCCAAACCGTGCACACTGCTAGAATCCTTTGCTGTGGAGCACGCCTGGGCCATCCACAAATGTCATATGCGCCTTTGCTGCTGACTCCAAGTTGTTAATAACCTTCAGCTGGATGTCAGAGGGGATATGATTCAGCAGAGGCCGCACGACTTGCGGCCAGCATCCCTTTCCTCTGGGCATGTAATAAATAGGAGAGGCAGGTGGAGGAGGAAGGGACATCAGAGGAGATGTGTAGCCGGGAACAATGGTAGGGAGAGACCATGCTACAGTGGATAATAGGGGTAGGTGTAGGAGAGAGGACATTAAAAATGACCACCATCTATTTTTCATTGCTATTTCTTACTGGATTTCCTTCAATATTCATCCAACGAATATTCATGAAGCACTTGTTTATTCTAGGTGTTGGTGATTGGCAGTCAGTAACACAAAGTCCCTGTCCCCATGGAGTTACATTCTGGCGGAGAAGCTAACCTGTAGTAGCCTACATTCTCATGTCTGAGTCTCTTGTTGCCTCTGATGTCAGTTCATTATAGTCTTTATACCTAGAATGTCAACATTCTGGGTATAAAGAATTATTGAAAAGTACCATTTTTTAAGAACATGCTTGGGAAGGGTGACTGCTAAAAGCTGCTTCCCCTGCTGACTATACTTCTTCCTCAATGAGGATTTCTGATCCAATCCTAGGACCACCAAGGACAACCACACAGGTTGTACACTGCATAACTTCATAGGGAGTCATTAACATAGATTATAGCAAGAATGGGTGGCCCTGGATTTGCCTGGCCTTTGGTGATAGTCCTGTTCCATCCCACTACCATCTACTTAATGCAGAAATCTTATCACCATGTCCTGCCAAGTGATGAGGCTTTTGAACACTTCTGCAAAAGAGAGTTTACGCTCCTTGACTTCTAGTTATGAAATCTTGGGATGTTTCTTTGTTCCTTCTAAAATGCAAATCCATGTTGTTACTCTTCTTAAGTCCCTTTAAGACTGTGACTTTCAAACTTTAGTGAAATATACCTTATATTGTGACCCAGCATATAAACATGCGCTTACATACATACATATAACTAAAACCTCCCCCTTAACTATTTACGCTGCCTTCTCTGCTCTATTGAGGAAGTACAGTGGTTGAGAATGTGACTATGGAGCCAGACTCTGGGTTTGAATCTCAGCTTCCCACTTGCTAGTTGTGTGACCTCGGGCAAGGCCATTAACCTCTCTTTGTGCCTCAGTTTCCTCATCTGTAAAATGAGGTTAATGATAGTACCAATCTCATAAGGTTTCTCTAAGGAGCGATGAGTTAATACCAAATATATTAGAACATTGCATGTAGTAACTACCATTTAAGAATTTGCCATTATTGTTTTATTTTTATAAGCTGGTTATGAACCACTGTATTTTTTTCACACCCCACATTTTAAAGAACATTGCTCTAAAGGTATCTGACCTATTGCTCTCACAATAGAACTCTAATTCTCTCATGTGATTTTCAAGGCCTTCATGATTGGCCTATTCTGACCACCCAGAATCCTCTATCCCAGTCTACCTTCCCATGGTGAACTTCTTTCAGTTACCTGAATATGCCTTAGTCACTTTTGACTCCAGGGCCTCATGCATGTTGTTTCCTTCCATCCTACTCCTATCCCCAATCTTCTAGAAAACTACTTTTTCCCTCAGGTCTCAAACAACACTTTCTCCAGGAAGTCTTCCCTGACAACCAAGTATGGCTTACTGCCTCTCAGTTCCTCCTGCATAGCTGTCTTAGTTACCTAGCGCTGCCATAGTGGCTTTAAAGAACAGGAAGCTAGAAGTCCAAATTGAAGGGATCACTTTAGAGGGAGGTACTTCCTTGTCTATTTCAGCTCCTAGTAGCTGCCAACTATCCTTGGCGTTCCTGGGTTTGTAAATGCATCTGCTGTGCATGACTGTCTTCACGTGGCAGTGTCTTCATATGTGTCTCTGTGTCTATTCTGCTGTTTTTATAAGACACCATTCAGAAGTGATTAGGTTTAGGACCCACCCTACTCCGGTATGACTTCACTAACATAACAAAAGAAAACTCGTATTTCCAAACAGGGTCATAGGTACGGAGATTAGCACCTCTACATCTCTTTCGGGGGGAACACAATTCAATACATAACGATAGCATTTATACACGATATTGTTAATACCTGTTTGCTTGTCTATAACCATTCATACTACAAGCTTCTCAAGAATGGCATCTAACATATCAGAATGTAAAAGAGTTGCATGAGAGGAAGGAGGCCAGGCCAGACGCTAGGTGAGTGGAGGGACAGCAGTCCTGGTGCCATGTTGAGAGAAGCACAAGGACAGAGGCCAACCTGATGAAGATGACAGATCCAAGGAACCCGAGCGCTCAATGTTTTTACTAAGACTCTGTGCTATCCAGCCCTGAAAGTGTCTGAACTCTGAACTTCTCATAAGGAGGTAATGTCTTTTCTTTATTATTTAATGCCGTTTAGGTGTTTTTTTTTTGTCTCTTGCAGCTGAAAGCAATCTAACTGATACAGCTACTCAGTAAATATTTGCTGAGTAAGTGTTTAGAAGTAAGTGCCAAAAAAGGGAAAAGAGAGATGGGACCTAAAAAGGTTGACCATATACCGGGAGTTAGGCAAGTGAGGACTCTTTGGTGTGCTTTATGTTATTTAATCCTCACAGAATTTTATCCATTTCGCAGATGAGAAAACTAAAGCTCAGAGAAATGTATATTTCCTACGAAAGACCACAACGGTCCAGCTCCCAATCATGGGGCCAGCACGGAACCCTACAACATTTCCTTCTATTGTGTGTGGGGTCTCCGTGAGTCCCGAGGTCCCGGAGCCAACCCGAAGGCAGCTGACAACCACCACCCCCCAAGGTCACAGATTTAGTAAGTTCTGAAGCTAGGAAATATTTAAATGTTTTATTAAGACTTAGTTCAAACTGCAACTTTATTCATATTTTTCGTTTATAGGACTTTAATTTGAACTTTCCATTGAATAGTGACTACTGATTTAAGCATTCTAATATTGATCTTATTGACCCGTATTCGTGTTTATTTACCCCTATTAATTACATAATGTCATCACTATTTCTTTATCTTTCCCCAGACTAGGGTGTAGCACACAGAGTACACCCCCCCGCCCCTCCCACCCCCCGAGAGAAGGACGCCAACTCAAAGTGGCTACTGGAGTATCTCCAGGGTTGACTTGGTGGAGAGAGGCAATAGCCCATGCTAGTCCCCCGACGGAGCCTAAATGTGGGAAATAAATCCCAGGTCTGGGTAATTCCAAAACATGTTGTTTTCACTATACCGTGAGGCCTGCATAGACGCATGCAGCCTACAAGTCTATTCTCCTCATAATCTTAGGAAGAACATAGCTCATTTGTGTTGCTTTCTGTAGCCCTTTTCTCCTCCCCCTTGGTGGGGATGAGTGACAGGAGCAAAGAATGGTGTCCTGCCTCCACCCGCCAGAATGTCTGCTTCTTGCAGCCAGCATTTCACAGATGAGTGCCGCAGGAAATGCTTTAGCTGCAGCTAGAGAATTTCAAGTGTTTTCCTCCTGTTTCTGAGGGGAAAAACAAACAAAAACTATCCTTTCTGCCGCAAAGCCCCAGGAATTGGCTGGGAGGAGGGCCTTGTGAGCTGGAAATCATATGCCCTCTAGTGGTCATCTGTAGGAATGTTTCAGCCAGATGGTCATTTCTGCAGATCAGCGGGAGGAACCGGCCAGCAGATAGAGTGTGGGAGAGAAAAAGACAGAATGCCTGTGAATGCTTAAATAATCAATTTAATGGTGGAAAGCCGTCTGCTTTAGAATTTTGTTTAAAACATCAAAGACACGTAATGGGTGTGAAAATGGATATTCAAGTTATGCGCAAATCCTGGCGGGTTTTACTTGAGGGTGCCCTAGAATTGACCTCCCAGCACTGAGCCTCCTAAAGTCTTGGATGGGTTCCAAAGCAAGGGTGCTGAGCTGGAGAAAATCCACTCGTCAGAATTCCTTTTGGGAAGGGAGAGCTGTTTCTGATAGGAAAATATTTGGTAAGAAGCTGAAACCTGGGTGGACAGAATTGTTCTGACTAGACCTGGACAGTGTGTGGTGGGGGGGGTTTGGGGGGGGGCTAGGATTTGTTTTTGTGGCTGCCTCAGAAAGGCAATGGGAAGGGGAGGAATGAAATAGTGAGAAAGCCAGAGGAGGGAAGGCTGTCCACTCCTCCGTGTGTGAGCTCTCCCAGTGACATCCCACCCCTACTGTGACCACTACCAAGCCTTCAGAAAAGTCTCTACTGTCCACAGATGTGGCAGGGGCCTTTTGTGGACCTCAAAGAAGAGCTGAGCCCTGCATCAGGGCTGGCCCAGCCCAACAGAGGGTGAAAATAACTCATGAACACCAGAGTGGGGTAGCCTATAGGAGCGGGAGGAAATAATCCCCAGGAATTCACAGGAATCCTGGGAAGGGTTTTGGGTCACAATGAGTTTAGAGCGAGTTTAACCAGATCTCTGTTGGAGACGGGAACCCTAGCTGGCAAGGTTAAAAAACACCAGTTGTCATCAAGTCGACTCTGACTCGGAAACCTCATGTGTGTTAGAGGAGAACTGTGCTCCATAGGGTTTTCAGTGGCTGATTTTTCAGAAGTAGATCACCAGGACTTCCTCTGAAGGCACCTCTGGGTGAACTCAAACCTCCAACCTTTCAGTTAACTGTTAACTGTTTGCACCACCCAGGAACTCCAGCTAGCAAGGTTACACAGGCATAAACTTGGTTAAAATAGATGTTTAGGCTTGAGTTTTCAGAGACAACAATGAAATTTAATAGCCTGGAAATGCCAGATTTTTACATAATACTAACAATATTTTTAACAATAAGATACCTTGATAATGGTCCCTGCCAACTTCAAAATGAAGAATTTGCCTTCTGGGTGCAGGGACAGAGCCTGTGGTCTCAAAGCAATGTAATAAGCTGCTGAGATTCCTTTGGATTTAATTTTTTTAATTTCCCAAGGGCTGGAAGAATGGGCAGGAAAGACACACAAATGAGAAACCTGAGGTTCAGAGACTTGTCTGTTAGAACCTGCCAAGTGGGTAGCAGACCTAGGACTCAAGCCCAGGTCTTTAATTGCAAATTCCACATTCTTCTCATATCCTATGTAGCCATTCTCATATGGGAAACCCATCTTTCTTGTTTTTTATTGTGAAATAACTTCAACTGAGAAAAGCTTCCCTCTGACCTAATCTACTGCCTTCCTATCGGTACTAGAAAAATTAGTGTTATAACAGCCCTAAAAGTGCCAACACATCTGAAAAATATTTAGCTCTTGTCTCAGAACGGGACCCAACTGACCAAGTAAAGCACACACCAAACTCATATAACTGCCCTTCCCCATATCCTTTACCTGGGAACAAATTTTATGTTCCTTTCTATCGAGTCTTCTTTCCTCCAAGATAAACCAGGCACGTGGATTCATAATGTACCATCTTACACGTGGGCAGGTTGAGAGCTTACTTACCTTTGCATTCCTGGTGTCAAGCCTCTTGTTTGTCGTGTAAATGGGAAGTGGGTAAATACTGTTACATGGGTAGGTGAGTGGGGGTGGGGGGGAGAATCTGTATTCTCCAACTTTGCAGTGAGAGACAACAAAGAAAAGGCTAAGTCATGCTGGGACACATTCACCTCACGGCTAGTCTAGAGTGCAGCACACCAGATTCACAATTTCCCGCACAAATCTTACATTTATCGCATGATGATTCATTCAAATGCCTCCAAATGCTGTTTCTACAACCCAGAGTGAGTTTTGCAGGCACAATAGAGTGAGGACAATTTGGAGTCGCTTGTTTTGTTCCTCCGATAAAAGACTTGGATTTACATAGCCTGCCTTCCCTAAAGAGCTCAGTGTGCTTACCCATCTGGTGGTCATCACCGTGAAGTTAATAAAGGGTATTATGCCAATATCACAGTCAGGGAAGGGGAGAAAAGAGAGAATATGTGGGCTTATCCTACTCACCACAAGGGGGAGTTCATGCACCCTCCTAGTAACATTCTTTAAACAGACATCTATTGCCCACCTAATAAGTGGACAGTACAGTTCTGCAGGTACCAGAGGATATCCATTCTCAAGGAACTCCAACCAGGAAATACCAAGTCTAACAATGGAGACAGACAAATAGATAGTTACAATACAGTGTGACAAGGGCAATGCTGCTAGGATTATGTATGGATGTGGAGAGAGTCAGAGGAGGGCACAAAAGGAAGGGATTTAAAAAGTAAAGCATCAACCAAGAGGTGACTTGGAACAGGACGAAAGCAGGCTCTTGACAGATGGCCTAGAGGAGGGCATTCGAGTCAGAGAGAGCAGTGTGTGTAAAAGTAAAGCAGGATGAAATGAACAACAGGAGTGGAATGTTTGGAGCTGCAGTAAATAGACGTGTGTGCTAGGTGCACGTGGGGAAGTTAGGACTGGAGAGGGCTCTACCCAGGAGTAGGAAATTAGATGGCAATATTTCACCAATATATTTTCATTAAATATATGTGTCCAATTATGGGTAATTCTAAACGCTTAGAGTGAGAGTGGGAGTTGGCCCAACCAAGAGGCCACCCTGGCACTACACAGAGCAGGCCAGGCCTCACCTGACACCAGGACTGCCAAATTAGAGACACGTTTTGTCTTAATATTTGCAGTTGACTTAGAGAACAATAGCCAGAGAAATCTTAAGAGAATCGGCCATAGTGAATAGGCTTTTTTGGATTCACCGACACACGCGGGTCTCTGCTCTGGCTGGTTCTTGCTGCCTTGCAGCTTTAGACCCTCCTCTGGCTATCTTTTAGCACTCCTAGCCAGGCAGGTGGTGCTGATGCAACCAGTCCATGGATCCCACTTAAAACTTGTAAGAAATGTAGAGCTCCCGGTCTCACCCAGACCTCCTGAATGAGAATCCACATTTTCAGAAGATGCCCCAGCAATTCATGTGCACATTGCAGTTTATGAAGCATGGCCCTAAAATATCTACTGACTTCTTTAAAACTCCATTCTGCCTTTCATACATTAAAATGGGCCACTCATAGAACCTTACCTATATTGAGAGCTAACAGACAAATGAATGAAAAATATATTTTAATGACAAGGGTAAGGAACTACTACTAAAACAAAAACATGCCATTGGAGTGGACATCTGATACTTTTATGTATCCGGCGCTCCTCTTCGTCGGAGAACTGCCCATCCATGTAGTTCTCAAAGGGCTAGTTGTTCACAGTGCCCCATCAGCTACCTGGCCACGCAGTGGACGCATGAACCAGGCCTGGCCAATCATGGTACCTCATCTGCCTGTCCACTATGATTTCTCAAAGGACGTGACCAAACAGATTCAAGCACACCTCCCAATGAGATTTGGTGTATGGGTGCTAGAAAGAGAAGATCTCTTTCTTTTGGATCATACACTATAAGGAATAGGTTTGGGAGTGCCAGACTTCAGCAGGAAAAAATGAGATCAACTTACAAAGAAAAACAGAGATGAGAGGTAGTGAGAGACAGCCCTGATAGCATTGTGTGTGCCCGCTGAATCCAACTACCCCCTTAGAGTTATCAGCTGTGTAAACCAAGTTGTGCTTGTTGGAGATGGGTTTCTGTCATTTGCAACCAACGTGTTCAGGTTATCAGTATAGTTTTCCTCACAAACCCTGTTTGTATAAACCAATACTCAGTTGAGAAGTTGACCAATCTGGTACCCACATGTTTTAACATTGTGTGCCAGGCATCAAGTTGAGTGTTGGGGAAAGCAAGGTGAAGAAGGTAGATCCCCTGTCTTCAAGGAGTTGAAAATCTGGGTGCTGAAGAGGTGGAGAGTCAAAGATGTGAGCAAATCACACAGTACAACATAGTAAAGGCTGTAATGGCACTATGAACACAGTATTGTAAAAGAGAGCATGAAACCAGGTGAAGATTTGACGAAGGAGTTAGCATTTGAGCAGAATCTTAAAAAGTGGGGATTACCCAGGACTTTGATGTTTCAAGCGGAGGAAATGAATGTACAAAATTATGGATTTGCGACCTGGTGGGTGCATAAGGCTTGGCCACAAAGAGTGTGGTTGAGGGGAAAGGCAAGAAATGAGACGGCAGAGATGACATTGTGCAAAGACCGTGTCAAGCTAAGAAGTTGGATGCAACACTTAAACAGCAAGGAGCTAAGGTGGGTTTTTAAGCAAAGATGAGTTATAAGCTGAGTTGTACTTTAGTAAGATATCACTAGAGGTTAAATGGGATCATTAAACTATGAACTCTTGGAGGGCAGGGATGTCTTGGTACATGATTTAATAAATATTTATTGAATTGGGAGGCAATGACAGTCTTAACCGAGGCAGCTGCAGTGGGGATAGAAAACAGGGATCAATTTTGAAAAACATTTTGGGGCTATAATCAATAGGACTTATCAAGTAATTAGCAAAGAAAGAAATAAAAAAATGGAGAATGACTCAGCAGTTTCCAGCACGGGCTACTAGAGGAGTGGAAGTAAGAAATAGATACAGGTTAGCAGATGAAGATAATAGCCTCACTTTTTGATGTATTAGATTTGAGGGGCCTGGGAATCCTGGGTGAACTGTCTACAAGGAAGTTAGCCTGACAGACAACAGTTCAAGAGAGAGGTCAGGATAAAAGATATGAAAAGCTGGAAGTCACCAGCTCAGAGAAACAGTTCAGAAGACAAAATTAGGGTTAGTCAAGAGAATTAACTTCTGAAATGCCAAAAATTGTTCCATTTGTCCCAAGGAATGTATCATAATCAAGTTCGTTTATAATGATTATATAGAAAACAAAGCTGCTCCTCATACCTTCCCCACACCCCCCCACTCCTCATACCCCCAAAATAAACACAGTGGGAAAATGTCTCAACACTGCAGTTGGGGATAAGACAACCCAGACTCCAGCAATTTGACCCCCTTGACATGTCTATGCCACGAACAAAACATGAGCTGCTGGAGATTCTGGCGGGAGCTGAGGCTGGACTGTGCACAAGGAGAAATGACAACAGCTTCAGCTAAACTGGACAGCATATGAGGAACTTCTGCCAAACTCTGGATAACCACTGAGCCAGGAGCCCTTCCAGTTTTGTCATTCTCCTGCCAAACTGGCCATGCGCTGACTGTCTCCCACCAGTCTGCACCTCCATGGGCACCTGATAAGATGGCACAGTCCTTGAGTGGGTGTACTCATTGGCAGCAGAGGCCACAAAGCCAATAGCCCAAGGCCTCATTGTACCAGCGATCCTCAGCTAAACTCCCTGGACACTCCGCAAAACAATCTACAAGAGAACTGATTATTTTCTGGCTGTTACACCTTTTCGTTTAAAAAAAATACTAAATTAGCAGAGAAAAATATCTATGATATAATAAGAGATAAAAGCAAATTGTATAACTACATGTATATGACCTGAGTTTTTTTTAAGTGTGTGTGAATATCTGTGTATGTAGAATATCTCTGTGTATGAATATATGTGCATATAGAATATATCTAAAAGGAGACACACCCAACATTGAGAAGCTGAGTTGAGGAAGTAAGAATGGTTAACTTTTCCTTTTTACCCTTCTATATTGTTTGCTTTTTTTTTTTTTTTAACAAGAAACTTATTAATTTTTACATAAAACTTTTTCACCAAAAAGCATGGAGCATTTTAATCAATCATAGAAGGACAGCCCAGTATTTAATAGGTCTGTGTGCAAACATGTATTTCCAAATATTGCACTTTTAAAAAGATGCCTCTTAACCAAATCAGTACAAGTTTCTAATGACTGACTGAACAAGAAGGTGGTCTCCTAACTCTGGAGTCCTTCCTGTTTAGTCACCTTCCCTCCCTTTCACCCCTCTCTCCTCATTTTCAGCCCTCCCAGGTCAGGTTAGAACTTGTATGGAGAATGTGTGTAGGAGAAGGGAGTTACCACCATGGTAAATATGGGACTCACTGGCTGCACAGACACTTGTGAAACAAGACCAGGCACTGCATTCTACTAGAAGTTCATGGGCAATTTGATACTCTGCCCAGACTAACTCAAGTTTTTCCACACCCAATCTAAGCTAACACAGAACTAAAAATTAGGTCAACGATCAGGCCTAGAGCTGGCTTGTCCCTTGATTTAAGACAGGTGGAAGCATGTTCTGGGCTAATTTTTGTCCCTTGGTGAGAGGTGAATTCCTGGCTGGTTGAAGTCCCATCTCTGCCAGCCTGGGGAAGGCCTTCTCAGAAAAATTCCTGAGGAATCAGGAATAATTGGCCCAGAAAAGAGTACATAAAATCAGAGGTAAAGAATTGCCATTTAGAGAATTTAATTTGAAAATTTAGTAAAATCAAAGAAACATAAAAGTCAGTTTGGAAAACAATATACCCTACAATATATTTTTTGGCAGGGGGGACTTTTTTTCCTTTTTATATTTTTCTTGTGCTTTAAGTGACAGTTTACAAATCAAGTCAGTCTCTCATACAAAAATTTATATACACCTTGCTTTATACTCCTAATTGCTCTCCCCCTAATGAGACAGCACATTCCTTCCCTCCACCCTGTGTTTCCGTGTCCATTCAGCTAGTTTCTGTCCCCCTCTGCCTTCTCATCTCCCCTCCAGAGAGGAGCTGCATAGTCTCATGTGTCTACTTGATCCAAGAAGCCCACTCCTCAGCAGTATCATTTTCTGCCTTATAAAAAAAATAGTCCAGTCTAATCCCTGTCTGAAGAGTGGGCTTCAGGAATGGTTCCTGTCTTGGGCTAACAGAAGGTCTGGGGACCAAGACCTCTGGGGTCCCTCAAGTCTCAGTCAGACTGTTAAGTCTGGTCTTTTTATGAGAATTTGGGATCTGCATCCCACTGCTCTCCTGCTCCTTCAGGGATTCTCTGTTGTGCTCCCTGTCATGGCAGTCATCGGTTGTAGCCAGGCACCATCTAGATCCTCTGGTCTCAGGCTGATATAGTCTCTGTTTTATGTGACCCATTCTGACTCTTGGACCCATACTTACCTTGTGACTTTGGTGTTCTTCATTCGCCTTTGCTCCATGTGGGTTGAGACCAATTGTTGCATTTTAGATGGTCACTTTCTAGTATTTAAGACCCCAGACACCACTCTCCAAAATGGGATGTAGAATGTTTTCTTAATAGATTTTATTATACCAATTGACCTAGATGTCCCCTGAAACGATGGTCCCCAAACCTCCACCCCTGCTATGCTGGCCTTCGAAGCATTTGGTTTATTCAGGAAGCTTCTTTGCTTTTGGTCCAGTCCAGTTGTGCTGACCTCTCCTGTATTGTGTGTAGTCCTTCCCGTCTCCTAAATTAGTTCTTGTCTACTCCCTCCCTCCCCGCTCTCACAACCATCAAAGAATATTTTCTTCCCTTTGCACAGTCAATAAAATACAGGTAAACATCTTTCTGGTATTCTCTGTTTTCAGCCAGGATTCATCTGACCTCAGCGATGATTTCCCTTGTTCCATGTCTTCTGGAAGTTCTGTCGATGTACCACTGCAATCACTTTTGAATGATCTTCAGCAAAATTTTACTTGATGTGTGATATTAATGATATTGTTTGATAATTTCCATATTCTGTTGGATCAGCTTTCTTTGGAATGTGCACAAATATGAATCTCTTCCAGTTGGTTAGCCAGGTAGCTATCTTCCAAATTTCTTGGCATAGATGAATAGGGGTTTCCAGTGTTGCATCAGTTTGTTGAAACATCTCAATTGGTGTTCTGTCATTTCCTGAAGCCTTGTTTTTCACCAGTGCCTTCAGTGCAGCTTGGATTTCTTCCCTCAATATTATCAGTTCTCGATCATATGCTACCTCCTGAAATGGCTGAAGGCCAACCAATTCTTTTTGGTATGTGACTCTGTATTCCTTCCATCTTCTAATGATGCTTCCTGGGTCGTTCAATATTTTGCCCATAGAATCCTTCCATATTGCAACTCGAGGCTTGAACTTTTTCTTTAGTTCTTTCAGCTTGAGAAATGCCCAGTGTGTTCTTCCCTTTTGTTTTTCTAACTCTAGATCTTTGCACATTTCATTATAATACTTTACTTTGTCTTCTCAAGCCGCCCTTTGTTCAGCTCTTTTATTTCATCATTTCTTCCGTTTGCTTTAGCTACTCAACATTTAAGAGCAAGTTTCAGAGTCTTTTCTGACATCCATTTTGGCCTTTCTTTCTTTCCTGTCTTTTTAATGACCTTTACTTTCCTCATGGTTGATATCCCTGATGTTATCCCACAACTCATCTGGTCTTTGGTCGTTAGTGTTCCAGTATGTCAAATCTATTCTTGAGTGGTTTCTAAATTCAGGTGGGATATACTCAAGGTCATACTTCAGCTCTCATGGACTTGTTTTAATTTTCTTAAGCTTCAGCTTGAACTTGCATGTGACCAATTGATAGTTTGTTCCTCAATCAGTCCCTGGACTTGTCCTGACTGATGATATTGAGCTTCTTCACCTTCTCTTTCCACAGATGTAGTCAATTTGATTCCTGTGTATTCCATCTGGTGAGGTTCATGTGTATAGTCACCATTTATATTGTTGAAAAGAGGTATTTGCAATAAATAAGTCACTGGTCTTACAAAATTCTGTCATGTGATCTCTGGCATCAGTTCTATCACCAAAGCCATGTTTTCCATCTACCGAACCTTCTTTGTTCACAATTTTGCATTCCAATCACCAGTAATTAACAATGCATCTTAAGTGCATGTTTGATCAATTTCAGACTGCAGAAGTCAGTAAAAATCTTCAATTTCTTCATCTTTGGCATTAGGGGTTGGTGGGTAAATTTGAATAATAGTCATATTAACTGGTCTCCTTTGTAGGCATATGGATATTATCCTATCGTTGACAGCATTGTTCTTCAGGATAGATCTTGAAATGTTCTCTTCCACAATGCAATTCTATTCCTCTTCAATTTGTCATTCCCAGCATAGTAGACCGTATAATTGTCCAATTCAAAATGGCCAGAACCAGTCCATTTCAGCTTGCTGATGCCTAGGATATCGATCTTTATATGTTCCACTTCATTTTGACAACTTCCAATTTTGCTAGATTCATACTTTTTACATTCCATGTTCCAATTACTAATGGATGTTTGCAGCTGTTTCTTCTCATTTTTGAGTCGGCCATATTAGCAAATAAAGATCCTGAAGGCTTTACTCCATCCATGTTAGGAGGCAGCTCTTCCTCAGTCATATTTTGAGTGCCTTCCAACCTGAAGGGTTCATTTTCTGACATTATATAGTTGTGTTTCATGGTAGAACCCAACAATGACTCACCTTCTTTTCCAAATCTAGCCACAAGGTCAGATGTGCTGACTAACCTATCCCAGGTTTGGATTCTGCCCACCTGGTCATGTACCCAGGCTTGCCATCTGTAATTGGTCTTCTTCCTCTGGAACAACTGCTCATACTTTTCTGGAATATTGGTGCCCCTTTTGTCTCTCTAATTTAAGGAAGAAAAAGTTTGGGTAAAGACTATTCAAAGACTACTTTAGCTGACAAGCATTCATTAAGCACCTAACAGATGAAAAGCACTTATTAGCATGAGTTTAGCAATCAGTAATCATCGATTACATTAATAATTAACCAAAAATACATTTATGCTTATGACTGACCCTATGTGTAAGTGCAGTAGGTGACCAGTGGACACTGCCAAAGGGTTGCCCAAATTTTCTTCTCGTCAAACTCCTCAGGCACTGAAATTGCTATCATTAAAGAGACTCTCGTTGAATCAGTCTCTTTGGACACATTAGCAGCTACTGTGTCATTAGCTGAAAGAAGGTCTCTGAGGGATACTGGACTGGTACTTTTTGGGGGGGGTTACCTTTCTTTTTTTTATTGTGCTTTAAGTGAAAATTTACAGCTCAAGCTAATTTCTCAGACAAAAATTTATGCACACATTGTTATGTGACCCCAGTTGCTCTCTCAGTGATGTGACAGCATACTCTTCCTTTCCACCCCAGATTTCCTGTGTTCATTCTGCCAGCTCCTGTCCCTTTCTGCCTTCTCAACTCACCTCCGGACACAAGCTGCCCATTTAGTATCATGTATCTACTTGAACTAAGAAGCACATGCTTTAAAAGTATCATTTTATGTCTTATAGTCCAATCTAATCTTTGTTTGAAGAGTTGGCTTTGGGAATGGTTTTAGTTCTGGGTTAACAGGGAGTCCAGGGGCCATGTCTTCCAGGGTTCCTCCAGTCTCAGACCATTAAGTCTGGTCTTTGTACTAAAATTTGAGGTCTGCACCCCACTTTTCTCCTGTTCTGCCAGGGACTCTTTGTTGTGTTCCCTGTCAGGGCGGTCATTGGTGGTAACGGACACCATCTAGTTCTTCTGGTCTCAGTCTGCTAGAGTCTCTGGTTTATGTGGCCCTTTCTGTCTCTAGGACTAGTATTTTACTTGACTCTTTGGTGTTCTTCATTCCCCTTTGCTCCAAGTGGGTCGGGACCAATTGATGCATCTTAGATGGCTGCTCAAAAGCTTTTAAGACCCCAGGCGCCACTTACCAAAGTGGGATGCAGAACAGTTTCTTTAAACTTTGTTATGCCAATTGACCTAGATGTCCCCTGAAACCATGGTCCCCAGACCCCCTCCCCTGCTACTCTGTCCCTCGAAGTGTTTGGTTGTGTTCAGGAAACTTCTTAGCTTTTGGTTTAGTCCAGTTGTGCTGACTTCCCCTGTATTGTGTGCTGTCCTTCCCTTCACCTAAGATAATTCTTGTCTACTATCTAGTTGGAAACCCTGGTGATGTAGTGGTTAAGTGCTATGGCTGCTAACCAAGACGTCGGCAGTTAAAATCCACCAGGCGCTCCTTGGAAACTCTATGGGGCAGTTCTACTCTGTCCTATAGGGTCGCTATGAGTCATAATCGACTCGATGGCAGTGGGTTTTTGGTTTGGGTACTACCTAGTTTGGACTGGTACATTTTTATGGAGGCAGAGAAAATGGAAAGTCTGAAATATAAGGCATTGGCCAATCAAGGTTGGCCTAAGGCTCAAACAACATTGAGTAACCTTGAGAAACCAAAGGCTTAATGAGGACTCTCGGTATCAGGGAAGGGAATGTCTAAAAGTAAAAGGAGGGATCACAGAGAGGGAGGAAGACACTACCTCTCAGTGCCTCTCAACCTAGTCTCAGCTTGGGAGGGAAGAGATGGAGTGTAAAGGCTAAAACTCTTCAATATGCTCCCCCATATCATGTGAATTCCCTGAAAAGCAAGGCGAAAAGAGGCCTCCTCTTTGGAGGCTCTCAACCTAATGCTTTCCTGAGCTTCTAATCTGTAAAGATGAATACGGAGTTACAAGGCCATCTACACTTGAGATTCCATATCCACTGAACTCTTCTGAGTAAAATGAGCTAGTGTTCCAGTTTTCCAATCCATCCAAATCACTGGCCAAATTATTTTTTGAATAACATTAAGTCTGTGACCAACCTTCCTATGACGGTCTGTCATATTGTTAATGTTCCAGAAAACAGCTGAGATTAAAGCTTAATGAAGCTAAGGGAAATAATCTGTAATGAGCATTAATAAGCAGAAAGTGTGACACTATTAGTGGGATTGTTACTGGGATAAATCGCCTTTTTAAGTGCTGTGGGATACTTTGTGGTTCATAGAGTAAAGCCCACTGTCCCAGATGTTCTATCAAACCCAGGAAAGCACTCAGTGTTTCAACTAATTCTCCTGAACAATTTTTTCCTTGTAGCCACTGGAAACAAAAACCACACCTTTTATTGTAATAGGTATCACTGAATTGTACATGTGAAAAGTGTTGAAGTGGCAAATATGTTATATACATTTTTACAGCAATTTAAAAAAAAAAGAAAAAATGGTTCAGAAAAAAAACATCTATAATGGGAATTTTTAAAATTATGCTTTAGGTGAAAGTTTACAGCTCAAGTTAATATCTGATTCAAAAATTTATGCACATATTGTTTTGTGACATTAGTTGCAATCCCCACAATGTGACAGCACACTCCCCCTTTCCACCCCGGGTTCCATGTGCCCATTCGACCAGTTCCTGTCCATTCCTGCCTTCTCATTCTGCTATTTGGTTTCGTATATCTGATTGAGCTAAGAAGCACATTCCTCACGTGTATTATTTTTGTTTTATAGTCCTGTCTGACCTTCATCTGAAGAGTGGGCTTTATGAATGGTTTCAGTTCTGGGTTAACAGTGCATCTGGGGGCCATAGTTTCAGGTGTTCCTCCAGTCTGTCAGACCAGTAAGTCTGGTCTTTTTACGTGAATTTGATTTCTGTTCTACATTTTCTATTGCTGTGTCAGGGACTCTGTTGTGTTCCCTGTCAGGGCGGTCATTGGTGGTAGCTGGGTGCCATCTAGTTCTATAATGGGAATTCTAAAGGCAAAATTTTGCAGCTATCCCACACTCATAAAAATGTGAACATTATGTGATATTTGTAACTGATTATAATTGTATCATTTTTGTACTTGTAAATATATGAACCAGGTGGACTGGGGACTTGTTAATATTACCATTTTTTTCTAATATACAAATTGTTTTCCCTTTTGGGGACTATTTTACTGTGGGAATGTATACTGTGTCAGCTTGGCTTAGCTACCCACCTACAGCTTAGCTGGAACTACATTTTCCAGAATTCTCTTCTCTCCACAGTTCTGAGATAAGCCAAAAAATAAACCAAACTTATTGCCGTTGAGTTGATTCCGACTCACAGCAACCCTATAAGACAGAGTAGAGCTGCCCCATAGGGCTTCAAAGGAAGATTCTAACTGCTGACCTTTTGGTTAGCTGCTGAGCTCTTAACCATTGTGCCATCAGAGCTCCAGCTCTGAGATAGAGTTGGCCAAAAGAAGAGTTTGTGCAAGATTTGAAAGGCAGAAGGAAAGCAGTAGTTGTATTCTCTGAAGAGTCCAGTGGTTAGATGAGACGACGACAGACACAGAGGTACCAACAGGTTCCCTCTTGTCCTTGCTATCTGTCATTCTGTGTCCAGCTCCTCCCAAATGCCAACGCTACTTACCAAGAGCATCCCAAGGCCTACCACCAGATGCTTGGCTGCAGGCCTTCAGAAGCAGTAGCTGTGCAGAGATAACTCCTTTCCACCAGTTCCCCTCTGTGGTCCCGCTCTGGCAACTGGGTGTGCCTGGTTCCCAGATGGCCCTACAAGTTCCAAATTGGCCATCCATGCTAGCCTCTCGGTGGGGCAGGTTAGTGACTTTTCTCTGATCCTCCAACTCCTCCTTTCAGATCCATATTTCTCAAGCTTCTGCCACAATTGAATAATGAGTCTGTTACTCCTTAATGGAGGCCCTGGATGGTGCAAACAGTGAAGCACTTGACTATTAGCCAAAAGGTTGACAATGTGAATCCACCCAGAGACATCTTGGAAAAAAGGCCTGGTGATCTACTTCTAAAAGGTCACAGCCTTGAGAATCCTATGGAGCACAGTTCCACTGTGTAACACATGGAGTTGCCATGAGTCAGAATTGGCTCAATAGCAACTGGTTTGGGTTTTGGTTTATTCCTTAATACTCATAGTATTTCCACTTCCCTGATTAAACCCTGACTGATTCCCCTACCTCACCAGGTCAGAAGCAGTCAGCCAGCCAAAAGAGATCTCACACCAGAATTAAGAGATGGCTCAACACGTCTTGTTCCTGAAGAAACATGTACAAAAGCAAGCTAAAGTATGTTAATAATTCTAAGCCTAAATACAGACAAACCATATAAGGTAATATTCTATGTAAATTCTCTTTCTTGTGATCTAAAATAAGGGACTGGCTTTGTAAATGGGCTAAGAAGTTATATAGTTTTAATTGTTCTTTCTAGATATTAGAAGATGGTATTAGGTATGGTATCAACTTTCTACAAATGTAGATGCCCCAGTTTTACCTGCTAGTTCATAATAGTTCCTACAGGAAAAGAAAAGGGAAATTGGAAGCCATGGTTTTTATGCCGTTTAATCGGAAAAACTCCCGTCTTCAGTCTTCAGCTGTGTAGAACAACATACTAACCATAAATATTTTTTCACCTTCTGCAAGTACATTACACAAGAGATCACCCAAGTACTAAGACGTTCTTTATTATCCACATATTTCACCTTCTTACATACTCCCAAGAGTTTTTTCTAAGTCTGTGGCAAATGCAACTTCTCCTTCTGATTCATCTTGTGAATTCCTCCATGAGTTGCAAATAATTCTCGTCTGCCTTCTTTCTTTCTCCGAATGTTCTTAGGTGCCCAAGGGACCATCCCAAGCTCCAAATACCTCATCTATTGTGAACTGAGAATGCTCTGCTGTGTGGTATTAGGTGTGGCAAGAGGACTCACACAGAACATCACATACACTATGAGAATGTCATATACAGGATGGTAAATGGCCATTTAAGAAAACCTATCAAGTCACCAGAGAAGTGGTAGAGATATGTGTAGCTATTCACTGAACAAGGTAAGGAGCTAGAATAAAAGCGATACTAGACAATGTGCAACAGGAAACCTTGGAGAAATGGATTCCATCTAGTCCTGACTCTGCACTAACTTGCTATGTGGCAGTCTTAGTTAGCTAGTGCTGCTATAACAAAAATATCAAAAGTAGATGGCTTTAACAAACAGAAGTTTATTCTCTCATAGTCTAGTAGGCTAGAAGTCCAAATTCAGGGCACCAGCCCCAGGGGAAGGCTTACTCTCTCTGTCAGCTCCGGAGGCAGGTCCTTGTCATCAATCTTTTCTTGGTCTAGGAGCTTCTCTGTGCAGGACCCTGGGTCCAAAGGACACACTCTGCTCCTGGCACTACTTTTCTTGGTGGTATGAGGTTCCCCTGTCTCTCTGCTAGCTTCTCTCATTTATAGCTCAAAAGAGATTGACTTAAAACACAGCCTAATCTTGTAGATTGAGTTCTGCCTCATTAACATAATTGCCTCTAATCCTGTCTCAGTAACATCATAGAGGTAGGATTTACAACACATAGGAAAATCACATCAGATGACAAAATTGTGGACAATCACCCAATACTGGAAACCATAGGCTAGCCAAATTGCACACATTTTGGGGGGACACAATTCAATCCATGACAGTGGCTGTGGGCAAATCACACACATATCGTGGGGCAGAAAGTACTATTTACTGAAATACTCATTTGCCTCTTTAGAATGCCTACATTTAACTGTGCATTAAATAAAGACTCCATTTCCCAGCCTCCCTTGCAGCTAGATGTAGCCATGTGACTAAGTTCTGGGCAATGGGATATAAGAAGAAATGTTACTGCGAAGCTTCCAGAAATTTCCTTAAAGACAACTAAGATCGGTGCCCTTTGCTTCTTCCTTCTTCTTCAGTCCTGCTGCTTGGAATGTGAAAATGTTGTGTAGAACTCTATTTTGGATGATGAGGACAAGAGCCACACTCAAATGACTATGAAGTTGAAAGCTAGTAGTAGCTTGGGTTGCCCCTGACTGAGCCCACACACCAGACTTTTATGTGACAGAGAAATAAACTTTTATCTTAAGCCACTGTTTCTCAGATCTCCATTATTGCAGCCGGATTTAATACTGACAAATACATGTGTGTTACTATTTTTTTAATTGCATTTAGGTGCTGTTAAAATTTATAAGATAAATATCCGATTCAAATATTACTGCATTAGCGGTATTTTTTTTTTATCGTGCTTTAAGTGAAAGTTTACAAATCAAGTCAGCCTCTCATACAAAAATGTATATACACCTTGCTATATACTCCTAGTTGCTCTGCCCCTAATGAGACAGCACACTCCTTCTCTCCACCCTCTATTTCCGTGTCCATTCAGCCAGTTTCTGTCCCCGTCTGCCTTATCTCCCCTCCAGACAGGAGCTGCCCACATTGTCTCATGTGGCTACTTGATCCAAGAAGCTCACTCCTCACCAGTATCATTTTCTATCCTATAGTCCAGTCCAATCCCTGTCTGAAGAGTTGGCTTTGGGAATGGTTCCTGTCTTGGGCTAACAGAAGGTCTGGGGACCATGACCTCCAGGGTCCTTCTAGTCTCAGTTAGACCTTTAAGTCTGGTCTTTTTACAAGAATTTGAGGTCTGCATCCCATAACTCTCCTGCTCCCTCAAGGGATCTCTGTGGTGTTCCCTGTCAGGACAGTCATAGGTTGTAGCCAGGCACTATCTAGATCTTCTCATCTCAGGCTGATGTAGTCTCTGATTTATGAGGCCCTTTCTGTCTCTTGGGCTCATAATTACCTTGTGTCTTTGGTGTTCTGCATTCTCCTTTGCCCTAGGTGGGTTGAGACCAGTTGATGCATCTTAGATGGCCACTTGCTAGTGTTTAAGACCCCAGACACCACTCTGCAAAGTGGGATGCAGAATGTTTTCTTAATAGATTTTATTATGCCAGTTGACGTAGATGTCCCGTGAAACCATGATCCCCAAACTCCTGCGCCTTTTATGCTGGCCTTCAAAGTGTTCAGTTTATTCAGGAAACTTTTTTGTTTTTGGTTTAGTCCAGTTGTGCATTAACAGTATTTTTGACATTATGTATTTTTTTAATCAGTGGAGACAACTTCCATTGTGGCTTTTTTTTTGGAGATGTTTGACATTTAAAAGGATCTTTATTCTCCAAAATGCTGAGACTCTGCACTAGACCTTGGGTAGAAGTTGGAAGTGAATAGAGGAAGATGTAGGAGTAGAAGAAAAGTCACAAGCTTGCCTTTTTCCACCTAGCCTATCCACCTGGTTAATCTACCTGAGGGAGCCCTGGTGGTGTAGTGGTTAAGTGCTCAGCTGCTAACCAAAGGGTTGGCAGCTCAAATCCACCAGCCACTCCTTGGAAACCCTATGGGGCAGTTCTACTCTGTCTGATAGTGTCACTATGAGTCAGAACCAACTCAATGGCGCCTAACAACAACAACAATCTACTTGGCATAACTGAAGAAAGAAAAATAAAAGCAGATGGAGGAAAGTAGCCTTTGGTTTCACCAGAACTCAGGGGGGTAGCACTGAGATTTGTCAACCAAAAAAAACCAAACCCACTGGCGAGTCACTTCTGACTCATAGCAACCCTACAGGACAGAGTAGATCTGCCCCGCAGGGTTTCCAAGGCAACATATATAGCATGTATAGCAACATGTAAAAAAGAAAAAAAAAAAATCACATAGTGAGGGAACAGCTAGCAAACATACGTAGAAAGTATGCATTATTTTCATTAAAATCTGTCATGAAATTATACATAAATATGTGATTATACAGCATGTAGGTTTCTAACATTTAATAAGATGAGCTTTAGTGTCATGGGTAGGAAAACTCTCCCTATTTCATAAGCAAAATGTATAATTTTATTAACATCAAGTAAAGAAAATACTCACCACTCATCTGTCAGTTTGTCTTACAGTGCTGGCTTGTGTGTTCCTGTGATGGCAGAAGCTATGCCATCGGTATTCAAAAACCAGCAGACTCACCCATAGAGGACAGGTTTCGGTGGAGCTGTCAGACTAAGACAGAATAGGAAGAAGGACCTGCTGGTCTACTTCTGAAAAGAATCAGCCAGTGAATTATGAATAGCATTATGAATAGCAGTGGAACATTATCTGATATAGTGCCGGAAGATGAGCCCCTTAGGTTGGAAGGCACTCAGAGTATGACTGGGGAAGAGCTGCGTACTCAAAGTAGAGTCGACCTTAATGATCTGGATAGAGTCAAGCTTTTGGGACCTTCATTTGCTGATGCAGTATGACTCAAAATGAGAAGAAACAGCTGCAAACATCCATTAATAATGGAGACATGGCATGTATGAAATATGAATATAGGAAAATTGGAAACTGTCAAAAATGAAATGGAACGCATAAACATCTATATCCTAGGCATTAGTGAGATGAAATGGACTGGTGTTGGCCATTTTGAACTGGACAATCATATGGTCTACCATGCTGGGAATGTCAGCTTGAAGAGGGAAGGCGTTACATGCATTGTCAAAAAGAATATTTCAGGATCTATCCTGAAGTACAGTGCTGTCAATGATAGGATAATATCCATACTCCTACAAGGAAGACCAGTTAATACAACTATTATTCAAATTTATGTACCAACTACAGAGGTCAAAGAAGAAGAAATTGAAGATTTTTACCAACCCCTGCACTCTGAAATTGATCAAACATGCGATCAAGATGCATTGATGATTACCGGTGATTGGAATGCAAAGTTTGGAAACAAAGAAAAAGGATTGGTAGTTAGAAAATATGGTCTTGGTGATAGAAATGATGCTGGAGATCACATGACAGAATTTTGCAAGACCAACGACTTCTTCATTGCAAATACTTTTTTCAGTGACATAAACACTGACTATACACATGGACCTTGCCAGATGGAATACACAGGAATCAAATTGACTACATCTGTGGAAAGAGACAACGGGAAAGCTTAATATCATTAGTGAGGACAAGGCCAGTGGCCGACTGCAGAACATACCATCAAGTGTTCATATGCAAGTTCAAGCTGAAGCTGAATAAAATTAGAACAAGTCCACGAGGGCCAAAATACGACCTTGAGTATATCCCACCTGAATTTAGAGAGCATCTCAAGAATAGATTCGACACATTGAACACCAATGACTGAAGACCAGATGAGTTGTGGAAAGACATCATAAATGAGGAAAGCAAGAAGTCATTAAAAAGACAGGAAAGAAAGAAAAGACCAAAATGTATGTCAGAAGAGACTTTGAAATTTGCTCTTCAGCATCCAGTAGCAAAAGCAAACAGAAGAAATGATGAAGTAAAAGAGCTTATCAGAAGATTTCAAAGGGCAGTTCAAGAAGACAAAGCAAAGTACTATAATGATGTGTCCAAAGACATGGAGTTAGAAAAGCAAAAGGGAAGAACGGGCTCAGCATTTCTCAAGCTGAAAGAACTGAAGAAAAACTTCAAGCCTTGAGTTGTAATATTGAAGGATGTTATGGGGAAAATATTAAAAGACACAAGAAGGATCAAAGAAGATGGAAGGAATACAGAGTCACATACCACAAAGAATTGGTGAACCTTCGACCATTTCAGGAGGTAGCATATGATTAGGAATCAATGGTACTGAAGGAAGATGTCCAAGCTGCACTGACGGCACTGGCGAAAGACAAGGCTCCAGGAATTGATGGAATACCAATTAAGATGTTTCAACAAACAGATGCAGTACTGGAAGTACTCGCTTGTCTATGTCAAGAAAATTGGAAGAGAACCTGGCCAACTAACTGGAAGAAATCTATATATATTCCTATTCCCAAGAAAGGTGATCCAACCGAATGCAGAAATTATTGAACAGCATCATTAATATCACAAGCAAGTAAAATTTTGCTGAAGATCATTCAAAAGTGGCTGCAGCAGTATATTGACAGGGTACAGCCAGAAATTCAAGCCAGTTTCAGTAGAGGACGTGGAACCAGGGATATCATTGCTGTTGTCAGATGGATCTTGGCTGAAAGCAGAGAATACCAGAAAGATGTTTACCTGTGTTTTGTTGACTATCCAAAGGCATTCAACTAAGTGGATCATAGCAAATTATGGATAACATTGAGAAGAATGAGAATTTCAGAACACTTACTTGTGCTCATGGGGAACATGTACATAGATCAAGAGACAGTTGTTGGAACAGAACAAGGGGATACTGATTGGTTTAAAATCAGGAAAGGTGTGCATCAGGGTTGTATCCTTTCACCATATACCTATTCAATCTGCATGCTGAGCAAATAATCCAAGAAGCTGGACTATATGAAGAGTGGGGCATTAGGATTGGAGGAAGACTCATTAACAACTCATGTTATGCAGATGACACAACCTTGCACATGGAAAGTGAGGAGGACTTGAAGCACTTATTGATGAAGATCAAAGACTACACCCTTCAGTATGGACTATACCTCAACATAAAGAAAACAAAAATTGTCACAGCTGGACCAATAAGCAACATCATGGTAAGCAGAGAAAAGATTGAAGTTGTTGAGGATTTTATTTTACTTGGATCCACAATACCCATGGAAGCAGCAGTCAAGAAATCAAATGGCATATTGCATTGGGCAAATCTGCTGCAAAAGACCTCTTTAAAGTGTTAAAAAGCAAAGATGTCACCTTGAAGACTAAGGTGTGCCTGATACAAGCCTTGGTGTTTTCAATCACCTCATATTCACGGGAAAGCTGGAATAAGAAAGACCAAAGAAGAATTGATACCTTTGAATTATGGTTTTGGCAAAGAATATTGAATGTACCATGGACTGCCAAAAGAACGAAACATCTGTTTTGGAAGAAGTACAGCCAGAATGCTCCTTAGAGGCAAGGATGGCGAAACTGCATCTCACATACTTTGGATGTGATGTTATCAGCAGGAATCAGTCTCTGGAGGACATCATGCTTGGTAAAGTGGAGAGTCAGCAAAAAAAGGAAGACCCTCAACGAGATGGATTGACACAGTGACTGCAACAATGGGCTTAAACATAACAGCAATTGTGAGGCTGGTGCAGAACTGGACAGTGTTTCCTTCTGTTGTACATAGCGTCTCTATGAGTTGGAACCAACTTGACAGCACCTAACAACAACAACATACCATGTATATTTCAAATACCAGCAGCGTTACCCACGGTGGACAGGTTTCAGTGGAGCTTCCAGACTAAGACAGACTAGGACGAAGGACCTGGCAATCTACTTATACAAAAACTGGCCAGTGAAAACCTTATGTATACAGCAGAACATTGATATAGTGCAGGAAGACAAACCCCTCAGGTTGGAAAGCACTCAAAATATGACTGGGGAAGAGCTGCCTCCTCAAAATAGAGTCAACCTCAATGACATGGATGGAGTCAAGCTTTTACTGTCTGGCACCTAGGAAGTAATCCCTGAGGAGCCTAAGAGTGTGGGCTCTGTAATCCAACTGTCTTGGTTCAAGTCATGGTTTCCCCCATCAAAGTGGTGAAATCAGTCAGGCTTTTGGCTACAAGTGTCAGAAGCTGACTACCACAAAGTTGGAAGCTTATAAGAACAGAAATTTCTGTCTCACAGCTCTGGAGACTAATGATCTGAATTCAGGGTATCAGCAGGGCCATCCTCTCTCTGAAGGCTACAGGAGATACTTTTTTGTCTCTCTCAGCTTCTGGTAGCCCCAGGTGTTCCTTGGCTAGCAGCTGCAGCATAACTCCATCATCACACAGCTCTCTTCCCTCTGTCTATCTCTCTGTCTCTTTTCCTCTCTTAGAAGACACCACTCAGATTGGATTAGGACCCACCCTACTCTAGTATGACTTCATGTTAACTGATGTTATTGTTGTTAGGTGCCATCGAGTCGGTTCCGACTCATAGTGACCCAATGCACAACAAAACGAAACACTGCCCAGTCCTGAGCCATCCTTACAATCCTTGTTATGCTTGAGCCCGTTGTTGCAGCCGCCATGTCAATCACCTTGTTGAGGGTCTTCCTCTTTTCCACTGACCCTGTACTTTGTCAAGCATGATGTCCTTCCCCAGAGACTGATCCCTGTGACAACATGTCCAGAGTATGTAAGACTCAGTCTCACCATCCTTGCTTCTAAGGAGCATTCTGGTTGTACTTCTTCCAAGACAGATTTATTCGTTCTTCTGGCAGTCCATGGTATATTCAATATTCTTCGCCAACACCACAATTCAAAGGCATCAATTCTTCTTCCTTCTTCCTTATTCATTGTCCAGCTTTCACATGCATATGATGCAATTGAAAATACCATGGCTTGGGTCAGGCACACCTTAGTCTTCAAGGTGACATCTTTGCTCTTCAATACTTTAAAGGGATCTTTTGCAGCAGATTTACCTAATGCAATGCGTCTTTGGATTTCTTGACTGCTGCTTCCATGGGTGTTGATTGTGGATCCAAGTAAAATGAAATCCTTGACAACTTCAATCTTTCCTCCATTTATCATGATGTTGCTCATTGGTCCAGTTGTGAGGATTTTTGTTTTCTTTATGTTGAGGTGTAATCCATACTGAAGGCTGTGGTCTTTGATCTTCATTAGTAAGTGCTTCAAATCCTTTTCACTTTCAGCAAGCAAGGTTGTGTCATCTGCATAACGCAGGTTGTTAATAAGTCTTCCTCCAATCCTGATACCCCATTCTTCTTCATATAGTCCAGCTTCTCAGATTATTTGCTCAGCATACAGATTGAATAGGTATGGGGAAAGAATACAACCCTGACGCACACCTTTTCTGACTTTAAACCAATCAATCAGTATCCCTTTGTTCTGTCCAAACAACTGCCTCTTGATCTATGTAAAGTTTCCTCATGAGCACAATTAAGTGTTCCGGAATTCCCATTCTTTGCAGTGTTATCCATAATTTGTTATGATCCACATAGTCAAATGCCTTTGCATAGTCAATAAAATACAGGTAAACATCCTTCTGGTATTCTCTGCTTTGAGCCAGGATCCATCTGATGTCAGCAATGATATCCCTGGTTCCACGTCCTCTTCTGAAACCGGCCTGAATTTCTGGCAGTTCCCTGTCGATATACTGCTGCAGCTGTTTTTGAATGATCTTCAGCAAAATTTTGCTTGCATGTGATATTTTAATGATATTGTTCTATAATTTCCACATTCGGTTGGATCCCCTTTCTCGGGAATAAGCATAAATATGGATCTCTTCCAGTCAGTTGGCCAGGAAGCTGTCTTCCATATTTCTTGGCATAGACCAGTAAGCACCTCCAGCGCTGCATCCGTTTGTGGAAACATCTCAATGGATATTCCATCAATTCCTGGAGCCTTGTTTTTCACCAATGCCTTCAGAGCAGCTTGGACTTCTTCCTTCAGTACCATCCGTTCCAGATCATATGCTACCTCTTGAAATGGTTGATTATCAATTCATTCTTTTTGGTATAATGATCTGTGTATTCCTCCATCTTCTTTTGATGCTTCCTGCATCATTTAATATTTTCCCCATAGAATCCTTCATTATTGCAACTCGAGGCTTGAATTTTTCTTCAGTTCTTTCAGCTTGAGAGACACCGAGTATGTTCTTCCCTTTTGGTTTTCCATCTCAAGCTCTTTGTACACGTCATTATAATACTTTACTTTGTCTTCTTGAGCCGCCCTTTGAAATCTTCCGTTCAGTTCTTGTACTTCATCACTTCCTCCTTTTGCTTTAGCTGCACAACATTCTAGACCAAGTTTCAGAGTCTCCTCTGACATCCATCTTGGTCTTTTCTTTCTTTCCTGTCTTTCCAGTGAGCTCTAGCTTTCTTCATGGATGATGTCCTTGATGTCATTCCACAACTTGTCCAGTCTTTGGTCACCAGTGTTCAATACATCGAATCTATTCTTCAGGTGGTCTCTAAATTCAGGTGGGATATATACTCAAGGACATATTTTGGCTCTCGTGGACTTGCTCTGATTTTCTTCAGTTTCACGTTGAACTTGCATATGACCAGCTGATGGTCTGTTCCACAGTTGGCCCCTGGCCTTATTCTGACTGATGATATTGAGCTTTTCCATCACCTCTTTCCACAGATGTAGTCAATTTGATTTCTGTGTGTTCCATCTGGCGAGGTCCATGTGTATAGTCACCATTTATGTTGGTGAAAGAAGGTATTTGCAATGAAGAAGTCGTTGGTCTTGCAAAATTCTATCATTAGATCTCTGGCATTGTTCCTATCACCAAGGCCATGTTTTCCAACTACTGATCCTTCTTCTTTGTTTCCAACTTCTGCATTAAAATCACCAGTAATAATCAATGCATCTTGATTGCATGTTTGATCAATTTCAGACTGCAGCAGCCGATAACAATCTTCTATTTCTTCATCTTTGGCCCTAGTGGTTGGTGCACGTATTTAAGTAATAGTCGTATTAACTGGTCTCCCTTGTAGGCATATGGATATTATCCTATCACTGACAGCATTGTACTTCAGGATAGATCTTGAAATGTTCTTTTGGACGATGAATACAACACCATTCCTCTTCAAGTTGTCATTCCCAGCATAGCTGACTATATGATTGTCCAATTCAAAATGGCCAATACCAATCCATTTCAGTTCAGTAATGCCTAGGGTATCGATGTTTATGCGTTCCATTTCATTTTTGGCAATTTCTAATTTTCCTAGATTCATACTTCATACATCCCAGGTTCCGATTATTAACTGATAGCATCTTTAAAGACCCTATTTCCAAGCAAGGTCATCATGTTCACAAGGAGTTACCAAGGGTTAGGTACTTCAACATGAATTAGGACTTCAACATGAATTACTAGAGGACACAATTCAATGCATAGCACTGATTCTGGATGAATTAATCAGAAAAGGAATTTATTAAATGAGTTTAGGGATGGCTCACTCAAAATTGCTAGGAAAGCTGAAGGACCATTTTCAGAGGCTAGGCATTTACGATGATATCAAAAATCATAGTGCAAACTTGGTCTAATGTGGGAAGTTACTGCTGTGCCCTTGAGCACTAGTGCACCTCCACCCCTCCACCCCAGTTGTCAACACTGTAGGCCCTTCACCATGTTCTCTGCTGGGGAGTCCTCTGCTGCTCTGAGGACCTGACCCTCCTGTAGCCAGCACTGGCCTTAAGAGGGCTCTCCACAGCCCCTACATCTTTATGTTGTAGGACGTCTTCAAAGTGGGCTCCTGAGTTACCCCTTCCCAAGGTGATTTTCACACGTCTCTTGGATGCTCACTTTTTACTTTACTTCTATGAAGTCTTATCTACCATCTACATCGCAGTTCCTGAGACTGTGAATTAAACATCTGGGGATACACAGTTCCAATACCGGTATGAACATATGAGTTAATAAGCACAGGCTCTTCTGTAAGGCCGTAAACTGTCACTGCAGAAAAGAAATGCAAAAAATCCTCTATTTAATCTAAATATATTAGAGAGCTATGCTCAGCCTTTGTTTAGAAAAGCAATTCCTGCTGACAAAAATCGTTAATCTATGCCTCAATCTATCCCCACAGTAGACTCTGATATACTATGGTCTTTTTAATGGCTCATATTGAGCAATTTTTTACAGTCATTGTCTAGCTGCTCAGGACAATGCACGACCTGGGATTTACACATTAGCCATTGACCTTGCTAAATCAGCAGGTCATTATCTCAGACTTCAGTACCTTTGAGCGCTCTGCAAGGGTCTTGGGCAGGGAAACACTGTCTCTGGCTCCATTCAAATTTGCCCTACTGGTTTGGCAAAGATGCTCAGGCAAATAAATCTACAGGAAGGCTGAGCACAGAGTTAGCATTAATGGGAGAGGCAGATGCCGTCCAGGCTGGTCTCTGTGAACCTGGCATTCCCATCCCCAACAAACACCCGAGGCACTGTTCATGTTTGCCAAACTCCAGAATTAGAAGGCTGAGCCTGGGCTACTGTTGTCCAATGAATTTAATGGACAATGACTAGATTTAAAGGTGACTCAGACGTGTCCAGCACTCAAACATGCTCTTGAAAGAGGACGTTCCTAATGCAGTGGATGGAATTTTCTGTTTGAATTTCAAACCACTAATGAAATGTATTTGTAATTTTGCAAATAATAAGCAAGTTTGGATCTCAATTTTCATTCCACTATGGATGCTGTGAGGAAATAGTGACAGCAACTATTTCTTCCAGATTTTCATACGCTGAGCCTGTAAAATGCTCGTGAAACCAGAATGGAAGGGGAGGCAAGAGTCAGGCTACCTCATCTATTTGGCTCTTAATTCATCTGACACACAGTGTAAGTTTGTTGTGCTTCCTTCCCCCGAACCTTGAAATTTTACAGAAAATAAATTTTGGACTGATCATAAAAATGATCACAGTAAGGCTATGTCTGCTGAAAGAAAGTCTAAGCCCATTTTTAAAAGGAAAAAGACTACATAGTTTATAAGGAGTACAAAATGACTGACTTGGAAAAAAATCTGCATTCAGTATAGCTAATGCCCATGAATAAATCAGCAGTTGACCTCATGGGACTTTCAGCTAGCTGGTAGAACATGCAACTTGATGCAAATTAGAAAAACACAGCCCCTTTGGGTGGTTGAAGCCTTGGGGAACATGGCTCTGTGTTGTGGGTAGAAAAAAGCACACTCAAGGGGGGTGGCTTTGTGTGGCTTTTGGTTGGATCTTAGCCCCTACTCCCCACTGAGCCAGGGGCCTTGGCTCACCGCTGTGGCCTGAGCATCAGACCAGTTTATTGGCAGGCTTTTCTGGTCCTGTCCTAGAAGCATGGAGCCCTGGTCGCACAGTGGTTAAGAGCTCAGTTGCTAACCAAAAGGTTGGCGGCTAACGAAAAGGTCTGCAGTTCAAATCCACCAGCTGTTCCTTGGAAACCCTATTGGGCAGTTCTACTCATAAAAAAAAAAAATAGTATCCATAAAAAAAAAAAAACAGTGGAATGAAAATTGAGATCAAGACTTGCTATAGGGTTGCTATGATTCAGAATCGACTCAATGGTTTGGGTTTGGGTTTTTTGGTCCTAGAAGCAGAGTGTGGAGACAGATAGGTAATGGGACTAATAGTTGAGTTGCAGCAGAATACATAGCCTCCAAGCACGATCTGGACCCAGAGGTCAGTATTCAACAAAGGTCACAACTAGTCCAAAGCTGTACCCCTAGCCTGTAGAAATCACACATCTGAGGCAAAAAGCAAGACTAGGGCAGGGTTGTAAAACATCAAACCTATAGGGTAGGGATGGAAGCCAGCTCTAAAGGAAGGATGGAGAATATGCAAAGGCCTGTTTAGAGTCATGGGAGTATAGGCACTAGGCCTGTGGGGCAGCTGCCAGAGGACATCTCACTAATTACATAAGAATAAGATCAAACTGTATGGCCTGGGCCATAAAGTGAAGGGGATTATGTCTAAAGACTAGTCCTTGGGGTAAGGAAAACATGTTCAGAGCCACCAGTTGAGCCATTAGGAGATGGAGGAAGGAGTTTCTGACTGAAGCCAGAGCAACTGGGTTGAAAGAAAAGAGGAGCAAACAGTTCCTCAAAAATAAAAATGTGTTTTAGTGGTCATTAATGGTGGGTCTAGTTTCCTTAGTAGGTACAGAAACCAATGCAAAACTTTTGAAGCTATTGGAAGATTTTCAGCTCTGGCCAGAGAAGGATACCCCATGTCCTTATGGTTACATCACACCAAGAACTGAATAGGCTCCTTCAGACAACATTTCTGAACATTCTCTATTTCCTACAGATAAACATCAAGACACAAGTCACATGTTTGGACAAAGGGAAATACCAAGGCAGCTGGGAGTTCAAAAAAAGGTAAAGCCTGATGGCCTAGGAGTGAATTTACTGAGTTTTGCAAATGTTTCATTTGCAAAACAACCAGACTGAATTGGGCCTGCAAGTGAAATGGAAATCGGTGTTTCAGAACAGAAATAGAATAATGCACGAACTTTACCCACTCTTTATTGCATCTGAGTAGAGAGAGAGGCACTGGGTCTTCCTTTCTGTTTGTCACTCTTGTCTTACCCACATATAAATGAACTGGCTAACCGAGGTATAATCACAGTGTCCCAAATGGATCCATTTTCCTAGACAGTTTCAAATCATCTCAAAACCACATTCAGTTTAAATATACTTTCCTTGTAACCCATGAACGTCATATTCCTCTGCCATGCAGAATATGAACATGACCCTTGTCTCCAAATGAGCAAAAGACCACTCAGCTATTTTTTATTCTGGATCCACCAAATCCAGTAAATCTGGGCATTTTTTTTTTCTTTTAAAGAAATTTTTCTGAAACTGGTAAAAGAAAGGGCCATAAATATGTGACGTATTAACAACAACATCAAAAAAAAACCTATAAAGTCATTGGAAATACAAATAATGATGTAAATGCTATTTTTCGGTTTCGTTTCCCATAGCAGGTGAGATTAACAGGGGTACGTGTGGCATTTATTTTACTTTATAGTGTTGTAGGGAAAAAAAGTCACAAAGTTTAGTAAAGTAAAAAGAAAGTTTTATTCGGCATATATTCAAAAGGACAGAAGTGGGAAGTGGACAAGCATGCTGCCAGAGCTAATGCCTGCCTGAATCAGAGGGAGGTTATAGAATCATCAGTATATATTAACATCACAAAAATGGGAGAAAGCTTCACCTTTTCACAGATTGGCTAGAAACTGTGATCTTATACTTTGAATTTCCTTTCTTAACAATCATTGGTATGGGTTTCAGTAACCCGACAGTCAGGAGCGTCTTCATTGGTCCAACAAATTTTCTATTCTCTAAATGTTAATAGAAAAAGATAGGGGTGAAAAGTCTTTTGTGTCCTGTTTGATTGGCTTTATGTGAAAGGTTCCCTAAAAATATTTTTTCTTCCCTAAAAGATAACTTCTAAGACTGACCCACCTATTGTCTTTATCTCATGGCCCAGTTGACGTGTCCTTATGAGTCTTTGTGGGCCCAGTTTCAGCTGCGCCTCGATTTCTTTGCTCCAGGAAAGGCAATAATAATTCCAATATTATTTTCTAAATCAATATGATAGAAGTAAAATGCTTCTCTATTATCCCAAGCAGATAATCTCTGAAAACTGTTACCAGCAACTTTAATTTTATTGTTTCCTGAAGATCTTTAAAGGAAGAGATCAAAGGTCATTTGTTAAATAACATTGGAATTTGTTTTACCAGATGTCATGGATTGAATTATATCCCCCCAAAAATCTGTGTATTAACTTGGTTAGGCCATGACTCCCAGTATTCTGTGGTTGTCCTTCATTTTGTGATTGTAATTTTATGTTAAAGAGGATTAGGTGGGATTACAACACCCTTACCAAGTCCCAGTCCTGATCCAACGTAAAGGGAGTTTCCCTAGGGTGTGGCCTGCACCACCTTTTATCTCTCAAGAGATAAAAGGCAAGTGAAGCAAGCAAAAAGCTGGGGACCTCATACCACCAAGAAAAGAGTGCCGGGAGCAGAGCGTGTCCTTTGGACCTGAGGTTCCTGTGCTGAGATGCTCCCAGACTAAGGGAAGACTGATGAAAAGGACCTTTCTCCAGAGCTGACAGAGAGAGAGAAAGCCTTCCCCTGGAGCCAGTGCCCTGAATTCAAACTTCTAGCCTACTACACTGTGAGAGAATAAAGTTGTCTTTGTTAAAGCCAGCCACTTGTGGTATTTCTGTTACAGCAGCACTAGATGACTAAGACACCGGATTAAAAAGAGCTTTACAGAGAGATTGCAGAAAGTGTAATAACTGTATATGGTCACTGAAACATCCTGTTGGGGGACATTTTAATCAGTAACTAAACTCAATCATGAGTCTATCTGATCTAGGAAATTAAAAGAACAGAAACACTTCACTGACCATTTTTTTTATCTGTTATTTTCTATTGTGTAAAGACAGTGAAAGGAAGATGCACACACAAAAACCACATCCCCAAATAAACCAGTGAAATGATTCTAATAACAAAGTAACAGCTCCTCAGTGTCTCCTGAGGCTCCTGGACAGAGTGCTAAAGCTTTACATGCACTACTTCCCTTTATCCTTGCAACCCTCTGAGGCACATGTTGTTACCTCCATTTTACAGTTAAGAAAACTGAGACGTAGAGAAGTACTTGATGACCATCTCACAGTCAAGGTTTTACTCTATTTGCAAACTAATGAGCTAGCCTGACACCGTTTCCTGGGTCAGAGACAAAGGACTTTATTTTCATAGCCCAGCAGACAGCATGAGCTTCACGTTTGCATCAGCTCCAGTCAGGGTGGACCAGCCTTCCCAGTTTGTCCATGACTGTCTCAGTTTTAGCACTGAAAGTCCCAGACAAATGAGGACAGTTGGTCACTAGTACTCCTTATCCCCCAAGTCCCATGGAGGCGTCATCCAGGTGAATGATAAGCATACACTGGACTGAGTCTCAGCTCAGGAACCCTGAGTTTACGGAACCCCCAAACTTATAAGAGGGCTGCTAGTAAATCTGCCCAAACTTTGCCTCAGAGGAAGACTTTTTTTATTATCTTGAATAGCAAACAAATTTCCTGTCTTCCCTGGAGGAAGACACTACCTCTATCTTCCAAAATTATTCACTATAAAAACTTCCTTGAAACGATTATATGAAACAAAAGCTGTCATAAATCATGCAGAAACATGAGAAAACCATGGAGAATTATCTCCCAACACTCACAGCTACTGAGTGGTGAAGGCAGTATTCAAATCAAGATCCTTCAGTCATCAAAACCCATGTCCTTACTGATCCTGCCTCTTAAATTACATTCAGGTTTATAGGTAAGGTCAAAAGACATTTTTCTTTATTTGAAGTTTTTAACTGTCAGTCATTTTATATATATATATATATATATATATAATATAAATTACAGAAACCCTGGTGGCATAGTGGTTAAGAGCTACAGCTGCTTAACCAAAAGATCAGCAATTCAAATCCACCAGGCGTTCCTTGGAAGCCACATGGGGCAGTTCTACCCTGTCATACAGGGTCACTATGAGTCAGAATTGACTCGACGGCAACAGGTTTTTTGTTTATATATATATATGTATGATATTTTCAACCTCGAATGCACTTATGAAATAGAAATTTGGAGGTATTGCTGTAGTCCAAAATAAAGTTAAATGAGTTGTTTTGGCTAAATGACTTCTAAGGTCTCTCTTTGCCTGAAGAATTTATGATTCTCCTTCCACAATATTACCCTTGCTATTTTCTTTCCTCTTGTCATGAATGCCTTACACAAAATGATATTCTTTTGGTTCATTTTGAATCCAGGCAGAATTTCAATAACAAAGCTGGGGTGTATATTTTGATACCTGAGTAATTAAAAAGCATGTTCCATTATAAAAAGAAAAGCATAGAAACTTACTTTTTATAAGTTTTCATTATTTTATACAGTGTCGATTTGACCACAATATCAAATAGGTGTGACACTTTTTAGGCAGGAAGAGTTAAAGTTTTTTTTTTTTCTCTCAAACATTCACAGAAAATTTCCTTTTTATTTAACCCAGGTTCTAGCAAGGGTGGATATTGCTGTGTTTTTAAAAGGCTATTTTGATTTGCCTTTCTAGGTAATGCTGGTTCTTCTCTCTATTGCTCTCTAAAGATCAAAGGAAGATGAAAAGAAGAAACAAGCAAACAGAACAAAAGAAGTGTAATAAGAGAGTTTCTGTATTGCCTGAGTGGCGCTCGGTTTGCCATAAGGACACTGTGGCCAAAATGCTGCATAAAAGCTATAGGCAAAATTTGAAAAAGTTGATAGAAACATCCCGTCGTTTGGAGAGACAGCTGGTGATTGAGATACCTTCAGGACATGATCACACCACCAGAAACCACTGGGTTTATTTTTTATGTACAATCAGGGTTCCTATTCTGGGGTCCCCAGGTTGCTCAGGGATTGTGAAGATTGGAAATCAGGAGCCAGAGCTATTTTCAGTTCATTCAAAAGGTTAGTGGAAATTATATGCTCCTCTCCCTAGAGGGGTCTTTAAGAGCCAGGCTGTCCAAGTAAATGTATCGAAGCAGGAGCAACACCATAGGAAGGATGTAGCCTTTGGCAAACTAGCAAGCACTTGTCTCACCTAAAGATACTTAAATTCAATTTTAACAAAACTGCCCAGATAGACTCTGAGCTATATCAGCCCACCAGAGGGCCAAATTGCAACTTCTGCTTCCCAGGCTATCTCAGACATCAAGCTGCTTGCTGGAATTTTATCAACAGTGAGGAAATGCCCATCCCAAGCTTTGGTCTACACATTTCATTAAGAAAAATTAGGAAAAAAATGAATTGCTTATCAAGTGCTGTTTGGCTGACAACATCTCTCAAACTTGGAGTCCATGGGCTAGAATATAATGAAAAGTGGTGCTTAGAATGGAGCTGTTTTTCTCTCCAAATGAATCTGGATCTGGTGTGCTAGGAAAAGAACCAAACAAACATTTGGATTGAGCAAGAAAATTTAATAAAAGCTGGTTTTCAGTAGGCTTATGTGTAGAAGAAACACTTTTGAGACGACCTGAGGGCTCTGTTTTCCACTCCCCAACACAAAGCACGAAGATTCTCCTGGCTTGGGAGGCAGAGATAAATCTTGTTGACATTTCCACTTTTTGATTGAATGGTTTCACAAAGGCTGTTGCTGCTTTCCCGAAGCATTTCCTGCTGGCTTGAAAACACAGAATGCTGGGATTTACATAGGGCCCAGTCATATATGTCAGTTTGCTCTTCAAATCAGCTCATCTCCCCCTCCTTGCCTATGCATAGCTGCCCCCCCTTCCATTATCCACTACAAGGTATTTTTGCTTTTTTTTTTTTTAACTTTTTTACTCTCTCCTTGTTACTGGGTGGAAACCTCAGGTTCTTACTCGGCATGATTCGTTTTGGCCAATAAAGGAGAGACAAAGGTGTGAGAACAAAAAGGCACCTTTATTTCTTTGTATAAGTAAATGGAGTCAGTTGGTGCTTACTGCTGCCAAGACTGCTCACCAAGAGTGGGCAGGCAGGTTAATTTTAAAAGGGTTTATGAGTAGGAAATTCATGCAAGTTACTTCAGCAACATTGTTAATTGTACTAACAGGCGCAGTGGGGTTTACATATAACCCCCAAACAAAAGCAGAATTCAAACTCAAAGCTGGTGGGGGGTGGGGGGTGGGGTGGGAGGAACCCAGCAAAGTAAAGGATTTTGCAATACAACACTGTAGGGGAGGAAGCCAGGTAAAGAATACAGCACTGTGGGGGTTCTGTCTCATTCTGACCAATTTTTGATACTGTCATCCTTTGCCTGCTACCATAACTACTTTCTGACCTGTTCCATAGCTCATAGCCTTAAGATTTCTTTTCTTGTCACTTTTTATTCTCATGGACTACAAACTCGTAGCAGAGAACTCTTAAAATTGCCATTTATCACAACTGTTTGTCATTTTATCTTCCAGATGCGTCAATAAGATTCAGCGATGACCTGTACTGGCTGTCCTTTTTCTGTGAAGTGGGATTCTAGAAGTTGGGAGCAGCCACCTTTCCTGCTGACTGCTGCTGGTACCACACAATTAAGACTGAAACCCCTACCACCACTGTCCTGCCTGGTTAACTCAGCACCATCAATAACATGCATTTGTTTTGTGCAAACCACATGCCATGTGATCTGAATAACAAACAGAGCCTACTTTTAAAGAAGTTCTAATCTCACTGGGAAGGCAGGACAAGCTCATGCAGACATAAATATGCTGATGTTGCAAGTTAGCCTGTGCTAAAATCCACTGAGGCACTGAAGAGACCCAAAGTCCAGAGTCAAGGTTTTTGTCCTGAGTGCTCTGCATCTTAAAATCTGTGGCTTATTATTTGCTACACCCACACACAGACACAGGAGATCCAGTAGTACATAACCCAGCACTCCAAAGCAAAGCGAGCAAAATAAAGGAATTTGTTTTTTCATCTCTATGTTTACTTCTGGTCATATACACAGTGCTGTCGAGTCGATTCCAACTCATAACGACCCTATAGGACAGAGTAGAACTGGCCTATAGAGTTTCCAAGGAGGGCCTGGCAGATTCGAACTGCTGACTCTTTGGTTAGCAGCCGTAGCACTTAACCACTACGCCACCAGGGTTTCCTCCTGGTCATACAGAAAGAAAGAAATTACTTTACCATTATCTACCTTGAAAAAGGTTTTTAATTCAGATATCAGATTCTTGGGTAAGATAAACTAGTAAATCTATTAATGATATACTATAAAATTTAAATACATATGTGTATGTATGTGTATCAAGGTATGTATCTAGACCTATATCTATGGCTATAGCTCTATTGCTATCTGTACCTGTCTGTGGGGGCTCTGGGTGGTGCAAATGGTTAGTGCTCTTGGCTGCTAACAGAAAAGTTGGAGGTTCAAGTCCACCCAGAGGCACGTTGGAAGAAGAACCTTGCAATCTACTTTCAAAAAAATCAACCACTGAAAACCCTATGGAGCACAGTTCTACTCTGACACCCATGGGGTCGCCAAGAATCAGGAACCACCAACGACAACTGGTCTTATATATACATACTTTTTTCTTTAATCTCCAACTGATATCATTTAAACAGCAGATTGTTTTCAGAGAGTAGGTATTCTCTCCCAACTTCTCTTCAACAGAAATTATATTCTACAAGGCCTGTCAGTGTCTTCAGATTTTAATTTATTTTTCAGTTTCTAAAGCACATCAATTGTTTGTGCAACCAGAGCCCCACACATCCACAGTACGATAATGGAGAGAGAACAGAGCATGTGTGCCTCCTTTCCAAGCCAGTCAGCTCCCAACCCACACAAGCATACAACTTTTCCTTGAAGACTAATCACTGCAGTGTCTTTCACACCCACAGGGAAGGGACGGCCCAAAGTAGGACCATCTGTGGAAGCCTTTCAAGGAAAAGACTTTGCTTGTAATTTCATCAGCTTATATTTTTGTGCTTCATAACAGGATTACCATAAGACGTGTTTAGGAAAGTCTTTTTTGTGGGTAAAATAGGATTAACTCATAAGACTGAAAGAACTTTAAAACCACTCAGAAAACAAGATTATTCACAGTTATTCAAGATTATTTGAATAATAGAGAATTGTCCAGTACCCAAGATGACCATGAAGTTGATATTCACTTTGCCTAAATGCATAAGCTCTGTAAGAATTTGCAGATATTGTACAATAACTTTGGAGAAATTAAGTTGTCATTGAGAAACCACTTGGGCTACTTGTCTTTGAAGAAATATAGTTTTGAAAATCACAAAAACAATGACACAGGACATGAGGAGATTGCAATCATCAACCCCACAAGCATTATATGAGTCGGATCAGTAGGATGGTTGCAGGAGCTTCTCACAGACTGATGAAGGTCATGGAAAGCTTGGAGTTGACCAGGAACAGAGGGGTATTGAGGGAAGTGGAAAACAAAGTGAGCAATAGTTATTTAGAAACTGAAAGTCCAATATGATCAGAGCTGAGACCTCAGCCATTGGAGGACTCCTGGAAAGACATTTTCTAAGCTCCTATATGTGGGGTCCCCTGGGTGGTGCAAACAGTTAACAATCTCAGCTGCTAACCAAAAGGTTGGAAGTTGGAGTTTACCCAAAGTTGCCTAGAGGAAAGCCCTGGCAATCTACTTCCAAGAAATCAGCCTTTGAAAATTCTGTGGAGCACAGTGCTATTCTGACACACACGGGGTCTCCATGAGCTGGAGTCAACTTGAGGGCAACTGGTTGGTTCTGCTTTCACTGGCATTTTAGAGGCAGCTGCTGGAAATACTTTTTAATGTGTTCCTGTCATAGCAAGATGAAGAAATTCTTATTCCAAGTCAAATTAAAGGAAAAGAAGGTAGAAAAGTGCCTTAAATCCAAACACATATTCAACACATAAGCCAGCAAATCGGTCCCACAAATACCTGACGGCAAAAGTTTCAACTGAGGACTAAAAGGAACTTGAACCAAAAGAACATAGTTTTGTCCTGTGGGAGCTTTCAATGTGTTAAATACGAAAGTCAGTTCCCTGCGTTATGTATTGTCTCCTCCCAAAAATGAAATTGTGGGTTTCTCTTTTGGCACTTCATTTTCTATAGGGAAACAAGTTCTGTTTTTTGTATCTAACAGTGCTTTTTAAAAACAGAATGTCAGCGAAACTGACAGATCAAACTCAACATCACAAAGAGAGACAACCAGACCATATGCGCATTTGATGTGATTCAACAGGAAGTGCATAACCCCCTGAAGTACACTTGACAAAAAAATAGATCAAACCTGAATCTGATCAAGCCTCAAGATGTAAACAGTAGTTTACAGGAAATACAGAGAACAAGAGAACATGTTCGGTAACAGCAAGACACGTCCAGCAAAATTCGGAACGTGGCAAGTTCTACAGGACTAATGGGGAGGTTTATTCAACACATGATTGCAAAAAAAAAAAAAAAAAAGGCAAGTGATGGAGACATATTTTTAAAAGATTTAGCGGACACATCAATCAAATGCATTGTGTCCATTTGTTTGGATTGTGGTGTGAACACATCATCTAACGAAAAGTTCATGAGACAATCTGGCAAATTTGAATACTGACTGAGTTTTGTTTTCGTTTTGTTTTTTTTTAACTCTTCCAGCTCTGATGTTCCAGGATGCTGGTTGTGGTCCAGTCTCCAAAAATACCTCCCATCCCAAGGGAGCCTCACCTCTTTTTTTTTTTTAATTATACTTTAGATGAAGTTTTACAGAACAAACTAGCTTCTCATTAAACAGTACGCATGTTGTTTTGTGACATTGATTGCCAACCCTACAACATGTCAACGCTCTCCCCTTCTCAACCTTGGATTCCCTATTACCAGCTTTCCTGTCCCCTTCTGCCTTCTAGTCCTTGCCCCAGGGCTGGTGTGCCCATTCAGTCTTGTGTTGTTTTATAGGCCTGTCTGATCTTTGGCTGAAGGGTTAACCTCAGGGATGATTTTATTACTGAGCTAAAAGGGTGTCGGAGGGCCATACTTTTGGGGTTTCTCCAGTCTCTGTCAGACTAGTAAGTTTAGTTTTGTGTGTGTGAGTTAGAATTCTGTTCTACATTTTTCTTCAGCTCTGTCCGGGACAGCCTATTGTGATCCCTGGCTGTCTGAATATTTGATGATATTAAAGGATGACTCTTAATTTTGCTTAAGAGAAATAATATTAATGTTTGAAAACAATAGTAATAAACCAAACCAAAAACCAAACCCATTGCCGTCGAGTTGATTCTGACTCATAGTGACCCTGTAGGACAGAGTAGAACTGCCCCATAGGGTTTCCAAGGAGTGGCTGGTGGATTCAAACTGCCGACATTTTGGTTAGCAGCCGAGCTCTTAACCACTGTGCCACCAGGAATTTTGCACCAAAATAGTCCAAGGGGCAAATTTGTTTGGGGGGAGAGGGACGGGAGGAGGTTATAAATGAAATAGGATTGGCCATGTGTTGATGATTTTTGAAGCTAGGTGATGAGTATATGGGAGTTCGTTATACTACTCTCTGGACTTCTTTATGTGTTTAAAAATATCCACAATAAAAAGTTTTTTTTTTTTTGAATGTCAAAATCATTAAAAACGATCAGATTTCTCTACAGAAGATTCTTTACACATACACCAAAAATTTATATTCATTTAATTTCATTATATTCTCATTTATATGAGAAAATTATCAAAATGTTACTTGTTACACAGATAACAAGGACTGCATTCAGGGTGGAGAACTGAGTGACTTGAGGTCAGCATGAGAGGGAAACCACGAACTTTTTAAATGTTGATCCATGCACTTTTACCACCTATGGGGAAGAATACATTTTTAAAAAGATTTCTTGCTAAATTAACATTTTTTGAATGGAAAAGCAAAAAAATTGTGTATTCATTTTTTTGTCCCATAAACCTTCTCTGCCCACTCCACACTAAAAAAAAAAAAAATTGAACTAATTAATTACACATAATTTTTTAATGACATACACAGGTTTATCTACAAGGTAAAGTGAAATTCATTTTCATAGCCTGACTCAAAAGGCAGTTTCATTGCTTTGAAGTCACACATTTTATGTAAGCGAAACAAAGTCAGCAATCTTTCTGGTTGGATTAGGGAATAAAATTCATCCTACTCCCTGATAGCAGTCAGAACATTTGGGCAGACTTCTCTGTATATTTGGTTATATCCTTTGTTTTCTGGTAAGGCAGTTAGATCTGATTTCTGCAACTAAGAATAGGCAATATTAGTTGCTGAGGCTGCTTATGTATAACGAAACACCTCATGGGATCTGGTTTCTTAGTTTGTAGGTTTAGAGTCATGGTTTCATGAGACTTTCCAGTTAATTGGCTTAATACTGTGTTTCGTGCTTCTGTTCTACCTCTTAGTTTGTTGCATAGTGCCTGGGGCCTTAAAGGCTTGCAAGCGGCCATGCAAACTGCAACAATCGGTCTCTATTTACCTGGAGTCAGGAAGAAAGAGGGAGAGTCAGGAATTGAGGAGGAAATGGAATGTGTGCCTAATTGCCTCCAAGAACAAATGCCTCATTTGCCATGAGACCAGAACTGGATGGTGCCCAGTTGCCATTACTGAAAGTTTTGATCAAAGATTCTAAAAAAGATTCCTGATCAAAAAGGGGAAGAATGTGGAACAGAATTTCAAATTCTCATAGAATCTAGAATTTCGAGAGCCACTGAGACTGGCTGAATACCCGAAATCATTGTGTTAAGATAATATTTAAACCTTAAACCAAAAATACCCTCAAAAGTCTTTAAACAATAGGTCAGCTTATTTAGTAATGAATGTTTACCGTCAGCATCATGCTCTTTGGAAGAAAACTGACAATGGCAACTCAAAAGGTCAGATGGGAAGCTTCAGGGGCAGTGAGTTCATGCTAATGGGGAGGAACAATTCACTGTTGTTCTGTAGTATGTAGGGTCACTATGAATTGGAACCTACTTGACAGTGCCTAACGACAACAACCTCCTTTTATGATGCCTTTTTCCACCTGTAAAATCGCATGAGCACATTCTGAGTTTACAGGAAGTTGGGAAAGTAGAGAATTGGAGAAATTAGTGTTTTCACTAATCTTCTCAGGTGTACTTCTACAAACAAGTAAACTATTATTACCTTCTAATTAAGATTATTTGCCTCATGGCTCTGACACCCACCACTAAAACTTCAAGGCCCCAAGGCAATAGAAACTATACCCTCCATTGTTTACCTTGTTATCAAGACTGACTAACTTCAGAACTATGCAGTCCTGCACACAGAATTGAGGCCAGTTTTGTTGCTGGGGAAATCCCCTACACAAAATTGTCTGCATGATAACTCAGAGGAAAGATGCCTACAGACAGCCCCAAATTATGAATGGATTCTTTGTTTCAAATGCAGTAAATGGAAGGAGAAAACAGTGCAAATTTGTTGCCAAAGAATACTAGGATTAAAACTGCCCCTGGAGGAAAGGAAAGCCTTACTGTTTTGGAGGGGCAGTGGGAGAGGAAGGCACTCTACATCTTAAAAACAAGCAAAGGAAGCTGGTGAGCAGAAGCATGTACTGGAGTTCTGAGGTACCTTACCAGAACAAAAGACAGGGCCCCTTGTAGGGGGCTTCCCTCAAAATCATCCCACCTTGTTGCAAGAGTCACCAACTTCCTGGTTAGCTTTCTTGCCCATGATTCTAAGATTTCCCATACTTTGAGACCTGGGCATTGGATGCAGCATGTAACTAATACTAAGAGAGAAAAGCAAAATATAAAATCAGATGCATGCTGTGAAAATATGAGTGCATCAGGAAGGTAATAATGGCTCCCCACACATACATTAAAAGAAGAAAGTGCTGTGATGAAAGTGTCGTATGATTTTAAAATATTATTAATGTCTTTAATGTTATGTTGTCCTTTCATTTCAAAGACAAAAAGCTATCTGGCAACCTGAACATCGTGAGAATCCATTTTACTAGGCCTTTAGCATTATGAAGGACAACCCCCAATGCGTTGGTCCTATCATGAGCTACTCTCCCATTGTGGTCAATTAGCTTAACGCCTCTTTTAAAAGGAGGTTTATAAGCCCATTTAAGGGATAATAACATGTTGCCTTTCTTTCAGGAGACTTTCATCCTGACGAAGGCTCTAGTACATTCCCAGAGTAAATAATCTGTGTTCGACTCACCTCACAGCATACAATACAGGTCTATACTTTTAATGACTAGCTTAATGAAGGAGCAAGGGGAGACTCCACCACCCTGAAGAGGCCGCCCCACTGTGTTAGCCGTGCAACCAAGCGGAGTTGGGACTCTGAGTCTCCTACTCCTGAGTGACCACCACATGGAAGCAGAGGTGGTGGCAGAAGGGAGAAGGGTGTGTTGGAAGAGGCCACCCAGAAGGCAAAGCACACCAACCTCATTTCCCTTCTCCTCCCTCCTCTACTTAAGTTTCTACAGTTAAACAGGCTATTTGTGTCCTTAGAAGTTATTTTTCCACTTGCTGTCAAGTCAATTGCAGTTCATGGCTCTTTAAATTTAAATTAATGAAAAGGAAATAAAATTTCAAATTCTGTTCCTCAATTGCAGCAACCACATTTCAAATGTTCAAACTACATATAGCTTGTGGCCATAATGTTGGACAGCACAGACACAGAACACTTCCATCATTGCAGAAACTTCTGTTGGACAGCGCTGTTATAGTCCTTGTCAGCCACAGAAGGACTCCTCTTAACCTCCTCCTCATCTTCTAGATCCCTCACAAGACTGTGAGATCCTCCAAAAGCAGGGATGGGGTTTAGTCACCTCTGAATCCCAGTTCCTAACCCAGGGCCTATCAGGGAGAGCTACTGAGAAAATACTTGCTAGACGAGGTGGATATTCCCTTCTCCTCGCTCCCATAGCCCGTACTACCCCTGTCACATCATTTTAGCACACTTTTCCCAGCAAATATTTTTATTGGTTTTTACTGATTAATGAGTAACATAGACAAGCTCAAAGAAATAATAAAAATCAACAAATAATACTCCCACCTATAGACAAGCCCTGTTAACAGTCTGGAATATTATCACTTATTTAACAAATAGATGTTTTTGTTGTTTGTTGAGGTATAATTTGCACACAATGAAATTCACCTCTTTTAAACATACAGTTCTGTGAATGTAACCATCACAATCAAGACATAGAACATGACCATCACCCCTGGAAGTTTCCTTATGGTCCTTTGTAGTCAAGCCACTTTCCCCACCCCCAGTCCCTGACAATCACTGATCTGATTTCTGTTCCTGTAGTTTTGACTTGTCAAGAATGTCATGGGAATGGAATCAGACAGTATGCAGCTTTTTTAGTCTGGCTTCTTTCATTTAGCTTAATGCTTTTGAGGTTCATCCATGTTGCTGTATTTATCAGTACTCGTTTCTTTTTGTTGCTGAGTAGTGTTCTATTGTTTGGATATATGACAATCTGTTTATCAGTTCTCAATTTGTTGAACTTTTGGATTGTTTCTAATTTTGGTAAATATGAATGAGCTGCTGTAAACATTCTTACACAGGTTTTTGCTTGTATAGTTGCCTTCATATTTCTTGGGAAAATTCCTAGAAGTAGAACTGCTGAGTCCTACACTAAGTGTGCAAACCCTGGTGACATAGTGGTTAAGAGCTATGGCTGCTAACCAAAATGTCAGCAGTTTAAATCCACCAGGCTCTCCTTGGAAACCCTACGGGGCAGTTCTACTCTATCCTATGGGTCACTATGAGTCGGAATCCACTCGATGGCAATGGGTTTAGTTTTGTTTTTTTTGGAATATTAAGTGTAGGTTTAATTTCATAAGAAACTGCCAGATTGTCTTCCAAAGTGGCTTTCCAATTTTGCATTCCCACCAGCAATGCATGAGAGCTTCAGCTGCTCTGTCTTCACCAGCCCTTTGTATTTTCTGTCCTTTTTAGTTGAGCCAACCTAATATGTATGTATTGGTATTTCATTGTGGTTTTAATTTGCATTTACCTAATGACTAATGATGTCGAGCATCTTTTTCTGTACTTATTTGCTGTCAGTATCTCTTCTTTGAGGAGGTTATTGTTCAAATCTTTTGCCCATTTTCAAATTAGTATAAATTAAAAATTAATTAAATTAAAATTTTGTTTTCTTCTTTTTATATTCTAAATTCCAATACTTCATTTATTAGAATTGTGCTTATAAATATTTTCTCCTAGTTTGTGGCCTGTTTTTTCATTTTCTTAACAGTGTTTTTTGAAGAATAAAACTCTTTAACTGTATTGAAGAACAAATACATAAGTATCTACCATGTGTTAAGCTTTGATCAACACTGGAGATACAATAATGTCTAAGCTTAAACTTGTACTTTTTCTTCTGTTTTTTTTTTTAAGGCCATCTATTGGTTTCTAAACTACTTTTTTCACTGAGTATCGTATCATTAATATTTTCACATAATTAAATATCATTGCAATGTAATTTGTAATGTAAACATAGTACTCTCTCATATAGTCATAATTTACCTACTTCTCTGTATTTTTTTACATTTATGCTGATTCCAATCAATACTTTTTTAAAAATGAAAAAAAAAATGATCATAGTCCTTTTGCAGAAATCTCTGTGCACATCTGTAATTATTTTTAGTAAAAATGCCTATAATTGTAAAGACTGGGACAAAGTCATGGCACTTTGTTTTATAACTGTCTCTTCTAAAGACTACAGGTGTCTTGAAGGCAAAGATCTCCTGCCCATCCTTGTTGCACCAAAATGTGACACAGAACCTGCCACATTGTAGATACACTGTACATGTTTGACGGTTGAATACTCAGAGAGGAAAGGAATTCCACTGAACTCTACGATCTTCCCCACTTCCTGTGTGAGAGAGTAAGAACTTCCTGTCTCCTATAGATGCCTGACTTCCCAGATGAAGGAAAAAAGAAGAAACTTTTCATCCAAGAGGAAACTTGCCAAGGAGATGCAGGTTCCCAGAGAGCTAAGTGACAAGCCTTGTTGCTGCTCAGCAATGCCCTGAAGGGGCCCCGCCCCTGGCCCATATAAAGCTGGGGTGCAGCGGGCAGCTGCAGCTGGCATTCCAGAGCACTGGCACTGGCATGAACTATGGCAAACGAAGTGCAAGTCCTGCACTCCCCGCTGAAAGGGGGGCATCCTCCTGCAGGTAGGCTGCCCACCTGCCCTCTGTCCTGCAGACAGCAGCAGCCTCATGCTTCTGCTGCTATTGCTACTGCCCCTCCTTCTACCAATGCCTTCAACAGGAGCGCCCCAACAGAGCGAAGGTTCTCAACCTGCCCAGTAGGACTTTAACTTCATGCAGCCCAATTTCCTCCTGTGTCTTTGATCCTTCTAGGCTTGTGTATAAAACTACTCAGGGATTTGTCAGGCCCCAGTTCAATTAAAACCTAATTATACCGAGGGTCGGGGAGGTGGTAAAAGGCATTCAGTGCTTGTGGAAAAGAATAGGTAGGGAGATTGGACCTTCCTTCCCTACTATGGAACCCTGGTGGCACTGTAGTTAAGCATTCAGCTGTTAACCAAAAGGTCAGCAGTTTGAATCCACCTGCTGCTCCTTGGAAACCCTATGGGGCAGTTCTACCCTGTCCTATAGAGTTGCTACTGTCCTTTCTGGAGATGCCAGCTCTAAGATTCAGTCTCCCCAGGATGCCCGTACACCATCAGATTTCGTACCCGTGTAAACCAGCTTCTGCGCACAGCGCAACACCCAAGTTTCTCTCTTCTTCAGACTTTGTGGTTGGGCAGAGTTATCAGTGGTGGAGTTTGCCTGTCAACAAGCTGAGAAGCACTTTTTAATAAGGACACAATTACTGGAGGGGCCTGACTGGACAAGGTAGCTACCAAGATGTTTTGCAAAGTATCCACAAAATTTTAAAATTACACTATTTATTATCAGCTCTCTGTAACATGGAAATTAGTCTTAATATACTTAACCATATGTTTGTATGGCTCAGGTGAAATGTAGAGGCCTATTTTTAAATAGGTTTATGTTCTTTTAACTGCTTTCCTTCTTTGTTCCTTAAGAAAGATCTCTAAAGCTTGACCTCTTTGTTCTTGCGTTTCTCCATTTACAAAATGTATTTATTGTTATAATTCTTTGGCATTTCTAAGCCAAGGTTATTTCAATCATCTTTGCTGCAGAGGGTGATGACAGGTATAACCTTCACAAAGTGTGAAAAACTGACACAGAGGTTCAGTGACTTTCTGATGGGCAGCCCAGATGAAAGAAAGCAGAATTTGTCCTACTAATCCTGAGTTTCCAATTCAAGATACCCTGATCTTCTTTGGCACATTATGGGCATTTCATATTTGTAATTGGATTTAGCAATATTTAACATTATCTACATTTGAAGATTGTGGGAAAAAGATGTGGCAGTCTGCTTCTATAAAGATTACAGCCTTGGAAACCCTATAGGACAGTTCTACTCTGTCCTATACGATTGCTAGGAGTTGGAATTGACTTGACAGCAATGGATTTGGGTTTCTGGTTTACATTTAAAGATAATGGTGCTAACTCATGGTCAGGAACTATATTTGCAAATTATTGGAAGAGAAGCTGATCACATAGATAAAGGCAGAAGGAAAAGAACATCCTTCTTTTCCTGCCACTTCCATACCAATTCTTCGTAAAACCGTTAAGCTAAAACCTGCCATGCTAAATTACATTTATGCACAAAGAACACAGAGATAAACTTAACAAAATGAAAGTTTGAATAAAACCACTAGGAACTTTCTATCCCCACCACTAATGATTGCTAATTACTTTGTGTACATAGCACACCATGACTCCATCAAGCATGTCACAGCGCCTCTGGCATGACAATTAATTATTATGAACTGTGACACTGCCGATAAGAGGTTTTAGATAATTAGAGTGAAGATGAAGGCAGACTGTTGCCTCCCCACTGAGAGCAAGGGAACAAAGAAGCCTGATCCTTCAGCATGTTTTGCTACATATTTTAAATCTGAACCAGTTTGCTATGTGGCAAAATTTTATTTATGGAACAACAACAATTAGGTGCCAAAATTCTATTAAATCTTCCCCTGAATTTATAAGCAAAAGACAGATTCTTGGGAGTGGAAAGCAATATGATTCAGCGGGAAGGGTGTGACACGACCTCTGGCGCCTGACAGAGCTGACTTTGAACCTGCTTTCATTCAGGTCTCTAAGCCTCCACTTTCTCATCTCTAAAACAAGGGTTAATAAATAACATAGGTCTTATAAGGTCGTTGTGAGTATTTAAAAAAGTTGGCCCACGTACAGTGCCATTGGGTACATAAATGTTGTTGTTGTTAGCTACTGTCTAATTGGACCTGGGCTCATGGTGGCCCTCTACTCATGGGGAACCCATGCACGAAGGGTTCAGACTTCATGACCAATAGGGTTTTCACCGGCTGATTTTCAGAAGTAGACTTCCAGGCTTTTCTTCCTATCTTCCTTAGTCAGGAAGCTCTGCTGAAACCTATTCAGCACCATAACAACACCGAAGTCTCCACTGACAGACAGCTGTGGTGGCTGGGCATGAGGTGCATTGGCTGGGAATCAAACCTCGGTCTCCCCCATGGAAGGCAAGAATTCTACCACTGACCACCAATGCCCTCTACATGAATGTTAATCTCCTTAGAATGTAGGCCTGGCCTCTCCACGTTCCAGAAATCCTAATGTTCAAGGCTTCATTAGACACTACTGCAGCAGTCAGAACAGAAAACTGCAATGAAAAAGAGATCTGCCCCTGCCCCTATCATAGTTAAAAATGAAAACCACTAAGAATTCAGCCAGCTGTAACTCTTCCCACCTACACGTGGAGTGCTTAGCGGTTTCCTTTCGCGTATATTAATATAGTATATTGCACCTCTGTTAGCCCTGGTTATAAATTTATGCTGTGAAACAAGGCTACATTAAACATGAGGTGGCCTGGGCTCTAGTGAGCATAAGTTTGAACTCTCTCCTTTTTTGATTTGCCTCACTCTCAGTTTTATAAGGACCACATTACATGAACGGCAGCACCAAAAACATGTGAAGTAGTAGTAGGTGATTCAGTGAAGCCAAAAAAGAAAAAAGAAAGGAAATTTAAAAAAGAGCAGTAGTTTATGAGTTTTTCTACATTCTGTGCACTTTTTAACTTGGTTTAAGCCAAATGAATCAAACCCTTAAGAGAGGTCCCCACTGAATCTCCAGAAAGAATCAGTTTTCTGTCTCGTTAAAGAGAGGGGGAAGTTTAAGGGGAGGTTGTATCCCCAAGTGTAGAACTAACTCAGAAAATAGGGAAGCCCATAACTGCGTAAGGGCCAGTATCATTAAAAACAAACAAGCAGAAGCTTGGGTCTCTCAATTCCAGTCTGCTTGAATCAATTTGGTAAAACAAGAGGGGAACCGATCTGTGAGGTTCAAAGGGGGTGGGGGTGAAAACTACTGACAAACAGCGTGGTTGGGGAGTCATCGCTGCAGTTCACTGGGAGCTAACTATGCGCCAGGCACTGCACAGACCCTTCTGGGCTTCCCTACAGGGTGTGGTACCATCATCTTCCTTTCACAGAGGAGCTCACTGAAATTTAAGGAGGTTGAGGGACTTGCCCAAGGCCACACCGTTAGTAGACAGCAGGGCTGAGATTTGAAAATGAAAGTGACCTTACTCCGAAGCCCTCTTGATGTCGAGCCTTCTCTCCTTTCTCCACATCCTTTCCCTGATGAGGGTCTTTTGGGTCTTGATTGGCAGCTTAAAATTGGCTGAAAAGTCAACTGTGAATGGAAAGTAAGCAATTTGCAAACATCTAACCTTTTAATTAAAATCTTCAAATAGAAGTTCTAAGCCACAAGGCAGAGTTTGCATAAGCCTTTGTGTTGTTCAGCTTTTTGGCATACATTCTTCACTGATTAGTGAAGGTGAAAACCTAATTTTTCTTGAGAGGTTGTCTTTATCTTGACTACTCTCCACCAAAAACTGCAAAATGTCTGGAAATGCTTAACTGGAAAATTACTGTATTTAGAATTCTAAACTAAAGAAGGGTCTATTTTTGAAAGTGTAAACTGCAAAAGCAGTGTAACTCTTGCTTCAGGATAGGAAAGCAAAGCTCCGCTTTCCCCATGTAAATTTGGATCTTCTAATGAAACCATCCAAAACAGCATCTTTCTCCTTTACATTTTCTTTCTTCTAGTTCATTTTGCTTCGTGAAAGAACCTAAAGTCTTAAGTATTTGAACTGAAAAGCCTGCTAAATGTTAAATCAGTTCATATTTTACTTTGCCAAGTCCAGTTGCTCCTTCTGTAAAGACTTAAAAATCAGTATATTCCCAAACATGAGGTTATGTAAGTGATTACAAGTTGAATGGGTTGATTTGGATACACTGAGACCTTGAAGAGATTTCATGAGCAGGCCTATCTGGTATAAACACAACAGCAAGAGCCTGATTGCATTGGGTTGTAATTGCTTATTGAATGCAGAATGATTCATCTAGATAGTGGGAGACCAGTGTTCTCAGCAGAGCTTTGAAGAGGACCCTCCCACAAACTGGTTCCATCTGGTTCAGTCGCCCCAACGTAATGCTGCCAGCTCCTCTATGTCTTTAATTGAAGGAGGTTCTTGCCTTTCACTGGTCAAGAATGAAAAGCGAGGCATGGAGAGTTTTCCACAGAAGCAAAGCTTTATTAAAACAGACTTGCAAAAGGAGAGGAGGAGGTCCTAGGCCATGCTTACCCTGTCTCCCAGAACAAAGAATTTGCATGGGCTTTTAAAGGTTTCTGGTGGAGGAGGGAGGATTTATGTTGATTCATAGGTATAGGAAGGGTTTTCCAGGAAGTGGCCCATTTGGATGGGGATATGTTAACTGCGGTGCCCACCCAGCAGCTTTCTAAAATGGCTTTAAGACAGCTTCTGTCCCGGAGGCTTCTGGGATTTGTAGCAGGAGTTAGTATGGGGTGTTGCACCTGCACAGTCCCTCCTGTGGTGCCAGTTCGACTCCTTTCTCAGGTACTTGAATCAGGCAGAAGTGATCTGTTGGTCACCTTGAGGATGTCTGTGCATGCTCCAAGGACCAGATTGGGTTGGTCCTTTTGAAAAACATCTTGCAAGGGAGTATGTTGTTTGTTCTTTCCTTATTGTACATTCCAGGATGGGAGTTTTGCATTAGCCAAACACATAGTATTGCAAGTAAGTTGCAAGTTGCAGGGCTCCTTGCCTAGGGCCTCAGTTCCTGTTTTCTCAGTAATGCCAGCCTTAATATCTCAGTGCATCCACCTATAAAAAAAAAACCAAACCCACTGTGGTAGAGCCAATTCTGACTCATACCGACCCTATAGGGCAGAGTAGAACTGCCCCATAGAGTTTCCAAGGAGCATCTGGTGGATTCAAACCACTGACCTCTTGGTTAGCTGTCATAGCACTTAACCACTACGCCACCAGGGTTTCCTCATCCACCTATAGTATGGGGATATTATCTTCTGCCTACTTCTACTATACATGGGTGATCAAGTGAAACCACTTCCCTGAACAAGTTAGGTACAAGAAAAGTGCTCTGGAAACCCAAGGTGTGGTTATACTTATTTTTCCTAATCACCAAGTTGGATCCCACAGCTCTATAACAGAGAGGATTCTGGTTCAAAGATGCCTGAATGGAAGCAGGAATCTTCTGGGGAAGGCTCCCCCCTCCCCACTTCCCTTCCAAATGTCTCTGTTTTATTATTCTTAAGAATGAAGAACTCACATGCTTGCATTTATTTCATATTTATTTTGGCTTTTTTTCTCTGTTAAGTGCCCTATGATCTTTCCAAAGGTAGGAAAGGGATGGGTTTTTTTGGTTTTGTTTTTGTTTTTTTGAGGCAGATGAGAAAGGCTAGGATCAGAGTTACATACTTTATAATAAAGATCATCTAGTTCATGGAATTTCCAAAAATATTCCTAAGTGGAAGCAAGCAAGGTGCCCATCAACAGATGAATGGATAAATAAATTATGGTATATTCACACAATGGAACAGTACGCATCGATAAAGAACAGTGAGGAATCTGTGAAACATTTCATAACATGGAGGAATCTGGAAGGCATTATGCTGAGTGAAATTAGTCAGTTGCAAAAGGACAAATATTGTATAAGACCACTATTATAAGAACTTGAGAAATAGTTTAAACTGAGAAGAAAACATTCTTTTGTGGTTATGAGATGGGGGAGGGAGGCAGGGTGGGAGAGGGGTATTCACTAATTAGATAGTAGATAAGAACCACTTTAGGTGAAGGGAAAGACAGCACACGGTACAGGGGAGGTCAGCACAATTGAACTAAACCAAAAGCAAAGAAGTTTCCTGAATAAACTGAATGCTTCGAAGGCCAGCGTAGCAGGGGCAGGGGTCGGGGGATCATGGTTTCAGGGGACATCTAAGTCAATTGGCATAATAAAATCTATTAAGAAATCATTCTGCATCCCACTTTGAAGAGTGGTGTCTGGGGTCTTAAACGCTAGCAAGCAGCCATCTAAGATTCATCAATTGGTTTCAACCCACCTGGATCAAAGGAGAATGAAGAACACCAAGGACACAAGGTGATTATGAGCCCAAGAGACAGAAAGCACCACATGAACATCATCCTGAGACCAGAAGAACTAAATGGTGCCCGGCTACAACCGATGACTGCCCTGGCAGGGAACACAACAGAGAACCCCCGAGGGAGCAGGAGAGCAGTGGGGTGCAGGCCCCAAATTCTCATAAGACCAGACTTAATGGTCTGACTGACACTGGCAGGACTGACTTGATTTGTAAACTTTCACTTAAAGCACAATAAAAATTATTAAAAAAAAAAAAGAGAGAGAGAGAGAGAGAAACAGACAGAGAGGAGACACAGAAGAAAAGTTACCGTGAGGACGAAGGCAGAGACTGGAGTGATGCAGCCACAAGCCAATTGCTGGCAGTCACCAGAAGCTAGGAGAGGAGAGAGTAGTGGAACATATTCTTCTCAGAGCCTCCAGAAGGACCCAACTCTTCCAACATCTTGATTTTGGACTTCTGGACTCCAGAACTGTGAGAGAATAAATTCACATTGTTTTAAGCAAAAATATATGTATATATATATTCCTAAGGTGTTTGTGGCAGGTGGACTTCTTTCCTTCACTTAAACACACTGAGGAACAGAGAATTCACCATTGTACTAGGCAATCTATTTCACTTTGAATAACGCAAACTGTTACAATACAGCCAGACTCTGGCCTCAGAGGAGTAGGAGGGCAGCAGGGAGGCACTTGAACCTGGGCACAAGTCCAAGGAGGCACCAGAGGAGGCATGGAATGACATTCTGAGGCACCACAAATATAAAAGGCGCCTCACTGAGATCAACATTTATTCATCTTGAAATGGGGGACATCACAATTTAGAGATTCCTCCTGGGTGATTGAAATTGGGGTGGGGGGCTGCAATTTAGAGATTGCCCCTGGGCACTGTCTGCCTTCCTGGAACTTTCATCTATTGGTCTTCATTCTTTCTTCTGGAACAATATAAAATAAATACCAATAGCTACTGGTTAGTAAATGTCAATTGTGTCACCTCTAATCTCTAGAACAACCTGAAAAATCAACATTATTCCCTTTTGAAGGTAGAGGAAACTGGGCCTCTGAGGTCTTTAGGTATCTTGCTCAAGGTCATAGAGCTTAGGAAGTAAAGAGCTGTCTGACCTATACTACATTTCCTTACCATGAAACTGCTCTTCCTCCAGCAGACAGCTCCTCAGGTTTTTGAAAACGACCACCTTAACTCCTCTTCAAGAAGCCCTGGTGGCACAGTGGTTAAGCACTCAGCTGCTAACTGAAAGGTCAGCAGTTCGAACCCACCAGCCGCTCTGAGGGCAAAGATGTGTCAGTCTGCTTAAATAATGATTAAACCCATTGCTGTCTGACTCATAGTTGGACTCTAGTGACCCTACAGGACAGAGTAGAACTGCCCCATAGGGTTTCTAAGGAGCAGCTGGTGGATTCAAACTGCCAACATTTTGGTTAGCAGTCTAAGCTCTTAACCACTGTGTCACCAGGGATCCTTAGAAACCCTATGGGGCAGTTCTACTCTGTCATACAGGGTTGCTATGAATGAGAATCAACTTGATGGCAATAGCTTTGGTTTGGTTTTTGGTTTAACTCCACTTTAGTCTTTGCTTCTCAGGAGTGATCCTTCCAGATTCCTTAGTTCCTCATGTGACACAGCTTCTTTCTCTATTCTAGTCACCCTCCTCGGCACATTCTCCAAATTGTCAGTGTCCCTTCAAATACACCGAACTCAACATTCCAAAGGTTTCCTCATTTTTAACTATTGTTTTTCACTCTAACAGCGTTGCTTCTATAAAACCAGTTGATTCCAACTCATTGTGACCCCATGTACGCCAGAGTAGCACTGTGCTTCATAGGATTTTCAATGGCTGATTTTTCAGAAGTAGATCACCAAAAGTGTTCAATGCGTCAAATCTATTCTTCAGATGGTCTCTAAATTCAGGTGGGGTATACTCAAGGTCATATTTTGGCTCTTGTGGACTTACTCTGATTTTCTTCAGTTTCAGCTTGAACTTGCATATGAGCAATTGATGGTCTGTTCTGCAGTTGGCCCCGGCCTTGTTCTGACTGATGATATTGAGATTTTCAACCATCTCTTTCCACAGATGTAGTCAATTTGATTTCTGTGTGCTCCATCTGATGAGGTCCACGTGTATAGTCACCATTTATGTTGGTGAAAGAAGGTATTTGCAATGAAAAAGTCATTGGTCTTGCAAAATTCTATAATTGGCATTGTTCCTATCACCAAGGCCATATTTTCCAACTACTGATCCTTCTTCATTTCTGACTTTCACATTCCAAACACCAGTAATTATCAATGCATCTTGATTGCATGTTCAGTCAATTTCAGACTGCTGCAGCTGATAAAAATCTTCTCTTTCTTCATCTTTGGCTCTAGTGGTTGGTGCATAAATTCGAATAATAGTCGTATTAACTGGTCTTCCTTGTAGGCATATGGATATTATCCTATCACTGACAGCGTTGTAGTTAAGGATAGATCGTGAAACGTTCTTTTTGACGATTAATTTAACGCCATTCCTCTTCAAGCTGTCATTCCCAGCATAGTAGACTATATGATTGTCCAATTCAAAATGGCCAATACCAGTCCATTTCAGCTCACTAATGCCTAGGATATCGATGTTTATGTGACCAGGCTAGTTGAGGAATGACATCAAGGACATCATACATGAAGAAAGCAAGAGGTCATTGAAAAGGCAGAAAAGAAAGAAAAGACCAAGATGGATGTCAGAGGAGACTCTGAAACTTCCTCTTGAACATCAAGCAGCTAAAGAAAAAGGAAGAATTGATGAAGTAAAAGAACTGAACAGAAGATTTCAAAGGGTGTCTCAAGAAGACAAAGTATTATAATGACATGTGCAAAGAGCTTGAGATGGAAAACCAAAAGGAAAGCACACACTTGGTGTTTCTCAAGCTGAAAGAACTGAAGAAAAAATTCAAGCCTGGAGTTGCAATAGTGGATTCCATGGGGAATATATTAAACGACGCAAGGAAGCATCAAAAGAAGATGGAAGGAATACAAAGAGTCATTACACCAAAAAGAATTAGTTGATGTTCAGCCATTTCAAGAGGTGGCATATGATCAGGAACCGATGGTACTGAAGTAAGCAGTCCAAGCTGCTCTGAAGGCATTGGTGAAAAACAAGGCTCCAGGAATTGATGGAATATCAATTGAGGTGTTTCAGGAAACAGATGCAGCACTGGAGGTGCTTACTGGTCTATGCCAAGAAATATGGAAGACAGCTTCCTGGCCAAATGACTGGAAGAGATCCATATTTATGCCTATTCCCAAGAAAGGTGATCCAACCGAATGTGGAAATTATAGAACAGTATCATTAATATCACATGCAAGCAAAATTTTGCTGAAGATCATTCAAAAATGGCTGCAGCAATATAGTGACAGGGAACTGCCAGAAATTCAGGCTGGTTTCAGAAGAGAACGTGGAACCAGGGATATCATTGCTGACATCAGATGGATCCTGGCTGAAAGCAGAGAATACCAGAAGGATGTTTACCTGTGTTTTATTGACTATGCAAAGGCATTCGACTGTGTGGATCGTAACAAATTATGGATAACATTGCAAAGGATGGGAATTCCAGAACACTTAATTGTGCTCATGAGGAAACTTTACATAGATCAAGAGGCAGTTGTTCGGACAGGACAAGGGAATACTGATTGGCTTAAAGTCAGGAAATGTGTGCGTCAGGGTTGTATTCTTTCCCCATACCTATTCAATCTGTATGCTGAGTAAATAATCTGAGAAGCTGGACTATATGAAGAAGAATGGGGCATCAGGATTGGAGGAAGACTCATTAACAACCTGCGTTATGCAGATGACACAACCTTGCTTGCTGAAAGTGAAGAGGACTTGAAGCACTTACTAATGAAGATCAAAGACTACAGCCTTCAGTATGGATTACACCTCTACATAAAGAAAACAAAAATCCTCACAACTGGACCAATGAGCAACATCATGATAAATGGAGAAAAGATTGAAGTTGTTAAGGACTTCATTTTACTTGGATCCACAATCAACAGCCATGGAAGCAGCTGTCAAGAAATCCAAAGACGCATTGCATTAGGTAAATCTGCTGCAAAAGACCTCTTTAAAGTATTGAAGAGCAAAGATGTCACCTTGAAGACTAAGGTGTGCCTGACCCAACCCATGGTATTTTCAATTGCATCATATGCATATGAAAGCTGGACAATGAATAAGGAATACTGAAGAGGAATTGAGGCCTTTGAATTGTGCTGCTGGTGAAGAATATTGAATATACCATGGACTGCCAAAAGAAGGAACAAATCTGTCTTGGAAGAAGTACAACCAGAATGCTCCTTAGAAGCAAGGATGGCAAGACTGCGTTTTACATACTTTGGACATGTTGTCAGGAGGGATCAGGCCCTGAAGAAGGACATCATGTTTGGCAGAGTACAGGGTCATTGGAAAATAGGAAGACCCTCAATGAAGTGGATTGACACAGTAGCTGCGACAATGAGCTCACGCATAACAACAATTGTTAGGATGGCTCAGGACCAGGCAGTGTTTCGTTCTGTTGTGCATAGGGTCCCTATGAGTCTGAACCGACCCGACAGCACCTAACAACAACAACAACAGATCACCAGGCCTTTCTTCTAAGGCACCTCTGGGTGAAACTGAACCTCCAATCTTTCAGTTAGCACCAAATGTGTTAAATGTTTCCACTGCCTATAGCTGGAGATAATGATCAATCCAGGTGAAAATGTGTACAAACAATGGCACCAAGGAAAACTAACAAGAATTACAGCACAGGATATTTGAAAAGCACTTGCTTTTTAAGGAGAATAAGAAATACTATTGGGAGGGGTACCGAAGGCCGGCACCCAGACCTCCTCCTATTTGGTTCCCCTTGATAGACTAGATAATGAACCCTGGTGATGGGTGGTTAAGCACTCGGCTGCTACCAAGAAGTCAGCAGTTTGAATCCACCAGCCGCTCTGCGGGAGAAAATGTGGCAGTCTGCTTTCATAAAGATTTACAGCCTTGGGAACCCTTGGGGGCAGTTCTAATCTGTCCTATAGCGTCACAATGAATTGGAATTGACTTGACAACAATGATGATGGTGCTATTGACAAGCACACTCCTCACACAAAAATATCGATGTCTCTTCAAACATTCTTCCCAAAAAGTTCATCCTTTGGTTTGTTTCACCTCTGTATTCCATGGCTGTTCAGAAGATATTTCCATATAATTTTATTCCTGTTGCTGATTACTTAGTATAACTTTTTTCTTCTATATATGTACATGATAAGAATTTAAAGCAGATTATGTATAAGGATGCAATTTTTTTTCCTAGACTGAATTTAACGTTACAAAATTGCAGTGAGAAACGTTTATAATCAATAAAAGAACAACTTCACAATTCAAAATGACTAAGCAGAGTTAATTACATGAATGTAAGAATGATTCAATGGCAAGACATCTATTAATACAATTAACCATATTAATAGGTGCAAGAAGAAAAACCATATGATCATATCCATAAATGGTGAAAAGACAATAAAATTCAACATCTATTCTTAAATTTTAAGCCCAATGAAACAGTAATAGAAAGATACTTCCTTAATATGATGAAAACGTATATATAAAAAAATATATATGTATATACATAAAGGAACTCTGGTGGCACAACGATTAAGCTCTTGGCTGTTAACCAAAAGGTCAGTTCAAACCCACCAACTGCTCTGTGGGAGGAAAGACCTGGCAATCTGCTCCTGTAAAGATTACAGCCTAAGAAACCCTGTGGGACAGTGATACTCCCTCCTATAGGGTCAGAATCAACTCAATGACACACAAAAACATATACGTATGTTGAGAAAACTAAGCCTCAAGATATTATAGCCCCCAAAGTACACATCATGCTTTAGTGAGGAAATGCTAAACACAATCTCATTAAAATCAGAAAGACAAAGATGTCAACCATCACCACTATTTAACATTATTCTAGAGGTAATATTATTTTTATTTGTAGTTCATATAATTTTTTACCTGGAAAGCCTAAGAGATCAGCCAAAAGCTATTATAAACAATGAAAGAATTCGGTAAGGTCTGGGTATACAATCAGTAACATTAATATAAAAACAATAGAGATATAATGGAAGAACAGACCTCGCTTATAATATTATCACCACCACCAACAACAAAAAGATAAAATGCTTATGGAATAAACCTAATAAGAAATGCACAAGATTTATGTGAACAAGCTACTGAGGGACCCAAAAAGAGACGTGAACAATGAAAAAGCACATCATGTTCTTGTAATGGGAGCCATCAATGACACAAAGAGAACAATTTTTCCTAAGAAAATCTACAAACATAAAACAAGATCATTAAAAATATCAAGAAGTTAAAAAGGAGGGGGGGGGCAAAAATACATATATATCAAGAAGTCTTTTTTATATGGAATTGACAAACTGGCTCTAAAATTCATATGGAAAAATAAATAAGAATAGTTAATAAAATTCTAAAAAGAAAATCTGTCAGGGAAGGCTAATTCTGTCAGGTATTAAAATATACTGCTATAATAATTAAAATGGTATTATAATAGCATATGAATGAACAGATTAATGGAACAGAAGTCCAGAAGCAGTCATATATATTTATGTATTTTTTCAATATTACTGGAATCATCTAAAAAAGTCTTGCATCCCTCCTCATGACTCACACAAAATATATTCCTAAATTATACAAAAATGAAACCATAAGAGTTCTAGTAGAAAACATGGAAGAATGTTTATAAAATAACACAGTGGTGAATTCTTTAGTGATATAAAATCCAGAAGCCATAAAAGATTGGTAAGTTCACATAAAAACAGCAGATTCCTGCCTCGAAAAAAAAGTCTCAACTCTTTGAGATCCCATGTGTGTTGGAATAGAACGGTACTCCATAGGATTTTCAATGGCTGATTTTTCAGAAGTAGATAGCCAGGCCTTTGTTCTGAGGCACCTCTGGGTAAACTCAAACCTCCAAACTTTTGGTTAGTAGCTGAGCACTTAACTGTCTGTACTACCCAGGGTCTCCAGTCAAAAAGCCCTAACTGGTAAAATATTTTATATATTTTTATTTGCAATGTAATCGAAGACAAAAGTACCTATAAATCAGTAAGAAAAAAGACAGCAACCTAAAAGGAAAAATGGACAAAGAATTTAAACAACATATAGAAAAGAAAATACAAATGACTTCTAAAATATACGTACGTAATCTCAACCATTCTAAAAACATGGGAAACTCAAATTAAAATAAAAAGATACCATTGTTTTTAATTATTGGTTGGCCAAACCTAATGTTTTATAGTTCACATTGTGGCTGGGGTATGGAGAAACAATCATTGTCATCATGGATGGCGGGAATGTAAACAGGGCAACCTCTGAGGACAATCTAGGAAAGTTTAGCGAAGTTCCAAATGCCCATAGTCTTAAGAACTAACTAGCTCACTTCTAGGAATTTATCCCACTATTATACTTGCACATGGGCAAAATTATATATATAAAAGGATATTCGCTGTAGCATTGTTTGTGATACCAATGAATTAGAAATACCTGAAATGTCCAACATAAGGGAACTGGTTAAGTAAAAATAGATAATTCATACAATGTAATTTTAAAGGAGATGTTAAACGGAAAGATATCTATCTATAGATACCTATATAGATCTCCAAAATATTGTGGTTAAATGAAAAAATAACCAAGGCACGGAACAATATGTATCTTAGGCTACCATTTTTTAAAAACAATACATAAATACATTCATCTATGGATGAATCCATAAGAAACTGGTAACAATGGCAGTATCTAGGGAGTGTACTGGGGCTCTGGGAAATAAAAGTGGGAGGAGAGAGACTGCAGATCTTGTGTGTTTTTGAATTGTGTGCCTTGTATATATATTATAAAAAATATACAATCAAAAAATAAGTATTTTTAAAAGAACAATGATGTAGTCAATTCACATGGGCATTGAGAAACAGAATAGGGTTTTCTGGTTTTTCACATTATTGGAGGTAGTTTTAGAAAATTGCTAATCCGACATAGCCATAAAAGGAATTAACAGGTTCAAACAAACTAACGTCTGTTTAGCCTTTTCTCATTTGGGCTTGTCAGATTTTAGATACGCAAATTTCCTGGGAACAAGAAAAAGGTATTTCATTTGACTTGCAGTCTGAAATGGGTTGTTCCTTTTCAAAAAATTGATTTCATCTGACTTTGTTAAACACTTCAACTGATGTTAGGTCATCTGTAGCCTAATTAACACTAATTGATCTTTTGAATGGCAGGATTATTAATGTAGTTTAATTACTCATTAGGACATTTGAGCTTAGCTAACATCTGAGGGCTGGGGTCCGGAATGGAACATGGGTTTGCCATGGGATCGAAGACATCTCTGCGGAATTAAATGCCAGTTATGAGTGCATGTCCTGACTTTTGGCTCATCTCTCTCAGGATCTGGCTTTGAAAAGCTTTAATTGGGAAAAAAAATGCAGACCAGGCACAAACTTTAATCTTGTGGGAAAACAGAAGAGTCGCATTGTAACTGTTATTTTCTTTTCTGTTAAAAGTAATTGGTATTATAACAAGAAAAAATCTTTTTCAGTAAAATGCCTAAGGAAATCTGTTGTTCCCCTCCCCAAAGCGGAGGTGTAGCCTTCTGCTGCTTTTTTGCAAATGGTTTGTGCTTGGCTGGTAACCAGAAGATTAATGGTTTGAACACACCCAGTGGCACCATGTAAGAAAAGGCCTGGTGATCTGCTTATGTAACATTAACAGCCAAGAAAAGCCTATGGAGCAGTTCTACTCTGTACCACATGGGGTCATCATGAGTAGGAGTCGTTTCCATGACACAAGACAACAACAAAAACATGCCCCTCTCACAGTTACAGAGAAGCATAAAATAGGCCTCAGCCATTCCCCTCCCTTGTTTGCCTCCCAAAGTACTTTTTTCTTTCATTATGGTGTTTCAGGATAGCTTTTTATTGTGTTGTTTTAGATACAAGTTTACAAGCAATTTTTAAAAAATGAACTCAAATTCTTTTCCAATCTAAATTCATACCTTACATAACAAAGCAAGCCTTCTCTTGCTGTTCTACCGATGACTGTCCTGTTGATGCTTGTTTACAGTTAAAGCTGGAGGAATGCGAATTTCAAAAAAACAAGAAACTGGAGTCTTAGAGAGACATACCAAAAAAACAGGATTAGAGAAAACAAGGTAAGGACTGGACTGTTCAATTTCTTCTCCTTGTTCTTCTTGAGCAGTTTTGAGCGACTCTTTTCCCAGGAGTCAGAGGGCTTCCTATTTGAGGACAAACCAAGGTCTCCGATGCATTTGTTGAGGGCGGGGTGGGGGGTAGGGGTGGGGGTTGGGGGGTGGAAGAGATGAGGAGCTAGCTGGCAGTGAGCAAGGTGAGGTGGGGGTGATGATCTTATCGGTGGTCATGGGGGGGCTGAAGGTGAAAAGGACACTGGGCGAAAGGTGGCTTCCACGTGGACAGCTCTTTCACTACCCTCACCACGAGGCCTCCTCCTCTCCCCAGCCTGCCTCTCTTCCTCACTTAAAACACGCGGTTCTAAATGCATCCAAACCTGAAGCAATCCCTTTATCCTATTTTCAGATGAGTCTTTAAAATACTGTCCCTAGGCTTGCCCATTTTCATAATATGCTTTCTGCAACCAAATCTCCTGAATTAAAAATCACTGCCTTTTTGTCTTATTTTAAATGCATCACTCAATTATTTAGAAGATAAATGGCCACTATATTTGGCACAGCGGAGGGCGAATATATACACTGAAGCTGGTTCTTCCCGGCTCCTTCTGCCATCACCTTGACACGCTGGGAAGGGCCTAGAGTGGCTGGATCCCACACACAAACGGCCCGCCTGCTCTAAGCCCTAGTTCAGGAAAATGAGTGTTTTCAAAAAGAAACACAGAAGAAGTTCTTCCAAGTCGTGTAAGGAGGGCCGTTTCAGAGACTATTAATTTCAAGACTGTTTCGGCAGATGAGCTGATGAGTGACTCAGTATGAATCCATTAGCGATGCTCAAGGTACCTCCTCAAATGTTAAGTGGCACCAACCTCTGAAAGGAATAGACAATTGCTGTGGAATTTCTTAAATCACTTTTAAAGCTTTCTTCCCAATTTCTGGGAAGGAAGTTTTTTGAGGATTCCTCCCCCCGCACACACACCCCACTTTAAAATAAAATACGGATTTATCTCTTTAACAGTAAGTCATTTATTTCTTCTGATATCAGAAAATAGGAAATATAGTCACATAATGAAAGGGAAGCTGTAAGTCCTCAAGAGTGGTGAGGTCACCACTTATTTATCTTGTGACCCAGCATCTAGTACAGTTTCTAGAATAGGGGATGTACTCTGTAAAGGAAGCCAGCCTGTGGTTGAATTGAAAGATGGCAAATTTCTAAAACTTGCTTTGATTCTGAAACCTGCCTCAGACCTAACCCTATTTGTTGTGACATAGGTTAATATGCCTGGGCCAGGGGCTCAGGAACTAAAGAGTCATGGCGTGGAAATGACCTAGGCTGCAGCCAGTGGACAAGTCGTTCATTTCTCCATACCTCTGAAAAATGGGAACTTACTATTAATTCTAATATCAGCTGAACTATTCGAGAAAAGGAGTTGGCTAGGAAGTGATAAAGGGAGGGGATTGGAACCCTTTTAAAAATCTCAATTGTTTTCTAATAATCATAAAACGATACATAGAACTTAAGCAGAAATAGTTTTCTTTCTCTACTTACCAGGGTCAGGGACAAGTTACATACAGTCTGAAGCTTATACAATTTGGGGACCATTTTAAAGAAGAATAATAAAAAATTATAAATATGAAATTGTTAGGGTCTCTCCCTGGGCTGTGGAAATGGCCAGTGCAGTGAGGGGCCCTGAAGCTTAAGCTTCGTTAGCAACGCCAACCCGTTACCATTGAGTTGATTCTGACTCATAGCGATCCCTGTACGTCTACCTTTGCTGCTTCTATCTCCTACTCAGGCACATGCTCAAGATATAAGTACCTCATTTTCATCGACCAACACCTCTCATTACATATTCTTGGAGAAGTGCTTTTAAAATTATGTCATAGAAAATGCATTTCGAAGTATCATCAGTCTATTTCCTAATAACTGTTTTCACTAACCAACACGAACCAGCCAGAACAAAAGAATATGCCAAATGCAGAGTTTCCTTCAAGAAACTGTACTGCAAACTCTACCGGATTGTAATTCTCCTCCAAAGTAACTTGAAAGAAGCCTGACATGAAAGAGTAGATGCTGTATGGTTCATTACATGAAGTACAGAAACAGTCGGAATGAATCTAGGGGCTATAAGTCAAGGTAGTGGTTAGCCTTGAGGGTAGTGGGGAGCACAAAGGGAGGCACTGGTCATCTTCCATTTCATAATCTGAGCGCTGGTTTTACTACTGGGTTCAGTTTGTGAATATTCACCATGCCAACCACTTACTGTATGTGCATTTTTCTACATGTATATTATACTTCAATTAAAAGTTTAAAATAATTATAATCATAATTTGACCTATAAAGCGTCTATCATCTGAACACAAAGAAGCAGAATTTTTTGTCTACTACTTGTTGCCAACAATCCCTGAGTGGTGCATACGGCTAACGCACCTGGCTGCTCACTGAAAGGTTGGCATTCAAATCCATCCAAAATGCCTTGGAAGAAAGGCCTGTTGATCTACTTCCAAAAAATCAGTTACTGAAAACCCTATGGAGCATAGTTCTACTGTAACACACATGAGGTCGTCATGAATCACAATCAAATCAACAACAGCAACTGTGAAAACTTAAAGGCTCAGTTAAGTCTGTTAGCCTCTGAAGTATGAAAGTCTTAAAGTCCTACATGAAGCTTCTTTTCATTTTCACAGTGCCATTGCAAATGTTGCGAAAATACAGACAATGGATACTCTGAATGACATATCGGAGAAGGTAAGCCATGGGTGAGGTGGCACACACCCAGATAGGCACACACGATACTCCAAGTCAGTATTTAACAACGTATCAGGCTGTGTGGGCAAGTGAGCAGATGACTTCTGAGGTTTTTTCCAACCCAAAGGTTTGACATCCTTATGAAAGAATCTGTTCCCAGTAAGTGGAACACAGAGTGGTTTTGGTGAGAAAAGCTGTTTCTCTCAGATTCCTAATGTACCCATTAAATAAATCATTTCAAAAATAAGAAAATAAAGTGAGAAACATGATGCAGAATTTGCAGAACTTGACTTTGTCATCCCAAATATTTTCGGGAACATTGGCACGTTTGTATAAAAGGCAGCCTGTGTGTTGGAAATTTGTCAGTTTTTGACCTTCCTCCCCACCACAGCATTCCCTTAAAGAAATATTTGACTTGAGGCAAGGGTGGTGGTGGAGAGTTACACGGCTTAGGGCTGAAGGAAGGCTGGGCATGGCTTGGGTTTATGGCAGTAAAGTCTGTTTATAAAGGTGGTTGACCATTGTTATTTTTATTTCAATTTCCTGAATTTTTTTCTAGGTAGCACAAGAAATTCAGAAAACTATAACGAGATAGTGGCTTGGTTTTGGATTCAGTAATTTGTTTTTAAGGAGCCCTGGTGGCACAATGTTTAAGTGCTCAGCTGCTAACCCTGAAGTTGGTGGTTTGAACCCACCCAGTGGCTCTGTGGAAGAATGACCTGGTGATCTGCTTCCGTAAACATTAAACCAAAAAAAAAAACAAAAAAAACCCAAATGCATTGCTGCTGAGCCAATTCTGACTCATAACGACCCTATAGGACAGAGTTGAACTGACCCACAGGGTTTCCAAGGCTGTAATCTTTATGGAACCAGATTGCCACATCTTTCTCCCTCAGAGCGGCTTGGGGGTGAGATCTGGTTAGCAGCTGAGGGCTTAAATACTGCACCACCAGGGCTCTTTTTTGTAAAGATTACAGCCTAGAAAACCTTATGAGGCAATTCTACTCTGTCACATGGGGTCACTAAGAATCGAAAATTGACTTGACGGCACCTAACGACAACAGTTGTTTTTTTTTTTATAGTTGATCATTTTATTTTTCAGAACCTTATCCCAAGATATTTTAATCATTATGGCCTTTGAATTTATAGCTGAGCAATGATCATGCTCCTTTTACCCAGAATTTCTTAATTCATTATTTTCAGATGAAATCTTTCAGTTACTTTTTTTTCTTCTTTTTCTATTGTGCTTTAAGTGCAAGTTCACAATTCTAGTCAGTTTCTCACACAAAAACTTATCAATTTTAGTCACTTTCTCATACCAAAACTTATACACACATTGTTATGTGACCCTAGTTGCTTTCTCTATAGTGTGACAGCACATTCCTTCTCTCCACCCTGTATTTCCCGTGTCCATTCAACCAGGTCCTGTCCCCCTCTGCCCTCTCATCTCGCCTCCTGACAGGAGCTGCCCACATAGTCTCATGTGTCTACTTGAGCTAAGAAGCAACTCCTCACCAGTATCATTTTATGTCTTATAGTCCAGTTTAATCTTTGTCTGAGGAGTTGGCTTCGGGAATGGTTTAATTTTGAGCTAACAGAAGTCCGGGGGCCATGTTCTCTGGGGTCCCTCCAGTCTCAGTCAGACTATTAAGTCTGGTCTTTTTACTAGAATTTGAGTTCTGCATCCCACTTTTCTCTTGCTCCAGAAGGGAAACAGTTTCTTTTTAAATGTTGTAGGTGAGCTGAGTGCGTACCCTTATTCTAGAAGGCAGATGCATTGCATTCAGGGGAATGAAGAACCACTCTTTCTGCTGCTCCCACATTTACTGAAGGGACAGGACCAGTGTCCTTCATAGAAGGAAGACTTGCTGCCACTGCCTCAGGGGCCTGAGGACCGTCAGTTCAGCCTCCGCAAAAGATTAGGGCAGTGACTGTGCAGTTGGACCTTCTGGGGCCCCCACTGGCCACTGACGCCACCACTTGCTATCCATATAGCCTTGGGCAAGTTACTTACCCTGTGTCTCAGATTCCTCATTTGTCAAATGGAGATAAGTAACAGTACATACCTCATAGGGTTGTTGTGCGGAGTAAATGAGTTCATCTACTGAAAGTTCTCAGAACCGTGCTTCACGCAGAGGAACTTGTATGCTCTCTTTCTTAGGGTTGGTAGCATTGATTTTATGATAGTGAAATGAAAAGATATGCCTGAACTCCAAATTGTAAAAGACAGGAAATGGTCTTGATTGTAGGCTACAACTACAGAGCCTTCTACTGTGAGGGGCTCAATTCACTCACTCAGATAGATTTGGGGTGAGGCTCTAAGTGACTCTTTGCCTTCCTGGCCTAGAAGAAAGGCAGTGATGGATGATAGATACCCTGCAGGGCAACACAAGCTGCCCACTCTTCCATCTCACCTATTCTTGCTCCTGCCCACTCAATGCCTCTTCCTCAGGAGGCAAGAAAATGCCCTCAGTTGTAAGTGGAACTGGATAGAATAGATATGTTCATATTAACTCAAAATAAAATGTTTTAAAGGAGTGGTTAAAAGGTTGATTATGTATGAAGGAGTTGTACTCTGCACCCATGGGGTCACTACGAGTCAGAATTGACTCGAAGGCAACTAATAACAACAATAATGTTGTTCATCAGGTATGATGCCAGAGTCTATATTGTCTTTTTACATACATATGTGTATATGTATATAAAACGACGTGTTGTTGTTGTCGTTAGGTGCTGCAGAGTCAGTTTTCAACTCATAGCAACCCTGTGTGACAGAATAGAACTGCTCCATAGGGTTTTCTTGCCTGTAATCTGTACAGAAGCAGATCACCAGGTCTTTGTCCTGTGGAGCCACCGGGTGAGTTGTAACCACCAACCTTTCTGTTAGCAGCTGAGCGCTTAACCATTTGCACCACCAGAGCTCCTCGTATATGACATAGAGGGGTTCGTTTTCTTTCAGTTAAAAATATCACTTCTTTTTTTCAAAGATATAATGAATAATCTCTCCCAAAATAGCAGAAACAATAATAGATTGTATTTGGAAACTATAAGAGAAAGTTGGGATGGTGTGCTGTTACTAATTTTTTTTAACAACAACTATACCTATTAATGTGGCAGAAAAATGTAGCAGTCTGCTTCTGTAAAGATTACAGCCTTGGAAACCCTATGGGACAGTTCTGCTCTGTCCTACAGGTTGCTATGAGTTGGAATCGTCTTGATGGCAATGGGTATACCTATTACACAACAACAACTTTATGGCTCAGCTCAATGTTTAGAATGTAAAAGAATTCTTCAAATGACAGTAGTAGGATCGTGGCTAAGGCTGCGCAGATGACTGGTTAGGAGGGCAGGCTCTGGCGTCAGACTGCCTGGGTTCCTACCCTGGCTCTGCCACCCACCAGCTATGTGTCCTTGGTCAGCCTTCCTCACTTTCTCTACCTCTGTTTCCTCTTCTGTAAAATAGGAATGCCATTAGTAGCACCTGCTTTAGAAGGATGTTGTGAGAATAAAATGTATATAATGTACGTAAAGTGTTAGCATGGAGCCAGACACACTCAGCCCTCAGTAAGTGTTAGCCGCCATTCCTCAGGCAGTTACCCTGCAGGGCACCACTTGGAATCCAGACAAAGGAGAAGAGACTAGCATCAAATATAAGTTCCAAGGTTAGCAAAAGTGACTTTCAAATATGGAAGTTAGTGAGATACACGTTTTCCTACAGCTAAGAAAAATCCTCCCAGAAATCATAATCAACTGGACATGTACTAGAATTTTATAACGTTCAACCTTGGGACCAAAAAAAAATCAAACCCATTGTTGTCAAGTCAATCCTGACTCATAGCAACCCTATAGGACAGGGTAGAACTCCCCCATAGGGTTTCAAATGATGTAAATCTTATGGAAGTAGACTGCCGCATCTTTCTCCCACAGAGAAGCTGGTGGATTCAAACCACTGGCCTTTTGGTTAAGCAGCCCAGTGCTTAACCAATGCGCCACCAGGGCTCCTTCAACATCGGGAGTGGTGGGAAGAAAGACAAATGCTTTTTAAAAAATAGATCAGCTGAGATCAGTTGTTGCCAGGGGCTGGGGGTGGATAAAGGGTTGACTGCAAAATGGCACAAGGTAATTTTGGGAGAGGAGGGGTGAAGGAAAGATTCTGTACCTTAATGGTGGTAGTGGTTACAAGATTGTATACACTTGTCAAAACTCACAGAACTGTATACTAAAAGGGGCAAATTTTACTGTATGTAAATTATGCTTTCATTTTAAAGAATGTAAAAAAAAAGCAAAAAAAAAAAAAAAAACCCCGCTGTGTAAACTATAACCAAACCAAACCTGTTGCCATCAATTCCAACTCATAGCGACCCTATAGGACAGAGTAGAACTGCCCCACAGGATTTCCAAGGTGCAGCTGGTAGATTTGAACTGCTAGCCTTTTTGTTAGCAGCCTGAGCTCTTAACTACTATACCTATATAGCCTCATAAAAAAAGATATAAAATATAAAGACATATAAAAGGTACGTGCATATAGGTATAGATCTCTGCTGATAAATGTTCACCAACTTGGAGTGGTTTTCCCCACAATATATGTTGTCACAAAGACAATATAAAATTGCTCAGAAGAAATATAGTAACAGAATCAAGGGTCATATCCTCTGCATTTAGCAACATTCATCTAGCCAGCTAGAATTATTTAATTCTCATGCCTATTTTAAGAATTTAGAGTCCAAGACAATGACAGTATCTTCTCTATCCAAAGGATCACATCAAACATTCAGTCACGGCAGGAAATGTCTATCATATACTATTTAATCTATGGATTAAAAAAAAAAAAAAAAACACAACCTGTTGCCACAGAGAGTCAGTTCTGGCTCATAGCGACTTCATGTGTGTCAGAATAGAACTTTGCTTCATAGGGTTTTCAATAGGCCCTGGGTGGCACAAACAGTTAAGTGCTTATCTGCTAGCTGAAAGGTTGACGGTCCAAACCCACCTAGGGGCACCTTGGAAGGTAGGCCTGGCGATCTGCTTCTAAAAAGTCACAGCGTTGAAAACCCAATGAAGTAATTCTACTCTATACACATGGGGTTACCATGAGTTGGAATCGGCTTGACGACAACAACAACCACAACAACCTTATGGAAGTAGATAGCTAGGTATTTCTTTCATGGTGCCACTGGGTGGATTCAAACCACTACCTTTCAGTTCGTAGCCAAGCACAAACCATTTGCACCACCCATTGTATATGGATAAAAAAACCAGCCTGGGACTTGATTTAGGAGATGACAAACAATCCCAAATGGATTGGAATTATACAAACCTGAACTGGAAGGAGGCTAAAATTTCCCCACCTCTTCCTCCCATGCAGACCTTTCCCTCCACACTATTCTCCTTCCCTCCCTACTTCCCTATCCAGTGCTCCCACCTCTTCAGTCCAGAAGATCAGAGAACACATGCTGCCCAGTGTCAGACCACATGACATTATATTCCTGCACAAAAAGAATCATGTAACCCCAAAAGCTCTCTAAGCTAAACATCTGAGAAACCTGGTGTTAGACAAAGTACTACCTAATGCTTAGAAGTCATCTGACCTTTTAGAAGTCAGCTCCTCTGAAATTTATGGTTATTCATTTACCTAATTTTGTTTAAGGCGGGAGGTGAGAGAGAATGATACTGCCAAATGTGTTAATTCCCTGGACAGTCATGCAAGTTAAATTTGGCAGTAGTTATGAAGCTTCTCAGAACATAAAAGTATCCAGTTAAAACGGTAGGAACAGGGTTGGGTTATGGTGTGGAGGGGTAGTGGAATGTTTAAACTTAAAGTTGGGGGTCACCTTTTCACGTTGCCAGATGGGCCAGCGCCAAAGTCAGTGAGATGCATGTGAAATGGGACGGGGGCGGTGGGGAGAGAAAGCTATCAAAGGCATCAGCAAATTTAAAAAGGTTTCTCTTGTTCTGTAGATTAACATCACTGTAGGAGTATCCTTGAATTTCATTGACGGGCACTGAATGTTTTGTTTTAAGCACTTTGCTTAACAGGGTATGGAAATTTAAGTGCCAGCATTCAAGTTGGAAGTTAACACCCTGGAAAGATGAATGGAAGAGCTGCGGGTCTGCTAATACTACCCAACTTCAGGCTCTGAAACAACACCTGCCGCTGTCTTTCTTGCATCTAGAATTTTTTTCACAGCCCCAGTCATAAAGACCTTTATCACACTTCTTTAGCTTTTTCTCTAAAACTAAAAATATTGATTCTAAGGTCATAGCTACCTAAGATGAAGGCAAATTCTCAAAGTGGGGGTTTCTATTGATCTGCTTTTCGAGTTCAATACTGTTGCCCAGTGACGGAGCCCCAGCAAGGCAGAATCCTGAAACATGTTTCTGGCCTTGAATTCTTTCCCTCGTGGGGTTACCCATCCATTTTTTAACTTAGACTCTTATCTTAACCTAGATTCTCTCTGCCCCTAATGAATCAGATAAGAAATATCTTTCATTCTACAAATCCTAGCATTTTATGAAGACTAATGATGAAAAATCCAGAGATTCCCTCAAAGTTAAAGACATCAGGCTAAAGCACAGCTGGTTGTACTCTGGAAAGATATTCCTACTTATTTCTGGTTCAGGCTTGAAAATAAAACCTTCCTATCTCCATTAATATAAAACCTATAGACAAGAATAAGGGTATTTATGTATTTGGGTATGAGGTATTGAAGGTTTGACCAATTTATTTAGTTTCATCAGACTCTTTGTAGTTTCTCCACTCACAACCTCCAATTCCTTCTACCTCAGGATGTTCCTGATAGAGGAGGGTGGGCGGTTTGAGAAAGAGAACTTCATACCTTCGTTTGTCTTGTTTCCAAAAGTTGTTGTATAAGCCTGCTACTGCCCTCCCCACCAAAGCGTCTACACTAGTTCCTTAATAATTATGGGCAGTTTCTCTGAAGCTATTATCTTCGCCAGAGTTATTTCTGTTTCTTTCTCAGTGTTGTTGAATTTCTTTTTTTTCTCCAAGCTTTCCCAGACCAATTCATAGATGGCCAAGGGGCCCCAGGGGCTGACTCAGTGTCCCAGACATTCTAATCTGTCACATTCCCCTCCCGAGAAGTAGCTGAGCACCATTTGTAACCTTATTTAAATGCCCTAGTTAAAATACAGGCCCTAATAGTTGTGGAGATCACCCTGTTGTTGTTGTTAGTCACCATCTAGTCGATTTTGACTCATGGTGACTCCATGTGTGCAGAATAGAACTGCTCCATAGGGTTTTCAAGGCTGCAACTTTTTGAAAGCAGATTGCCAGGGCTTTCTTCTCAGGTGCCTCTGAGTGGGTTTGAACTGCCAACCTTTCAGCTAGTAGTTGAGAGTTTAACCGAGTGCAGCACCTGGTGTCCTAGAGATGACCAAATAGTTAATGCTGAATTAAGCAATTAGTTGTTTTAACACTGTCCTCCTTTCCCCTTTCCTTTCCCAACTCCACCCATCACCTGTCTCAGAACAATCAACATGTGATCTTGTCCCTTCCAGTCCCAACTTGTCATCCCGCCACACTTTCCCTTGGCTAATTGCCCAGATTTCTGTTATATCAGAGTTACTTGTTTGTTTTCTTTCTCGCCTCCTTTATGTTACATTTGGCCTTAAGCAATTTACCAAATTGTTCTTCCTAACTGTGATCTCTTGAATGTGTTTTAAAACTAACCTGAAATAATCCATCCGTCCTGGTGGAGATTGAAGACATTTAGCCCCAAAGCAAACTACTGAAGTCTGTGGCCTCTTAAGTCTCCTTCTGATTCTAGTGTTAAAAGAAGTAACCACTCTGCCCTTACAACACTATAAATGTAGATCATATGGTCCAATGATAATTGATCTGACAAGAAAAAGACACTAGCTCTTTTTTTAGACTCTACAGCAAAATTTATGATCAATACCTGAATTACGTTTCTTCCATTCTGCTAGAATGCCAGTAGAGACCATCCTTGGGCTTAATTATTATATAACTTGAACCTATTCATTCTAACAAAAAAAAAAAAATAGAAAAATACTGATAAGTAAAGAAAAAGACTAGGAATCACCCATAATTCTATCCATCAGAGATAACCATTGTTACCAAGGTAGTGTATATTCTTCCAGTATGTTTAATTTTTTAAAACCAAGAAGAAAGAACTTTTTGGAGTCAAGTTTCAACATAAAAGGGAATGCTGTGTGTCTAGAGCTTGGGCTGGGACATTTGAGAAGAGATGTAAAACACGTCTGCTTTCTCTGGCTTCGAAGAGTCCAAACAAGCCATAAACAATGTGATGCTTGGGATCAAGAACAGTTTACCTTCCCTTTTATTTAATTTGAGTGTCAAGACAAGGGTATCTAAGTTCAACAAAGATAAGTTAAATTCTAGTGGTTGAAAGATTCTTTATTTTCTGGATAAAGAAGATGCCCTTTATGTTGTGTTGGTGGACTTGGAAACAAAGCAGTGGAATGGACCCAAAAGGTCACTGGGTCCAAACGCTCTCTTGGGAAAACTGCATCTGAAGTGCTCAGCAGCTTTGGCATGCTGGCAATCTAAAGCTCTCCTTGATGAAAATTCTATAAGGTCTCTTATTTCTGTTTGAAATTACTCTTATTGCCAAGAAGTCTCTCAATATGTGTTCATTCAAATACATTTAAGCCTTTGTCCTCGCATGTATCTTCTATGGGGATGACTAATGAGAGCCTTTGTTACCTGAAGCTAGTAAGTCTTTCTCAGTTTCTCTTCACAGGCTCTTTAGAGTGGCCAGATGAAATGGCCAATATTAGGCTATTTTTTACCTACAAAAATAGCAATTTTGGATGGTTCAACCTAACAAATAACACCAAATCTTCTTAACTTCTTTCAGAGGTTCTTTTTTTCTGATCTTTTGACAACTGAGGTATTTTTTGTTGTTGTCATCGTTTTCCTTCCCAGGATCTTCTCTGTATCTCCATAGCTTTCTGAAAATACAGCGATCCAAATGCACACTACTTCCAGAGTAATTGCTCACATTACAGAGGCCTGATGCAGATATAATTAAGCATTTCTACCTCAAAAAATATTGCTTCATATGGAGTATCTGTTTATGGTGGTGACAGAAGATTTGGCAATGGCTTCCGGTGATGATTGTACAACATGGTTAATGTAATTGGTGTCACAGAATTATACATGTAAAAAATGTTATATATCATTTTACTACAATTAAAAAAAATTTTTTAGATGTTACTCCAAAACATATCTAATCTATGCATACATGTTAGATACATTTCATAATTTTTAAAATTAATGAAGGAAAACCCAGGTTAACACATATATTCTCAAGCCCAGGGCTGGGATTGGTATGAGATAAAGAGATACTATCAAAGAAGTAAACAAAATTGTGAAATTTCCCTGACCAACTGTAATGTTTTCTACTACTTTAATATTTCATGACCAAAAGATTCAATATGCTTATTTTTTCTTTCCTTCTCACCTATAGATCAGCCGTAAATTCCCAGCAACAGTGCACATGGCACATCAGAAACCCAGACCTGCCCTGGAGAAGGTTGCTCCACTAAAAAGGATCTACATTATTCAGCAGCCTCGAAAATGTTAAGCTAAAACATAAACCATAGCCGTCTGGCCAACTGCCTCAAACATCTGACAGCTTAGCAGAAAGGATCAAAATTTTCCATAGGCCTTAGTACACTCACTTGGTAAATAAAACAGCTTTTGTGCCATCCCTTTTGTCTGTAGGAAACCCTGGTGGCATAGCCATTAAGTGCTACGGCTGCTAACCAAAAGGTCAGCAGTTCAAATCCACCTGGTGCTCAGTGGAAACTCTATGGGGGCAGTTCTGCTCTGTCCTATAGGGTCCGTATGAGTCAGACTCGATGGCAATGGGTTTAATCATTATAGAAGCAGACTGCCACATCTTTCTCCTCAGAGCGGCTGGTGGATTCGAATGGCAATGGGTTTGGTTTTGACTGTAGATAATAAAACATCCATAATTGTAAACCCATTGCATTCCTGTGCCTCTTTTTGACCTGGGTCAAGATCCGATTGATATTTACATAAGTAATTCTCTGGAATAATGCTCACTGACAAGCCGCACTTCTCTTGACCCAAGGAAGGGGTTAGCACTTTAGTGCATCATTTTACAGATTGCCAACTCTTGGAGTATGACCTGATGCCAAGTCTGTCTCTGACTCCTAGAAATCTAAAGGCACCTGGCTAAGTCCTCATGGCCAGGGGGATTGCATCCAAAATTATATGAGACAATACCTAGCCATCTAGGCAATGGCAGCATAAATCAATAAGATAGTTAGACCTCACCCAGCTCATTTTGGCTGAACTCAGTTCCCAGTACTCTGGGATGAGGTCAGAAATACCCCAGAAAGATAAGTATGGCCAGACAAATGCACAGAAGTTCAAGATCTGTCACCACTTCCCCAGGAAACAGTACAGTGTAAGTCAGATGGTGGATGCTAGCCAGACACAACAAAGATTTAGGAGACTGGGGTTCTACCTCTGACTCTTGTTGTGAGCTGCTGCGGAGTCGCCTCCAACACATGGAGACCCCATGCACAACAGAACAAAATGTTGCCCAGTCCTGTACCATCTTCACAATCGTTGTGTGCTTGAGTTCATTGTTGCAGCCTCTATGTATTTTGAGTGCCTTCTAACTTCGGGCGCTCATCTTCCAGCAGTATATCAGACAACATTCTGTTGGGATCTGAGGAATTTCATTGGCTAATTTTCAGAAGTAGATTGTCAGGCCTTTCTTCTTAGTCTTAGTCTGGAAGCTTTGATGACCCCACTGGTATTTGAAATACCAGTGGCATAACTTCTAGCATCTTAGCAACACACAAACCACCACAGTACTACAAGCCGACATACGGGTGGTGGACTTTTGACCCTTACTAGTTCTGAAACTTTTAATAAGCTACTCAACTTTTCTGATCCTTGTCAAATGGGCAAAATAACATCTGACACTTTCCCCGCCATGAATTCTCCAGTGATGCATACAGGGGAGAAGACAAAATGACTACTGAGCTTTGATATAAGCCATTTAAAGAAACCCTGGTGGCATAGTGGTTAAGAGTTCGGCTGCTAAACAAAAGGTCGGCAGTTTGAATCCACCAGGCACTCCTTGGAAACTCTACGGAGCCGTCTACTATGTCCTACAGAATTGCTATAAGTCGGAATTGACTCAGTGGCAACAGGGTTAGTAAGAGCAAATTTGTACAAGAATATCTGTCTTAGAAGCTGCCAGAACTACAGTTGTAGGAAGGGAACCATAAGAGATGTTATAAGCTATACTACTCAGTAGGAGAAATGAAGTATTGATACATGCTACAATATGGATGGAGCTTGAAGACATTCTGCTGAGTGAAATAAGTCAATCACAAAAGGACAAATATTGTATGACCTCGCTTATACAAAAAAGATAACAAAGTTTATTAATGGTTACCAGAGGCAAGAGGAAGGGGAATAGGGGGGATTAACAGTGATAGAAATATTGCATTAATTAAGGGTAGGGTTGCACAGCTGATTACTGTAATTGCTGTCAATAAACTCTATACCTGTAAAAAGTTGAATTGACAAACGTTATGTGATAGATATATTTACAATGACAACCAAAAAAAAAAAGTAGCTACAACCAAACACCTCATGGGATTTGGTTTCTTGGAGGTTAGGGTCATGGTTTTATGGGACATCCCAGTTATTTAGCAAAGTAACAAGTTTAGTGCTCCTGATAACATATTTAGTGCTTCTGTTCTACCTCCCAATTCACAGCATAGTTCCCTGCGATCTTAAAAAATTGCAAGCAGCCATCCAGGCACAACAATTGGTTTCTATTTGCCTGGAGCAACAGAGGAAGAATGAGAGTCAAGAATAGAAGGAGGATATGGAACGTGTGGCTAATTGCCTCCATAAACAACTGCCTCCTTTGTCATGAGACCTGAAGCACTGGATGGTGCCTGGCTATCATTACTGAACATTTTGATCAAAGATTCTATAGAAGAACCCTGACCAAAAAGGGGAAAATGCAGAACAGAATTTCAGCTTCTCCTGGACTCTAGACTTCCCGGGACCATGAAGGTTGGATGAACCCTTGAAACTATTGCCCTGAGATAATCTTGAAGCCTTAAACCGAAAATATCCCCCAAAGTCTTCTTAAAGCCAAATAGCTTAGCTTAACTAGTAAAACATGTCTGCCTTGAGCATTATGCTCTTTTAAGAACTACCTATATGGGATTAAATTGACAACAGCAACTTGAAAGATTGGATAGAAGCCATAGGGGGCAGTGAATTTATGTTAATGGGGGAGGAACAACTCAGAAATGGAGGGCGAGAATGGTCTCACAACTCAAAGAATGTAATCAATGTCACTAACTGGTACATTTAGAAAGTGTTGAATTGGTGTATGCTTTGCTGTGTATATTCTCAACAACAACTAAATAAAATTTTTTAAAGGGAAGAGTGGTATAAACTGAGTCTAAAATAGAAAATTCAAGGAAAAACTGAAGATTCGGGGCTGGATGGAGGCAGGGCGGAACCATGGGGGAAGATGATAAGGGAAATGGAAGTGAAGATGGAGACTCTGCTAGATTTGCCTCTCCTGGGGCAGTATGGGAAACCCTGGTGGTGTAGTGGTTAACAGCTACGGCTGTTAACCAAAAGGTCAGCAGTTCGAATCCACCTGGTGCTCCTTGGAAACCCTATGGGGCAGTTCTGCTCTGTCCAATAAGGTCGCTATGAGTCAGAGCTGACTTGACAGCAATGGGCTTGGTTTGGTTTTTGGGGCAGTGTGATGCCCAGCCACCCAAAGGAAATGAGAAGAGAAGGCTCCACTCTCTGCTTAGAAACTGGAATGTATTGCGGGGGAAAGAGAGGCTGCTTAAAGGGAGATTATGCAGTGAGGACCCTGAGTGGCATGGATTGAACTATCTTCCCCCAAAATATGCATCAAATTGGTTAGGCCATGGTCCTTAGTATTGTACCATTGTCCTCCATTTTGTGATTGATATAATTTTCCTATATGTTGTAAATCCTAATTTCTGCCTGTGGTTAATGAGGCAAGGTTGGATTACATTGAAGAGGATTAGGGTCACAACCCTGATCCAATGTAAAGGGAGTTTCACTAGGGTATGGCCTGCACCACATTATCTTACACGAGATAAATAAAAGGAAAGGGAAGCCAGCAGAGAGTGGGGGACCTCATACCACCAAGAAAGCAGTGCTAGGAACACAGCAAGTCATTTGGACCTGGGAATTCTGCACAGAGAAGCTCCTAGTCCAGGGGAAGATTGAGGACAAGGACCTTCCTCCAGAGCTGACAGAGAAAGAAAACCTTCTCCTGGAGCTGACACCCTGAATTTGAACTTCTAGCCTACTTTATTGTGAGGAAATAAATTTCCCTTTGTTAAAGCCATCCACTTGTGGCATTTCTGTTATAGCAGTACTAGATGACTAAGACACTGAACATTAATTTAGGCCCATAATTGGCAGTAACTTAAATCACCAAATCACAGGAAGTAAGATGTTTGGCGTAGCTTCAAATCTGAAAGGACATTGGAGTTGACTTGGAGAATGTATCAGAAGAAAAATGACCAGGACAGGTGGGACAACTTTGTGGTGGCATGACTACAGCTGCCAAAGAGGTCATTTCCTCTCCCTCCCAAGGAGTAAACCGTGTGTGGGTATGTCGTGGCTCCACTTAGTTGGGAGCCCCTGTGATGTGTTCGCAGGCCCAGCAGATGCCATGACAACGTGTGTGTGTGTGTGTGTGTGTGTGTGTGTGTGTGTGTGTGTGTGTGTGTTGGGAATGGGTGGGAAGGGTCTATAGGTACAAAGCTGGAATTTCACTGTCAGATACTTTTCTTTAGCTCAGCTCACTTCAGTTCAGTAGACTCTGTGCTAGACACAGGGACACATAGACGAGTAAGACACGGCCCCCGCCCTCCAGGACCTCTTAAACCAAAGGGAAATAGACACACCAAGAAATCAATAGGAAAAGAAGGTTTAGAAATGGTTTGGTGGGAGGCAAGGAGTTGGGAGGAGGGGATATACTGAGGAGGTGGCTCAAGAAATTACCTGAAGGTCATGTGCAGTCAAAAGAAAATGTTAGGTGTGGAGATCAATAACCCGTATGCAATCCTTTAATAAACTGAATTTAAACTTTTTATTAGGAAAATTTTTAAACATACACACGAATGGGGTGAATATTATATTGAACCCTCATCATCACCCAGCTTCAACAATGTGGTCAATCTTGTTTTATCCATAGCATCCAGCCCCTTTCCTCCCCAACTTCCTTTCCCTCTTCCCCCGCTCCTTCTGGATTATTTTAGAGCAGTTTCTAAACATCATATAATTTTATCTGTAAATAATTCAGGCGTGGTATCTACAAAAGATGAGTGCTACTGTCTCTCAGGCTCTCTCTCTCTGTCTCCCTTTCGCTCTCTATTTCTTTCTCTGTAAACTGAATTTTGCACAAATATTGTGGTACAAAAGGGAGTATTTATATAAAGCATCTAAGAACTTTTCACCTTCAAAGGGAGCCTAACATTGCTCCCTTTGAAGGTGAAAAGTTCTTAGATGCTTTATATAAATATAAAGCCACAAGATCCAGAGACGAAACAAAAAACAAAGGACTGAGCCAGTCATACCCGCAGAAATGACTGCTGGAAGATCTAAGACAGCAGCGAGAGGCAGAGCCTCTGGAGGAGAAGTAAAAAGAAAGATGGTTTGCAGGTTGAGGGAGAGAATAAAGTAAACATTAAATTGCTGGGAGTAAATAGGAAGAAAACACTACTAAAAATTGCTGAGGAAAAGACACAAAGAACTCTTGAAATAGCTATTACTTAAGCCACTTAGAGAAAAAAATGGTGTAAGAGAGGAATGAAGAAGGATTATTAATTAAAAAAAAAATTCCCATCGCCACTGAGTCATTTCAGACTCATGACAGCTCCATGTGTTACATAATAGAACTGCTCCGGAGGGTTTTCTTGGTTATAATATTTACCAAATCAGATCACCAGGACTTTCTTCTGCAGTGCCTCTGGGTGGGTCTGAACCGCCAATCTTTAGGTTAATAGCCGTCTGAAGACTGCTTCCATCACCTGGGGACCTAAAAAAAAGGACCTAGAGGGATAATTAATAGGAAACGCTAAAATCAATGTCTTCAGCACACATTTATCAGGTTCTTATTCCGTGATAAGCTTTCTTTAAATAGAACGCACGTAGAAGGAGTACATGCATTTGGTACATGCAGTGTTTCAAATGACTGTCTAGATGTCAGATGGACTTACCATACCCCTTCAGAATAGATAAGATTAGTTCAAACCCCCTCTATGCCCAGTTGATATTCAAAGCCCTCCCCAGGATGTCAGTTCATTTCCAGAAGGTTTTCATTGTCATGGTCACCTCTGATTTCCAATGAATTAGTTCATTGCTTACTGTCACTGTGCCTCATTACGCTGATCTGGGCTTTCCCATAATTTTCCCATAAGCCCACTTTGGTGGTTGGTAGACTTGGCACAATGGAAAGACCTGGTGATTTCCTCCCACAAAGATTGTTGTTGAGTGCTGTTGAGTTGATTCCAACTCATAGTGACCATTTGGGACAGAGTGAAATTGCCCCATAGGGTTTCCTAGGCTGTAATATTTATGAGAGCAGATTACCAGGTCTTTTCTCTTGCAGAGCATTTGGTGGGTTTGAACTACTGACTTAACAGTTGTGCCAGCAGGGCTTCTAGAAAACTCTGTGGGGCAGTTCCACTCTGTCACATGGGGTTGCTATGAGTTGAAAATCGACTGGACAGCACCTCATAACAACAACAAACTTTACAGAAAGTTTGGTAAAGAGTTTATAATTACAATACCCCTACAACTTCTAGTAGAATATTAGATATTGCTGATTTTATGTACGTATCCTTCTTCTACCTACTTCCTACCATCTCCCCAGCTCGGGATTTTGTCCAGTGCTTATTTCACCCCATCAGTCCTTCATTCCTCACACCGTCTTGCTGGATGCTTTTCCCTCTTCCATTCTCTTTTCCTCACTTTTCCTCTCTCCCATCACTTAATTCTTGTCCAGTTCCAAAAGCACCATTCAGCTATTTCTCTGATTGTTTTGATTTCTGGAAAACCATGTCCTCAGGGAGTTACTTTACCCCCAAAATAGCTTCCCCAACAAGTCTGACTTCAACTACCAAGATGTTAACATTTCCAATCAAATATGAAAGAATGGATCAATGATTAATTAGTTAATTAAGAAAAAGAAAGTAATAGAGAACCTGAGCCAAGAAAAGTGAGGATTCAAAGGAAAACAAAGAGACCTTTCAAAGAAATGTTGATGGACCGGTGGAAAAAACTACACACACAAAATTAGGGCAAGCAGAGCTTAAAATAAAAAATATATAACACAGATAGAATTCTAAAAATGATTTCATGATATTTTCACAAGGATCCTGAGAGGTAGAAGATATTACCCCATTTTATAGATTAGGAAAACGAGCTTCTAGAAAGTTAAGATTTTAATAGATTGTTAAATAGAGGAACTTCTTTGGGATTCTTTTTAATTCCCAATCTACCCCCACAAAGGTAGCAATGCTTAAAGGAGCTGGTGCCCAGAGGTCTCCAAAAGAAAGAGAGAATCTAGATGTCATTTTCACTTAAGAAATGGAGCTGAATTTGAAGAGAAACTTGTGTGTGAAAGAACTGGTTTGGGACTCTAACCAAATTCCTCAGTAGCAGAAGAGTCATTCAAGTTCAGATTTTCAGATTTTTGTTTGGAAGTTTAAAAGATTATGGAAGTAAACTGGCTTGGGAGAAAACATCCCATTCGTAAATCTGAGCCCTGAAAGCGACAAAAGGAAGAAATGCGCACGCCATGTGTCTCCTGCGTACAGCAGGAAGGATGGGGCTGGGGAGATGTCAAGTGCATCTTGGAAAAAGGAGGAAGGGCAGTGGATTGAAAAAAGGTAACCTCTGCATTGAAGTGTTTATTGTCAGTCTGTTAGACACTGTAACAGAGATTTGAATGTTTTCTAAAATGGCTTTCCAAATCAATCTAAATAATTAGAGAAGCATATTTCTAATAACCTGAATGATCACCTCATGAGCAGGTATGCCACAGGGTCTCCGGCCACTGTTTGCCCAGGCATTTTCATTCTCGTTGAGGTCAATACTACCACTACCATGATTATCACACATCTACGAGAAAAGGAAAGAAGAAGACACAACACATCAATGCACCTCAGGAACAAAAGCTTCACAGCAGTCTGAAAAGAGAAAAATGCGAGAAATGAGTCATCATAGGCAGGCTGAAGTCAAGAAACCGCCCCATACACACAGAACCGTATCTATTCTAAAACAGCAATTGATTATAAACAAAATATTTTAGGGCAACACTCCATTCAAAAAAACTTACTGTCATCGAGTTGATTCTGACTCATAGCAACCCTGTAGGATAGAGTAGAATTGCTCCATAGCGTTTCCAAGGAGCGGCTGGTGGATTCGAATTGTCAGCCTTTTTGGTTAGCAGCCGAGCTCTTAGCCACTGTGCCACCAGGACTAGAGGCTCAAAATTTTTTTTTTTTCTTTTGAAGAGAGTCCACTAATTATTCAAGTTTAAGAATCATAAGATTGAGTAGAGGGATATTTATTTAGCTGCCCATACCAGCCATTTGAATATACCAAAAAACAAACCAATTGCCGTCGAGTTAATTCCGACCCATAGCAACTCTATGGGACAGAGTAGAACCACCCCATATGGTTTCCAAAGAACACGTGGTGGATTTGAACTGCTGACCTTTTGGTTAGCAGCCACAGCTCTTAACCACTATGCTACTAGGGTTCCCACTTGAGTATAGTAGGATTAAAAGTATCAAAGTAAAAATGTTAGCAGTCATAAAATGTAAACCAAAAAAAAAACATTGCCTTCCAGTCGATTCCAACTCATAGCAACCCTACAGGACAGAGTAGAGCTGCCCCATAGGGTTTCCAAGGCTGTAACCTCTCCAGAGGCAGACTGCCCTATCTTTCTCCCGCGGAGTCATTGGTGGGTTTGAACCACCAATCTTTTGGTTAGCAGCCGAGCGCTTAACCACTGTGCCAACAGGGGTTCCTTCTCACAAAATTTTATGTGGAAGATTTTATCATTTATACTCATGCAATGATAGAAGCTGGAATTAATTTCTTAAAACAGAGAATTGGGTAAAAAACTGAAGAAGAGCAGAAGTCCTGCTCCCCTTTAAAGATTTCGGAGTGATGAGACTTTTTTTAAATGACAAAGAAAGCTTTCCAGAAAGTGTAGCCAAAGGCTTTCAAGAATAAAAATAGATACTGCTGCAGAAGCGTCTAAGAGAGAGCACAGACAGATAAAATCAAAGTGAAGACACTGGGGCTGAAATAGTGAAATCAGAGAATACAGGAAACAGAATGGAGGAGATGAGAGCAGAAAAAGGTCACTCAAGAACAAAAGCACTGCCTGCAGAAATCTAAGGTCTGTGAGAAGACAGAGGATTGTTGCCACATTAAAACAGGCAGAATAGGAAGGCACCAAACAACAGCTTAGAGATAATGGAAAGGTTTAGCCAGACATATCAAGTGCAAGGAAAGACTGAGCGATGAGCATGGCTAAGGGCTGATGAAGAAATAAGCAATCTGACAGCAGACATTATGGGTCAAGTGGTTCTAAGTGAGCCGGGCTTTGAAGCAAGAATGCGCCACCAGGTCTGACAATGCAGGGCTTAGTTCTGCCAGGCTTTTAAGAGCTCAGCAAACTGCTGTTTTCAATGGCAGATTGTTGAGAGGAAGGTGAAGTCACCTGTGCACTGAAACAAGGACCTCGTAATAATATTTTTTAAAAAGGCAAGAGGGAGGACGTTGGGAACTAGAGGCCACTACCTTTGTAATCAGGTGTTAGGAGACTTTCACAGGAAATTTTTCACAATGCAGCAGAATGCCAGAGAGTTAAAAAAAAAAAAAAATTTTTTTTTGTCAGGACTGGTGTGAAGTCACTAACGATGCCAATGGCTTAGCAGGGATAAATGACAATGGGGGTGTTATGGATTAAATTGTGTCCTCCCCAAAAATATGTTGAAAGTCTAACCCATAGTCCCTGGGTGGTGCAAGGAGTTTGCAGTTGGCTGCTAATCTGAAGACTGGCAGTTCAAGCCTATGCAGAGGCACTGTGGAAGAAAGGCCTGGCAATTTGCTTCCGTAAAGATTACAGCCAACAAAACCCTATGGAGCAGTTCTACTCTGTAACACACGGGGTTGCCATGTGTGGGAATCAACTGGAAGGCAACAGGTTTGGTTTTAGTTTTTTTGTAATCCTGTTTGGAAATAAGAGTTTTCTTTGTTATGTTAATTAGATTATCCCTGAGTAGGGTGAGTTCTAAATCTAATAATTTCTGAATTATAAAAAAAAGCAGATTAGACACAGAAATACACACATATGAGGGGAAGCCAGATGCCATGTGAAGATTATTTACAAGCCACGGAGACAAGAAACTCCTGGGAACACCTACAAAGATGGAATCAACAAGGATGAGATCTTGATTTGGACTTTCAGCCTCCAGAACTGTGAGAAAATAAATTTGTATTCTTTAAAGCCACTGACTTGTGGTGTTTGTGTTACAGCAACACTAGGAAATTATGGCAGGGCGTAGCTGGGGGTGGACAGATGGTGTGATGACCATACAAGAATTTGTAAAACTGAGTGTTTTTGCAGTGTCTCCATGGACTGTTTCAGCTCTCTTCACTAGGGAAACGGGTTAAAGGAAGGAGCTGCCATAGGACAAATTAGCCTCTTCTTGCAGTGCAAGAATGCAGGCCCAACATTGCCAGATGTTCTGGGTTTTTTTTTCCCAAAGCAGTCTGAAATACAGAGTTTTGTGTGAAATCTCCTGACTTTTATATATTGGTTCAACTCTTTTTTTTTTTTTTCAACTGTGCACTATGTAGGCAAAACAATTCCAGACTACAGGTTACACTTAACCCATGGACCATTATTTTTCAACTTCTGGTTTATACAAGCCATGATTTCCACCTCAGATCTGCACGACAATACTAAGCTGTGATGACCTGAAGGACATAAGAGTATGACCTGCCTCCCATCCCTCCCATCCCTGCAGTGGGGACATAGGGAAAGAAGTTAATAACAAGAGGAATTCGGCCAGCAATAGGATGCAAAGGTGTAAAGGGAATGGCAAACTTCAAACTGAGCCTGATTTATTCTCTGCAGGTGGTATCACTCTCGAGATTACTGAAGGCATAACCAGAATTGACAAAATAAAATACATAGTCATAAAAATGAAAAACCAGGGAAATCTGATCATACGATGATATGGATGGGTAAAGAGGCTAGGCCCATGAGAATTTTTGCTTCATGGTTTGAAGGGTGTAGAATAATTGCTATCATTTGTTGAGAACTTACTGTGTGGCAGGCACTGTCCATTACCTCCAATGGCTAATATTTACAGCAATCCATTTTACAGATGCTGAATGTTCAGAGAACTTAAGACCCAAAATGCACATGCCCCTAGACCTTTATTTGTGCTTTTCCTTTGACCTGAAAATCTTGTAATTACTCTTTTTGGCAAGATATTCATTGCAACATTATTTAGAATATTTAAAAAAAAAAAAAAAAAAAGAACTATCCAGCAATTCTACTCCTAGGAATACACCCCAGAGAAATGAAAATATATGTCCATGTGAAAACTCGTACACGAATGTTTGCAGCAGCTTTATTCCTAATAGCCAAAAAGTGGAAACAACTGATGAATGGGTAACAAGATATGATATATTTATATAGTGAAATATTATTCAGCAATAAAAATGAATCAAATACTGAAATATTTCACAACTGATACACTTCACAACATGGAGGAACCTTGAAAACATGCTAAATGAAAGAAACCAGTCACAAAAGACTGCATTGTGTGGTTGCAGTTATTTGAAATGTCCAGAATAAGCAAATCTATGGAGACAGAAACTAGATAAGGAGTTGCCTAGGTCTGGGGGAGATTGGCAGGGGTAGAAGGGTGATGGCTAAAGGGTACAGAGTTTCTTTTGGGGTGATGCAAATGTCCTAAAATTAGTTGTGGTAATGGTTGCACAACTCTGTGATGTACTAAAAGCCAATGAATGCTTTTTTGTTGTTGTTGTCGTACCTTAGATGAAGGTTTGAATGCTATACTTTAAATGGTACAGTAAATGAATTATATCTCAATAAAATTTTTTACATGTATGTAGTTTTTTTTTTTTTTTTTAATGTAAAATGGTGTAGCTGCTGTGGAAAATAGTATGGCAGTTACTCAAAAAGTTAAACATAGAATTACCATATGACCTAGCAATTCCACTCCAGGGACTCAAACAGATGCTGGCACGCCAATGTTCACTGCAGCATTACTCACATTACTCACAACAGCCAAAAGGTGGAAACAACTCAAGTATCTGTCAACAGACGAATGAATGAACAAAATGGGTGTATACATACAATGGAATATCACTCGGCCACAGAGGGAAATGAAGTTCTAATAGGTGCTAGGACACGAATCAACCTTGGAAACACTACACTAAGTGAAATAAGTCAGACACAAAAGGGCAAATATTGTATGATCCCACTTACATGGAACATCAGAATAGACAAATGCATAGCAACCAAAGTTTATTAGTGGTTATCAGGGGTGGGTGAGAGGGGAAGTGGAAGGCATTGCTTAATGGTGATGAAAAAAATTGGAAATGGATAGTGATGACGGTTGCACAACATGGTAAGTGTCATTACCGTCACTAAATTGTACATGGAAAAATGATTGAAGTGGCAAATGTTTTGTTATTAAAACAAAGGTTTTGTTATTAAACATTTTATTTATATTAAAATATACATATATTTTATCACAATTAAAACGAAAACAGCACAGGCTCTCAAGTGAGAGATGCTCGGGTTCAAACATCAAAAATCAAACAAACCAAACGAGTAAACAAATACATATATATACATATTTTTTGTTTGGTTTGCTTGTTTGCAAACATATATATATGTACACACGTATATATGTGTGTGTGTAGGTATATGTATGTACTTATATGCATATATATGTATGAATTTTTTGTTTGGTTTGTTTTTGAGGTTTGAACCCAGGCTTTATATATGTATATATATATATATATAAACTAACCCACACTCTTCTAATTTATCAATGTCAGAAAATACACAGACTGAGGAAATGTTTCCGATTAAAGGAGATGAAAAAGCCATGACAACTAAATGCACTGCAAGATCAGGGATTTTCTTTCCTTATAAAGAACATTATTAGGACAATTGGTGACATGTGAATAAGGTCTGTAGACCAGATAATAGCATTATATCAATGTTAATTTTCAGATTTGGATAATTGTATTGCGGTGATATAAGAAAATATTCTTATTTTTAGGAATTACTTACTGGAGTATTTAGAGGTAAAGAGACACCATGTCTAAAACTGGCTCTCAAATGGTTCAGAAAACAAATCAAACCCTAAAACGTGGGGAATCTAGGTGGGTGAACAGTATAAGGAAATTCTTTGTACAACTTTTGTAACCTTTCCATAAATCTGAAATTATATCAAATAAAAAGTTCAAAGAAAAAGTACACTAATAAATTATTTTTGCAATTTTTAAACAAGTATTTTTTAAAGAGTAAGGGCTAAAGGATTTGCAAAAGGAATGTGAGTAAATTAAAGGGGGACAGAGGAATGAAAGGAAGTTATAAATTTTATGGTGTATTGACTTTATAATAACTATATTATTTCCGCATTGCTTGTGGAAATTGTGTGGTTTGTTTGATAGTGGAAGAAATGTAAATATTCATTAAAAGTATTGTGGTGCCGGTAGCTAAATAAAAAGAATGTACTTGAGAGAGCTTTTCAAGGGCTTAGTATAATGTGCAATTGGGTATTTTGGATAAAACCAAAAACCAAACCCACTGCCGTCGAGTCAATTCTGACTCATAGCGACCCTATAGGACACTGCCCCATAGAATTTCCAAGGAGCGCCTGGTGGATTCGAACTGCCGACCTCTTGGTTAGCAGCGGTAGCACTTAACCACTACACCACCAGGGTTTCCATTTTTGGATAAAGGCGTCCATTAAATTCATACCCAGACTTTGCCTAATCACAGTTCTATGGTTGCACAGCCTCAAGATTCTCAAGGGAAAAGGCCCTACGCTCTGTTTACCTTGTCTAATGCTCTGCCTATACTGGGCATTCAACAGGTATGGTCAAGTATTCAAAACTTCAGCCATTCTTAATTACTTTCGTGTGTGGCCTTTCTAGCCATGGTCTTATAACTCCCCCCTAGGTGACTGGGTGGGACTGTGTAATAGGGTAACTGTGGCCTACCAAAGGGATTGGTCAGTTTTGCCTTAAAAGAGAGCCAATTACAGAGCAGAGAGGAAGATCCTACCACCACCAAGGAAGAATAGCTAGGAGCAGAGAGCATGTCCCTTGGACCTGGGATCCTTGCACTGAGAAGTTCCTGGAAGCAAGAGACCAAGAGAGAGAGAACAAGCTGTAACCCTGAAGATGGTGAGAAGCAGTGGTAGGTGAGTTCTGTGTGGCCATTACAATGAATTATTGAATCCAGTAGACAATGTTGCAGGAGGGATGGCTGGTGGCAGGGTTGGTAAAGACAGTGAAGAGAGGAGGCATACCTGACCTCCGCTTCATAGGAATCAGCCTGGGGCTGTTGATCTTGGTTCTCTTCCCCCTGCCCCCCGACCCCGTGAAGTTAGCGGAGACTGGACCCTGCCTTCATGCTGTTTTTACACACAGACATTTCAGAAGTCAACAGAGTAGCCAAAAGAAAGATATGACAGTAGAATTTAAGTACAACTCTTAGAATGATCAGAAATTTCCAAGATAACCCTAGTGTTAAATTGCACTGCCTGATAAAGTAGCCACTACACATGGCTATTTAATTAAAGTTAAATAAAATTTAAAATTGAGTCCTCAGTCATATTAGACACATTTCAAGCACTGAACAGCCACAAGTGGCTAGTGACTGTCGTAATGGAAAGAGCAGATTAAACATGCCCACCACTGCATAAAGTTCTATTGGACAGTGCAGGTCTACGCTGTATGCAAAGTCTGATCACGGGTAGAAGCCTAGTTAGAGCAGGAGCAACAAGAACAGCTGTACCTTCAGAGCACACTTTCCCAGAGTGGTGCCTCTTCAATACAGCAGTCTCCAGGTTATAATATGAACGCCTGACTTACAGATAACTCTTATTTGTCCCTTAATGTTATGTAAATTTGCCCTCACTTTGAAACGATTGAACCCACCCCTACTCACAACAAATTCTTCATCACAATCACCTTCACTCAACGGCACAAGCAGCTTTTAAGTCATTGAAAAGGCTTCGAGCCTTGTCTTGCGCTAAAGAAAGGCCAAATAAGAACCGTATGCATCTGTTCCGACTTGCCTACAACTTCGACTTAAAGACACAGTTACGAACAGATCTTGTTCATAACCCAGGGACTGCCTGTAGTTAGAACGCAGTGAAAAAGACGTAAAAAACCATATGATCCAACAATTACCTAAGAGAAATGAAAACAAATGTCCACACAAAAACTTGTACACAAAAGTTCATAGCATTATTCATGATAGCCAAAAACTAGTAACAACCCAAATGTCCGTCAACTGATGAATGTGTGAATAGTAACAACCCAGATGTCCGTCAACTGATGAATGCGTGAATAAGATGTGCTATATGCCTACAATGAAATATTACTTGGCAATCAAAATGAACGAAGTATTGATACATGCCACAACATGGATGAACCTGGAAAACATTACGCTAAATTAAAGAAGCAGGCCACAAAGAACCATGTATTGTATGATTTCATTTATATGATTTGTCTAAAATTAGGTAAATCTGTGTAGAGACAGAAACTAGCTTAGTGGTTGCCTAGGGCTAAGAGGAGCAGAAAGATTGAGGAGGAGGCTCAAGCTAAAGAGTACAGGTTTTTGGGGGCTGATATAAATGTTCTAAAATTGATTGTGATGGTGGTCATGCAACCCTGTGAGCATGCTAAAAACCGTTGTGTTTCACACTTTAAATGAGTGAAATCTATGATATGTGAATTGTGTCTCAACAAAACTGTTATTTAAAAAAAGATGCAAAATGAAAATCAGATTTCGAAACATCAGTTGTGTGTCATGAAACACACAAGGAAGATAATAAAGAACTACACCTTTTTTGAGTTCTAGCTTCCTCATTTACCAATAGCTAAGACCCCATCCTAGGCTCGCCGCCTTTGGTATCAGGGTCTGGCCATGCCTCTGGCCTTAGATTAGGGAGAGTGCCTGAAAAGGCATTCTCAAGACAGGACCAGAGCTAAAGCAGTAAGAGGTGTCAGGCAGCACATAAACATTTCACATACAATGTTTCATTTATTTCCACAACAGTTCTGGGAGAAGGGTATTATTATCATTCCCATTGGAAGGATGAGGAAATACGTAGAGAGATGACATACATCATTTACTACAGAGGCAAAGCTAGTGTGTGTCAGAGCCAGGGTTCAAACCCAGACAGCCTAACGTCACCACCAGGACATTTAACTACAAGCCTCCAGAGCTCAGAGACAGTTCCTAACGGTAGGTCACCACATGCTCATACACTGTTGGTGGGATTGGAAATTGGTGCTTTCTGGAACATAATATAGAAGGATGTATAAAAATTCATAAATATGGCATAGTTTTTGATCCAGCAACCCCATTTCTGAATATTTGGATATATGAAAAAAAGAAATATATAAACCTAAGGATTTCCGTTCAGGTTTTATATACATAATAGCTAAAAAAAAAAAAGCAAAAAACTTTTTTTTTTTTTAGAAAATTCTATGTTTGCATCCAGAGAGGATTGGTTATAACAAAGCACATCCCTCTACTATTGTGATCAGAGCTCAGGAAGGACATGTTCTGTTGGCAGCATCTGGGGAGAGCGGCTGTTGTTAGGTGCCGTTCAGTCATGGCAACCCTATGTACAAAAAAACAAAACACTTCCCGCTCCTGCACCATCCTTACGAAATCACTGCTATGTTTTTGAATTATCTTCAGCAAAATTTTATTTATATGTGATATGAATTATATTGTTCGATAATTTCTGCATTCTGTTGGATCACCTTCTTTGGAATGGGCACAAATATGGATCTCTTCTAGTCAGTTGGCCAGGTAGCTGTATTCCAAAATTCTTTTTTTTATTGTGTTTTGGTGAAACTTTACAGAGCAAATAAGTTCCTCATTCAACAATTTATACACAAATTGTTTTGTGGCATTGGTTACAATCCCTACGATGTGTCAACACTCCCCTTCTATACCCCAGTTTCCCATATCCATCTGTCCATTTTTACTGTCCCTCCCTGCCTTCTTGTCATTGATTTTGGGCACATGTTGTTCTTTTGGTCCCATATGCATGATTGACCTAAGAAGCACATTCCTCACGTGTGTTATTGTTTATTTTATAGGCCTGTCTAATCACTGGGTAGTCTTTCAAGGGCGAACTATGGGAGTAGCTTCAGTTCAGTGTTAAAAGGGTGTCTGGGGGCCATAGTCTCTGGGGTTCTTCCAGTTTCTGTCAGACCAGTAAGTCTAGTCTTTTTGTGTGTGTGTGTGAATTTGAATTTTGTTTTACATTTTTCTCCAGCTCTATCCAGGATCCTATATTGTGATCCCCGTCAGAGTGATTGGTGGTGGTAGCCAGACACCATCTAGTTCTTCCAGGCTCAGGCTAGTGGATGCTGTGGTACTTGTGGTCCGTTAGTCCCTTGGAGTAATATTTCCCTGTGTCTTTGGTTTTCTTCATTCTCCTTTGCTCCAGATGGAATGGGACCAATAGATGTATCTTAGATGGCTGCTCGAAAGCTTTTAAGACCCCAGACCCAGATCTTAAACTCTCGTATAAAGACCAGGCTTAATGCTCTGACTGAGACGGGAGGGACCCTGATGGTCATGGTCCCCGGACCCTTTGATAGTCCAAGAAAGGAACCATTCCCGAAACCAACTCTACAGACAGGGATTGGCCTGGACTATAAGACATTGATGCTGGTGAGGAGTGAACTTTGTGGCTCAAGTAGACACACGAGACTATGTGGTCCACTCCTGTCTGGTGGCGAGATGAGAAGGAAGACAGGGACAGAAGCTGGTTGAATGGAAATGGGGAATACAGTGTGGAGAGGAGGAGTGTGCTGTCTCATTAAGGGGAGGGCAGCTGGGAGTGCATGGTGGGGTGTGTATGGCTTTTTGTATGGAAGACTGACTTAATTTGTGAACTTTAACCCAAAGTACAATAAATAAATTTAAAAAAAGACCCCAGATGCTACTCACCGAAGTTGGATGTAGAACATTTTCTTTATGAACTTTGTTATGCCAATTGACCTAGATGACTCCTGCTACCATGGTCTCCAGCCCTTAGCCCAGTAATTTGGTCCCTCAGGGTGTTTGGATGTGTCTATGAAGCTTCTATTGCTTTGCCTTGGTCAAGTCGAGCTGACTTCCCCTATATTGTGTACTGTCTTTCCCTTCACCAAAGTTAACACTTTTGTACTATCTGTTTAATGATTTCCACTTCCCAACCCTCCCCTCCCCTGTAGCCTTCAAAGATTGTTTCTTTCTGTGTGTAAACTTTTTCTTGAGTTTTTATAACATGGCCTCGTACAGTGTTTAGCCTTTTGTGATTGACTGATTTCACTCATCATAACGCTCTCCAGATTCACCCATGTTGTGAAATATTTTGGATTCATCATTGTTCTTTATCATTGCATAGTATTCCATTGTGTATATGTAGCATAATTGGTTTATCCATTCCTCTGTTGATGCGCACTGAGGTTGTTTCCATTTTTTTGCTATTGTGAACAATGCTGCAATGAACATGAATGTTCATATGTTTATTCATGTGACGGCTCTTATTTCTCTAGGATATATTCCTAGGAGTTGGATTGCTATTTCTAGCTTTTAAAGGAAGCACCATAACGTTTTCCAAAGTGGTTGTACCATTTTACATTCTCACCAGCAGGGCATAAGAGTTCCAATCTCCCTGCAATTTCTCCAATATTTGTTATTTTCTGTTTTTGTTGTTGTTGTTGTTTTGATTAGTGCCAGTAATGTCGAGGTGAGATATTACCTCAACGCAGTTTCAGCCTGTATTTCTCTAATGGCTAATGATTTCAAGCATTGCCTCATGTGTCTGTTAGCCGCCTGGATGTCTTCTTGTTGAAGTGTCTGTTCGTATCTTTTGCCCATTTTTTAGTTGGATTATTTGTCTTTTTGTTGTTGAGGTGTTGCAGTATCTTATAGATATTAGAGATTAAACTCTTGTCAGATATGTCATGCCAAAATTTTTTTCCCAGTCTGTGGGCTGTCTTTTTATTCTTTTGGTGAAGCCCTATGATGAGCATAAGTATTTAATTTGTAGAAGCTGCCAGTTATCTAGTTTGTCTTCTGGTGTTTATGCATTGTCAGTTTTTCTCAAACTTCTTGGCACAGACGAGTGAGTTCTTCCAGCCTTGCATCCATTTGTTGAAACATCTCAGTTGGTATCCCATCAATTCCTGAGGCTTTGTTTTTCGCCAATGCCTTCAGTGTAGCTTGGACTTTTTTCTTCAATGCCGACAATTCTTGATCATATGCTACCTCCTGAAATGGCTGAATGTCAACCAGTTCTTTTTGGCACAGTGACTCTGTATATTCCTTCCATCTTCTTTTGATGCTTCCTGCGCCGCTCAATATTTTGTTCACAGAATCCTTCAATATTGCACCTCGAGGCTTGAATTTTTCCTTCAGTTCTTTCAGCTTGAGAAATTCGGAGTCTGTTGTTCCCTTTTGGTTTTCCATCTCCAGGTCTTTGCACATTTGATTATAATACTTTGCTTTGTCTCCTCGAGCTGCCCTTTGAAACCTTCTGTTTACTTCATTATTTCTTCCATTCACTTTAGCTACTCTGTGTTTAAGAGCAAGTGTCAGAGTCTCTTCTGACATCCATTTTGGTCTTTTCTGACATAAAAAATACATAAAGCTTCAGCTACAAAATTCTATCTCCAGGTAAGTAGAAGCAGCTGTGTGAGACTCTGGGTTTTGACATGGCAATGGGGGAGCAAGACCAGTCCCCTCTCCTAGCTCAGGCTTCTGGTAGATTACCACTACCTCCATATATCTCCTCTCTCTAATATGATCAAACTTAGCTGAGAGTCAGGAACAAAAAGTGGGTTCAGAACCTGACTTTTACCACTGCTGCAGATAGAAGCAAACAAATAGATTTTAACAAGGTGCATTTGAAGAATCTTCTGCCATCCCTGTAACCAAACTATAATGTGAGAGTGTCCAATTTTTTATTTAAAACTTTGGGAAAGCCACAAGTTTGTAGAAATGAATGGCTTGATTTGTACCAAAGGAAATAGAAGGGAAAAAAAACTGGAGATAAATGGACAACGCCACTTAGAGTGTTTGATGATGTACTTAATTGTCCTTTTCACCCATAGGATATCTCCCAAATGCCATTTTGTACAATATAAAGGTTAAGATGTGGCTTATGTTTAGGAAACATCTGGCTCCATGAGAAACTCTCTTGTTAATATTGTATCACTATGAATTCATGAAGTTGATAACTGTACTGCAAGAATTATTGTTGGGGAATACATACTGAAATATTTAGGGGTAAAGGACCATGAAGATCAGACAAAATTAGTTATAGATGATAGGTAAGTAGATAGACAGACAGATAGATAGACAGATAGATTATATCAGCTCATATGGGATATAATGTAAAAAATAGGTGAATCTGCTAAAGAGCATACTTGTTCTTTGTGCTAGTTTTCTTTTTGTAATTTTTATAAATTTGAAATCATTTTAAAATCAGATATTTAAAACAAAAGATCTCTGGACAGAAACTAGGAATACACTACTGCTTCTCAACTGGTAACGTAGCTCATTGGAAATATCACTGACCTATACTACAGCTGCTAACCAAAAGGTCAGCAGTTCGAATCCACCAGGTGCTCCTTGGAGACTCTATGCGGCAGTTCTACTTCGTCCTACAGGGTCGCTATGAGTGGGAATGGACCCGACGGCAATGGGTTTTTTTGTTTTTTTTTTTTTCGTTTTATACCTGATACCCAAGCCCTGGTGGTGCAGTGGTTAAGAGCTACGGCTGCTAACCAAAATGTCAGCAGTTTAAATCCACCAGCCACTCCTTGGAAACCCTATGGGGCAGTTCTACTCTGTCTTATAGGGTCACTATGTGTCAAAATTGACTTGGCGGCAATGTTTTTGGTTTGGTTCAACCTGATAATCACTTTTTTAAAAGTAATTATTTTAAGTAGGAAATATGATTTAAAAAAATCTGAACACTGTAGTATGTACTAGAAATGTCTCTCCCTCCCCTATTCCCATCCACTCAGTTACCTTTTACACCTTGCAGGTAGCCATTATTAGTTTCTGATCTATCTTTCCAGTGTTTATTCATGCAAATATGAATATATATTATTCATCCCTTTCTGACAAAAAATGAGTGTGCTGTCTACACCATTCTGTACCTTGCTTTTGTCCTGTCAAAATGTATCCCTGCGATCTCTCTATTCTGATATTACCTTGGGACGGCATCCCGATTTATAACAGCTGTTTCTCCTTGCTTACACAGAATGCATGCCCAATGCTCATACATTGGCTAGGGATTAAATTAAACATGGCTTGCATTTACATTTCACTGCTGACTAAAAAAGTCAACTTCAAGGATTGTCAAAGGCCAAATTTAAAATGTCCAGGCATTTTCTTAAATATTCTGGCTAGGTTTGAATATCAAGGAACAGGAAACTTCAAACCTGTTTCTTTAAAGAGTGCTGAGAAGATGGGTTGACTGCAGAGTTTACCTACATTTTCATCATTCCCTTTTAAAAAAAAATGCCTAACTCCGGGAATTATCAGACAACGTTTGCTTTGTGTTCCTATTCTTTGCCATACATGGCTGCAGCCCAGAACTGTCAGGGGAGATTAATTTTGTAAAAGAAAATTTCTAAAGTTTTTTGAAATAGTAATGTCAAACCAAATACTTTATTTTTTTTTCTGCCTGCAACGTAATTCTGTTCAGTTCAACAGACGTATTTACCAGGCCTTGTACAAGCCACTGGGTCTTAAGAGATGAATGAGACATTTGTCCTGACCTCAAGATGTTCACAATAATGTCTCTTTAATGAGGAAATTGCTAATGATAAACAAACAGGCACCATACAATACAGGAAACAAAGGAAGGACTAAGCCCTGCCTCATTAGAGGAAATGAGCTAAGTCATGAAGACATGGAAAGGCTGACCACAAAAAGAAGGATAGGGCAGTAGAAATAAAGGTATAAAGACATAAAAGTATGTAGTGTAGATGGAAGGGCAATGGTGGTTCAGTGGTAGAATTCTTACTTTCCATGCAGGAGACCGGGGTTCAATTCCCAGTCAGTGCACCTCATGTACAGCTACCACCCTCCAACCCCCCCCCCCAGTCAGTGGAGGCTTCATGCTGTGAAGAGGTTTCAGCAGAGCCATGAGTTGGGGGTAAACAGTATAGTTGGGGAAATGCAAACATCTCGGTATCATTAGAGCTCAAGGCAGAGACCAGCAGAAAATATAGCTGGATAGAGGAGAGCTTTGTATGACCTGCCAAGTAGCTTAGACTTTACTCCACACAGTTGTTAAAGAAAGGGCTTGCTCAGGCTTGCCTTTTAGAAGGCTCAGGTTGGCTTTGATATGGAGGATGAATTTGAGGAGAGAAGAAGCCAGCAGTTGAGAGACTTTTATGGGAGCTGGAATGATAAGGGCCTGAACAAGGGCAGCAGTTGTGGGCATAGATAGGAGGAATCACATTTGAGAAAGATTTGGGCAATAAACACTGCAGGATTTGATGATCCTTGGCTGCACGTGGAAGAGGCCAAGATGACCCTGGGGTTCTGGCTCATATGGCTCAGGAAATGGTTATTCCATTGAGTGAAACAGGGAAACGCTAGAAAAGAGGGAGATGATAATGAGCATGTTGAATTTCAGGTTAGCAGGAAGGTACAGCTACCACCCTGATGGGTCAGAAGTAAGGTCCGGCCTATAGGGATCTAGATTTGGGTACTGTTGGCATTAAGTTAGTGAGTTTATAGGAAGAGAAGAGCATTAGATCAAGAAAAGAGAGCAGTGGGACCACCAAAGTTAAAGGAGTGAGCACTGAAAGAAGGAACCCAAATGAGATGGAGAAGGAAGCATAACTTAGAAGGATGATACCAGGAAAGAGTTAATTTTGCAGAGGTAGGGAGTGGACAGCTACAGGGAGGATGGTCAACAGCTGCAGATAAGGTTTTGTAAACCACCTGGAGGTCCCTGGGCATCTTTTCCACGGCATTTTCATTGGAGTGGACGAAGTAGACTCTAAGTGACAGTGGGTAGCAGTAATGGGCAATGAGAAGGCGTGGACCACTTTTTCAATAAGTTGGCTAAGAAGAGGAGGGAAAGAGATACAATGGCAATTACAAAGAAACACAGACTCAAGAAATGCTACTTTGTTGTATCCTGCTTTGTTTATAAGAAGGAATAGGTTTAGAGCATGCTTGTAAGCTGAAAAGTGCCCATACATGGGGAAAAGCTAAAGATATATGCAAGAGAGGGAACACCTGATGGAACAAGGTCGCAAAGGAGGCTGAAGGATTTGAATTCAAGAGCACAGATAAATAAATCTTAAAATAGGCCTATCCTTTGTATCCAGTTCCTAGGAATTTATCATATGAAAAAATCTTACAAAAATGCTAACACAGGAGAAAAATGTACAAGATTGTTCAAAAGCAAAGAGAAAGATGTATAAGAAGTGTTCAAGGAAGTATTGCTTGTAATAGCGATAAATGAAAACAATTTAGATGTCTACAGCAAAGGATTGGTTAACCTGTGGATTTGAGAATAGCTTTAAAATCTTGGAGTAGAAATGTATTCCCATATATAACACAGTTTCCAAATATCATAAAGTGAGGTGTTATGGAATTGGTAACAAAAACAACAAAGACTTACAACTTCTATAGGTTTCATAGACAAGTAAAGGCTGAAGAAAACATTTTAAGTCTACCTAATATGTAAAGAATTCCGTCAATTCTTTTTTTTGTTGTTTTTGTTTAAAGAGGACAAATAACATACTTGAAAAAAGCACCAAAGCGACAAACCGGCATTTCACAGCAGACAAAAACCAAATAGCTAATAAATGTATTTATTAAATGATCAACCCTATTAGGGACAAGAAACATGCAAATTAGATTTAATCATTTTGCCTATAAGGTCAACAAAAATTAGAAAGATTAATAATATGTGTTATTGGTAAGGCTGTGGAGAAAAAGATACACTCATACAGAGCTGATGGACTTTAAAACTGTACATTTTTAGAGAACTTGGGAGTATCTACCAAAATTTTAAGTGTACCTACGTGGTTCTCCAAAAAATGAACAGGTCATGGTTCCTGCCTTCAGGAAGCTCAGTGGCTAGGAGAGGGGACCAACATCCAAGATCCTAACCAGTGAGATTTGTTTCAGACCTTTGCACAGATGTTATGGGAAAACAAAGGAGATGTCCTGTGGAGAAGGGTTGATGGAATGAGAGATGTTGTTTGTGGGGTAGGCTATAGATTGGTTGGTTGGTTTGTTTGCTTATTTTTGCAAATCAGAAAAACTGCACAGTACCCAGATGGCAAGAATTTCACTAGAAGCTCCTGGAAGTATAATTTTTCTTATTTTTTATACTTGCTATTTCTGATACCACTTTGTTGACTTGCCAATCTTTTCTAAAATCTTCTTCCATTTTACCCCTTTCTATGATTCCCCCCCCCCATTCCAAATATTACCTTAAAAAAGAGTGCAAGTTGGAATTTTACAAGGTGGCCAAAAAAAAAGAAAAAAAAACTCCAGTCAAGTTGATTCCAACTCATAGTGACCCCATGCGTTACAGAGTAGAACCACTTCATGGGGTTTACTTGGCTATAATCTTTATAGAAGCAGATCACCAGGCCTTTCTTCAGTGGTGCTGCTGGATGGGTTTGAACTTTTAACCTTTATGTTAGCAGTCAAGCACAAACCATTTGTGCCACCCAAAGATCTTATAAGGTGGCAGGGTATCTTAGTCATCTAGTGCTGCTATAACGGAAATACCACAAGTGGATGCCTTTAACAAAGAGAAATTTAGTCTCTCACAATCTAGTAGGCTACAAGACTAGTAGGCTCCGGCTCCAGGGGAAGGCTTTCTCTCTGTATCCACTATGGAGGAAGGCCCTCGTCATCAGTCTTCCCTTGGCCTGGGAACATCTCAGCACAGGAACCTCAGGTCCGAAGGACACCCTTTGCTCCCAGCACTGCTTTCTTGGTGGTATGAGATCTCCATGTCTCTCTGCTTGGTTCTCTCTTTTATATCTCAAAAGCTTAAGACACAATCTTATCTTTTAGACCTCATCAGTATAACTGCCATTAATCCATCTTATTATATCATAGTGATAGGATTTATAACACATAGGGAAATCACATCAGAAAATAAAATGGTAGACAATCATACAAGGAAATCAAGACCTAGCCAAGCTGATGGATATTTTGGGGGGACACAATTCAATCCATGACACAGGGGTAAGAAAATGCACCAGTACCTCAGTCTCCCTCTTTTATAACTCTATCAGCATTTAACTCATCTTTGACATCTGCCTTAGGCTAGGTTTTCTAGAGAAACAAAACCAATGAAGTATATTTATATGTATGTGTGTATGTGTATATATATATATATATATGTACGTATGTATGTATAGGAAACCCTGGTGGTGTAGTGGTTAAGTGCTACAGCTGCTAACCAAAGGGTTGGCATTTCGAATCCGCCAGGTGCTCCTTGGAAACGCTATGAGGGAGTTCTACTCTGTCCTGTAGGGTCACTATGAGTTGGAATTGACTCAACAGCACTGGGTTTTATGTATATATAAATGTATATATGTGTATATACGTGTGTGTATATATACAGGTATATATATATATATATATGCAAAGATTTATATCAAGGAAATGGCTTATGCATTGTGAAAGCTGACAAGTCCCAAATCTGTGGATCAGGCATCAGGCTGGAGGCTTCTTCTGATTCACGTGATTGCAGGGGCTAACAAAACCCAAGTTGGCAGGTCAGACAGCAGACTGTTGGCCCAAGGGGCTGCAGAAACTGGCAAATCAGGTCAGAGAGCAGGCTGCTGGCTCACAGGGCTGCAGAAGGTGGTGAATTCCAGAATCAGTAGGTCAAACAGCTGGCTGCTGATTCAAGTCCCAAGAACCAGAGGTCAGATAATGATGAGGCAGATACAGGATCCAGAGCAAAAGCCAGCAAGTTTGCCACAATGTCCATATATATTGGATGCAGGCCACACCCCCCAAGGAAAATTTTCTTACAACTGATTGGCTGATCACATCAGATTACATCATGGAGGATGATTACATCAGATCACAAAATGGAAAATGACTATGTCATTACATAACTGTCAAACTACATCATTACGTAACTGCCAAACCACTGAGAATCATGGCCCAGCCAAGCTGACACACAACCTTAACCATCACATTCCAAAAAAAATTTTTAAAGTGTACCTGACTTTTGATTCAATAATTTCACTTTTAAGAATTTATCTCATAGAAACACCTCTACACCTACACAAGAAATTATAAACAAGTATCCAATCCCATTGTGCATGGGGTTCCATTGAGTTAGAGCCAACTAACAATAACAAATGTATTTTGCTTGTTCATACTTTTTACTTGCCTGCATATAAAAATGGTGAAAATTTGGACATGACCTGAACATCCACTAACAAAAAAACATTTAAATACAGTATGTAACAAGTATATAATGGAATACTAGGTAGTAATTAAAAAGAAAGATTTAGGTCCAGATATAATAAATTACATGAGAGTAAATTTACCAATGAAGATCAAAGACTACAGCCTTCAGTATGGGTTATACCTCAACATAAAAAAAAAAAAAAAAATCCTCACAACTGGACCAATGAGCAACATCATGATAAACAGAAAAAATATTGAAGTTGTCAAGGATTTCATTTTGCTTGGATCTACAGTCAACAGCCATGGAAGCAGCAGTCAAGAAATCAAATGACATATTGCATTGGGCAAATCTGCTACAAAAGACCTCTTTAAAGTGTTAAAAAGCAAAGAGGTTACTTTGAGGATTAAGGTGCGCCTGATCCAAGCCATGATATTTTCAGTCGCCTCACATGCATGTGAAAGTTCGATGATGAATAAGGAAGACTGAAGAAGAACTGATGCCTTTGAATTATGGTGTTGGTGAAGAATATTGAATATACTGCCAGAAGAATGAACAAATCTGTCTTGGAAGAAGTACAGCCAGAATGCTCCTTAGAAGCAAGGATGGCGAGACTTTATCTTACATACTTTGAACATGTTATCAGGTGGCACTAGTCCCTGGAGAAGGACAGGACATCATGCTTGGTAAAGTAAAAGGTCAGAAAAAAAGAGGAAGACCCTAGGTGAAATGGAGTGACACAGTTCCTGCAAAAATGGGTTTCAGAAACATAGCAATGATTGTGAGGATGGCACAGGACCAGACAGTGTTTTATTCTGTTGTAGGATTACCATGAGTTGGAACCGATTCAACAGCACCTGACAACAACAATAACAAGTTTATAATATTTAAGCAAAAAAAAAAAATTAAATTCTAGGTGATCGTATTTTTGTCTTTGTACTATGTCTTTGTACTAGACAAAATAAAAATTAACAATTGTACACAGACCAACGTGGATGATTCCCAAATGTATTATGCTAAGTGAAGGAAGTCAGACTCAAAAGAGTGCATACTATATGATTCCATTTATATGACATTCTGGAAAATTAAAAGTATAAGAACAGAAAACAGATCAATGGTTTCCAGGAGCTGGGGACTACAAAGTGTTATAAGAAAACTTTTTGTTGTGATGGAAATGTTCCATGTCTCAGACATGGTGATGGTTACACAACTGTGTGCAAGCTCATAGAACTGCACACTACAGAGGGTGATTTTTACTGTATGTGAATTACACTTCGGAAACCCTGGTGGCGTAGTGGTTAAGTGCTACGGCTGCTAACCAAAGGGTCGGCAGTTCGAATCTGCCAGGTGCTTCCCGGAAACTCTATGGGGCAGTTCTACTCTGTCCTATAGGGTCACTATGAGTCGGAATCAACTCAACGACACTGGGTTTGGTTTGGTTTTTTGGAGTTATACCTCAGCAAATCTGATTTGTAAAAAAAAGTTTGTAAGGATTTCCAGTAAGCTGTTAACAATAGTTACCCCTTAGAGAATGGGAGGGGGAGAGTATGAGAAGGGAAGAATCTTTCATTTTTTATACTTCTGTATTATTTGGATATTTTTAATGCATACACATTATCCTTGTAATTTTTCTAAAGGTTTTAATAAGTATGGCATGTTCAAATATTATCCTTGTAATTTTTCTACAGGTTTTAATAAGTATGGCATGTTCAAACATTGAAACCCTATCCAGCCAGTAGAAGATGTAGATTTACATGTACTAACATATAAAGGTAGTCACAGTCACTCTTAAGGAGAAAAAAGCAAATTTTGCAATAATATGCAAGCACAGTTATGGAAAAATACAATAAAATTGTGTTTCTGTTTAGAAACAGAAGAGTGTGTGTGTAAGAGTGGTAAGAGTGTGTGTGTATGTTTGTGTGTGTATAATTTTTAAGTATTACTCTGTTGTTATTGTTGTTAGGTGCCGTTGAGTCGGTTCTGACTCATAGCGACCCTATGCACAACAGAATGAAACACTGCACGGTCCTGAGCCATCCTTACAATCGTTGTTATGCTTGAGCTCATTGTTGCAGCCACTGTGTCAATCCACCTCATTGAGGGTCTTTCTCTTTTCTGCTGACCCTGTACTCTGCCAAGCATGATATCCTTCTCCAGGGACTGATTCCTCCTGACAACATGTCCAAAGTATGTAAGACGCAGCCTCGCCGTCCTTGCTTCTAAGGAGCATTCTGGTTGTGCTTCTTTTAAGACAGATCTGTTCGTTCTTTTGGCAGTCCATGGTATAGTCAATATTCTTTGCCAACACCACAGTTGAAAGCATCAATTCTTCTTGGGTCTTCCTTATTCACTGTTCAGCTTTCCCATGCTTATGATGTGATTGAAAATACCATGGCTTCGGTCAGGTGTACCTTAGTCTTCAAGGTGATATCTTTGCTCTTCAACACTTTAAAGAGGTCCTTTGCGGCAGATTTACCCAATGCAATGCGTCATTTGATTTCTTGACAGCTGCTTCCATGGCTGTTGATTGCGGATCCAAGTAAAACGAAATTCTTGGCAACTTCAATCTTTTCTCCGTTTATCATGATGTTGCTCATTGGTCCAGTTGTGAGGATTTTTGTTTTCTTTATGTTGATGTACAATCCATACTGATCTTCATTAGTAAGTGCTTCGAGTCCTCTTCACTTTCAGCAAGAAAGGTTGTGTCATCTGCATAACGCAGGTTGTTAATGAGTCTTCCTCCAATCCTGATGCCCTGTTCTTCATATAGTCCAGCTTCTCCTATTATTTGCTCAGCATACAGATTGAATAGGTATGGTGAAAGGATACTATTCTGGCGCACACCTTTCCTGACTTTAAACCAATCAGTATCCCCTTGTTCTGTCCAAACAACTGCCTCTTGATCTATGTAAAGTTTCCTCATGAGCACGATTAAGTTTTCTGGAATTCCCATTCTTTGCAATGTTATCCATAATTTTTTATGATCCACACAGTCAAATGCCTTTGCATAGTCAATAAAACACAGGTAAACATCCTCCTGGTATTCTCTGCTTTCAGCCAGGATCCATCTGAGGTCAGCAATGATAGCCCTGGTTCCACATCCTCTTCTGAAACCGGCCTGAATTTCTGGCAGTTCCCTGTCAATATGCTGCTGCAGCTGTTTTTGAATAATCTTCAGCAAAATTTCACTTGCATGTGATATTAATGATATTGTTCTATAATTTCCACATTCGGTTGGATCACCTTTCTCGGGAATAAGCATAAATATAGATCTCTTCCAGTCAGTTGGCCAGGAAGCTGTCTTCCATATTTCTTGGCATAGACCAGTAAGCACCTCCAGCGCTGCCTCTGTTTCCTGAAACATCTCAATTGCTATTCCATCAATTCCTGGAGCCTTGTTTTTCACCAGTGCCTTCAGAGCAGCTTGGACTGCTTACTTCGGTACCATCGGTTCCTGATCATATGCCACCTCTTGAAATGGTTGAACATCAACTAATTCTTTTTGGTACATAGACTCTGTGTACCCCTTCTGTCTTCTTTTGATGCTTCCTGCGTCGTTTAATATTTTCCCCATGGAATGCTTCACTACTGCAACTCGAGGCTTGAATTTTTCTTCAGTTCTTTCAGCTCGGGAAACGCCGAGGGTGTTCTTCCCTTTTGGTTTTCCATCTCGAGCTCTTTGCACATGTCATTATAATACTTTGTCTTCTCAAGACGTCCTTTGAAATCTTCTGTTCAGTTCTTTTACTTTATCAATCCGTCCTTTTGCTTTAGCTGCTCGACGTTCGAGAGGAAGTTTCAGAGTCTCCTCTGACATCCACCTTGGTCTTTTCTTTCTTTCCTGTCTTTTCAATGACCTGTTGCTTTCTTCATGTATGATGTCCTTGATGTCATTCCACAACTCGTCTGGTCTTTGGTCACTAGTGTTCAGTGTGTCAAATCTATTCTTCAGATGGTTTCTAAATTCAGGTGGGATATATACTCAAGGTCATATTTTGGATCTCATGGACTTGCTCTGATTTTCTTCAGTTTCAGCTTGAACTTGTATATGACCAATTGATGGTTTGTTCCGCAGTTGGCCCCTGGCCTTGTTCTGACTGGTGATATTGAGATTTTCCATCGTCTCTTTCCACAGATATAGTCAATTTGATTTGTGTGTGTTCCATCTGGTGAGGTCCATGTATATAGTCACCATTTATGTTGGCGAAAGAAGGTATTTGCAATGAAGAAGTTGCTGGTCTTGCAAAATTCTATCACATGATCTCCAGCATTGTTTCTATCACCAAGGCCATATTTTCCAACTACTGATCCTTCTTCTTTGTTTCCAACTTTCACATTCCAATCACCAGTAATTATCAATGCATCTTCATTGCTTGTTCGATCATTTTCAGACTGCACCAGGTGATAAAAATCTTCTATTTCTTCATCTTTGTCCCTAGTAGTTGGTGTGTAAATTTGAAAAATAGTCGTATTAACTGGTCTTCCTTGTAGGCATATGGATATTATGCTATCACTGACAGCATTGTACTTCAGGATAGATCTTGAAACATTCTTTTTGACGATGAATGCACCACTATTCCTCTTCAAGTTGTCCTTTCCAGCATAGTAGACTATATGATTGTCCAATTCAAAATGGCCAATGCCAGTCCATTTCAGCTCACTAATGCCTAGGATATTGATGTTTATGCATTCCATTTCATTTTTGATGATTTCCAATTTTCCTAGATTCATACTTCATACGTTCCAGGTTCCAATTATTAATGGATGTTTTCAGCTGCTTCTTTTCATTTAGAGTCATGCCACATCAACAAATGAAGGTCCCAAAAGCTTTACTTCATCCATGTCATTAAGGTCAACTCTACTTTGAGGAGGCAGCTCTTCCCCAGTCATCTTTTGAGTGCCTTCCAACCTTGGGGGCTCATCTTCCAGCACTATATCAGACAGTGTTCCACTGCTATTCATAAGGTTTTCAATGGCTAATGCTTTTCAGAAGTAGACTGCTTGTCCTTCTTCCTAGTCTGTCTTAGTCTGGAAGCTCAGCTGAAACCTGTCCTCCATGGGTGACCCTGCTGGTATCTGAATACTGGTGGCATAGCTTCCAGCATCACAGTAACATGCAAACCCCCACGGTACGACAAACTGACAGACACGTGAGGGAAGTATTAACCTAGGTATTTTTTATTTCCTTATCTTTTATAGCTTCACACCTTTCCACAGGTTTCAGGGGAAGGTGAGATACAGATAAGAACAGCAACAGCAAAAAATTCGTGTTTAGTTGTGATGTTCAAAACAGGTTGTTTTAAAAGAACATAGCAGAACCAATAATTTTAGAATTCAAGCTTTTGATTTCAAGAACCAGGTTCTTAGAGAGAGAAAACAGTTTTCTGAGTTTCAAAGACTTCCTCTTAAATATCAAGAAAAATCCAGCTCTCTCAGAGCCCAGAGGAGAAGGAATTCTGTAAAATGTCAGAGCAATTTCCCCCCACCCAGCAAAGACAGTTTAACCAGTTGTTTGGAAGAGGCAGTAAGAGAGAATTAAATTTAAGAGCGTGGTTCCAAAATCCCCCATATAGGTCTTTTTATGGATTATATTGTGTCCCCCCAAAAGATACATTGAAATCCTAACCCCTCTACCTGTGAATGGGACCTTGTTTGGGGAAACAGGGATTTTCTTTGCAGACGTTATCAGTTAAATTAACAAAATAATACTGAAGTAAGGTGGGTCCTAATCCTAATCCCTTCTGAGTGGAGGTTTATAAAAGAGGAAAGACACAGAAACAGTCACAAATGAAGGGAAGACAGCATGTGAGGCTACCATCTACAAGTCAAGAAATGCCTGGGGTGACCTGAAGCAGAGCGAGACAAGGAAGTGTCTTCTAGAGCCCACAGAAAAAGAGCATAGCCCTACCTAGGCCCTGAATTCTGACTTCTAGTCTCCAGAATGGGGAGAAAATAAATTTCCATTCTTTAAAGCCACCCACTTTGTGGTGTTTTGTTATGGCAGCACAGGAAGCTAAGACAGGTCTGAAGGTGGGGGGCTTAAGACTGACATGCATCCCTCTGAATCCCTGGGAGAAGGCAGCCTCCTCCATGCCCCTTGCCAGTATATTTGGGTAGTAACCTCAGTAGGAGAGGTTTAGATAGAAAAAGTGGTGAGCTAGGCAATCCTCTCACCAGCTTCTCTGGCTCAAGAGGCCTGGATGGTACCAGAATTTTCCACTCACCTCAGAAGAGACGTAGAAGATGTGCCAAGAGGGCTGACCTGCAAGTCAAGGGTCACCGTGGTGAGGGATGAAATGACCCTGCAGCTGTGGGCCTCAAGGTGGGGTCTCTGGGTCACAGCCGACCTGAGGGAGGTCTGCATGGCCAGTGGGAGCTGAGGTGGGGCTGTGACCCAGCCAGGAGAACACTGTCCATGCCGAGGGGACAGACCCCAAGTTACCGCAGCTGCACCTACTTCAGCAGCAAATGCAACAAAAGTAAAATTCAACACCCAGACACCAAGTGGGAACGAGACTCCTCAGCAGAGGCCTGCAGGACACAAAGTCCAGGGTGGGTGGTAGGGGAAGGTGAGAGACTTCTCCCCAGGTCTCCCGGGAGAAGGGGAGTGGGAAGAAACTGAGGCAGAGGTCCTGGAATCTACATTTTTAACAAGCATCCCAGGTGATTCTGAGGCACACTGAATTTGGAGAACTGAACCAGGGTTGAGATTTGCCTGGCTGGGACGGTGGGGAAACAATGTGCAATGGAGTTGAGGGTATGGGTAAAAGAAGGATTCCAATTACCCAAGGACAGATTAAACCCACACTTGGGGTACCAGCAATGCAGGGCACGCAAAATTAAGAAAAAACAAACTTAAAAGAATGTTATATTCCCTGGACTTGGCATCTTGTTCTCATGTATGCCCTATTCTTGTGGTTGGGTGCCATCAATTAGATCCCATGTGACATAATAGAATTACCCTAAGGATAGTTTTGGTGGCAAAGTGGTTAAGAGCTCAGGCTGCTAACCAAAAAGTAGGCAGTTCGAATCTACCAGCCACTCCTTGAAAACCCTATGGGGCAGCTCTACTCTGTCTTATAGGGTCGCTATAGTAGGAATGGATTTGATGGCACACAACAACACCAGGTAGTTCAAACAAACACTGAAGTAGTTGCCTTGGAGTAAACAATCAGAAATTAAGCTTCCTTATACTTTTTAAATTATATCTAAAGATAAGGGTACATAATTTTTTGAGCACCCAAACTGGTCCTGATTTTTAGATGAGTAACTGTGGTCCTATCTGGATGAACTGAGGAAAAGAAGACACTGACAGGTGGGAAGAAAAGGAGGGTTCAAGGGTCAGAGGTCTCTATGGGGTCAGAGAGACTTGATGTGGTGAGAGGGAGCATGTAAGGAAGGGTAGGATAAGAGGTTCCTTGAGGATAGGCTCCCAGGTGTGGCCATGGAGGCAGGTGGCTAAGTGGAGCTAAGGACTGGACAAGGTTACTGATAAGCTTACTCAGGATAAAGCAGGTAATAGGTCAGAAAGTAAAGAGCCCTGGTGGTGCAATGGCTAAAAGCTTGGCCACTAACCAAAAGATTGGCGGTTTGGACCCACCCAGCCACTCCATGGGAGAAAGACCTGGCGATCATAAAGATTGTTATTGTTAGGTGCCGTCCAGTTGGTTCCAACTTATAGCAACCCTATGTACAACAGAATGAAACACTGCCCAGTCCTGTGCCATCCTCACAACCATTGCTATGTTTAAGCCCATTGTTGAGGCAGTGTCAATCCATCTCGTTGAGGTTCTGTGTCTTTTTCACTGACCCTCTACTTTAGCAAGCATGATATCCTTCTCCAGGGACTGATCCTTCCCAACAAGTCCAAAGTATGTAAGGCAAAGTCTTGCCATTCTTGCTTCTAAGGAGCATTCTGGCTGTACTTCTTCCAAGACAAATTTATTCATTCTTCTGGCAGTCCACGGTAAATTTAATGTTCTTCACCAACACCATAATTCAAATGCATGAATTCTTCTCTGATCTTCTTTATTCATTGTCCAATTTTCACATGCATATCAGGCAATTGAAAATACCATGGCTTTAGTCAGGTGCACCTTAGTCCTCAAGGTGACATCTTTGCTTTTCAACACTTTAAAGAGGTATTTTGCAGCAGATTTGCCCAATGCAATATGTCGTTTGGTTTCTTGACTGCTGCTTCCTTGGGTATTTATTGTGGACCCAAGTAAAGATCACAGACAAGAAAACCCTTCGGGTAGTTCTATTCTATCACATGAGGTTGACTTGATGGCATCCAACAGCAACAACAGGGTAGATGGGAGGACGATATGCCCAAGTTTTCATTGAAAGTTAGGAAAACTTCTGGTGCTGAACAGATGCCAGATGCACTCAATTCATTGAACATAGCCTGCTAGCTTCAAATTCCATAATTGGGCCTTCATTAACGTAGCCCCAGCATGTTACATTGAGTAATATATTTACTCAGAATATTAATGTAACACCTTGGTGTGGTAAAACTTTGTAAAGTGTGCTAAATAATACACATTATTTTTCTCACATTTGTTGAATGCTGGCAAAATTAGAATCCTTATTAGGAGTCCTTCAATGGCGCAAATGGTTAAGTGCTTGGCCCACCCAGAGGTGCGTTGGAAGAAAGGCCTGGCAATCTTCTTCTGAAAGATCACAGTCTGAAAACCCTATAGAGTGCAGTTCTATTCTGAAACACATGGGATCACCAAGAGTCGGAATCGACTATACAGCAACCGGTTTTTACGTGCAGTATTAACTCTGTACTGTAGTTATGTCTTATTAAATACACAAATTTCTCCTTTCTAATTTTTCAGTTGACAAAAGGAAACATGTCATCTTTTAAAGGTTATAATTTTTAAGCAGCCAAAAGTGGACATAAGTTGCCAGGGGAACCTATTCTGTGCATTTTTACTTGACATTCAAAGTGAGGTTGCAGAGAAACCTCACTTTATGCTTTTATTCAACATAAATCCTCCCCCCCCCTTTTTTTTAAGTCTCCAGTGAAAATATTACCCAGGAATTTTTTTAAAAGCTTTTTTTCATTTTCCCTATGCCAGATGGAGTATCCCTGAGAAAAAACAGACCTTCCCAGTGAATCCAGACTCAGTGCTTATGATATCCAGTCCTGATTGAATTCACTTTTTTCCACTGAGGTGAGGGGAAAACAGGCTATAAGAGAATTCAAGTTGACTCCTAGTTAATCTTTAGTCTTACAACGAGTTAGGCTGCCTTTTCTCCTTAATGATTTAATTAAGCATCTGATAGTGAGTTTTCTTGTCAAATAAACCAAAAGCCTGGCTTTATTCTATTTTGAAGTTTGTAGCTAAATATTTATACACAGTCTGGAGAAAGAGGGGAAAAGTCAAGTTGGTTGTGGTAGAATGCCTTTCTGCACACGTCATCAGAAAGGATTGAAAATTGCAATGTAACTGCTGCCATATTAAATGCTCAGATCTCCCTAGTAAAGGAGATTGCTTTTGTTTTTCTAACAATGGCCACTTAATTTTCTCTCTGTCTCTCTGTCACTCTGTTTTTATCTCTCGTGAGGGTGCACACTTTTTTTTTCCCCCTACTTTGCTAATCAAGACATCCGCAAGATTAGAAGCTGCATTGGATTTGTCTAGGCATTTGTAAGGTGGAGGAAGTCCTTCTAAAAATGAAAATAAGCAGTTTGATATTCTTGATTTAATAGAGTAAGTACTCAGTTATCCATGTAGACAGGGGAGAATTTAGAAGGGGGAAAACCAAAAAAAAACCTGTTGCCGTTGAGTCAATTCCCACTCACAGCAACCCTATAGGACAGAGTAGAACTGCCCCATAGAGTTTCCAAGGAGCACTTGGTGGATTTGAACTGCTGACCTTTTGGTTAGCAGCTGTAGCACTTAACCACTATGTAAGCAGGGTTTCCTGGGAGGGGGAAAGCCACGGTAATTCAGAAATCCTTCTTATTTAATTTAAACTCTCATCCCATGTGTACATGTTGTGGCACCTGGGTGGCACAAAAGGCTAAGCACTTAACTACTAGCTGCCAGAGATGCCTCAGGGGACAGGCCTAGTGATCTGCTTGTGAAAGGCTACACCCTTGAAAGCCCTATGGAGCAGTTCTCCTCTGCACATGTGGGGTCTCTATGAGCTGGAATCAAACTGAAGGCAACAAACAACAGCAATGTGCTATATGACTGCAAATTGCTGACAGGGTCTGGGGAAGGTACTACCAGGCCTGCTTTTCTGCCTCCTTTGGGATCTTCAAAAATGGCAGGGACAGGCATATTGTGGCTTGGAGATCTTTCAGGTAAAGCTCTGAGAACCACTGAGGTCTCCTGAGTAAGGAGGCTTCTATAACTTTAAACTAAGTGTCTTATTTTCCTGGAGTCACTGGGTGGTGCAAATGGTTAATATGCTTGGCCACTAACCAAAAGGTTGGTAGTTTGAGAGCCTGGTGATCTACTTCTGAAAAGTCAGCCTGTAGGAGAGTAGAACTGCCTATACGGTTTCCCAGAAGTGGCTGGTAGATTTGAACTGTTGACTTTTTGGTTAGCAGCTGTAGCTCTTAACCACTATACAACCAGGGCTCCAAATCATCCCTAGGGAGGTGATATTGCCCCCAGAACTCAGGCAGGCTCATCCTTACCTGTTCACTCTCATGCCCTCAGGCATAAATGGTGGTACCATCCCATTAGGCCACACACAGTCCAATGGAAAAATCAAGACTTTGGTGGACTTAGGCCACAGCTGGGGGAAATCTTCAGTCAGGAAAAGGGGTTGTGGTCCATTTCTTCTCCCTTATTCCATTCAGGGGCCCCAGCTTGCTAACTTGAGTGGGGAAGGACTAGGGAAAGGGAGTCCGAGACGTTTCCAAGTTTCTTGATAATGGCTAGGTTACAACTAACTCTTCTTTCTTGGATGCTTTTGTGGGTTTTTTGGAGATTCCCAGCACTGAGAACCCCTGGCACAACTTTTAGGAAGGCAAGATTTACTCCATCCTCAAGGCCATCTCCCCTCAATGGTTCCCTGGCAAGCCCCCCACCCCCACCCCCAAGCTCACCTTTCACCAGGGTAAGGCAGTCAAGAGTCATGGAGCAACTTCTTCATTCTGCATATGGTGGCTTAGAGCCTCACTTTGCAATTTCACATCAGCTGCATCTTGGTACCTAGTTGAAACTTCCATTTTAACATCCTGTTATGGTCAAGAATTAAGAGAATAATTTCAAAACAAATAACTAAGAGCTGATTCTTCAATAGGTGAGGTTGTCGGGGTCTCTGAGCTTCCACACCATTGTAAAGTACATACAATACATTTTTATAATCCAATGCCTTTTTAGACTGAAATATGAAGATAGTACTTGAAATATTGTTATGTCTGGAATGATGTTTATTGGAATGATGTTTATTAAGTTTATTTTTCCCCATTGTTCTTTGTTAAGAATCTCCTGTGAGGAAAGCTGGTAATAGGGAACCCGTGGTTGAGAAGGGAGAGTGTTGACATGCTGTGGGGTTGTTAACCAATGTCATAGAACAATGTGTATACTAACTGTTTGATGAGATCTAGTTTGTTCTGTAAACCTTCATTTAAAGTACAATAAAAAAAAAATCTGTAATCAGTAAAATGTCAACCTATGAAGTTGCATTACATAGTTCTTTGCCATAGCTCAGTGATTTATAAAGCCTTGACAGTAGCAATACTTCACTGTGCATTAAGGTAACAAAGAATCCTCCATTCTTCCCTTTTCTAATAATTCTTATGGCTCTTAACCCTCCTGCAGGATATTCCAGTCCCTTCACAGTGGAGGTTGGGGACCCACAGATAACTTCTCAGCCTTGTTATTTTTTATCTTAAGGAATGTCTGAAACAGAAGAAGGGCTGGCTCAAATATAATGAAAACATAATGACTTGTTTCACAGTAACAACTACTGTATGTAGCCCTTCATGTCTTATTAAGTGTCTGTACGTATATTCTCTCATTTATTCCTTATGAGGAAGAGTGAGTTATGTGCTATTTAACAGATGAAGTCAGGGAAGCCCATACAGAAAAGGAAGGGGACTAGCATTTAGTGAATGTTACTTTATGCTGGGTGTTTTGTTTTTGTTTTTAATACATTTACTATCTCGTTTAATGGTCACAGAGAATACTTAAGGTAAGTATTATTATTATCGCCAGGAAATTGAGGCTCAGAAAGGTTAAGTAATTTACCCAAAGTCACATAGAACAGTAATTATGCATTCAAGATGCATGCTCTTTTTGCTGGAACTTTCCAGAACTAGGACTTATTAGACCAGTTACTCATAAATGCTTTGATGCTCATCATACATGAGAAAAAAGGTTTGGGGGTGTTTTTGTCTGTCTGTTTTATTGAATTTTAATGCCAGCATAAGGCCAGATGGCCCAAAAGAGTAAACTTTTATGATTCCTAATTTCGGCATTTAAGAGTGAGTGAAAAGAAACATGAATTTGAGAAAATGGCAGTGCAAGGCATCACATGTCTTTGTATAATGAGTACTTGGGGACCAATCAAGCCAAGATAAACACTGAATCATTTCAAGTGAGACACACACAGTCCTGTCTCTACCTTGCTCATTAGGAGCCGTGAACACAAAGCTCACGGGACTGGTGGTAGAAGGTTAAATTCTGGAGCGCTCCTGTAAACACTTCCCGAGACCTCCCTTTGCCCTTTGTCAACTGCACATTAAACAGCTTCCTCAGCCCCAGAGGCCCCTTTTTTTTGCAGCCCTCCTGCTGGGCATAGCCTTCTACCCGTGATTTCTCTCTTTACCTACAACTTTAGGAAGGCCATTTTAGCTCCCTTTGTTGCAGAGATATGTTCTGCCCTGATATTCAGCCTTTGCAGAGAGTCCTTTCTTCCCTGAAGTTTTATAGCACTTGTCAGCTCTTCTCCAGGGTGTAGCGCTTCATAGTACACTGTAGTCTTTGCTGCCTTTATGCACATTCAAGTGTTACTACTATCAAGGCTTTATAAATCATTGAGTTATGGCAAAGAACTGTGTAATGCAAGTTCAGATGATGATATTTACTGGATACAGGCGATATGTTTGGCAGTGGCTACCAAGACAATATTGTCTCTGGCTACCCAGACAATAGCACCCAAAGTAGGAAAGATGAGTTAGCTCTGTTCAGAGGACTCAAAATAAAAGAATGAGGTGGTAATTATAAATAAATAATGGGAGAGAGTTAAGAAAATGACAAGGCAAGCTTCAAACCTGAACAACTCCCCAGAAGGAAGCCTCTCTTTTCAGTTTTCCAGAACCTCACTTCAAAGCAGTTTCATAGAGCCAGTAATTCTACACCTGGTCAGTATAAGCATAATGAACTTCTTGCCTTTTCAGAACAATCGACAACGAGATAAAACTCTCTGGGATTATGGTAAGAACTTGACCACAGTGGCTGCTGACCATTAAAGTGGTTGAGGTACAGAAAGTGGAATTACAGGAAGTAGGTCTGCACAGTCCAGGGATAGAATTCACCACCACCTGCATGAGGCTCTTTCAGATTCAAAGGAAAAAAGACTCAGATATACTGTTTCAATGATTGTTGTCGTTAGGTGCTGTTAAGTTGGTTCCAACTCATAACGACCCTATGCACAACAGAATGAAACATTGCCTGGTCTTGCACCATCCTCACAATTGTTATGCTTGAGCCCATTGTTGCAGCCACTGAGTCAATTCATCTCGTTGAGGGTCATCCTCCTTTTTGCTGACCCTCTACTTTACCAAGCATGATGTCCTTCTCCAGGGACTGATGGGGGTTACTATTAACACAAAAGAGTAAAAACCCAACATCTGCTTTATAGCTAAAACCTCAGGCTCTGAGGTCAGGGTAGCTGATTCAAAGATTAGCTCCCCTATCCCTGAGCTGTGTGTAAAGTATTTAACCTCCGTCAACCCTCATTTTATCAATAAAATGGGAAAATCAATGCCTTACTTATGAAATTGTTTGAAAGTTAAATGAAATAGTACTGGCAAAGTACTTTAATACAGTGGCTGGTACTCAAAAAAATGTTAGTTCTTTCATCAAAAAAGGAAAAAAAAAAAAAAACACCATTAAGAAATAAAAAGGCAGGAGGAACCAAGATGGTGAATTAGACACATCATACCATCCCTCTACAGCAAAGATCTGACAAACCAAGTGAAACAGAAGAGATAACAATCCTGGAAATTCAAACATCAAAAAGGAAAGCAAAAGAAATAAATTGAACAACGATGGAAGAAAAAATTGAACGAGCTCAGCAAAAGAGGTGTGAAATGAAATGAAAGGACTCTGCCAACCATCCTGGCTCAACGTGGCCATCCTGAGACAAAGCCAGTAGTGACCCCAGGTAAGGAGTACAGGAAGGCAACTTCAGTGTAATCCCATAAGAGAATGAGAAACTATTTAAACACACTCGGAGAGAAACAAGGTGAGCAGATCTTGATCCAAACCTAAGGAAGGAAAGCACAGAAAGGAGGGCAAGAATTCCAGGAATCCTGCCATCCACAGAATAGGGAGGGAGTCAAGATCCAGAGTAAGTTATACTCATAAGCGGCGTACCTGATCTCCAGGGCGGGTGACACACATGAGGCAGCGGATCAGCAGAGCATTGGTGGGAGGTCCCCCACCCAAATGGACCCCAGGTGGCCCCTCACTCTTTGCACTTGGCTGTAGCAGATGGGAAGTGCCCAGGTACCCACGTTTGCTAGATGAAGGGGCAGAACTCCCCCTCTCCCTACCTACCTGATCAGAAGCAGCAGAGGGTCCCATTTCCTGGCCACCTCGCCTGACCAGAGACCATAACATGAACCCCCCAAACCTAGCCTCATTTGTCACCTCCCATACCCATCTGACGGAAACTCTGGTGGTGTAGTGGTTAAGAGCTATGGTTTCTAACCAAGAGGTCGCCAGTTTGAATCCACCAGGCACTCCTTAGAAACCATATGGGGCAGTTCTACTCTGTCCTATAGGGTCACTATGAGTCAGAATTAACTTGATGGCAATAGGTTTGGCTCTTGGTTGTACCCATCTGAAGAGCAGCAGTAAGCGTGATCTTGTACACTCACCCACCTAACTCCCAAACACACCCCCAATTTAGCTAGTGGCAGCAACCACGCAACTGTGTATATGACTGCCTTACACCCACTCTCCCCTTCACCAAAAGAGCAAGAAGCAGCAACCGTGTGACCAATTGCACACCAGCCTGTCATACACACCCAGTCCACCTAACCCAACAAGCAGTGGTAACCATGCCCTCTGTTAGCCTGCCACACCCACAACACCTGCCACACTATCCACTTGGCAAGTACCTCCACCCACTCCTGCTCCAATGGATTGATGACAGACAGTGGCCAATGCCTACCCAGCCCACCCTCAGCTGCCCCAAATGACAAACAAATAGAGACCTATGCTCATACTCCCAGCGGCTGCCTCATCCACCCAGAAACAAGTGGTGAGTGATCCAGTGCTGACAGACTACTGACTGGAGTAGCACACCTGCCCCACCCAACCCAAAATCAAAACAAAACAGGAAATCAGGACTAAGCAAACAAACATACGGTAATAAATACAATAACATCTTAATGCTCAGAGACAACAGACAATAACAAATCACTTAAAGAATGAAGACAAGATGGCTCAGGAAAGTAACCAAAATAAAGGGCCAGAAAACCTTGCTGAGGAAGAAATGGCAATGGAATTACCTGATAAGAAATTCGAAAGACATATATAGGATCCTCCAAAAGAACAAGAAGGAGATCAAGGAAAACACAGAAAAAAATCAAGAAAAACACAGACAAAACTCTAGAAGAATTCAGGAAAACAAATCAAGAACAAAATGGCAAAAAAAAAAAAAAAAAAAATAGACAATTAGAAATCATATAAAAACAGCAACTAGAAATCCAGAAGAGTAACAATAAAATCTCAGAAATATATAACTCAATGGAAGGACGTAGGAGTAGAAATGAATCAATGGAACATAGAATCAGTGAAATAGAGGACATATCCCTTGATACTAATTTATTTGAGGAACATTTGAAAAAAAGAATGAAGAAAGCCTAAGAGTTATATGGGATAAAATCAAGAGGAATAATTTATATGAAAGTTCTGGAACAGGAGGAGGAGACCAAAAAAAAAAAAAAAAAAAAACACAGAAAAATTTTTTAAAGATTTGGTAGCAGAACACTTCCTAATATCGTGAAAGACAAGAAGATGTCTTTCATGTGACAACTTGGTTAGGCCATGATTCCCACGATTGTGTGGTTGCCCTCCATTTTGTGACTGTAATTTTATGTTAAAGAGGATTAAGGTGGGATTGTAACACCCTTACTATGGTCACATGCCTGATCCAATGTAAAGGGAGTTTCCCTGGGGTGTGGCCTGCGCTACCTTTTATCTTACAAGAGATAAAAGGAAAGGGAAGCAAGCAGAGAGCGGGGACCTCATACCATCAAGAAAGCACTGCCAGGAGCAAAGCCTGTCCTTTGGACCCAGGGTCCCTGCAGGGAGAAGCTCCTAGTCTGGGGAAAGATTGATGAGAAGGCTGACAGAGAAACGTTCCCCTGGAGCTGATGCTCTGAATTTGGACTCCTAGGGTCGCTATGAGTCAGAATCGACTCAACGGCACTGGGTTCTGGGAGCCTACTTTACTGTGAAGAAATAAGTTTCTCTTTATTAAAGCCATCTAGTTGAGATATTTCTGTTACAGCAGTACTAGATGATTAAGACAATATTCATCCATGAAGCTCAACAAACCCCATACAGGATAGACCCCAAAAGAAAGTCACCAAGACATATCATAACCAAACTTTCCAAAACCAAAGATAAAGAATCCTGAGAGCAGCTTGGGAAAAATGAGCAGTCACCTACAAAGCGTGACTGGTAAGACTAAGCCCTGATTTCTTGACAGAAACAATGTTCACAGAGGCAATGGGGTGACAGATATAAAACTCTGAAACAAAAAAAATTTCCAACCAAGAATTACATATCCATCAAATATTACGATGAAACTAGGAAGTTTCCAGATAAACAAAAACGAAAGGAATTTGTAAAAACAAGACCAATCTTACAGGAAATATTAAAGGAAATCTTTCTGACAGAGAACCAACAACATCAGACAACAACCTGAGATTAAGACATAACAACATTACCCAGACACGAACCAAGACAAAAAATTTTCAATAATCAAAAATTTACAAGACTGAAAACAGGGAACCAGAGACGTCAATCTGTAAACAACTTAAAAAGAAAAGGGGGGGGGGGTGGTAATAAATGGTGTATGTCTTGGTTATCTAGCACTGCTTGTAACAGAAATACCACAAGCGGATGGCTTCAACAAACAGAAATTTATTCTGTCACAGCTTAGGAGGCTAGAAGTCTGAATTTAGGGTACCAGCTCCAGGGGAAGGCTTTCTCTCTCTGTAGGTTCTGGGGGAAGGTCATTGTCATCAATTTTCCCCTGGGTCTAGGAACTTCTCAGCACAGGGACCCTGGATCCAAAGGACATGGGCGTCTCCGGCTCTTCACGCTTGGTAGTAATGAGGTCACCTCCTCTCTGCACAATTCTCTCTTTTATATCTCAAAAGAGATTGACTCCAGGTACAACCTGATCCTGTAGATTGAAGTCTGCCTCATTAACGTAATGCCTCTAATCCTGCTTCATTAACATCATAGAAGTAGGATATACAACACATAAGAAAATTACATCAGATGACAAAATGGTGGATAATCACACAATACTGGGAATTATAGCCTAGCCAAGTTGACACACACTTTAGGGAGTCACAATTCAATCCTTAATAGTGTAGCTACAGAGCTTCCATATGGAGAGGAAGTCAGGTGATATCAAGATATAACAGAGTATTTTAAACTTAGGAAGATATATGTAAATTTCAAGGTAACCACAAAGAAGATTAATAAACCTACTCACCAAAATAAGAAAGAAAACCATAAAGAATCAGGAAATACAAAATCAACAATAATGAAGGAAATGAAAAGAAAATCCATAAATAAAAAGAACTCAGTAGAGAAAAGTGGAACAACAAAAAAGTCAATGCCACAAAAAAAATGCACAAGAAAATGACAGCAGTAAATTCATTCCTATCAATAATCATACAGAATGTAGATGGTTAAATGCACCAGTCAAAAGACAAAGAGTAACAGAATGAATAAAAAACATGATCCATCAATATGTCGCCTAAAAGAGATAACCCTTAGACACAAAGATAAAAATAAGCTAAAAATCAAAGGCTGGAAAAATATATCAAGAAAACAGTAACCAAAAAAGAAGGAAAGTAACAATATTAATCTCTGATAAAATGTACTTTAAGGTAAAATCCAACATAAGAGACATGGAAAGGCACTATATATGATTAAAGGGTCAATCTACCAAGAGGACATAACCATAATATTTACACACTCAGCAACAGAGCTCCAAAATACATAAAACAAACTCTAATGGTATTAAAAAAAGAAATAGACAATTCCACAATAATAGGAGGAGACTGTAACACACCACTTTCAAGGAAGGACAAAACAACTAGAAGGAAACTCAATAAAGATACAGAAGATCTAAACATCATTTTCTTAGTTTTCTAGTGCTGCTATAACAGAAATACCACAAATGGATGGATTTAATGAAGAGAAATTTATTCTCTCACAGTTTAGGAGACTAATGTCCAAATTCAGGGTGTCAGCTCCAGGGAAAGGCTTTCTTTCTCTGTTGTGCTAGGGAAAGGTCCTTGTCATCAACCTTCCCTGGTCTAGGAGTTCTCAGCACAGGGACCCTGGATACAAGGGATGTGCTCTGGTCCTGACTCTTCTTGTTTGGTGGTAATGAGGTCCCCTTCTCTCTGCTCAATTCTCTGTTTTATATCTCAAAAGAGATTTACTCAAGATACACCCTAATCCTGCAGATTGAGTCTACCTCATTAACATGACTGCCTCTAATCCCGCCTCATTATCATCATAGAGGTTAGGATTTATAACACATAACATAATCACATCAGATCACAAAATGGTGGACAACCACACAATACTGGGAGTTATGGCCTGACTAAATTGACACACATTTTTGAGGGACACAATTCAATTCATAACAATCACAGTCAAGCCACTTGACCTCATAGATATATACAGAACACTCTACCCAACAATAGCACAGCACATATTCTTCTCCAGTGCATATAATCATTCTCCAGAATAGACCATATTCTAGGCCACAAAGCAAGTCTCAATAAATTCAAAATAATGCAAAGCATTTTCTAAGAACACAACACTATAACATTAGAAATTGATAACAGGAAGAACAAGGAAAAAATTCAAGTACATGGAAATTGAATAACACCTTGCTTAAAACCCAGTGGGTTATAGAAGAAATAATAAACGAAATAAAAAATTCTTAGCATCAAAGTGGGAGTGAAAACACAACATACCAAAAGATTTGGGACATAGCAAAAACAGAGCTCAGAGGTCAATTTATACCACTAAATGCACACAACAAAAAAGAAAGTCAAGGCACAAAAAGTCATCTGTATTCACCTGGAGGAACAGAGGAAGAAGAAGAGTCAGTAATAGGAAGAGGATATGGAATGTGTGGCTAATTGCCTCAGTGAACAACCTCCTCCTTTGCCCTGAGGCCAGAAGAACTGGATAGAGCCCAACTACCATTACTGAATATTTTGATCAAAGATTCTGTAGAAGAATCCTGATCAAAGGGGAAAGATGCAGAACAGAATTTCAAATTTCTCTAGATACTACTGCTCTGAGAAATCTTTAAGCCTTAAACCAAAAATACTCCCTGAAGTCATCTTAAAACTGAACAATAGTTTAGCTTAACTAGTAAAAACAGCCTGCCTTGAGAATTAAGGTCTTTTAAGAACTATTTATATGTGATCAAATTGACAACAGTAATTTGAAAGATTAGATAGGAGTCTTAAGGGGCTCTGAGTTTATGTAAATGAGGGAGGAACAACTCAGAAAGGAGGATAAGAATGGTTGCACAACTCAAAGGAAGTAATCAGTGTCATTAAATTGTACATGTAGAAACTGTTGAATTGGTGTAACAAAACAAAATAAAAATTAGAAAAAAAGAAGGATCAAAATCAAAAGTTTAACCCTACAACTCAAATAGAAAAAGAACACCAAAGGAAGTCCACGGTTGCCAGAAGAAAGGAAATAATAAAGATTAGAGAAGAAATAAAAGAAACACAATCTAAAAAGTTGATAAGACTGGCAGCTAGTTCTTTGAAAAGATTAATAATATCAATAAACCACTGGCCAAAATGACAAAAGAAGGAAAAGATGCAAATAACCCAAATAAGAAATAAGATGGGTGACTTTAAAAAAAAAAAAATTTTTTTTTTTTTGGGTGACTTTAGACCAACTAAAATAAAAAGGATCATAATGGAATATTATGAAAAACTATACTCCAACAAATTTGAAAACCTAGAAAAAATGGACAAATTTCTTGAAATATACTACCTACCCAAACTGAGGTAGAAAATCTGAACAAACTCATAACAAAGAAATCGAAGAGGTCATTTAAAAAAAAACTCCCAAAGAAAAAAGCGCTGGCCCAAACAGGTTCACTGGAGAATTCTACTAAATATTCAGAGAAGAGTTGATACCAATACTATTCAAACTATTCCAGAGCATCAAAAAGAAAGGAATACTTCTGAATTTACTCTATAAAGCCAGGATAACACTGATATCAAAACCAGGTAAAGACACCACTAAAAATATCCCCTATGAATATAGATGCAAAATTTTTCAACAAAATTATAGCCAATAAAACTCAACAGCGTATCAAAAAAGTAATATATCATGACCAAGTAGGATTCATCCCAGGTATGCAAGGATGGTTCAGCATTATAAAATCAATGTAATCTACCACATAAATAAAACAAAGAACAAGAATCACATGATCATCTCAATCAATGCAGAAAAGGCATTTGATAAAGTCCAAAACCATTCTTGATAAAAACTCTCAGCAAATAGGAATATAAGGGAAATTACTCAACATAATTAAAGGCATTTATACAAAACCAACAGCCAATGTTACTCTCAATGAAGAGAGACTGAAAGCATTCTTCTTGAAAATGGGAACCAGAAAAAGATGCACTTTATCACCACTCTTATTCAATATTGTGCTGGAAGTCGTAGGCAAAGCAATAAGGCAAGAAAGGGAAATAAAGAGCACAGAAATTGTAAGGATGAAGTAGAACAATCCCTATTTGCAGATGATATGACAATGTACAGAGAAAATCACAAAGATTCCACAAGGACTAATAGAAGAATTCAGCAAAGTGGCAGGGTACAAGATTTAACATACAAAAATCGGTTGGGTTTCTCTACACCGGCAAAGAGAACTTTGATATGGAACTCAAGAACACAATACCATTCACAACAGCCCTAAAAAAGATAAAATACTTAGGAATAAACCTAACTAGAGATGTAAAAGACTTATACAAAGAAAACTACAAAACACTACTGTAAGAAACCAAGAGACCTACATAAATGGAAAAACATACCATGCTCAGGGACAGGAAGACTTAACATCATGAAAATGTCAGTACTACCCAAAGCAATCTACAAATCTACAATCCTGATCCAAATTTCAATGACATTTTTTAACGAGATGAAAAAATTAATCACTAATATGGAAAGAGTCCCCGTATAAACAAAGCATTTTTGAAGAAGTAGAATAATGTAAGACGCCTCACACTCCTCAGTCTCAGAATCCTCTATACAGCCATGGTAGTCAAAACAGCTCAGTACTGGTATAATGACAGACACATAGGCCAATGGAATAGAATTGAGAACCCAGAAGTAAATCCATCCACCTATGGACTTCAACAAAGGGTGAAGTTCATTAAATGGGGAAGAGATAGTCTCTTTAACGAATGGTGTTGGCAAAACTGGACATCCATTTGCAGAAAGATGAAACAAGATCCATATCTCACACCACACATAAAATCTAATTTAAAATGGATCAAAGACCTAAATGTAAAACTTAGAACTCTAAAGATCATGGAAGAAAACAATGCTAGGGGCCCTCATACATGGCATAAATAGAATACCAAACATACTTAGAAACAAAAACAGCATGAGATAAACTAGATAACTGGGATCCACTAAAAATCAAACACTTATGTTCATCAAAAGACTTCACCAAAAGAGTAAAAAGAGAACCTACAGACTGGGAAAAAAATTTTAGCTACGAGATATTCGACAAGGGTCTGATCTCTAAAATTTATAGAAACTGTAACACCTCAACAACAAAAAAAAAACCAATTAAAAAATGGGCAAAGGACATGAATAGACACTCCACCAAAGAAGATATTCGGACAGCTAACAAACACATGAAGAGATGCTTGAAATCATTAGCCATAACAGAGATGCAAATCAAAACTACAATGAGCAATAATGGCACTGATTAAAAAAAAAAAAATGTTGGCAAGGTTGTGGGGATATTGGAACTCTCATACACGGTTGGTGGGAATGTAAAATGGTACAACCACCACAGAAAATGGTATGATGCTTCCTTAAAAGGCTAGAAATAGAAATATCACATGATCCAGCAACCCCACTCTTAGGTATATATACTAGAGAATAAGAGCCGTGACAAGAGTTGACAACCCATGTTAATAGCAACATTATTCACCATAGCAAAAACATGGAAACAACCCAAGTACCCATCAACAGATAAAGGGATAAACAAACTGTGATACATACACACAATGGAATATTACACAGTGGTAAAGAATAATGATGAATCTATGAAACATCTCACAACGTGGATGAATTTGGAGGACATTAACTGAGAGAAATAAGTCAATCACAAAAGGACAAATATTGCATAAGACCACTGTTACAAATCATCAAGAAAAGGTTTATACATAGAAGAAACATTTTTTTTTATGGTTACCAGGGATGGGAAACGGAGGAAGGGAAAATCACTAACTACAGAGTAGACGTGTTAATTTTGGTGAAGGGGAAGGCAATATATCATATGAGGCAAGTCAGCACTATATAACCAAGGCAAGGGAAGACACTGAGACAAACACAAGCATAAAAGGCAATGAAGGTAAATACTATAATACACAATCTTAAATAACAAAATAACCTACAGTAATTTATGAATAGAGACATGTGTAGGTATGTATGCTGAATAGGTGAGGGAAGGTCTGTGGGAGTATACCCACATGGACAATTCTGTATACATATTTATACGTGCTGCGTGTATATTCATATAAATAATACAGCACAGAGGAGCCACAGTCATGGAAACAATCCAGACATAACTAAAAACCTCTTGGGACTGAGTTACAGGGCAGGAAGCCTGAGGATCATAGTCTCGGGGGACATCTAGGTCAATTGGCATAACATAGTTCATAAAGAAAACATTCTACACCCTGCTTTGGTGAGTAGCATCTGGGGTCTTAAAAGTTTGAAAGCAGCCATCTAAGATACAGCTGTTGGTCTCTTTCCGTGTGGAGCAAAAGAGAGTGAAGAAAACAATTAGTCCAAATGACTAACGGATCACAGGAACCACAGCCTCCACTAGCCCGAGGCTAGAAGAACTAGATGGTATCCGGCTACCACTACTGGCTGCTCTGATCAGGATCACAATAGAAAGCCCTGGACAGAGCAGGAGAAAAATGTAGAACAAAATTCAAATTCATAAAAAAGACCAGACTTACTGGTCTGGTAGAGACTGGTGGGACCCCTGAGACTAAGGCCCTCAGGCAGCCTTCAAACCTGGAACTTAAACCATTCCTGGAGATCACCTTTCAGCCAAACAACAGACAGGCCTATAAAGTGAACAGTAATACCCATGAAGAATGTGCTCCTCAGAACAACCACAAGAGACCAAAAGGGTAGCATTTGCCCAAAAATAAAGGGGCAGGAAAGATGGGCAAATAGAAATGGGGAACACAGGGAGGAAGTTGATACAGTGCTGTCACATTGAAGGGATTGTAACTAATGTTACAAAACAAAATATGTCTAAGTTGTTGAATGTGAAACTAATTTGCTCTGTAAACTTTCACCCAAATCACAATAAATGGTTGAAAAAAAAGAAAAAAAGCTAAAGGAGAACTCCACCTTGACAGTTTTAATAGTGTTTCAAAAAGTAGGGCAGGATATTTTTAGGGTTTTAGGGCCCAGGCTGGGGGATTTTAAGGCAGATCTTACAAGGTGAAGAACTTGTTGTTATCAGGCAGAGTTTATGACACAAGAGCTTGCATTTGTGAGCTCAGGGAGGCAAAAAGTCTTGAAGGGAGTCTTAATGACCAAGCTGTTAGTCCTGAATGCTAAGCTGTTCAGTTAGTTCATAGTCTTATCTTTCTATCTTTCAGGAGCAGGGATTTATCTCCCGGAGCAAGCAACTGACTTATTTTTGCTTGATCCCAGCATTGTTTAACACAAGGACAGAGAACTGTGTTTTTCAGTTTTCATTGATTTATTCATAAAATTTTAAAGCTATTTTGCACATATTCTACTTTAATCTCCTGCCTTCAAATCCATCAATCACCAAGCAAGGTTTCCGTGTAAGTCACAGCTGTTGGAGACCTTGGGGAAGGAGAGCAGGTTGTGATAGGGTGGCTAATGTTTTTTAAATTCCTATGAGACAGCAGGATGCTTTTTATATTTTACCCATGATTGTCATTCTATCAACATTATGACCCTCTGCACAACTGAGCTTCCTCATTTGTAATATGGAGACAATAAACATATCTACCTCATAGAGTTGTGAGGATTAAATGAGTTACATAAGTGTAAAGAGCTTGGAAACATGGATGGAGCTTGAAGATATTATGCTGAGTGAAATAAGTCAATTGCAAAAGAACAAATATTGTATGACCTGGCCTGCATAAAAAGACAAAAGGCAAGTGTATGGAGAATAAAGTTTATTAGTGGTTACCAAGGGTGGAGGGGAGATAAGGGGGGGGGTTATTGCTTATGAAGCACTGAGCTTTGGCTTATGGTGGCAGAAAACTCACATTGATTAGGGGTAGGTTTGCATTTCTGATTATTGTAAGGCTGTCAATAAGTGTACGCCTGTAAAAAGGTGAATTGGCAAAAGTTGTGCCATAGGCATACTTACAATAATGACAAAAAAAGGAGAGAGACGCTGCTGAGGCTGCTTATGTACAATCAAACACCTCGTGGAATTTCGCTTTTTGGTTTAGAGGTTTAGGGTCACGGTTTCATGGGACATCCCAGGTAATTGGCCTAATAACATATTTAGTGCTGCTGTTCTACCTCCTAGTTCATTGCATAGTTCCTGGGATCGTAAAAGCTTACAAGCATCCATTCAAGGTGCAACAATTGGTCTCTATTCAATTGGAGCAAGAGGAAGAAGGAAAGTCAGGAATAGGAGGAGGAAATGGAATGTGTGGCTAATTGCCTCCATGAACAACTGCCTCCTTAGCCATGAGGCCAGAAATGGACGGGGCTTGGCTACCATTACTGAACGTTTTTCTTCTTTTTAATTTATTTATTGTGCCTTAGGTGAAAGTTTACAAAATCAAGTCAGTCGCTCATACAAATAGCCATACCCATGCCACCATGCACTCGCAGCTGCTCTCCCCTTAATGAGACAGCACACTCCTCCTCTCCACGCTGTATTCCCTGTGTCCATTCAACCAGCTCCTGTCCCCCTCTTCCTTCTCATCTCACCACCAGACAGGAGTCCCCTACATAGTCTCATGTATGTACTTGAGCCACGAAGTTCACTCCTCACCTGTATCATTGTCTATTGTATATAAAAAAAAAATCGTATAGTTCAGGCCAATCTCTGTCTGTAGAGTTGGTTTCGGGAACGGTCCCAATCTCAGGTTATCAAAGGGTCCGGGGACCATGACAGTCAGGGACCCTCCGGCCTCAGTCAGACCACTAAGCCTGGTCTTTTTACAAGAATTTAAGATCTGCATCCCATTGTTCTGCTCCATCAGGAATTCTCTGTTGTGTTCTCTGTCAGGGCAGTGATGAGTGGTAGCTGAGCACCATCTAGTTCTTCCAGTCTCAGGCTGATGGAGTCTCTGGTTTATGTGGCCATTTCTGTCTCTTGGGCTCATACTTACCATGTGTCTTTGGTGTTCTTCGTTCTCCTTTGCTCCAGGTGGGTTGAGACCAACTTATGCATCTTAGATTGCCATTTGCTAGCGTTTAAGACCCCAGACTCCTCTCACCAAAGTGGAATGTTTTCCTAATACATTTTGTTATACCAGTTGACCTAGATGTCCCCTGAAACCGTGGTCCCCAGACCCTCTTCCTTGCTACTCTGGCCTTCGAAGCTTTTGGTTATATTCAGGAAACTTCTTAGCTTTTGGATTAGTCCAGTTGTGGTGACTTCCCCTGTATTGTGTGTTGTCCTTCCCTTCACCTAAGATAATTTACTATCTAGTCAGTGAATATCCCTCTCCCTCCCTCGCTCCCCACCCTCATAACCATCAAAGAATATTTTCATCTGTGTTTAAACTTTATCTAGATTTCTTATAATAGTGGTCTCATACAATATTTGTCCTTTTGCAATGGACTAATTTCACTCAGCGTAATGCCTTCCAGACACCTCCACATTATGAAATATTTCACAGATTCATCATTGTTCTTAATTGTTGCATAGTATTACACTGTGAATGTCCCATAATTTATTTATCCATTCATCTGTTGATGGGCACCTTGGTTGCTTCTATCTTTTTGTTATAGTAAACAGTGCTGCAATGAACATGGGTGTGCATATATCTGTTTGTGTGAAGGCTGTTATTGCTTTAGGGTATATTCCAAGAAGTGGAATTGCTGGGTCATATGGTAGTTCTATTTCTAGCTTTTTAAGGAAGCGTCAAATTGATTTCCAAAGTGGCTATACCATTTTACATTCCTACCAGCAGTGTAGAAGTGTTCCAGTCTCTCCACATCCTCACCACCATTTATTATTTTGTGTTTTTTGGATTAATGCCAGCCTTGTTGGGGTGAGGTACAATTTCATTGTAGTTTTGATCTGCATTTCTCTAATAGCTAATGATCGTGAGCATGTCCTCATCTACCTGTTAGCTGCATGAATGTCTTCTTTGATGAAGTGCCTGTTCCTTTCCTTTGCCCATTTTTCAGTTGGGTTATTTGTCTTTTTGTGGTTGAGTTTTTGCAGTAACATGTAGATTTTAGAGATCAGACTCTGATCGGAAATGTCATAACTAAAACTTTTTTCCCAGTCTGTAGTTAGTCTTTTTACTCTTTCAGTGAAGTCTTTGGATGAGCATAAGTGTTTGACTTTTAGGAGCTCCAAGTTATCTAATTTCTCTTTTGCTGTCTGTACATTTTTAGTAATGTTTTGTATACTGTTTATGCCATGTATTAGGGCTTGCGCTGTTGTCCGTATTTTTTCTTCCATGATCTTTATCGTTTTAGATATTATACTTAGGTCTTTGATCCATTCCAAGTTGGTTTTTGTGCATGATGTGAGGTATGGGTCTTGTTTCATTTTTTTGCCAATGGATTTCCGGTTATACCAGCACCGTTTGTTAGAGAGACTGTCTTTTCCCCATTTAAAAGACTTTGGGCCTTTGTAAAATATCAACTGCTCATATATGGATGGATTTATGTCTGGATTCTCAATTCTGTTCCATTGGTCTATGTATCTGTTGTTGTACCAGTACCAGGCTGTGGTGGTATAATACATTCTAAAATCGGGTAGTGTGAGGCCTCCCACTTTGTTCTTCTTTTTCAGTAATGCTTATTCAGGGCCTGTTTCCCTTCCATATGAAGTTGGTGATTTGTTTCTCCATCTCATTAAAAAATGTTACTAGTATTTGGATCGGGATTGCATTGTATCTATAGATCACTTTGGGCAAAATAGACATTTTTACAATGTTGACCCTCCCTTCCTATCCATGAACAAGATGTGTTTTTCCATTTCTGTAGGTCACTTTTAATTTCTTGCAGTAGTGTCTTATAGTTTTCTTTGTATAGGTCTTTTACATCTCTGGTTAGATTTATTCCTAAGTATTTTATCTTCTTAGGGGCTATTTGGTGATTTCCTCTTCGACATTCTTTTTGTTGGAGTAGAGGAATCCAACTGATTTTTGTATGTTTATATTGAATCCTGATACTCTGCTAAACTCTTCTATTAGTTTCAGTAGTTTTCTTGAGGATTCTTTAGGTTTTCCTGTGTATAAGATCATGTCATCTGCAAACAGAGACACTTTTAATTCTTCTTTGCTAATTTAGATACTCTTTATTTCTTTATCTAGCCTAATTGCACTTACTAGGACCTCCAGCACAATGTTGATAAAGGGCATCCTTGTCTGGTTCCCATTCTCAAGGGGAATGCTTTCAGTGTCTCTCCATTTAGGATGATGTTGGCTGTTGGCTTTGTATAAATGCCATTTATAATGTTTAGGAATTTTCCTTCTATTCCTATTTTGCTGAGAGTTTTTATCATGAATGGGTGTTGGACTTTGTCAAATGCCTTTTCTGCATCAGTTGATAAGATCATGTGGTTCTTGTCTTTTGTTTTATTTATGTGATGGATTACATTGGTTGCTTTTCTAATGTTGAACCATCCCTGCATACATGGTATGAATCCCACTTGGTCATTGTGAATTATTTTTTTGATACGTTATTGAATTCTATTGGCTAGAATTTTGTTGAGGATTTTTGCATCTAAGTTCATGAGGGATATTGGTCTGTAATTTTCTTTTTGGTGGTGTCTTTACCTGGTGTTGGTATCAGGGATATGCTGGCTTCATAGAATGAGTTTGGGAGTATTCCACCCTTTTCTATCCTCTGAAATACCTTTAGTCTTAGTGGTGTTAACTCTTTTCTGAAAGTTTGGTAGAATTCTCCAGTGAAGCCATCAGGGCCAGGGCTTTTCTTTGTTGGGAGTTTTTAAATTACTTTTTCAATCTCTTCTTTTAATATGGGTTTATTTAGTTGTTCTGCCTCTGTTTGTGTTAGGTAGGTAGGTAATGTGTCTCTAGAAATTTGTCCATTTCCTCTAGGTTTTCAAGTTTGTTAGAATACAGTTTTTCATAGTACTCTGTTATGATTCTTTTAATTTCTGGGTTGGGTCTGTTGTGATATCGCCCATCTCATTGTTTTCTTGGGTTATTTGCTTTATCTCCTATTTTGCTTTTGTCAGTCTGGCCAGTGGTTTTTCAGTTTTGTTAATTTTTTCATGGAACCAGCTTTTGGTCTTGTTAACTCTTTCAATTGTTTTTCTATTCTCTATTTAATTTATCTGCTCTAATTTTTATTATTTGCTTTCTTCCGGTGCCCAAAGTTTTCTTTTATTGCTCTTTTTCTATTTGTTCAAGTTGTAGGGATATTTCTTTGATTTTGGCCCTTTCTTCTTTTTGTATGTGTGCATTTATTGATATAAATTGACCTCTGAGCACTGCTTTAGCTGTGTCCCAAAGGTTCTGATATGAAGTGTTTTCATTCTCCTTGGATTCTATGAACCTCTTTATTCCATCCTTAATTTCTTCTATAATCCAATCATTTTTGAGCAAAGTGTTGTTTGGTTTCCATATGTTTAATTTCTTTTCCCTGATTTTTCTATTATCAACTTCTAGTTTTATGGCTTTGTGGTCAGAGAAGATGCTTTGTAATATTTTGAAGTTTTGGATTCTGTTATGGCTTGCTTTATGGCCTAATATGTGGTCTATTCTAGAGAATGTTCCATGTGCATTGGAAAAGAAAGTATACTTGGATGCTGTTGGGTGGAGTGTTCTGTATATGTCTATGAGGTCAAGTTGGTTAATTGTGTCATTTAGCTCTTCCATGTCTTTATTGAGCTTCTTTCTGGATGCTCTGTTCTTCCCTGAAAGTGGTGTGTTGAAGTCTCTTACTATTATTGTGGAGCTGTCTATCTCATTTTTCAATGCTGTTAGAGTTTGTTTTATGTATCTTGAAGCCCTGTGGTTGGGTGCATAAATATTTAATATGGTAATATTTTCCTAGTATATTGTCTCTTTAATCATTATGTAGTGTCCTTCCTTGTCCTTTGTGGTGGATTTAAGTTTGAAGTCTGTTTTGCCAGAAATTAGTATAGTCACTCTTGCTCTTTTTTGATTATTGTTGGCTTGATTTTTTTTTCATCCTTTGAGTTTTAGTTTCTTTGTGTCTTTAAGTCTAATATGTGTCTCGTGTAGGCAACATATAGATGGATCATGTTTTTTTAATCCATTCTGCAGCTCTCTGTCTCTTTATTGGTGAATTTAGTCTATTTACATTCAGCATAGTTATAGATAGGTATGAGTTTAGTGCTGTCAATTTGATTTCTTTTTTAGTGTGTGTGTTGTTGACTGTTTCATTTTTCCACTTATTTTTTTGTTTTGAGTAGTTTTTCTTTGTAAATTGTGTTTTCCTCTTTTTTATTGTAGTTTTATTGTGTTTTTGCTGAGTCTTTATGTTTTTCTTGTATTTTATTTTGATGTGTAGGATTGTTAGTCTCCTTTGTGGTTACCTTAACATTTACCCCTATTTTTCTAGGTTTAAACCTAACTTGCATCTCCCTATATCGCCTTAACTTCCTCTCCATATGGAAGATCTATGACTACTTTATTTAGTCCCTCTTTATTGATTTAATATTGTCACCTTTTACATAATGACATCGTCGACTGCTTTATCTGTGTGCTCCTTGGCTTGTTCTGCATTTTGCCTGATCTTCTTCCTGATATCTTGAAGAGTATGTTAATCTTTTGTATTCTACATGTGGTAATTCCAGGAATACACCTTCATCCAGAAGAGCCCTTGATGCTTTGTTTTGGGAGTTTGTTGAAGCTTCCTTATGCGATTTGATATCAACTGTTGTCTCTGAGCCATCTATAAGTTATTATATTATTTTATGTTTGCTCACTGTGTCCTAGCTTCTTGCTTTGTTTTGTTTTGATATACCCAAATAGGCTGCTAGAGCAAGCTAACTTGATTATTGGAGCTTTGAAGCACTATTGTCCTGTTACCAGATGGCTAGAGCTGTTACCAGGTATATGAGCCTAGAAATCCATTCACTATTCTTATATAGATTCAGCTCAGGTATCCCAGTAGTCGGTCACCTAGTGTGTGGTGCAAGCTCTCACCTATGATTTTAGAGGAGAAGTGGTGACTGGTGTATGTACAGGTTTCTGGTAGCAGCAGCAGGTCACACTTTGAAGAAGGCAGGGGGCTGAAAACCTTCCCCTGAGTGTCTTTGAAGAAGGCACATCCCTGTTCTCTAGAGTGCTCTGGTGGATGGGCTCTGCAGCTGTACCATAGGCACACAATGCTTTTAACTGTAAGGACTGGTAGGCACCACTTGTCCTTAGGCCCCTGCCACAGGTGGCTAGGTGGCATGGTTGAAGCCTCCAGTTCTCAGGCCCCTGCTGTGGGTAGATGAGGGTCTTGTTTAATAGGCAGAGCAGTATCAAACATCAGAAACCTGACTCTTCACCACACAGCCGAAACAGTTTCAGTCAGACCTCAAACAGATTCACCCTTGCAATATAACACCCAGATCCTATCTGGTGTAATCGAGCCACCTTAATCCATGTAGGGGTAAAAATAAAGTCTGTGGATCACTTGTGCCTGGACTGGAGCCACTTCTGCTCTGAGTTTCCAGATTAGGGGAGTCAGCACAGTATTTTTCCCCCAATTGTTAATTTGTTCCTTCTCCAAGCCAGGAGAACGGCTCAGAAAGAGCAGCAGGACCTATCTTGGGCCCCGAGAAATCAACTGTTAATGAAGCCAGCTGGGGCAGAGGGAGGAGGGTTCAAATAGATAGGAGAGAGTTTTTTCAAAAGGAGGAGCTATTAATTGGATCCAAGTGCTAAATTAGACAAAATCACCTATCTTGTGGCAAGAGCTCTGTTTTATCTCAGACTCCAGAGGCATGTGTAAATTGTGTGCATTGGCTGGGTCCCTGCCTAGACTGCCCCAGGGGGTCAGGGCTACGTCCCGCACTTGCCTTCTTTCGCTGAAGCAGCTGCGTCCTAAACTTCACCGCCACCCCCACTGCCATCACACCAGGGGATCGGGGTGCACCACTTCGCTTGCCTTCTTTCACTGAAGCAGCTGCATCCCCGAAAACTGCCATCAGCTCCGCCACAGTGGCACCAAGGACTCAGGGCTGAGGTGCTGCTGCGAACTCGGCAACTCTTCACTGCTTCTACACCATCTCTCCCTCCCCTGTCACTCAGTCCGACTTCTTAATTTTGCCTTTGATGCTCAGGGTTCCTAGCTTGTCATATGTATAATTGATTCACTTGTTTTTTTGGGTCTGTGTTGTAAGAGGGACCACCGGAAGTGTCTGACTACTCCCCCATCTTGGCCCCACCTCTACCGAACATTTTGATCAAAGATCTTATAGCAGAATCCTGACTAAAAAGGGGGAATGCAGAACAGAATTTTAAATTCTCGTGGAATCCAGACTTTCCGGAGCTATGGCGCCAGGATGAACCCCTGAAACTATTGCCCTGAGATAATTTTTAAAACTTAAACCAAAAATATTCCATGAAATCTTCTTAAAACCAAACAGTAGTTTAGCTTAACTAGTAAAGAACATATGCCTTGAGTATTATGCTCTTTTAAGATCTATCTACCATATTTTTACACAAATTACACACAATTTCTACATTTGTTTGCCACCTGCACCTTCCCAACCAAAGGATTTTTGTAAGCATGCCATACTTTTTTTTTTTTTTTTTACAGCAACATGTAAAAAAAATTGGCATAGCAGCATTTATGAAAATACTTCATGGGGAAGGGTATTGTTGGCAAACAAATACATAAAAATATGGTATATGGGATCAAACGGACAACAGCAACTCAAAAGGTTAGATGGAATGCTTAGGGGGCAGCAAATTTATGTTAATGGAGAGGAACAACTCAGAAAAGGAGGGTGAGAATGGTTGTATAACTCGAAGAATGTAATCCATGTCACTGAGTTCATGCAGAAGCTGCTGAATTGATGTATGTTTTACTGCTTATATTCTCAACAAGAAAAAACAAATAATTCCTTTAAAAAAAAAAAAAAGCTTAGAAACAACTTAAAAAACCCCTATTACTATATCATTATTTCTTCTTTTCTCCTACCTGGAGACACCGTGGCAATCTTTAGCACCATGGACATGTCTTGGCAAGTCCTAGTGTGGCACTGCCCCCTCACCTCTCCATAACCACGTGCACCAGTATAGCTATAGCAGTAATTTATAGTATTGAGAAACTTCCACCCAGGTGTCCAAGTCCCCTAAGTGCCCCCCACCCCATGCTGTCCTAGCCTTTCTCCTCAGCACCCAATTTTCTCTGTCAGGCAACTAAAGGGTGAACTACCTGGCCCAGCAGGAGGCTCTGAGACCCTGCTCAGCACAGTTCTGCCTTTACTCCCAGCCTCTGCTTTTGGTTCCAGTCCCCTCCCCACCTCACCCCTGCTGCCTTTTTTTGCTCCTACCTATCCCTGGTGGCACAGAGGTTAAGCATTTGTCTGCTAATCAAAAGGCTAGCAGTTTGAATCCACTAGCCGCTCCTTGGAAACCCTATGTGGCAATGCTACGCTGTCCTATAGGGTCTCTGTGAGTTGGAACGGCTCAATGGCAACAAGTTTGGTTTGGTTTTTTAGTATCCTGATATTTTGGAACCCCGGTGGCACAATGGTTAAGAGCTGGGCTGCTGATCAAAAGTTCGAATTCACCAGCCGCTCCTTAGAAGCCCTACGGGGCAGCTCTACTCTGTCCTATAGGGTCACTATAAGTTGGAACCAACTCAATGGCATGTAACAACAACATCCTGATATTAACCTGTCCAGATAACAGAGTGCTCTTTAAACACACACACACACACACACACACACACACCGGCTATACCAAATGCACACAGTTATAAGAGGAGACTCTCAGTAGATAAATCACTTGAGTTTGATCCATTTAAGACTCCTTTACTTCAAAACCAGGTATTTTGCTGAGCTGGAACTTACTGAAACAAGAAAGCCACAGGAGGAACCTTCAGGTAGCTTACCATCTACAGGGCAGATAATACAAAGGAGTCCTCAGCTAGAAAATGTGCTTCACTGATAAGACTAATGCTGCATCAGCCCCAAGGCTGACGGCTTAAGTCCTGTCAGCCTCTGTAGTCCAGTCAACACTCTGGGCACAGGGCCTCTGCCTATTCCTACAGAAGCTGGTGACAACCTTAGGGCTTCCTCTAATATAGTTCACCTGGTGTCCAGTCACCACCATATTAAAGCCCTTTTCTCTTCACTGGAGTTCCTGAGTGGTGCAAATGGTTAACAAGGTTGGTTGAAGGTTTGAGTTCACCCAGAGGTCCCTCAGAAGAAAGGCCTGGCAATCTACTTCTGAAAAATCAGCCATTGAAAACCCTACGGAGCATAGTACTACTCTGACACACATGGGGTCTCCGTGAGTTGGGACCTACTAGACAGCAACTGTTTGTTTTTTTCTCTTCTACTAGCAGTCTTCCATTTTACACCTACATATCCGGTTTTTCCTGCTTTTCTCAAAATTAGAGGTCATTTTTTTTTTCTCCTGGAAGGGTTAAGGGGCACTCCATGTTTACCCAGTTACTGCTAGAGAATTTGCAACACGTGGAAGCCATAGACATAATCTCATGCATTCAGACCAAAGTGGGGGTGGGGAGGGTGCCTTCACCACAGGCCTCCCTTTTCTGAGCCTTCCCCACTGTTTCAAATGTCAGCAGCAGAAGTTCTGCTGGCTCAGGAGTGGGAGGAGGCACAGTTTGTGTGTGAAGGAACAGATGGTTGCAGGGGGGTTGAGGACAAGCTTCTCTCCGCCCCCCTGCCTGGCTTGTCCTGGCAAGTTCGCTGATGGATCACAGCCTGGGGATTGCAACAGCCACCTCCCTGGTCTTCCCACTTCCGCTCTATCCCTTGTCCACTCGTCCTCCAATGAAGTCAGAGTTCTCTGCTTAAATAAGGAACCCCATCACACTCCTGCCTGACAGCCTTCATTGACTTTGTTAGCTACAGAATAAAATGCCAACTCCTCAGCTTGGCATACCAGGCCCAGGTTGTCTCCGGCCACTTTGCTATGCACCATGCCCTCCCATCACGTTGATCCTCGCATCATTCCTGAACTTATCAGGCCAGCAGGCCCTTTCTAAACTCCACCCCAGAACACAGGCTATTACATCCACCTAGAATTTCTAGAACCTTTCCTCATACCCTTTGATACCTGACAAACTCCTATCTGCCGTTAAAATCCACTCTAATCTTCTTTCCTTTGGAAAGCTTCGTCAACACCTCTGAGAGAAGAGAGCTGCTCCCTTCTCAGGGTTCCCTCAGCACTGGGTTACTACATCCAGCACAACATATTTTAGATTTTATTAGATTTCTGTTTACATATCTCTCTCCCCATCTAGACTATAAGATCCTCAAGTACAGGGTCCCTGTCATAAAGTTGATGCTCAATACATTTAGTGAATCAGTGAATGAAATGAAAAGTTCAATACATACTGCTTATAGTTTCTTTTTTAGATATAATTTTCTTCTCAATATTATTAATATTCCTGTGTCTCCCCCTTTCTCCTTTCCATCCACTCTTCCTGGGGATTTAGGGGTTATGTAACTGTAATTTCCTTTTTCCCATACCCCTAAAGAGTGTGAAATGGGGAACCTGTGTCTCTGGCATCTTTTACCCACTCTTTTCTGATGCCCTTTCCCTTCTTTGAGAACTCCCTTACCCCTCCAGGTGTCCACAAGGAGAGCAAAACCAAATGCAAACTATTACTGTGGAACCGTGGGCAAGTCATTTAACACCTCTAGACTGCAGTGTCTCACCTGAGAAGTAAGAGATTGGAACCAGGTGATGTCTAAAGTTATTTGCAGTTCTAACAACCTATAAATCATAAAGAAAGTAATTGGAATTGTAGGCATTCCCAAATAACAGGAAAATTATTTCTCTCAGAGGGCATTTTTAGTTTTTTTTTTATAGTACAAGCTCTATTTATCTTTGGATAAAGCCAACCCTGGTGGTTGTTTCTTCCTTTCCTGACATATCACCTCCTACCATTTCTGACTCAAAGTTGCCTCCTGAGTTGCCAGCTGGGCACTTTGGGAGACTTCATTTTTGGCCCATTAACTTTGATAAGACAGCATTTTCAACTGGTATACCCTGTTATAGTCCAAACTCTCCATATTGAAAATGTGTTCTTTTTTTCTGCACCCCCTGAGATTTAAAAAAGCCACCACTCACACCCTGGGCTATGTACACGCCTGGGCACTGGCATTTTCTGAGGTTCTATATCAGGGCCTCTGTGAATGACTGTGCAGGTTGTACACTGCACAACTCTAGGAGGCACCCTTCATATCAAGGTCATTATAGACTTGTATAGGCATCAGGAAAATTTATTGGCAGCAAAGTATTTCCAGAAAAAAAATGCCTTTTTCTTACTCACACTTTGTACTTCGGAGGTTAACAACAATGCTGCCCTTTGTTTTTGTTTTTTTTTTTAAGATGGAAGCTATACCAAAATGGAATTCCTGGGTGGTACAAATGGTTAAAGTACTTGGCTGCTAACCAAAACGTTGGTGGTTCAAGTCCACCCAGAGGCATCTTGAAAAAACGGTCTGGCAATCTACTCATGAAAAAAGCAACCATTGGAAACCCTATGAAGCAAAGTTCTTCTCTAACACACACAGGGTTGGAATAGATTCAGAAGCAACTGGTGATAACTGGTATAACTAGATACAGTATCTACTGATCATCTATGTTTCCATTTTAACAAATCAGTATTTTTAACACACCAAAAAATTGCATGATGAATAATTCTTTCAGGCTTTTCACAGTATATCTGGGATTACTCGTATAGCCTCATTTGTAGATAACATTAAAAGTTTGAATTTGAGCCCTTTGTATGTGTAAGGCCAAGACCACGTGGTCCTAATGCTCCCACCCAGAGCCCCCCCACCCCCCACCCCAACTGCTATAGGCTATTCTTATTTGATCGCTCTAGCAGGCCTCCCTGGCCTAGCTGACATCCAAAGCTGATCATTTTTAACATCTTCCTTTATATAACAAAATTATTCTCAGAAATAATCATAAAAGGAAACGAAAAATAATGATAGCCAGAAAAGAAATGCAGACAATGAAAATTTTCCTTTACTGAACTTTATATACATTAAGAAATATGAAGCCACACAGCTTACTGTCTGCATTAACATGACTTCACTCTTCCAGAAAATTCTTGACCAGGAAGATGAACTTGAATTTCCTGAAAAACCTACTTATCTGAACAACAGACTATCAATTTGCCCTAAATGGAGTAAACAGCTCCTTCTCAAAGCAATAGCTCAACAAGGCTTATCAAATAATTATTTACTTTTCCAAGGCTCACTGAAAAATCCTGGGTTCACTGTACTTACCAATCTTAAACTATTATATCATGAATTTTGCCCATTTCCAATCAAGCCTGCATATCGAAGACCCACCTTAAACCAGACCCCCAAAACTCATAAATATTCCATCTCTGAATTTTCTTTTCCAAGTCTCTCTACTAGTGATCTTCCCAGGCGTCGGCAGCCAACATATAATCAAGTCAATAAAAATAAAGTTTAATAAAACGTGAAAAACAAATCTTGCAAAAAAAGAAAACATGTAATAGATTTTTAAATACTTAAAAAAAAAAAAAAACCAGGGCAAAAACGTATGCCTACATTTGGTCTGTTGGCAGTAATGCACAGCATTGCAGTTTCCGTTTCAAGCCTTGACTGTCAACAACTGTCACAATCAACCTTCTTCACATGTTGAATATAGACAGCACAGCTGTCTCCACTCGTAGCTAGACAAAGGACACTTTTAATTATCTTCATTTTGAAAGTTTCAAATAAGGCAATACATATACAAAAAGTCAAGAAAAAACTTAAGCATAAGAATGAGATGGGCAGAAATTCATAAAAATTCCATTTCACAATAAATCCCAGAGATTATAATACTGTCTTTTTTTCCCCCTTCAGGATCAGTTTTGGCAGTTTTCAGATGTCTCTGCAGTCTAAAAAAATACCTTCACCAGAAAATTCATCATAAATTTCTTCTGTATTTGGTAAATACTTCCCAAATTTTCTTCTGCAAAACTCAGAGAAAATGTCTGAGTGATAGGAAACATTGATTGCTTTTGATCCTTTGCTTTCAAATGAGGGTCCAGTTCTTGGTGAAAATTATTGAGGCATTCAAAGTTGCCCTTTTGATTTCTTCTGGCAACGTAAGCCCAGCATCTTTTGTATTTCTCCTGAGATTCTTCTTTGAAATGTCCATTTCCATGTGCTTTGTTTTTGCATAGTTAATGGTCTTCTCCACAATTTCTTTTGCTTCTATTCTTCTCGATTTCTATTGAGTTTGGCCTGTTATACAGGCCAACTATACAACTGGAAATTCTCCAAATTAACTTCCATGATATAGAACACAATGTTTACGAAAGAATAAGTAACGTGTTAATTGGAAAGGTATACGTATATTATTAAAACTGGACAGAAGCCACAGAAATTGTTTAGAACTTAGACCAAACATTTTTCTTCAGGGAGAGTTATTTTATCACTGACATTGTTTAGAATTGCTGACTAATGTGATAATAAAAAGAGGCCATCTTCATTATGCTGAGGGAAATAAGTCAATCACAAAAGGACAAATATTGTATGAGACCACTACTGTACTGAAAATGTTTACATACAGAAAGAAATAATCTTTGATGGTTACAAGGGAGGGGAGGGGTGGGGATGGAAAAACACTGAATAGACAACAGATAAGTGGTAACTTTGGTGAAGGGTAAGACAGTACACAATACTGGGGAAGCCAGCACAGCTTGTACAAGGAAAGATCATGGAAGTTCCATAGACACATCCAAACTCTCAGAGTGGCCGAATTGCTGAGCTGAGGGCTGTGGGGACCATGGTCGCAGGGAAAAACTAACTCAATTGGCATAACATAGTTTATAAAGAAAATGTTCTACATTCTACTTTGGTAAGTAGTATATGGGGTCTTAAAAGCCTATGAGAAGCCATCTAGGATATTTCACTGGTCTCATCCCTTTGAGAGCAAGGGAGAATGAAGAAAACGCAAGACACAAGGGAAAGATTAGTCCGAAGGACTAATGAACCACATCTACCATGGCCTCTACCAGACTGCGTCCAATATAACCAGATGGTGCCTGGCTACCACCACTGCCTGCTCTGACAGGGATCACATTAGAGGGTCCTGGACAGAGCTGGAGAAAAATGCAGAACAAAATTCTAAATCAAAAAGAAAGACCAGACTTGCTGGCCTGACAAAGACTAGAAAAACCCTGAAAGTACGGCCCATGGACACCCTTTCAGCTCAGTAATATAGTCACTCCTGAGGTTCACCCTTCAGCCAAAGACTGGACAGACCCATAAAATGAGACTAAACAGGCACACCACCCTAGGGCAAGGACTAGAAGGCAGGAAGTGACAGGAAAGCTGGTAATAGGGAACCCAAGATTGAGAAGGGAGAGTGTTGACATGTTGTGGGGTTGTTAACCAATGTCATAAAACAATATGTTTACTAACTGTTAAAACTAGTTTGTTTTGTAAACTTCCATCTAAAGTACAGTAAAAAAAGAAAGGCTATCTTTTTGCTGCTTTATCACGTTTTTAAGTCTCCTTTAGACAACGCATCCCTTATTGCCTGCACAGGGTAGATTGTTCCCACAGCTCTGCCCTAGGCACACCACTGCCTCCTAAGGTCTGCCAGGGATGGAGATTGGGGATAATGAGCCTTGGATGAGATTATGGCACAGCACTTCTTCTTTGTAAACAGGACCCCAGTTTTCTTCAGGTCTCCATCTCTCAGGAAATGTGACCCTATCCCCAGTTTGGGAGAACTAAGATTTCATGATAATCCACTTCACCACACCCATGATTAATTTAGGCACGGACATTTGTTGAAACTCTAGCCGAAGAGATATGTGGGACTTCCAGAAAAGGTTCTTTCACTCTTACAAAGAGAAACAGAAAAAGATACCCTGTTCTTCTGTTGGAGGATGTCAGGTCTGCTTGTGATACTTGGAACCGTGGTAGCCATTTGCTACCATGCTAGGAGCTAGCCTGAAGATAACACAGTCAGGGTAGGAGAGCAGAAAGGGGAAAGAACTTGAGTCCGTGATGATGTCATCGGGCCACTGAATTAAAGAATCTAGGAGCCACCGTACCTTAAGACGGGCCTGAGTCTTTCAACCTTATGGGATACTCTGTCTGTATATACACATATTCCCGCCCCCCCCCGCCCCCACCCCACCATGGTTTGAGTTTTAAACCAATTTCCTGTGGGAATTCTGGTAACTCCTCAAGATTTCTGAGGGTTTCTAAAAGGATTTATTGTCTCCTGAATATCTTGCAGAAACCGTGGTGGTGTAGTGGTTAATAGCTATGGCTGCTAACCAAAAGGTTGGCAGTTTGAATCCACCAGACGCTCTTTGAAAACTCTATGGGGCAGTTCTACTCTGTCCTACAGGGTCTCTGTAAATCAAAATCAGCTCAGTGGCAATGGGTTTTGTTTTGGTTTGGTTTGGTTTGACTATCTTGCTTCACAGTCTCTTCCCAAGTTGGGTCCCGATTCCCTCTGAGTATCTCATTTTAGCAGCTGCTCACCCATGAGTGTGGGGCTCAGCAGTCACTTCTTTCCCTAAAGCACCAATAACACAAGGCTGGTCCTGTTGCACAGTGAACTACTGAAACAAGCAACTGTGAAGCTGGGCTTTTCCACCTACCTGAACCAACATACCTCCCTGCCCATTTAAGCCAGCTTGAGTTGGGCTTCTGTTTCTTGCAATCAAGAAGTTTCTAAGTGATGTATCAGCTCTAGTCTTTGGAAAAAGTACCTAATCTTTCTGGGTCTCAGTCTTCCCACCTGTAAAATGAAGAAATAAAACTATTTCAAACCCTTCCTCTTCCAAATTCCAGATCATGAAACCCATGTTTATGTTCATACTTCAACTGTACCTCTCAAAAAATCTATATCATTTCGTTTCAACACACCTCTAATTGAAGTATATAGCTCATCTCTTTAAAAATGGATACAGTGAGGCCACTGTGGGAAATAGTAGTGTTATAACCCAAGGGTTAAACGTAGAATTACCGTATGACCCAGCGATTGCACTTCTAGTTATATACCCAAGAGAACCGAAAGTATGTGTTCAAACAAAAACTTGTACACGAATGCTCACAGCGGCTTTATTTGTAATGCTGCATGTGCCACTATGTGCATTCACGTACAAGTCTTTAATACCCAAAAAACAAAAACAGCCCAAAGTCCATCAGTTGATGAATGGAGAGACAAAATATAGCACAGCCATACAATGGAATATTATTCAGCTATAAAAAGGAATGAAGTACTAATATACCCTACAACATGACTGAGCCTTGAAACCATGCTAAGTGAAAGAAGCCACAAAAAGTCACATATGATTTCTGTTATATGAAATGTCCAGAATAGGCAAGACCATAGAGACAGAAAGCAGATTAATGGTTGCCAAGGGCATGTTGGTGGAGGGCAGGGGGAATGATAAAAATGTTTTGAAATTAAATAGTGATGGTGGATACACGACATTGTGAATGTGCTAGAAGTCACTAAATCGTATACTTTAAAGGAGTTAAAATGGTGAATTTTATGTTACATGAAATTTACTCCAATTTATTTTAAATGCAGACAGAGAAAACACATGCGCCCTTCCCACCACCACTGTCCATATTTTTCTTTTTTCCTAACCCAGTTATCCCAGCCGTGAAAATTATAAACAGCTCACCTGAACTTCTTTAGCACTCAAATATCCAGGAGAGTAACTGATAGGGAGTTTCCACAGGATCTCTGGATCCAGAACTGGGGGATGGTGCTCAGTGCTTGCATTGTCTTCTGATACAGGGCAAGCAGTGTAGCTGAGAAGAAAATGGAGGGAGGATGGGTAAGGGGGCGAGGGTACAGGTAGGGCCTGTGGATTGATTTGGGAAAAGCATTTATTTATCTACTATTGCTTAAATATCCCATATTATACCTGAGACTTACGACAGATTGCTGCAGTCTTCTTTGTTTTTGTTTTTTTAGGATTGCTCTATTCTTAATGGAGATAGTTGAATAACAATTATTTTCCATTGATGTCTTGCTTAACACTCTCCCCAATACCTGGAGGGCCTAGAGCAAGGTCTAGTAATTACTCACTAAATGTGCGTGGACTGGATGAATGAAATAATTATTCCTTTATTTAAAGATTCAAACTTTTTCTTTTATGTGTTAAATTTTTTAGGGTAAAGTCACACCCACTGATGTCCTGAGACACCCTGTATTTCAGCTCATACTGTAAGGTAGACATCGCCGAGCTAAGTGTCAAGGATGGGGTTATGGATGGAGAGTGGGCCATGGAGTTATCCTAAGGGATCTCCAGATCCATTAGTGTATCTCAGGCATTGTCTCTACCGGAACCAAATAGGACACAGAACCATACTCACCACCTGTATAATATTGAGATTAATAAAAATACGTGTCCACATAAAAGAGCTACTAAATTCATAGTAGCTTTTTGTCTTTGTGTATTTTTCTCAGATATAAATACTATCAAAAATACGTTCATGACTGCTCTTTATGTTTCAAGAAGTCCTCCTGCATCAGCTATTTTGGGCATCAGATAGCCTGAGCATTACAACTTTCTATGGACCACTAGAGGGTGGTATAGACCAGCGAAAAAGCCTACCCTTCAGCAGGCTACATACAGCATATCCCGGACACCATCTACATAGTGATAAAGTACAACTTGATTGGAAACCCTGGTGGTATAGTGAGTGGTTAAGTGCTATAGGCTGCTAACCAAGAGGCCAGCAGTTTGAATCTGCCAGGTGTTCCTTGGAAACTCTATGGGGCAGTTCTTCTCTGTTCTAAAGGGTCACTATGGAGTAGTGGGTAGGCGATTTCATTAGAATGGCAATCTAGGCAAAATAACTTAGGCCTCATTTTTTCTTTTTTTTGGATAACAAAATAAAAATAACTTTAAATACTTAAAAAAAAATTAAAATACCTTTACTAAATCCCATGGGGAAATGTGTTTTCTAACCAGTTACACTGCCTTAGACATTAAATAAGGAGCTCTGGTGGGGCAAGGGCTAACAGCTCTGCTGCTAACCAAAAGGTCAGCAGTTCAAACCCACCAGCTTCCCCGAGGGAGAAAAGACCTGGTGATCTGCTCCTGTAAAGAATTAAAAAAAAAAAAAAAAAAAAAAAAAACCTTTCCCATCAGAGTAAAACTGCCCCATAGGATTTCCAAGGAGCAGCTAGCAGATTTGAACTGCTGACCTTTTGGTTAGCAGGTGTAGTGCTTAACCATTGCACCATTAGGGATCCATATAAAGATTATAGCCCAGGAAATCCTTCGGGCAATTCTACTCAATGGCACACAACAACAACAACACATTAAATGCTCAGAGTCTAGGGTTAGAATGACTGGATTTAAATGTCATCTCCACCCCTTAATAGCAGCGTGAACTTAGAAAAGCTTTTTAACTTCTGTTACCTTTTCTGTAAAATTATGTATCTAAAAAACCAAAAACCAAAGCTGTTGCCGTCTAGTCAATTCCAACTCCTAGGAGCCCTATAGGACAAAGTAGAACTGCCCCATAGAGTTTCCAAGTAGCGCCGGGTGGATTTGAAATGCCGACCTCTTGGTTAGCTACAATTATGCAATTAGAGCAGTGTCTCTACCTGCATAACACATAGAGAGCAAGCTCCCTAAATGTTAGTTAGCTCTTCTTCAAGGTTAGGCACTCCGGCTCTGGAGTTACATTGCCTGAATTCAGATACTGGCTCTACCAAGTAGCTTGGTGACTTTAGGTGAATTCCTTTTCTTAGCCCCTTTCCTAGTTCATGAAATGGGCTAATAACACTAACCTCAAAATACTGCTTAAAGATTAAATGTACCCCAGTGGCACAGTGGTTAAGAACTTGGCTGCTAACCAAGAGGTTGGTAGTTTGAATCCACCAGCCGGTCCTTGGAAACCCTATGGGGCAGTTCTACTGTGACTAGATGGCAATGGGTTTGGTTTTGTTTTTGAAGCACTTAGCACAGTGACTGGTACGTAGTAGAAAGTAATATGAGTTCTGATCATTAGTGTTGTTGTAAATATCTTAATAGTAACAATATTATTATCAAAATTGTAATGAGAAATTTGACACTGCAAGGTGTGCCATTTATTGCTTACCTTAAGGCATATCTGCGAAACAGCTACCTGGAGCCCATTTTCGAATTCTTCCTAAAGGGAGACAGGCTCCTGGACATAGACTGCCTGTCACTGGTCTAAACCTTCGCCTCTACCTGAAAACTGCGATGGAAATCATGCAATCCAGGAGAGAATTTGGTCTATGTCAACAGACAATGTATACAATTTGTGCTGCTCAAAAACTTGCTTTTTTTTTTTTTTTTAGAAGTAGATAGTTTAGTAGGATCACTCAAAAGTTTGAGTTTCTGCTTTCAGACTGTACACAAAATGTCATCTCTTGTTTATTTCTGGATAGACTTTTAGAGATCCAAGCAAGCAGATGCTTCCTCCTGAAGCTGGCCTCTGCCTGCCTGGGGCTTGCTCATCATTGAGTAAGGATGCGTCCCCATCAACAGTCTGCTCTCCCTCCTCCTATCTCAGAATTGACTTGACAGCAACTGTTTTTTTTTTTTAAATAAATCTCACAATTGTCAGCCAATCTGGTCAATTCTTGGCAATGGACCAACTTTCCTGTCAGGTCCGTTTTGTTCCATCTCATATCTGAACTTCCTGTTCCACTGGATACCATTGCCACTCAAATCGACCCCGCTAAGGACAGAGCCAGTGGGCATATCACCAAAAGATGAAGAAAATGGCTGGGTTGAATTTAGTGCAAGACCTAGCTCGCTTCCTGGATGGCACAAACAGCTAAGGTTGACAAGTCCAATCCACCCAGAAGGCATCAGAAGACACGCCTGGAGATCTGTTTTCTGAAAGGTCACAGCCTTGAAAACCGTATGGTGCACAGTTCTACTCTGCACATATGGTATCGACTAGACAGCAACTAACAACAAGAACAGAGCTCCCGTGGGCATATCACCAAAAACAGAGGAAACGGCTGGGTTGAACTTACTGTAATCCCTGGATCGCTTCCAGAAGACAACTTCCCCACATGAACCAATGAATCCGTTTTTCCAGTCATCTGTTTTCAACAAGTTAAGAGTTCAAAAGACTTGTCCAGAAAGTCAGAATTTCTGTAGCCCAAGACTGGTATTCCAGTGTGATCATGTCTGCCCTTTAGATGTAAAAACTGAAGCACTTTGTAAAACCTGAAACAGTTCAAGACATTAAAGAGGTTCCCCCCAAAAAGGAATTTTCATGCACTGTAGAAACCATTCAGAGGCAAAACATCACATCCTAGTGAACATAATAGGGTCTTGCATCCCCCTCTTATTTGAACACAACTCTCATTGACTTAGAAGTGACATTTCCAAACTGACTGCAAGAATGGCTTGTCCCCCAAACAAAGCAGGCTGCCTTTGTTCTGGTAGACTGGCTTCTCTTCTTTGTTTTGGGATAATTTGATACAGCATTCATTCATTCAAGTGTGACTCTCATTGGAAAAATTTCTCAATGAGACCATTTAAAAAATATATTTTAATCCAGAGCTTTCATGACTTATTCTAAGGCTGCTTTCAGCCTTCAGCCTTGTCCCAGTTAGTTCAACAGAATTGGCAAAAACTGGTGTTTTGAAATAAACATTTTCACAGTAAATTTCAATCTATAAGTAATTATTATTCCCTAAAAACTGTTTGGGTGATATATATATATGGTTCGTGTCCACAATTTTAATATTAGGGATGTTCCAATTGCTTCAAGATTTTTTTTTCCCCCGTTAAAATGGCAGGTTATCAACTTACAGCTTGGAAGGGAAAGGAAGTTGCTTAAATGAAGCCTAGTGCCTTCTATGTGCCAGAGGCTCCGTAGAAGGAAAAATGAATCTCTGAGTGTTTAAAAACAGTGCTGTGGAAACCAGAGTGGCAGATAATATTATTTTCTCTTCTGGGAAATATACCCCGTTGGGGACCAGCTTCCTTGCTACCCACCTTCTCCGTTCCTGTGCACTTTCTGACCCCTCAGGTCAGAGTCCCTGTAAATTTCAGGACCTGCCACTCTCCCAGGGCAGAGGTGAAGGCCAGGGAAGAGGAGACTCAAAAATCGCAACCTCGTTAACTCAAACAAAGCAGATATCCGAGTTTACATTTTAAGCCGATGAATCTTCTTCCTGATGGTTCCCATGTCTCTTTAAATAAACAATGTGGAAAGAAAAATATTACGGTCTCTATTTGTAGCATTTTGCCCCGAAAATAACTTGTGCTGGAGAGGTGAACCAGTGGCACATGTGTGAGTGCAGCTCTCTGACTTGACTTTTACATAAACGACCAGCTCACTGATTACCCTACTACCTGCCTGCGCATATGAAAGGTCTCTAATATTAACAGTAAGATCTGAGTTAAATTTAAAAACTGACTAAAAGGCAGTCTTGGCGGTGGTCAGGTTTTTCTTTCAACTTCTCTTTTTAGCATATGAATAGGTTTCAAAAGAATAACCAGTTATATAGTCTCATCGATGCTGACTTTTGGCAACCCTACGTGTGTCAGAATAGAGCTGTGGTCCACAGAGTTTTCAATGGCTGATTTCTCAGAAGTAGATCGCCACAGAGATCAATGGATGGACTCGAACTCTAACATTTTGGTTAGCAGCTGAGGGCATTAACTGCTTGCACCACCCAGGGTCTCCTTCAAAAAAATATTCAAAAGAATTGTTTAGCCCATAAAGATATGAATAACTTAATTGAAACAACCAATGAGAATGTTAAGCATCAAAGAGGGTACTACATGCTAAATTTCGCTTTGAATGAGAAGTGAGTGATCAAATTCAAAAACACTTCATTTGATAAAGCTAAATGCTACCCTTCTCCTCACTAATCTCCTCCAGAGATTTTGCCCTTCACTTGAGCAAATCAATTGAGGGTGAAGGATGATCAAAAGAAAAACTTATGAAGAGTGAACACCATAAATTGCTGGTGAGACTGAAACACAGATCGGAAAAATCTTTCTTTAGTCAGATAAAGATCAGAAGGAAAAGGCACAGACACGAGCATGAGAAATCCGCTGTAAAATAAATAAAAGGAAAACAGAAACAGGAAGGTTTGGAGAGGGGTTAAGAATGTCACAATTAGAAGAGATCTTTGTGGAGCTCAGCCGCTTCTCACAGCCCTCTTTGCATACCTTTCTTGGCAGGTAGAACCTGAATTATGAGGAGCTTACAATACAATTTGTAGCATATCACAACCCACCACATACACACACACACACACCCACACACACCCAAACGTGTTCCACATCACGTGCTCCCGCACCGCATACACACACATACCCCACATCACACCATACACACACACACACCCAGAGACATGCTACACATCACAGACATGCCTCACACATACCACACACACACCACACCCCATGCTCCCACACACATATCACACACATGCAGACATGTCACACACCAATTTTATTTTTTGTAAATAACATTTACACAAGCCTTGGACTGCATTGAAATGAATGGAGAAACTTTACATATGAGTTAAGAAAGGCCATGCTTTAAGAAACACCTGAAAATAGAAGGAGAGTCAAGAATAGGAAGAGGGAATGGAATGTGTGGCTAATTGCCTCCGTGAAAAACTGCCTCCTTTACCATGAGGCAAGAAGAGCTGAATGGTGTCCACTACCATTGCTAAACATTTTGATAAAAAATTCTATAGAAAAATCCTGATCAAAAGGGGGGAAATGCAGAATGAAATTTAAAATTTTCATGGAATTCAGATTTTCTGAAATCATGGAGGCTAGATGAATCTGTGAAAACTATTGTCCTGAGATAATCTTTAAAACTTAAAGCAAAAATATCCCCTAAAGTCTTCATAAAACCAAACAATAATTTAACTTTTTTAGTGAAGAATGTCTGCCTTGAGCATTGTTCTCTTTTAAGAATTATGTAAATGAGATCAAGGAGTCCTGATGACACAGTTGTTAAAATGCTCAGCGGCTAACCCGAAAGGTCAGTGGTTCGAACTCACCAGCCTCTCTGCAGGAGAAAGATGTGACAGTCTGCTTCTGTAAAGATTTACAGCCTTGGAAACCCTATGGGCACTTCTAATCTTCTTTCTGGGTCACTATGAGTCAGACTACAACTGGAAAGCAATAAGTATATGGGATCAAATTGACAACAGCAACTCAAAAGATTAGATAGGAAACTTAGGGGTAAAGAGTTTATGTTAATGGATGAGGATCAACTTAGAAAAGAAGGGTGCATAACTTGAAGAATATAATTAATGTCCCTGGATTGTGCCTGCAGAAACTGTTGAAATGGTGTATGTTCTGCTGTGTATACTCTTAACAACAACAAAAATAAAATAATAAAAAAAGAAAATTCTGAAAATATATCCTACAGATATACCTGCACACATACCAAAGGACATGTATACAAGGTTATGCATTATAGCACTGTTTGTGAAGAAATTATTTGAAACCACCCAAATGTCTGTTAACAAGGACTAGTTAAATAAGGTACACCTTATCCTCGATAGAATACTATGGAACTGCAAAAAAATAAATAAATAAATTTGAAGTTGATCTCCAAGATACACTGAGGCTGAATAGTGTGTGTTGTTGTTGTTAGGTACAGTTGAGTCGGTTCCAACCCATAGTGACCCCATGTATAACAGAATGAAACACTGCCTGGCCCTGTCCCATCCTCTCAAGACTTGCTATGTTTGAGCCCATTGTTGCAGCCACTCTGTCAATCCATCTCGTTGAGTCTTCTCTTTTTCACTGACCCTCTGCTTTACCAACCATGATATCCTTCTCCAGGGACTGGTCCCTCCTGATAATATGTCCAAAGTAGGTAAGACTTGCTTCTAAGAAGCATTCTGGCCGTACTTCTTCCAAGTCAGATTTGTTGGTTCTTCTGGCAGTCCTTGGTATATTTGATCTTCTTTGCCAACACCGTTACTCAAATGCATCGATTCTTTTTCTGTCTTCTTATTCATTCTCCAGCTTTCCCATGCATATGAGGGGATTGAAAATACTATGGTTTGGATCAGGCACACCTTAGTCCTCAAAGTGACATCTTAGCTTTTTAACTCTTGAAAGAGACCTTCCGCAGCAGATTTGCCCAATGCAATATGTTGTCTGATTTTTTTTTTAATTGTGCTTTTAATGAAGGTTTACAGAGCAAATTCGTTTCTCATTAAAAAATTAATACACATATTGTCTTGTGACATTGATTGCCAACCCCATGATATGTCAATACTCTGCTCTTCTTGTTCTTGGGTTCCCTATTTTCATTTGTCCAGCTTTCCTGTCACCTTCTGCCTTCTCATCCTTGCCTCTGGGCTGATATGTCCATTTAGTTTCTTATATGTGGTTGAGTTACATGTATTATTGTTTTATGGGCTGGTCTAATCCTTGGCTGAAGGGTGAACCATAGAATTGACTTTCATACTGAGTTAAAAGGGTATCCAGGGACCATACTGTCATGGTTTCTTCAGTATCTGTCAGACTAGTAAGTCTGGTCTTTTTTTGTGAGTTAGAATTTTGTTCTACCTTTTTCTCCAGCTCTGTGCATGACCCTCTATTGTGATTCCTGTCAGAGCAGTTAGTGGTGGTAGTCGGGCACCATCTAGTTCTTCTGTGCTCAGTCTGGTGGAGGCTGTGGTAGTTGTGGTTCTTAGTCCTTTGGACTAATCTTTCCACTGTGTCTTTGGTTTTCTTCATTCTCCCTTGCTCCAAATGGGGTGGGAGCAGTGGAGGATCTTAGACTGCTCACAAGCTATTAAGACCCCAGACACTACTACCAAAGTAGGATGTGGAACATTTTTTTTTATCAACTATGTTATACCAATTGGGCTAGATGCCTCTCGAGATTATGGTCCCCAGCCTTCAACCCAGTAGTTTAGTGCTCAGGGAGTTTGGATGTGCCTTTGAAGCTTCCATGAAACTTCCATGGTCAAATCGTGCTGACTTTCCCAGTATTGTGTACTGTCTTGCCACTTACCAAAGTTACCACTTACCTATTGTCTAGTTAGTGTTTTTCCTTCCCCACCACTCCCCTGCCTCGTAACCATCAAAGACCGTTTCTGTCTGCGTGTAAACCTTTTCATGAGTTTTTATAATAGTGGTCTGATACAATATGTGTCCTTTTGCAATTGACTTATTTCCCTCAGCATGATGCCCTCCAAATTCATCCATGTTGGGAGATGTTTCACAGATTGAACGTGGTTCTTTACTGTTGCATAGTATTCCATTGTGTGTATGTACCATAGTTTATTTATCCATTCATCCGTTGATAGGCACTTAGGTTATTTCCATCTTTTTGCTATTGTGAATAATGCTGCAGTTTACATGGGTGTGCATATGTCTGTTCTTGTGACGGCTCTTATTTCTCCAGGATATATTCCTAGGAGTAAGATTGATGGATCATATGGTATTTCTACTTCTAGTTTTTTAAAAGAAGTGCCATATCATTTTCCAAAATGGTTGTACCATTTTACGTTCCCACAAGCAATGCATAAGAGTTCCAATCTCCCTGCAACGTCTCCAGCATTTTTTTTTTATGCATGCCAGTAATGTAGGGGTGAGATGGTATTTCATAGTAGTTTGATTTGCTTTTCTCTAATGGCTGGTGATCGTAAGCATTTCCTCATGTGCCTGTTAGCTGCTTGAATGTCTTCATAGTGAAGTGTCTGTTCATATCCTTTGCCCATTTTTAAATGGATTATTTGTCTTTTGTTGTATCATCTGAGTTCCTGACTGCTGCTTCCATGGGTGTTGATTGTAGATCCAAGTGAAATGAATCCTTGACAACCTCAGTATTTTCTGTTTATCATGATGTTGCTTATTGGTCCAATTGAGAGAGTTTTTTTTTTATGTTTAGATGCAACCTATGCTGAAGCCTGTAGTCTTTGATCTTCATCAGTAAGTGTTTCAAGTTCTCTTTACATTCAACAAGCGAGGTTGTTTCATCTGCTTATCACAGGTTGTTAACAAATCTTTCTCCAATCCTGATGCTACATTCTTCTTACATAGTCTAGCTTCTCAGATTATTTGCTTAGCGTACAGATTGAATAAGTATGGTGACAGGATACAATCCTGACACATACCTTTCCTGATTTTAAACTATACAGTATCCCCTTGTTCTGTTTGAATGGCTGCCTCTTGGTCTATGTACATGCTGCATATGAGCACAATTAAGTGCTCTAGAATTCCCATTCTCAATGTTGTCCAAAATTTGTTATGATCCACACAGTCAAATGTCTTTTCATAGTCAGTAAAACACAGGTAAACATCTTTCTGGTATTCTTTGCTTTCAGCCAAGATCCATCTGACATCAGCAATGATATTCCTTGTTCCAAAGCCTCCTCTGAATCCTGCTTGAATTTCTGACAGTTGCCTGTTGATGTACTACTTCACCCATTTTTGTATCATCTTAAGCAAAATTTTACTTATGTGTGATATTAGTGATATTATTCAATAATTTTCACACTCTGTAGGATCGCCTTTCTTTGGAATGGGCACCCATACAGTGACGGCAAATGGTTTGGTTTTTGGTTTTGGTCGAATCAGTTGGCCAGGTGAGTTGTCTTCCAAATTTCTTGGCAAAGAGGAGTGAGCGTTTCCAGTGTTGTATCCATTTGTTGAAACATCTCAATTGATATTTCGTCAATTCCTGGGGTTGTGCTTTTCACCAGTGTCTTCAGTGCAGCTTGAACTTCTTCCTTCAGTACAATCAGTTCTTATCATATGCTACCTCCTGAAATGACTGAACATCAACCAATTCTTTTTGGCACAATGACTCTGTGTATTCCTTCCATTTTCTTTTGATGCTTCCTGCATCATTTGATATTCTGCCCATAGAATCCTTCAATATCACAACTCACGTCTGGGATTTTTTCTTCATTTCTTTCAGCTTGAGAAATGCCAAGTGTGTTCTTCCTTTTTGGTTTTCTATCTCAAGGTCTTTGCACATTTCATTATAATTTACTTTGTCTTCTTGAGCCACCCTTTGAAATCTTCTGTGCAGCTCTTCTACTTCCTCATTTCTTCCATTTGCTTTTGCTATTCTATGTTCAAGAGCAAGTCTCAGAGTCTTTTCTGACACCATTTTGGTCTTTTCTTTCTTTCCTGTTTTTTTAATATCTTCTGCTTTCTTCATGTATGATGTTCCAGATATCATCAAGGAATACTGTATGTAGCACATTATTCTTGGTATAAAAATGGGGGTGGGGAGGTGGAAGTACATGTTTGTATTTACATAAGGAAAGAGTGGAAGGAAACATAAGAAATTAATTAAAATGTTCTCTAACTGGGGCGTACTGAAATGGGCATTTTTCAACGAGTGCCTTTTAAAATCGTTTTGGTTTTTGAACTATGTGAATGTATTACCTATTTAGAATTTTTAATTGAGAAATAATAGTACTCACAACTCATTAATAAAACAAACAAACCAATTATTTTTAAATGAGCAAAAAATGTGGATGCTTCACGAAAGAAAAGATATAGAAATCAAATAAACACATGAAAAGATTCTCAACATCATTAGTTATTGTTGTGTGCCATTGAGTCAATTCCAACTCATAGTGTCATGGATCGAATTATGTCCCCCCAAAAATGTGTGTATCAATTTGGCTGGGCCATGATTCGCGGTATTGTGTGATCTTCCTATGTGTTATAAATCCTGCCTCTATGATGTTAATGAGGGAGGATGGGTGACAGTTGTGTTAGTGAGGCAGGACTCAATCTATAAGACTGGATTGTGTCTTGAGGCAATCTCTTGAGATATAAAAGAGAGAAGCAAGCAGAGAGACAGGGAAACCTCATACTACCAAGAAAGCAGCACCAGGAGCATAGCACGTCCTTTGGGCCCGGGGTCCCTGCGCCTGAGAAGCTCCTCGAACAGGGGAGGATTGAGGACAAAGACCTTTCCCCAGAGCCAGTAAGAGAGGAAGCCTCCCCCTGGAGCTGACACCCTGGATTTGGACTTTTAGCCTACTTTACTGTGAGGAAATAAATTTCTGTTTGTTAAAGCCGCCCACTTGTGGTATTCCTGTTATAGCAGCACTAGATAACTAAGACACATAGTGACCCTATAGGACAAAGTAGAAGTACCCCATAGGGTTTCTTAGGTTGTAATCTTTATGGGAGCAGATCACCAAGTTTTCTCTCCTGTGGAGCAGCTGGTGGATTCAAAGCCCCGACCACTCAGTTAGCAGCTGAGCACTTAACCATTGCACCACCAGAGGTCCTAAATGCAAATTAAAACCAGAATATCTCAAAAAAAAAAAAAAAAGACTGACAATAGCAAGTGTTGAGGAGGATGTAGAGCAATCAAAAATTTTATGTATTATTACTGGAAACACAAAATGGTACAGCCACATCAGAAAACAGAGTCATTTTCTTATAAAGCTAAACATACATTTACCAGATGACCTGGCCACGCCACTCTGAGCCATTTAACCAAGAGAAATGAAAACATATGTCCGTACACATACACACACACAAAAATTTATACACAAATGTTTGTAGTAACATTATTCATAATCTCCCAAAGCTGGAAACAACCCAAATAGCTACCAACTGGTGAATACATAAGCAGTTTTATGGCAGGAATACTACTCCATAATAAAGGAAATGAACTACTGATACATGCGCCAACATAAGTAAATTTCATATGTGTTCTGCTAAGTGAAAGAAACCAGACTCAAAAGGCTACAGGTTGTATGATTCCATTTACGTGACATTGCGAAAAAAAGCAAAACTTTAGGGACAGAAAACAGATCAGTGGCCAGAGGCTGTGGATGGTGAAAGGTTTGCCAAAAAGGGGTTTGAAGGAACTTTTGGGGATGATGACATTGTTCTATAGTTTAATTATGGTGGGGGTTACATGACAGTGTTCATCTGTTAAAATTCATAACTTGTGTTATGGGGTTGAGTTGTGTCCCACCAAAAAAATAAATGTTGAAGTCCCAATTCCTAGAACCTCAGAATGTGACCTTATTTGGAAATAGGGTTATTGCAAAAATAATCAGTTAACATGAGGTCATACTGGAGCAGGGTTTGCCCTAATCTCTTTATGACTGGTGTCCTTCTAAGAAGAGAAAGAAGAGACTCAGACACAGTGGCACACAGAAAGAACTCTGTGCGAAGACAGAGGCAGATATTGGGGTGATACCTCTACAAGTCAGATAACACCACAAATTGCCAGCCATCAGAAGAAGCTAGGAAAGAGACATGGAACAGATTCTCCCTCAGAGCCCTCAGAAAGAATCTACACTGCAGACACTCTGATTTCAGACTTCTAGCCGCCAGAACTTGAGAGAATAAAGAAATTTCTGTTGTTTTTAACCAGTTGGTGGTACTTTGTTACCATAGCTCTAGGAAACGAAGACAAATTATGTACCTTAAAAGGATGAATTTTGCTATATGTAAATTATACCTCAATAAACCTGACTTTTAAAAAATCATAATGAATTGAAGGGAAACACAGTCAGTTTTGTTTTGAAAAGGTCACTCTAGCTGTTACGTGGTAAAAGGACTGGAGCAAGCAGGAGCAAAGACCAGTTCGCAGCTATTCCAGTAGTCCAGGTGAGATCTCTCAGCTGAGAGCTTGGACTAGCGTGGTGGTGGACTAGAAGATGGAGAGAAGCAGGCCCACTAGAGGCATGTTTTGGAGTGAGAATTAGGAGGATTTGCTAATAGACTGGATATGGGTCAAGAGAGAAGTAGAGATGTCCAAGGTGATTCCAAGGAGTTTCATTTCCCTGTCATTTGAAACAGGTGTAGAACAAAGAGCATCAGAGTTCTATTCCTAATTCCATTACAAAATTATCTGCAGTGCTTCCAGCAGGGTCTCCAAATGTAAGCTAAGGACTGGGAAAAAACCAAAAAAACAGTTGCTTTCGAATCGACTCTGACTGATGGTGACCCCATGTGTGTCAGAGTAGAACTGTGCTTTGTACGGTTTTCAGAGGCAGCAGTGCAGTGAATTACTTAGTATGGTCCTTCTAGCCATGGTCTTTGTGACTCTGGCACAAAGATTGGATGGGACAATGCGAATAAGGTGCTTGTGGCTCACCAAGGGGATTGGACAGCTTGCAGCTGATGCAAATTAGGTATATGGAGCCTGTGATGGTTAAGGTTATGTGTTAACTTGTCTGGGCCATGATTTGCAGTGGTTTGGCAGTTAAGTAATGATGTAGTCACTCTCCATTATGTGGTTTGATGTAATTGTCCTTCATTTTCTGATCTGATGTAATTATTCTCCATTTTGCAAAGTGTTGTAAATCCTAGCTTCTATGCCTGTGTTTATGATCCCATTAGAGAGTGACTTGTTTATTATGTTAATGAGGCAGGATTAGGGTGTAATGTATCTTGAGTCACTGCCTTACTAGAGGGTATGACTCAAGTCACCACCTCTGCCCCAGTCACCACCCTTACCACTCTTATTCAAGTCACACCATTGCACTGCCTTGCTCAAGTAAGGAGGGTTTTCTTGAGGGTATGGTCTGCATCCAATACGTATATGAATGCTCTGGCAAAGCTTTCTCTCTTGCTCTGGATCCTGCATCCTGCTCATCATCATCTGACCTCCAGTTCTTAGAACTTGAACCAGCAGGCTGTCATTTGACCTGCTGATTTGGGTTCATCAGCACCTAACTGTTCCATGTCTCTTTCCTAGCTTCTGCCGATGGCTGGCAATCTGTGGTGTTATCTGACTTGTAGAGGTATCATCCCAGTGTTTGCCTCTGTCTTCACACAGAGGTCTTCCTGTGTGCCGCTGTGTCTGAGTCTCTTCTTTCTCCTCTTAGAAGGACACCAGTCATAAAGAGATTAGGGCAAACCCTGCTCCAGTATGACCTCATGTTAACTGATTATGTTTGCAATAACCCTATTTCCAAATAAGGTCATAATTTGAGGTTCTAGGAGAAGCCTTCAGCCTGATGTCTTACCCATGGGTTTGGGATTTGCCAGCCTCAACAACCACATGAGCGATTTCCTTGCTAGTTTGTGAGTTCTGTAAGACATTGCAGTGAATTATGGAACCCAAAGATAAGAGGGAGAATACTGAGAGGAGGAGGAATAGTTGATGTTAGAGATGAAGGAGTGGTACAGCAGTTTGGAAAAGTGGGACATCATTAATTTCTGCCTCATAGGAAGCAGATTTGTGCTGATCCTTCTAAAAGAAATTACTAATTCAGTGGCTGATTTTATGGAAGTGGATCAACAGGTGTTTTCTTCTAAGGTGCCTCTGTGTATACTTGAACCTCCAACCTTTCAGTTAGCAGCCAAGTGTATTAGCCATTGGCACCACCAAAAACTAGGATGGTAACCTAAAAACTGAAGAACATGAGACCATGTTGTTGTTTATCCTAGAGCCTCTAGGGCAGAGAAGTAATTCAGTCAAGTCCTCTCAGGTAAGAAGGACTCCTCTGAAAGACGGTTTCCCCACCAGGAGGGCAACAGCAAAAAGCTGAAACTCTGTGCTTTCTGATCAACATAAAATGGCCTGACAAGGAAAAAGGAGAAAATAGTTTGGCTGAAACTTATCCCATTTATTAATAATAAATTATTATTAATTTATTTGTCTTTTCTTTTATCTGTAAACTTTCTTATGTTGGCACATGCTTTTACCGTAGTTGGTTGTGGACTGACAGGTGATTTCTTATTAAGCCAAGCTAGGACATTTCTGGCCTTGCCATTAACACACTGCTCCCAGCTTTTTTTTACCCAGCCTGGCTCTAGCAGTCCAAGGCTGGTTGCCTTGGGTCACCTCAGTTCAGGGTCATTAGGTCGAAGTGGTTAAGCCAAACCATGGAATGTCCTGTGAAGTCCAACAGGAAATCCTTTCAGGTTTATGCTTGTGAAACTCCTTTGTGATGAAGGTGAAAACCATAAAATAAAATTAAAAAAACTGCGATAACAATGCCCAAACCTACCACTATGTACAATTCCTGTTTTTATTTTTTTTTTAATAAATAAATATACATATACAATACCTATACACAATATATTCTGGTTATAAAAATAATATACACAGGCTGTAAAAGGTTTTTTAAAAACTTCCCCAGTTCCACCTCCCAGATATCCACTGATAGCTTTTTGTTATAAATTCCTCCAGATTGTTTTCTAAGCAACTACATGTTTATTTTAAGAGTGTTGTTTATACAAAGATAATTTAAAGAAATTCAAACCAGGATAGAGACACTGGATATTAATATTTTTACCCCTGATTAGGAGGGAGGAAATTACATGAGAGGCAATGTCTAAATATCTCTAAAGTATATAGCTAAATAATTCATTATCTTTTAAAGTATTAATCTAGGGTTGTTTCCTTTGATGATTATTAAAAGAATGTGATAGAAAATTTATGTAAAAGAGTACAATAAAATATAGAACTATTTGATTCTGTATAAAGATTCTTAGTGACAGTATTTTTAACAGAATTAATAGATTATGGTAGAAAATCTTGTACTTTGATAGAAATGCTTTCTAAATAGTATAAATTATATGCCTTTTTTTTAATGTACTTTAGCCATGTATATGATTTAAGACTTGAATTAAGGCAAAATCATTATTAATAACTAGTATGTAATTAATGTCAAATATCTTGTTTGTCTAGACTCAAACTTATTCTAGAAAATTTAAGAAAACCTTTACTTTGGATGTGTTTTACATTGCCTTACGCAATATTTTGTCTGTAAAAATATTTTGAGCAGTAAAAACATACCCAGACATGGTTTGAAATGTCAGCTTATACTATAAAGTGTATAATAACAAACAAATAGCAACTACAAAACCCAGCAGTACTCGGCCCCAGAATTAGGCTCCCCAGAGGCGAGGCCAACTTCTAACCTGGTTAGCTGTTTCTCCTCTTACATATGATTCTTTATTTTCAAACTTAATTTAATCTAACTCTTTAATTTTAATTTAAAATTGTTTAATCAATAAACACTGCTGTTTATTGATTAAACAATTTTAGACATAATTCCTACTAGAGAAGATAAATATTTAGTACACTTATATCATCCCCCACCCCACGCTTACACACACACCCACACACACACTTCTCTTCCTCTGTGTTTTATCATAATTTGTATTAAATTAATATTCAGTTTTTACAATATAATGATGATGCAAACATCGTTCACAAGTAAGCAGTGTATCTTGTTTACATTTCCCTTTTCCTTCCTTCCTTCCTCCCTCCCTCCCTCTCTCCCTCTCTGTCCTTCTCTCTCTCTCTTTTTCTTTCTTTCCGTTGTTGTTGTTGCTCACTTTTCTAAGCATCTTTTCTTATGCTTTCCCAGTTCTCTTCCCAGAAGCATGGTCAAGCATCTCAAGTATTCTAGCAGCTCCAGTCTTTTTCTGAAATATCTCTCTGTATCCCTCCATTCTCCTGTTTCTGTCTAGATTGGCTGATCTCCAAAATGGCTATATTTTGTCACTTTAGGACTTTTCTGTTTCCTCACTCAGATCCTCCTCTTTCTTGGTTTATTCCCTCCTTTTGGTGGCACACATACTCCAGAAGCTTCCTGAAAACACATTCGAGGGAAGCAAATTTTTGGAAATTTTGCTTGTCTGCAAACATCTTTTTTTGCTCTCTTCATATTTGATGGCTAGTCTGGCTGAGCTGAGAATCAGGTTGAAAAGATTTTCTCTCACAATTTTGAAGGTATTACTCCATGTCTTTTAGCTACTGGCATTGTTGTTGAGAGTTCAAGGCCACTCTATTTCCTCATGACTTCTCTTTTTCTCTCTGGAAGCTTTTAGAATACTTTTTATCCCTAAAGGGAATTTTACAGTGATGTGCCTTGGTATGGGTCATTTTTCTTTGTCTTTAATGTGGCTCTTCACAGGTGAGTCACATCCTTCATTCTGGGATATGTTCCTGTATTATATAAAAAAAAAAATAATACAGAGCTTTCACAATTTCTCCCCTTCTGTTGAAATCCCTGTTAATCAGATAAACCCCTTGAACTGCCCTATTTTTTTTCTTCTTTTCTCTCTCCTTTTCTAGCTCTTTTGTTCTACTTTTTAAGGGATTTCCTCAACTTTTATCTTTCAATCCTTCAATTTTTTACTAAAATAATCATATTTTAATTTCTAAGAGCTCTTTCTTGTTCTTTGGTTTTTTCTTTGCGTTAGCATCCTGGTCTTATTTTATGGATGAGATATCATCACTTATCTTCCTGAGGATATTAATAGTTTGTTGGAAATTTTCCTCTGCCCGTTGTACTGTCTTAGATCTTTTTGAATTCCTTTTTTTCTGTCTGTTTTGTTCCTATATTTTCATGTTGGAAGATTTCCTCACAAGTTTGTCAGTTTATATTTAAAAGTGAGGCACTAAAAATAGCTGGTTGGATATACACCATTCCCTGTTCCCTTTCGATGAGATTACACATACACAAATAATTTGATTCTATTTTTTGTTTGTTCTGTGTCTAGGTTTTGTCACTTAACAAAATGTCTTAAAGTTATTCCCTTATTAGCACATATATACCTATCTCACTCTTTTTAATGACTGTATAATATTCAATAGTATGAATTTATCATGATTTATGTAACCACGCTCTTTTAAAAATTATATATATATATATATATATTTCCTTAGAAGGTCAGTAAATTAATGACTAAAAAAATAACCAAACCTGTTGCCATTGAGTCAACTCCAACTCATTGTAACTCTATAGGACAGAGTAGAACTGACCCTTAGGGTTGCCAAGGAACGACTGGTGAATTAGAACTGCCAACCTTTTGGTTAGCAGCCGTAGCTCATTATACCTCTTAACCGCTTCACTACTAAGGCTTCAAATTAAGTGACTAGAAATTTACAAATATCGGATAATTGAGAGCAAAAGAAGGACAATGTTTTACGCATCAAAATCTTTGTGATTTTTAAGTGAATAAGTAGAACCATCTCCTCCAAAATCAGAGATACTTAAGATTCACCACCTCCAGTTGATGACGCACCATAAATTAAAAAGCATCCTTGGCTTTTAATGCAAGTCAATATCTCTATGGTTCAATTTATAAAACAGGTGATTTTTATTTTAATTTTATATTTTTACAAAACATGTGATTTGCACTCCACCAGTCAGAACCCTTCTATGTCAATCACAGTCCTGACAGAGAACACATGGTATTTCCAATGAGCACTGTGGAGGGTTTAATGAAGGAAGGGCGGACAGAGAGAAGGGAAACAGAATGGGACAGTGAAACCCTCTGGGGCTAGTATCAGGCTAGTAACAGGCACAGCTGTTAGCACCCCTAGGCCCTAGGGTCAAGAGAAGAGAGCAATTAGTGGGCCCAGAGGGAGTAACTCTAGCTGGAAGAGAGGCTCCCTGCTGGAGCTGTAGACTTTGTAGAGGAACCAACCAACCTTGAGCAACCAGTAAGGGAGGGAACTGAGACAAAATACCTGACTTCACTCTTCTTCCTTTTTTTAGCCTCCTGCTGGTGTATTCCATTGGCAGCCTCCTATGGCCCAGAGCAGAGTGGAGACAGAATTGCAGAATAAAATATAAGACACCCAGTTAAATTTGAATTTCAGATAAACAATTTTTTTAATGTAAACATATTCCATACAATATTTAGCATCTTGCATTTTTATTTGCTAAACCTGGCAACTCTTGGTGGAGAAGGGTAGAGACTCAATCGGAAGGGACAAATAGAGAACATTCCTCTTACATGAAGGAGATGCCTCAGTGTCCTTTGCCCGTTAACAACCATGTGTGAATCCCAGTGCAAAGCCACTCACTGAGAACCACAGACAATACATTCATGGTAATGAGTCAATTAGTAAGTCTGCTCTGAAAATTTTCCAGACCTTGGTTTACAATTCTAATTATATAGAAAAAAGAATGCAAATAAGATACACCAAAAGAGCTGAATGGAATGTCTCTGTCCAGGCCTTAGAAAAATTTCAACACGACTAGAAGCTAATTTTTAGAAGCTAAGCCGTCAAGAGAATGCAAGAAGGATGACTTGAGCAAAGGCTGGGAACCATCCTCAAGTTTATAATTAATATTAACCTAAGACAGAAGCAGCGTACAAAGAGGAATATGGATGGGCTAGATAAGAAGGCAGGGTCATCCACAAATCAATATGGTTAAACAATATTCTGGTCAACGCAAAACAGCATTCTGCTTTAAGAATAAAGTTTATTTTAAAATATAAGCAAAGAGACAGAAATTGGAGACAAAATGTCTGGCTAGTCTTACCTTAAAATAATAAATCTGATTTGTTGAGAAAAAAGCCTAGGGGAAGATCTAATATTTTGTATGTTTGGAAAGTATTTTTCCCCTAAATTTTTTTACATAAAAATGTATTTGATTTATCCGGTTTCCACAGCTCATCTATGTGCTTTTGCTTATTGGTCCAGGTGTGAGGATTTTTGTTTTCTTTATGTTCAGGTGTAATCCATACTGAAGGCTGTAGTCTTTGATCTTCATCGATAAGTGCTTAAGTCCTCTTCACTTTCAGCAAGGTAGGTTGTGTCATCTGCATATTACAGGTTGTTAATCAGCCTTCCTCCAATCCTGATGCTGCATTCTTCTTCATATAGTCCAGCTTCTCGGATTATTTTTTCAACATACTAAGTGGATAAGTATGGTGAAAGAATACAACCCTGACTCACACCTTTCCTGATTTTAAACCACACTGTATCCCCTTGTTCTGTTTCTAATAACTGCTTCTTGGTCTATGTATGGAAACCCTGGTGGAGTAGTGGTTAAGAGTTACAGCTGCTAACCAAAAGGTCGGCAGTTTGAATCCACCAGGCACTCCTTGGAAACTGTATGTGGCAATTCTACTCTGTCCTATACGGTCACTATGAGTCGGAATCGACTCAATGGCAGGGAGTTTGGTTTTTGTGTTTTGGTTGGTCTATGTACAGGTTGCACATGAACACAAATAAGTGTTCTGGAATCCCCATTCTTCACAATGTCATCTATAATTTGTTATGATCTACACAGTTAAGTGCCTTTGCATAGTCAATACAACACAGGTAAACATCTTTCTGGTGTTCTCTGCTGTCAGCCAAGATCCATCTGACATCAGCAATGATATCCCTCGTTCTATGTCCTCTTCTAAATCCAGCTTGAAATTCTGGCATTTTCTTTTTGATGTATCCTGCAACCATTTTCAACCAATAAGCAACTTCATAAAAAAACAGAGAAAATGTTGAAGTTGTCAAGGATTTCATTTTATTTGAATCCACAATCATGTCCATGGAAGCAGCAGTCAAGAAATCAAAGGACATATAGTATTGAGCAAATCTGCTGTGAAAGACCCCTTTAAAGTATTAAAAAGCAAAGACGTCACACTGAGGAGTAAGGTGCACCTGACCCAAGCCATGATATTTTCAATCATCTCATATGCATGTGAAAGTTGAACAATGAATAAGGAAGACTGCAGAAGAATTGCTGCATTTGAAGTATGGTATTGATAAAGAATATTGAACACACCATGGACTGCCAAGAGAACGAACAAATCTGTCTTGGAGAAGTACAGCCAGAATGCTCCTTGGAAGGAAAGACAGTGAGACTTAGCCTCACATTCTTTGGATGTGTTATCAGGAGGGACCATTCCCTGGAAACGGACATCATGCTTGTTAAAGTAGAAGGTCAATGAAAAAAGAGGAAGATCCTCAGAGAGATGGATTGACACAGTAGTTACAACAATGGGCTCAAACATAGCAATGATTGTGAGGATGGTGCAGGATTGGGCAGTGTTTTGTTCTGTTGTACACAGGGTCACTATGAGTCAGAACCAACTCAACAGCACCTAACAACAACAATAGCAACAACATCAATTTACTACCAAAACATGGCATTTTTAGAGGTCAAATATGACATACTTTTTATTATGAAATTTGTTTTTTAAAAAGTACTGAAGATGAAAATGTTTGAAATTCTGTCGTGTGGTTTGGGCTCAACGTCTGGAAGAGAGTTTGAATGCATTTTAAGTGATTGGCTACTGTTCACACGTATATGCCTGAAGAAGATCAAGTGTCCAGTTTTCAATAGTGACTACATAGCACATCTGACGCCTTAGTAGATCATTTTTTAACATATCCCTCTCTATATGACAAAATTATTTTTAGTAATAATCATGAAATGAAGAATAATAATGGTCAAAAAAAAAAAAAAAACACTGAAAATTTTCCCTAAGTGTTATTATTTGTTACATCATTGTGGGTGGAGGGTGACATATCCTGACTCTACCGGGAGAACAGCTCACTCTACACCCCTCTTGTTTTGACTGATTCTCACTAGTATCCTTTTTTGCTACAATAAAACTGTAATAAGTACAGTAATTTCCTGAGGTCTATGAGTTGTTCTAGTGAATTACTGAACCTGAAGGGCTAGTGGAAACCCCAAATTTATAACCAGTTGGCCAGAAGCGTGGGTGTCCTGGAAACCCCTGAGCTTGTGACTAGTGTCTGAAGTCAGAGCAGTCTTGTGTTGGACTGTGCTCTTAGCCTGTGAAGTTTGGCCTAACTTTTTTTTTCTGGGCTATTAGGGTTGGAAGAACTGGTTTTGCCAGTATGCAAAGGTCTTAGTACACATTGCCTAGCACTGAGAAATCACTCAATGAAGAGTAGGTCTTATTTTTATTTATTTTTTATTTAGGGAAATTACTTTGTAAGCAAATTTGGTATAAGCAAAAAAGACTACCAGGTATCTCCAGTGGAAAACTATGCATTTTCCAGAGATCGTCCTTTGCTTTCTCCGAGTCTAGCCTTTCATTGACTCTGAGATATTTCACAGCTCGATAAATTGTACATGAGTGATTTAGCCCAGTGCAGGGTAATGCTATTCAGCTATATGCATCCCTTCCCTAATGGAATCAGCTTTGCTCTTCCCAGAAGCACGCTGGGGATGAATTCGGGATGGACGGGGGCTAAGGTACAAGGCTGGGAGTGGCATGACTGGGCCAGCAGCCAAGGCTGAGGAATGCCTTAGCAACAAGAAGGAAAACATCTGGGCCTGGATGTGAAGTCCCTAGGAACACTGACTACCCAAGGACGTGGGAGAAAAACAATAAGCCTTGGTCCCAACTGGAATGGTATATAAGCTTAGGTCCCTTGATAGGTGGTTGCAGAAAATACTACAGCCAGCCACCAATGGAGAGCAGCTGCTTTCCCATGTCAGTAAGTTTCCCTGAATAAACTCATGAATTTGGAAAGGGCTACGTGTCAGTTCTTCAGATTATCTGGCAGGACGCACAGTGAGGGTCTTTCCTTGTTTGGGCTGTCCCCCAACATCCCACTCATTGCCATTGAGTCGATTCCAACTCATAGTGACCCTACAGGACAGAGTAGAACTGTCCCATAGGGTTTCCAAGGAGTGGCTGGTGGATTCAAACTGCTAACCTTTTGGTTAACAGCCAAGTTCTTAACCACTGCGTCACCAGGGCTCCAGAGACATAAGTGATAGTAATGCAAAATAATTCTTATCTCTAGTCATGCAAACAATTCTGTGGTAGAGTTCCCAGTGACCTCCCCCCCAGCCCTGTGTCCCAACCTCCTCACCTCAATGGAAAAACCCAGTTTTGTGTCCATTTATAAATTCATTTCAACATTCCTATACTCCATATAGGAGCCCCTGAATGGTTAAAGTGCTTGGCTGCTAACCAAAATGTTGGAGATTCGAGTCCAACCAGAGGTGCCTCAGAAGAAAGGCTGGGTAATCTACTTCTGAAAAATCAGTCATTGAAAATTCTCTGGAGCATAGTTCTATCCTGACACACACGGGGTCACCATGGTTGGAACTGACTCGATGGCAACTGGTCTATACTCCATATAAAGGTATGGTTCTTTGGCTTTCTCTTTTGAACCAGTGATAACATATATCCAGTTTCTTCATTAAAAAATGAATTAGGTAAGATCTTTGACATTTGTTCATTTTATATCTGCACTAGAGTCATAATTTTACATTTTTTGAAAATTATCTTTTAACACTATTATAACTGGAAAATGTGCAGAAGCAATATAAAATTGTTACAAAAGCATTTTCCACAGCATTTTAGATATTTAGTCATGTTGGATGTCTTGAATTATCTAGAATTTTAGGGTCTTTTATTCCTAATAATCAAATAAGCTTTTGTTATCCTTATTATAATGTTTTACACACAGTAGGTCCTCAATAAATACTTGCTAAATGAACAAACCAAAATGATACTTCATCTGAGATTACTCAATCAGATGAAAAGATAGGTTTTAACTTTTGTTCTCATTGGCTGAGGCAGAGTAAAAGCCACAATGCTTCTCATTACTTATTTACCATTGTTTCCAATTTTTTCAGTCAGGATGGGCTAAATGACAGCTCCCAAACCTCAGTAGAATAATGTGACAAGGAATTTCATTTCTCCTTATGTCGTCCGTTGCAGAGTGGAAGGGAGCATTTCTCATCTTTGTCACTCAGGGACCCAGACTGTAGGGACTCCATCTCAGTACCTATTGTACAGCCAATGCAGCTGTGGAAAGAAGACCTAAGGAATCAGACACTGCTCTTAAAGTTTTCCCTTAGAAATGATACGTGTCACTCCCCCTTAGACGTCATTGACCAAAGCAAATCATATGACCTCACCTTACTTCCAGAGAGGCAGGGAAATACAGCCAGAAAAGAGCCCTGGTGGCACAATGGTTGAGTAGGTCTGTTGGGGGAGAAAAGACCTGGAGATCTGCTCCCACAAACATTACAGCCTAGGAAATCTACGGAGCGGTTTTATTCTGTCCTATAAGGTTGCTATGAGTCAGAATCGACTCGAAGGCACACAACAGCAACAAGGTACAAGAAGGAAAGACAAAAACAGCATTAATGATTTTCACATCAATATAAAAAAAAAAAAAAAACAGACCCAATAAACTTAGTGAAAAAATAAACACAGGATGAAATGTCCAGAAAGGGCTTCTAATTAAATTGTTAATTTAAATTGCAGAGCTGTTACAAATATACTGTATACATTTTCACCCCACAACTCCCACTCAACAAAAAAAAAAAAAAAAAAAACAGTTGCCGTGGAGTTCATTCTGACTGATAGTGACCTCCATGTGTGTCAGAGTAGAACTGTGCTCCATAGTTTTCAATAGCTGATTTTTCAGAAGTAGATTGCCACATCTTTCTTCCCAGGTACCTCTGGGTGGATTCAAACTGACAACTTTTCAGTTAGCAGCTGAGGGGTTTAACATTTGCCCACCCAGGAACTCCCCTGCCATCACCAACGCTGAACAAAAACAAACCATTGTTTGCCTTTTTTTTTCTTTTTAGTTAGAGTTTACACAGAAAGAGAAGAAAATCACTGAGGCACTCTAGGAGAACCAAAACTCATTGCTGTCGAGTCGATTTCAACTCACAGCAACTTATAGGACAGAGTAGAACTGCCCCACAGGGTTTCCAAGGCTGTAATCTTTATGGAGGCAGACTGCCACATTTTTCTCCTTTGGAGAAGCTAGTGAGTTCAAACTGCTGGCCTTTCAGTTAGTAGCTGAGTGCTTAGCCACTGCGCCACCAGGGCTCCTTTAGGAGAGATGAGGAGAATCTATGGGCACTAATCTAAAAAAAGAGATAATCTAAATGTCTAAGGGAAAACTTAGGAAGAATCCAAATAAACCTCCAGTCAGGAAATAGTTTTTTAAAAATTGCTCTAATTGAGTAAAGTTAAGAGATTCCTCCAAAACCAGATCTATGGGTTTAATGCAGTATCTACCTGATAATCACCATGGGGGTGGCCACATAGTTCCGGTTGATTTTTGGGTACTCCTTTGTGAAGACAGAATGATTATACCCCCGCACAGTCTGAAACAGAATGAGGGTTTTAAATCACTGTTTAATTGAAGGAAAACCATAGTCTGCACTGGAGGACTCAACAACCCAGTAAGTGAAGTGTAGCCAACTGCCGCCTGGAGGCGTAGGGCATGGGGGTTGGTCTGTACCTGGATCCAGACCAAGTCTGTTTCAAGTTTATTTGATTGAGAATTTCACTTTGAAAAGAGTACTTCATGGGACCCTTGGGAGCTGTCAAACTCTGCCCCGGGGCAGAAGATTAACTGCTCTGTGGACCAGCGGGGAGAAGCTTAGTAAATCAGAGGCCCCTTGTTTGTGGCTCTGTGGGCTTACAGGTGGCAATGTAACAGGCAGTGCCTCTCTGCAGGCGCCTCAGGGACTTCACAGTTTATGGGACAGAACTAACCATGTGGATAGAAAGGAGCAATGGAATCCAGTCTCCAAACTACAGATTGAAAAACGAGCTGGAATGAGCCTAGAAAAGAGAAGTTTTCTTGATTTATGTATCTTCTGGGAGAATCCCCAGGAAGCTGGTAATAGTGGTGGCTTCTGAGGAGGGGACCAGCTCTTTTGTGTCTTATTGAGGGAGGCAGTCAAGTGTAGTCATTAAGGGCTGGACTCTGGAAGCCTAGCTCTGCCTTGCCTTGGTTATGGGAGCTTGCAGCCTCATATTGTCTCAGCTGTAAAACGGGGATTTTAATAGAACCCAGCTCATGCAGTTATTTTAAGGATTAAATGAGCTAATTATACCTAAAGCAGAACAATGAACACAGTAAGCAGTAGACAAGCTATTACATATATTTGCATGTATTAAACCTGTTGCCGTTGAGTCGATCCTGACTCACGGCAGCCTTATAGGACAGAGTAGAAGTGCCCCACAGGGTTTCCAAGGCTGTAATCTTTATGGAAGCAGATTGCCATATCTTCTGTGGAGCAGCTGGTGGGTTCGAATCACCGGCCTTTCAGTTAGCAGCCAAGTCCTTAACTACTGAGTCACCGGGGCTCCTTTTGGATGAATTACCTATTGAAAAAAATTTTTTAATTTTTGTAAGGTTCTGGAAATGTTTTTTATAGTGCAAATAATCATCTCATAATCTATGTCTTCTGGGCTTTATTTATTTATTTATTTTGATGATAATATACACAGCAAAAGATACACGATTTCAACAATTTCTACATGTCCACCAGGGTTCCATGGACTACAATTTAGTGACATTAATTACATTCTTCAAGCTCTGCAACCACCCTCACTGTCTTTTCCAAATTATTTCACCGTTATTAACTGGGATTTTATTTTCAAAAATTAAGTTTTCTTAAAATTAGACACAACTATAATGTTCTCTTCTTCTCTCCATCTCTCTTCTTTGCATTTCTTGTTGATGATCCTGTCCTTCCTGGTACAGAGCTCCCTTTAGCTACAAGGATGAAGGAGGGTTTTCATCAACGGCCCTCCCACCCTACTTCTGCAGTTATGGCCTAACCACTCCCCAGAGAGCTCATCAATAACAGTAGAAATGAAACACTATCTACTACAACTCAAGCTGTTCCCTGTATTGTAGACACCCCAGCAAGAGAGGAGGGCGCTCTCTTCTTCCATTTTAATTAGCAGTTACTTAAGGCAAGGAATGCCTTCTATATAAGCATACCTTATGCTTCTGGGTATGGCTGATGTTAAACTAGATACATCAACTTCATTTTTTTATTTAAAATTTTTTTCCAAATATTCAAAGAAATAGGAGATACAATGAATTTCCATACATCCAGCACCTAGGTTTAACATTTAAGTTTGCCATATGTGCTTCCTTTTTTTTTTTTGCTTAATTATTTTAAACAAAATTACAGACAGTATGATTGTTGTCCTTTCTTTCTCTCCTTTAAAACGGCTTTATTGATATGTTTCAGTAGGTTCAACAGGGTGGAAGGTAGGGCATAGGCCCCTTTCTCAGGAACACATATCAGTGTTGCAGTTGCTTCCTTTCCCTCAACTCTCCTCTCTCCTCCAGGGTTTACCATATTCCAGGAGTTGGTAATCCGGCTTTTCAGACAGTCTTCCTAATCTGTTTATACCCCACCTGAGCTTTTGAAAGTTAAAAGCCAAAAATTTGACTGGTTCTACTTTTTTATTCCTATCATGAGCAGGCTATGCATCCAACACCTTAGCTACTGCCAAGAATGGGGGAGATATTATAGAGAAGCAGGAAATATTGGGAATGAAAATTACATCAGTTACTATGTCAAAACATTACCATTACTCATCATTCCATTAACATGTTTTGTGCAACGACTCTCAAGTGCTATGCTAGGAGCTGGAAGCATGAAAATGAGACTCAGTTCCTGCCTTCAAAGAGTTCTGGCCTCATGGATAATTCAAGCATGTAAACACATACCTGCAATAAAATGTTAGAGGTGCTACAGCTGAAATCCATTTGGGGCATAGCAGGACACAAGAAAAGGTCTAAACTGTTCAAATATGCCAGTGGATGGGGGGGGCGGGGTTGGCAACCAGGAAATGCAAGCTGAAGTGCTGTGGAAACTGCAAAGTGTTATGGCAGCCAAACATATTATTATGGCCTGTTTTAGTTCCTCAGGAGAGTTGCTTAACCTTTCTGAGCCTTGATTTCCTCAACTGAGGAGGATAATGTGGATAGTTTGATCTGTTCTCTCTACCTCACAGCATTGTTGTGAAGGTGAAACGCTCATTCAACAAATGTACCAAGCTGCTAGTAAGGTTTGGCTTTAGGTGGTGGGATTATGGGTGACTATTATTTTGTTCTTGGAAACCCTATGGGCCAGTTCTACACTGTTCTATAAAAATAAAATAAAATAAACCCAACCCCGTTGTCATCAAGTTGATTCCAACTCATAGAGACCATAGGGTCGCTATGAGTCAGAATTGACTTGATGACAACAGGTTTGGTTTTTTGGTTCATTATTTTGTTCTTAATATTCAGTATTGCCCAGTTTTTATATAATGAACAAGTATTACTTTTATAATCAGCAAAGAAAAAAAGAACAATTTTATTTTAAAGTTTGCCTTTGCTGCCAAAGTCCTTGACTGGTGTTCTATAGTGGCTCCCTCAACTTCCTCCCCATGCACTGAATTCAGCCATTGTAATCTGGCTTCCACCCCCTCATGCAAAGGTCTTCAATGGCCTCTCATTTCCCAAGGCCAATGACCTCTTTTCAGTCTTCCTTCAACTTGACTTCTTTACACCATTAACACAGCTTTTTAAAAAATTTGAAAATCATTGTTGATATTATAGGAGTAATGTACCTACACTACAAACAAAACAAAACAGAAAATTCCTACATCATCCACAATATCACCACCATCAAGGATATTTTGGTATATTTCTTGCTAATTTTTTTACTTAAGCATATTTGACATTCATGATGGCGTGAACGTACATCCAATTTTGAATTCACGACCTCTTCCTTGGAAGTCTCCTTTTTTTCCACAAAACAATTCTCCTCTGGTTTCCCACAATTTGCCCACGTTGTGATTTATGTTCACGATAAAGGACCCTGAATCCAGCTGATTAAATCAGGTCCAGAGAGGGTGACAATTACACCAGTGTGAAGAAAAACTTCCTATGGTGTTTGTCAAAAAGCAGATCCCTGGACCTTACTCCACCCTCTTCCAAAGCCCGTTTCATTGGGCTTAGTTTGGGGCCCAAGAGCCTGCACTTCTGATACATGTGGTCTAGAGACCCTACTGAGAAATGCTGCTGCAGACACACTGTTCCGCAGCAACTAACTAACCAACCAATCAAAAATAAAAAAGGGACCCAAACCAGTGTTTTCTAATTATCATATTCTCAACGGGTGGAATCTGAGTATCTATATAGTTTTTGAGCCACCCAGATGATTCTAATAAACCCTTGCCTTAACTACAGCCACACTTACTCTATTTGCATTTCCCCTAAGACATGGCTCCATTTCAAGCTTCAGACCCTTTGTGCTGTCCCCTTTGCCTAGACTGCCATTCCTCATTGTGTCCATCCTTAAAGTCCAGCTCAAAGTTGCCCTCCTCTATAAAACTTTCACCAAGGATTCTCTTCTGTCCTCTCACTCTGCCTACCCAACTCACACATTAGTTACGTAAATGTCTAAATGTTCAGGCTGAGTAATGAGCTACTTGACAGCAGGTATAGTGGATGTATTATCTATTGATAAGTAAGAGGTTATCCCAAAACTTATTAACTTAAACCAACAATAAACGTTTATTGTCTCATGGCTTCTGTGATTCAGGAATCCAGAAGCAGCTTAGGTGGGTGGTTCTGGTTCAGGGTTTCTCATGAAGTTACAGTCAAGATGTAGCCCAGGGCTGCAGTCTTCTGAAGACTTTTCTGGGGCTGGAAGATCACTTGCAAGATGGTTCACTCAAAAGGCTAGTAGGTGGGTACAAGCTGTTGGCAGAAGACCTCAGTTCCTTTTCACGTGGATCTCTTCAGAGGGCTGCTTGAGTGTCCTCACAACATGGCTACTGACTTGTAGCAGAACAGGTAATCTGAAAGAGCATGATGGCAATGTCTTTTGTGACCTAGCCTTGAAGGTCACACAGCATCACTTCTACAGTATTTTATTGCTCATACAGGCCAGCCATGATTCACTGTGGAAAAAGATTTCACAAGGATATAAATACCAGAAGACAGTTTACGGAGCCCCAAAATTATAAGACACTTGTCCAAAGTAAAATGACTGATCCAAGGCTCAGTCTCATACCCTATTTCAACTTCTGCTTCTTGCTTACAGGCTGTTAATCTTTTACACAGGTTCAACCCTATCACTAAGGAAATGTTTTCTTTGTAACCAAGTGATGCAAGCCACTCCCAAGAACCTCCACTGTACAAGAAAGGTATGCTCCCAGAAAGGAATGTCTTGCAGTTACCTTGTAACTGCCTTTGTAGTCACCAAGTAGTACCTAATCAACATAGTGGGTGTTGCCAAGCAGTAACTAATTAACCAAGCACACGTATCACTAAGTAGTAACCAGCCAACAAAGACCCTTTAAACCAATCAAGTAAACCCACATATGCTGGGTTCACCAATGATTGTAAAGATCCCACTTTGAATGTCCCACCTTTGACAATGATGTATCACTGAATAACCGATCAGAATTTGTCTTTACTTCCTTCTATAAAACTATATCAGAGACTCCAGCACTGTGATTCAGGGGACTCTACTAGTCTCTTCTGCCCAGTGCACACTGGCAGATGCCTCATTTGAATGATTACCTTTGTCTTGGCTTAATAAAAACCTTTTGATTAAATTTGAGTCTGGGGTCTTTTCCCACTACCACAGGGCTATCTTGGAGGCTGGCAACCACGGTGAATACCTTTCCTTTTTGTCTATCTTTCCTGTCCCTGTGTGGGAAAAACATTTTACATTGTACAAATGGAACTGAACTCCTTCTCACCTGAGGGGTAAGTAGGTAACCCAGTCCTAGCCAATCCGAATGCTGCTTTCTCCCTGGTGAGTCAGCCAAATGGACACGTGATGAAGGAGGACCAATCAGAATATTCTTTAGATTTTTGGTGTATGGATTCTGGGGAGAAGGTCTCTATTCTCTGCAATTGTAAACTCTAAGAATGACCTAAGCTGGAGCTTCTTAAAGCCATTTGTTTAGGTTGTATCAGAGGAAGCTATCTTTAGTAAGAGGAAATGAGGCCAGCACACAAAGAGAAGCAGAGATGAAAAGAGAAAAGAGAGTCCTGATAAAATAAATCGAGCCCTCGTGACTCAGCAATGCCTGAAATTTACATCTGGACTTTATAGTTACATGAGTCAATAAGTTTTTTGTTTAAGTTGGTTTAAGTTGGGCTGCTATTGTCTGCAACTAAAACAGCTCCCAATAAATCAGCAGAGTCGGTGTCTTATTCCTTCCTAATTTCCTGCACTGGATTCAATTCCTAGTACTCAATTAAAGTTTGATAAATATAATAAGTAATCACTATAGTTTTACATAAAAGCACTCTGATATCTATAATATTATGCACAAACATTGAGGATTTCTAAAAAGATTTGTCAACTTGCCAAGTAACAAACAGTTACAAGGATGCCTAAGTCCTCCAAAAGGTGTAGGATCTGGATGTAGGAGCCCCCAGAAACTGTGTTGGTCTGCTGCTCTCAGGGTCAGTTTGCCATAGTTTGTAGATGTGGTTGAGTCAGTGGTTCACCAGGATCCTGACTATACACAGAGCTAAGCTGAGAAAACAGGACTGCTAGTGATATGTGCCATGTTGCCTTGCTGGGGGGAAAATGAAAAGGGGTCTTAAGTGGACCTCCACACACTCACTTATACAGTATGTTTTTTTAGTGGGTAAAGGATGGAATGATGAAGTGGACTGGTGATTTCTGTTCCAAGAACCATGCCCGAAGAGGCATTTGCAAAAGAAAAATGCAAAATCAGATTCATAGCTTCAGGTTAACAGCTTACCAAATAATTGTGCTTATAATCAGATTATCCTAACTCTTACCCCTGCTGAGGAGTTGAGAGCCAAAAACCAAACCAATTGCCATCGAATTGATTCCAACTCATGACAACCTCATGTATGTCAGAGTAGAACTGTGCTCCATAGGTTTACAGTGGCTGATTTTTCAGAAATAGATTGCTAGGCCTTTCTTCCATGGTACCTCTGTGTGGACTTGAACCTCCAACCTTTTGACTAGCAGCCAAGCATGTTAACTGTGCACCGCCAAGGGACTCCAAGGGGTTGTGAAGAATAGAGAAAAACACGGCTGCATGAAAAAAAGGTTTTGCTGTGGCTTGCTGTGTGAGTGATTGTGTTACTCTAGGCTGATATACAGGGGATGTAAAAGGAAGAAAATCAAATATGGGATAAAGAGAGGCAGGTTGTCTGCTGTCTGCCTTTCTCTTTAGAGTCTCCTAATAGTCAGCAGCTTTGTTGCGTCTAGGAAAACTGTTGTACACATCATCAACCAAGTGACAGGTCTTTATTTTTAATTCATCACAGAAGCCCTGCTGCCCAAATGATGCTTGACAGAAAAATCCCTTGTTGGTAAAGGCCTTGCTGAAGCCAAGGAAAACCTCAGAATTCCTTAGTTTTCCCCCTGGGCTCTTACACCAAGTCCAGTTTTCTTTAACCCTATAAACTCCTTTGGCTTCTAGTCACTTCCCTGACTGCTATTTTTCAAAAAGGATAAACTCTGGCATCTATTACAGTTACCAGCCCAAATTCTGCAGTTAGTGGACTGCCTGGATTCAAATCACTGCTTCCCCACTTACTTGATCTGTGTAATCTAAGACAAGTCACATTTTGTTTCTCAGTTTCCTCTTTGATAAAAGAGCCATAATAATAGCATCTTTCTGAAAAAAAAAAAATATATATATATATATGTATTTTTTATTTTCAGAGTTGTGGTGAGAATTAAATGAATTTATCTATCTGTATCTATCTAATGCATGTATATGTATATACATATATATATGTATACATTAGAACAGAATTTATACCTACATCTTAGAACAGTGCATGGCACATGTATGTTGTTGTTTTTGGGTGCTGTCAACTCATAGTGACCCCACGTGACAAAGTAGAACTGCCCCATACGCTTTTCTAGGCTGTACCTTTACAGGAGCAGATTGCCAGGTCTTTCTCCCCTGGAGCCGCTAGGTTCAAACTGCCAACCTTTCCATTAGCAGCTGAGCACTTAACTGTTGCGCCATCATGTCTCCTCGCGTGGTACATAGTAAGCTTTATGTAATTTTTAATATTGTTATTATCATTATTAATAATAATCATTATTATTATATAGACAAAAGCACATATCTCCTTATGAAAACTTGTCACTTTTTTTCAAATACATACCATTTTACGTAGAATTTTTTTTTTTAACTTGGCCCTCAGTTTTTCATTAAATACATTTCATGGTAACTAACTCCTTGTAGACCAAGTGTGGTTAATGGCCTTAAGCCAGTTTGTGGGTACGCAATTGTCAGCTTCTTTGAGGAGGCCTCTGACAATTGGAATCATTAGAGCCTTCTCACCCTCCACTGCACAACTGGGTGGTGTGATCAATGAGAATTAGCCTCGGAGTGAATTCCATGATCAAACATTGATTAGTAGCTGTAGGGTCGCTATGAGTCGGAATCAACTCAGTGGCAACAGGCTAGCACATGAGTCAAACGAATTGTTCCTGTAAGCTCTCTGATGAGCACCTTGAATGAAACACTCATATGAAGCAGACACGACAATGTTTTGGAGCAGGATTTGGTCACTCTTGTTGGATCAGGTGACAGGTCCTCCATTAAGTGGCAGGCACAGGACTGAAAAAACACCCGAGCACCATTTTGGGCTCACCTGAAATTAATACTTGACTTGCTTCAGGGTGAGCTTCCTGTGCAATACACATACGTCAAAAACCATTCATTTCACCAGTAAAAAGTTATTTCTAACATATAGGAAAAGTTGACACAGTTGCTGTAGTCACCAATTCCAAATCCAAGGCTCCTGATTAGGGCTCTTAAATGCTAACAAACCACCCCCTGGAGTGTGTGTCACCTTTAGGACACTTCAAATGTTAATTAACAACTCCTAGAGTGAATATTAGTGCTAAGTTTTAAAGCACATACATATATCTTACTGTCTAAATTGAAGTATTTAAATTACAGACGATAACCGCCTAATGTCAGCTAAGCCCTAAAACTGAAACTTTACTTTTTTTTTTAGGTGACAGTCTAGCTCTTGACTCTAATTTTTAATGACATCCATAGGTCCTTCACTAAAGTGAAAAATTAAAATAACATCAGCTGATCAAACGCTCTGTTTGCAAGGAAGCTCCACAGCTTTTGATTTTATAATTGTTGAAAAATGTGTTTTCAGACACGTGGTGGGGGTTGGAAGTGACTCAACATGTGACTCAGACACATCAGAAGTGACACTAACGAGAACTCTTAATACCAGGATCATCAGTGGGAAACGGCCCTCAACAAAGTAGATTTTTGATGAAGCAAGTGGAATTTCAGAACTCAAACGTCAATTTTACTGACATGGATAACCTTTTTAACTTTTGCTGGCTATAGAAACAACTTTAGTTTATGGTACAAATGCTGAGCAACCAACACTGCATAACAGAGTTCACAGACATGTTTATTTATGACATGCCTCATCACTTGCTTTTGAAAGTGGGTCACAGTAGGCAAAATATTAAAATAAAATATAGATATTTATTTTTAGAGTCCTTGATGGTACATAAGTTTGGCCCTCGTAATTGCACAGAGGGCAACAGGAAGGCACCGATTCTCCACAGGGTGAGAGAGGGAAGGCAAAAGCAGGGAGAGATGAAGAGGAGTGGCTGGATTTTTGCTTGGTATTTTGGAGGTAGATGGTATAACACTAAAAAATCTGAACAATGTTTTTCTGTTTTTGTTTTTGTGTTGCTAGAGGAAATGAAGAAATCCTATGATTATTGAAGAGTGGTGCTCCATTGGGGTATAAGCAGAAAACTGTTGAACTGCTCCTAGTCTCCACGTACGTGATCCCTGCTTTAATCTGAGCTCCCTTAATAGCTTAACGGTGGCTTCATCCAATTCCATAACTTCCCAGTCACTTCCCATTTCTAATATTCAGCCCTATTCAGTTTTAAACTTCAATCTCAAAAGTAAAACAACATAAAATTTCTTTCTTATTTATTTTTTTAATGTTTTATTGAGTTTTTGGTGAAAGTTTATACAGCAAGTTAGGTTCCCATTTGACAATTTCCACACAAATTGCTCAGTAACATTAGTTACATTTATCACAATGTGTCAGCATTCTCTTTAATTGTGTTCAGTTTGTTCCCTTTCTAGTACCCTAGTTTCCCTGCCCCCTTATTTTCTCATCTTTGCTCTTGAGTAATTTTTGATATTATGGACTCATATTGATAGTTGTTAAGTAGGGCACCAATCTTATAGGTAATATCCTTTATTTTGTGTGCCACCCTGCTATTTTGCTAAAAGGGGATCTCAGAGGATAGGCTTGGTTCTAGGTTTGAAGAGTATCTCAGTTCTCTACTGTTCCAGTTTGGATTTTTTTAAAAAAAAATTAGAATTTGAGTTCTATTCTATGTTTTTCTCCCATTCTACCCAGGACCAACTATTGTAACCCCAGTCAGAACTGTCACTGGTGGTAGCCAGGTACCATCTAGTTCTTCTAGTCTCAGCGTAGATGAGGTTCTGGTTCATATAGACTTGTTTCTTCTCTGTGTTTTTGTTACCTTCTGACTTGTTTTTCTCCTAGTGAGTAGAGACAGATGCGTAGTTTTGTCTTAGATGCCCGCTTGCAAGCTTTCGAGACCATGGGCGCTACTCTCTTCACCAGGATGCAGATCATGATTTTTGTGAGCTATCTTATGCCAGTTGACTGAGTTGTCCCATGAGACTATGGTCCTGAGCTTTCAAACCCAGAAAACCAATGTTGGAAGATGTTTGGTTATATCTGAAGAATACCTATATTTTTGTCTTCAATGAGTATGTGTGCCTGTTCCCACATATTTAAATTTGCATGTACCTATAGATATTTCTATCTGTTCTCGCCTACGTACACACCTGTACTTACCCGTATACCAATTTGCCTATACGCATCCATATGTGCTCAAACACACGTTTTTACTTTGGTTGTGCTTTGCTCACTATATCCACATTCGGTGCCACATTTCCCATCACCAAAAAAAGCAAGTCTCTGTGGTCTAAAGCATAATTTCCCTTTGCCCCTCTCCCCCCACCGACAGTCAATGAACATTGGTCTCTCTATATTTATCTATTCTTGTCTTCTATAAAAGAGGGATCACACAATATTTGTCCTTATATGCTTGACTTATTTCATTTACCATTGTGTCCTCCAGATTCATCTGTGTTATAATATGTTTCACGAACTCATCATCGTTCTTTACGGTTGCTTGGTATTCCATTGTATGTATGTACCACAATTTGCTTATCCATTCATGAGCTCTTTGGTTGTTTCCATTCACTTGCTATTGTGAATAAAGCAGCAATGAACATAGGTGTGCCTATGTCTGATTGTCTCTATTTTTAGGTCTCTAGGGTATGCTCAACAAGATGGATTGACACAATGGCTGCAACAGTGAACTCAAGCATAGCAACGATTGTAAAGATAGTGGCACAGGACTGGGCAGTGTTTCGTTCTTTTGTGCATAGGGTCGCTATGAGTTGGGGGTGTACCCATAGGGTTGCTATGAGTCAGAATCAACTCTATGGCAACGGATTTGTTTTTTTGGTTTAGGGTATATTCCAAGTAGTGGGATTGCTGAATCATAGGGTAGTTCTGTTTCTAGTTTTCAACATAAAATTTCAATGTCAAAAGATTCAGTTTTCTCTCTTTTCTACCCTCCCAGTACAAGCCAGTCTAGTGGGAGTGGGGTGGGAAATGTATCTGCTCTCATACACCTTCTTCTCCTTCTTTCCCAAGGAGAACCACGTTGGAGTTGAAAGAAAAAGTGAGGGGCAGCATCTCCTTATTTGACTCCCCCAGCAAAGGAGCAGTGGTTCTACCACAGAGGTTGCTCCCGTCTCTGGAACTCCGATGTGACTTACTCTCACTCTGTGGCTGCCCACGCTGGCTCTTCCTCAGGTCACATATCCTGGTGCATTGTCCCTTGGCATGGGAGTTCTGGCTGAGGCTCAGCCTCTTCCTCCCTCCCTCAGGCTTTCTCCTTGTACCCTTCCCCCCTGCTTCCCCAAATGGCCCTCTTATCCAACACCATCTTGGATAGGGCACTGGTAAAATGGTTCATGTCCAGCTACTTTGTCTACTCCATTTACAGGAAACTCTATCCTTGCAGTTCAAATGGTGGAAATGCAGTCTGGAGTCTCATTAAGAGTGATTTAGAGCACTTTGTAGGAGACAAGGGGAACAACAGAAAACAATCTGTCATTAAGCCAAAAAGAAATGCACTGTTCCTGGAAGTATTGCAATTCCAGGCTAGGAAAGGAGTAGACAGAGCAAGCTCCAAATCTCTCTCTCAATTCCATATAGGCAGATAGAGAACACATCACAAACTTGAACGGATAAGAACAGATTCTATGTTTTATCTTAGCCAATAGCCAAAGAAGGGATAAAGACAAGATTCTACTCAAGCCACACCATTCCCCTTTTACTCTTGAGGTGGAGGCTGACACCTCCGCAATTTCCCATGCCTGACCAGGGCTCTGAATCTTTTCCTGATGTGCCTGTGACCTGATACAATGTTCTAGGAGAATCACCTTCTTTTCACTAAAGGTGATCAGTGTCATTGTCTTCTTCCTGAGGACTGATCCAAACACCTCCATTGTATACTCACACTCTCTAAACTTAATTCATCAGCTCCATCTTCCCAGTTTTCATATTTTCTGAACCCCTTTGAGAGTCAAGGGACAATTCTAGGACTCAAATCAATAAACTATTTTTTCAACTTTTCATTGTGGAAATTTCCAGATATAAACTGGCATGCACCCATCACCCAGCTTCAATAATTACCAATTCGTGGACAATCTTGTTGCATCTGTATCCGCACCTACTTCTCTTCTGTCCTGGACCACATATCTAAAACATAAGAGTTCTAGCCTAAAGATACCCTTTTAACCTGGAACTGAAGCCACTCCAGGAGGTCACCTTTCAGCCAAATAATAGATTGGCCTAAAAACTAAATGGTAACACCCAACACCCGTGAGAAATATGCTCCTTTAAATCAACTATAGGAGGCCAAACAGTCAACTTTTACCCAAAAGCAAAGATAAGAAGGCAAAGAGGGGCAAGGAAACTGGATGGTTAGAAACAGGCAGGCAGAGTGGAAATAGTGAGAGTGCTGACACAATTCAGGGACAGTAACCAGTGTCACAGAACAATCTGTGTATGAATTGTTGAATAGGACTCTAATTTGCTGTGTAAACTTTCATTTAAAACACAATAAAATATTAAAATTTGTATATAAAGCTCTTTTTTTTTATTTAACATAACTGCAATACCATCAAGGAACCCTGGTGGCACAGTGGTTAAGTGCTCCAAAATGTCAGTGTTTCAAACCCAACAACTGCTCCAGAGGAGAAAGATGTGGCAGTCTACTTCCATAAAGATTACAGCCTTGGAAACCCTATGGGGTAGCTCTACTCTGTCCTATAGGATCATTATAAGTCGGAATCGACTCGACAGCGACAGATTTGGTTTAGTTTTGGCAATACCATCAACACATCTAAAAAATAAATAATAATTTATTATCACCAAATATCCAGTCTGTATTTAAATTTCTCCAATTGTCTTATAAATTAGAATTCTAACAAAATTTACATGTTGTATTTGATTTAACTATTTTCTGTATGAATCAGATTATACTAGATTATGCTATGGTAGCAGACAACTCCAAAATCGCAGTGGCTTACCCAATTTAGGTTTACAGTAAAACCTGTGGTAGTCAGAACCAGTGTAAGGCAGAAACCTGTCAGAGAAAGAAAATTCAAATATTTTGCACTAATAGAGAATGATAAAAAAGTGGAAAACTTGCGAGACTCGGAAAAGCAAGGCAGTCTCGTCAAGTTCTGGCTTTCACAGGTTTCAGTGTATTTCTGGCTCATGTGACTTTCCATTGTTTGTTAGTTCCATATCCTCTTCACTCCTGGCCAAAGCCTAAGAAACAGTCCCTACTTGGGATACATGCATTTCCTGACAGTTGGGAATGAGCAATTGTTGAAACATGCAATGACTTTTTGAGTTTCTGCGTAGAAGTAGCAAGATCACATCTGCTTATATTTCATTGGTCAAAGCAAACCACATGGCCAAATTGAGACAGATAGGGTTAACTGTGCACAGTGGCTGAACAAAAGAGCTTTTAAAAGATTATTATCTAGAAGTTGGGTAAACAGGAACCACACCCTATCATGAGACAGATAGGGTTAACTGTGCTGGTGGAACAAAAGAGCTTTAAAAAAGATTACCATCTAGAAGTGGGGTAAACAGGAACCCACCCTGTCAACATGAGATAGGATTGGGGCAGTCCGTGAATTACTATCTCCTTCTTAGTGTCTTTCTTGTCCCCTTCTGCTTTGCAGACTTCCTATGTGCAGAGGAGCAGAGTGTGACTGCAGTTTGACCTTCTTAGCCCTCCAAAGATCACGATGTAGTGCTGCAGATCAAGTGCCTGTGCACTGTATCCCATAATAAGTGATGCCAAGGGCTGCCGAGAGGACTCCATCTTGAATATCAGTAGGTTCCATCTTAGATTCCAGACGTGGGCCAATACAACCTGATGTTAGTGGGGAGAAAGGAAGTATAATCCTCCCACAGAAGAGGGCCTGGAATATTGGGAATAATGCGATCTTCCACACCTCATAAGTCCGTTAATTTATAGGTTAGATTTCCTTCCTCATGTTTTTGTTTTGTTTTTTACAGTTTTTAGTTGAACAAATTGTGACGTTGGTCATCTAGAATTCCCCGTATTCTAGATTTTGCTGATTGTATACCTCTGGTGTGTTTATTTAACTTGTTCTTCTGTCATCTCTACTTCTTTTAAATTTATAGTTAAATCTAGAGCCATAATCAGAGTCAAGTTCAAATTTTTGGCAAGAATTTTTCCTAGGTGGTCATGTGCGTTGTGTTATCTATTGCTGCATAACAAATCATTCCAAAAATTAGTGGATTAAAACAATAACCAACCAAAAACCAAACCCACTGCCGTCGAGTTGATTCTGACTCATAGCGACCCTATAGGACAGAGTAGAACTGCCCCACAGAGTTTCCAAGGAGCACCTGGTGGATCTGAACTGCCGACCTCTTGGTTAGCAGCCCTAGCACTTAACCACTGTAATCATGTATTAACTCATGGTTTCAGCACACCCCGACTTCTGATAGAGTGCACTGGAATGGCTTGTCTCTGCTTTATGATTTCCCAGGTCTCAGCTGGAAAATTCTAAGGCTAGGGGAGTACAATCATCTGAATGCTTGACTGAGGCCAAAGGGTCTGCTTCCAAGATGGATTAGTTGGTATTAGTAAATTGGTTATTTTCCTTGTGGGCTTGTTCACAGGGCTGATTAAGCATCCTTACAACATGGTGGCTGACTTCCCTGGAGACCAATGCTGAAGTAGCAATGTCTTTCATGACCCAGCTTGGGAATCCAGACATTGACACTTGCACTGGTAACAAAAATTAGCACTTACTCGGTGAGGGAGAGAGCCACATAAAGACATGAATACCAAGAGAGGGAAGTTTACTGGGGGCAATATTGGAGGCTGGCTACCGTATGTAACAAGTGGTTTTGATGTTAAAAAAGGGAAAAAAGGGGACAAGCTATTATCATACTGTCTAGGACAATGGTTTCTAGCATTTGAGATATTGTGGTCCAAAAGTTTTCAGGCAAAATAAAATTAAAGTCTGAACGAAACTACTAGGTCTTTATTTTTGTCATCTAAAGATATCAAAAAAGAGCATCCTGTTAATCCTACCATTATTATTATTTCATTTTTTAAAAAGGCCTTTTTCATACAGAAGTATTTAACTTCCAAATGAAAAATCATCATTTTAAATGTGGAGCAGGAATGCTCCTAAATTGCTGGTGGGAATGCACATTGGTACAACCGCTTGGAAAATCTTCTATAGTTGAGGACTCATATATTATTGTTATTAGTTGCCACTGACATACTCTTTGACCCAACAATTGTACACCTAGCTATGTACCTTAAAGACATATGTGCACATGTATAGAAGAGGCATGTACAAAATGCTTATAGCTGCATGTTAATAATAGCCCCAAGCTGGAAACAAGCCAAATGTCCCTCAATAGTAGCATAGACAGACAAATTGAAGTATATTCATACCATAATTCCATTTATTTAAAGTCCCCAAACAAGCAATACTAAGGTATAGTGCTTTGGTAGTGCTTTGGGGTGCATGCTTAGATGAAAAGAGTTTGTTGCTGTTGTTGTTTTTAAGTAAGAAAAGTGTTTACCAGAAAGTTCAGGTCTATGGTTTTCCCTGGGGGGAGGGAGGGTTTTCAGATTTTCAAACACAAGAAAGAAACTGCTGGAGTGCTGGTGACAAAGTTTTATTTATTGACCTTAGTGGTAGATACACAGGTATTGGCTTTATAACTGGTAAAGCTGCACATTTTTGTTCATGAATTTTTCTGTCTGTGTGCTATATTTTACAATAAGAAGGGTTTTTCTAAAGGAGAAAAATTAAATGCCTTTTTAATTAAAAAAAAATGTAGCTTTAGGGAAAATGCAAAAAAATAAAAACAAAGGCCATCTGTTCTTTCTCGGCTTCACCATCTCTCTCCTGTCTCTTTCTCCACACGAGGTATCGGTGGGATCTCTGCTAGTTCCATCACTGGCAGCGCTCATGCTGGAGATTATCACATGTCCCTGACTCAGTGGAGGGGGACTCAATGTGTTACACACACACACACACACACACACACACACACACTCTCTCTCTCTCTCATGGGGCTTGCCTCCTTGTACTTTCAGGAAGGGAAAGTACCTCATTGCCTCCTCCCAGTCCTCAAGAACTCCCCTCAGAAGTCCCCCCCACTTCTTGCTCCCAGCCTTCTGGGCAGGTATAATGGTAGACTGGTAGGCTCTTTTGACAGACATTCTCAGCAAGGACTGCAGAGAAGCTGGCAGCCTCGGGCAGTGCTCTGGACTAACGATGTGTGGTATGTAGTGCTTTAGCTCTCAGCAGCGGGCCTTTAAGACCAATTTAGGTGCTGGGCACTGTCTGCCAACGTATTACACCTCTGTTGATGGATCATCTATTACATGCTGGAGGCTTTGCAGGTTATCTTATATACATTGCATAATGCTTTTAAATTTATATTTATTTTATTTTATTCTCACAGCAATCCTATGAAATAAATGGGGGATATGTAATTATTTGCACTTTTCAAACAGCCAGTTGAGGGTTGGAAGGCTTGAGTGTTTTGTCTGAAGTCATTGTAAGAGCTAGCTGTGCCTCTGAATGCCTGTTTGGTGGGGGAAGTAGCCCTGAGTGATCCCTCGGGCGGGGTTTTCCGTGATGATATCTCCTGACCCACCCCAGTCCACAGCTGATTTTGTCAGGAGTGAGTCCCTGACTCATAGGTAGCCAAGCTATAAATCAGTTAAAAAAAAAAAAAGCAGTTGCTATCCAGTTGACTCTGACTCATGGCAACTTCATGTGTGTCAAAGTAGAACTGTGCCCCATAGATAGGATTTTCTTCTTAATAATATTTTATTGTATTTTCAGTGAAGGTTTACACAGCAGGTTGAGTTCCCATTCAACAATTTCTACACAAATTGTTCAGTGACATTGGTTACATTCTTCATTATTTCTCTTCTGGTTGTTCCGTTTCCATTAATCTAGTTTCCCTGCTCGCTTATAGTCTCATCTTTGTTTTAAAGTAATTTGTTGATCATTTATTTGGTCTCATATAGGTGACTTTTTAAAAGAGCACAGTACTTACGGGTGCTATCCGTTACTCTGTGAGCCAATCTGTTATTTAGCTACAAGGTGACCTCTAGAGTTGGTCTTGGCTCAAGGTTTGAAGAGTGTTTCAGGTTAACGGTCTGGGACAGTCTGCCAATTTCAACCAATCCAGTAAGCCTGGTGGCTTTTTGTTTTGCTTTGTTTTTTTAGGAACTTGGGGTTCTGTTCTACATTTACCTCCTCTTCTATCAGAGTCCATTTATTGTGGCCCTGATTACAACAGTTGGTAGTGGTAGCTGGGCACCATCTAGTTCTTCTAGTCTTGGGGTAGATGAGGTTGTGGTTCCTGTACACTATTTGTCCTGTAGATTAGTTTTTTTCTTTGAGTCTTGGTGTCCTTTTGCTCCAGATGAGTAGAGACCAATAGATGTATCTTACATGGTCCTTAGAGTTTTCAATGATTGATTTTTAAAAATAATTTTTATTGTGCTTTAAGTGAAAGTTTACAAATCAAGTCAGTCTGTCACATATAAGCTTATATACACCTTACTCCGTACTCCCACTTACTCTCCCCCTAGTGAGTCAGCCCGCTCCCTCCTTCCAGTCTCTCCTTTCTTGACAATTTTGCCAGTTTCTAACCCTCTCTACCCTCCTATCTCCCCTCCAGACAGGAGATACCAACACAGTCTCAAGTGTCCACCTGGTACAAGTATCTCACTCTTCGTCAGCATCTCTCTCCAACCCAATGTCCAGTCCCTTCCATGTCTGATGAGTTGTCTTCGGGAATGGTTCCTGTCCTGGGCCAACAGAAGGTTTGGGGGCCATGACCACTGGGATTCCTCTAGTCTCAGTCAGACCATTAAGTCTAGTCTTTTTATGAGAATTTGGGGTCTGCATCCCACTGTTCTCCTGCTCCTTCAGGGGTTCTCTGTTGTGTTCCCTGTCAGGGCAGTCATCAGTTGTAGCCAGGCACCATCTAGTTCTTCTGGTCTCAGAATGATGTAAGTCTCTAGTTCATGTGGCCCTTTCTGTCTCTTGGGCTCATAGTTATCGTGTGATCTTGGTGTTCTTCATTCTCCTTTGATCCAGGTGGGTTGAGACCAATTGATGCATCTTAGATGGCCGCTTGTTAGCATTTAAGACCCCAGACGCCACTCAGTGATTGATTTTTATAGAAGTAGACCACCAGGTCTTTATTCTGAGGTGCCTCTAGGTAAACTCACACTGCCAAACTTTTGCACCACCTAAGGACTCCATCCAAGCTATTGGACAGATAGATGGGGTACCCCAGAGCAACAGCTCTGCCCAAACATGAATAATGGTGATTGGGTAGGTAATTATATTATCCCAGAAAATTTTTGTAGAAAATAAAGGGAGGCTATTGTTGTCAATAGAAAAAGCTAAAAGACACCAGAAATGAGAAAGCTGTGTGTAGAAATCATAAAGGACTAGGAATCATTAATAAACAGGGAGTATGAGTAAGAGTAAGGTAACTGAGACCAGAAAACACCGAGTGGGAAACACTATACAAATAGAGGGTGGAGCCTTTAATTGGCATTGGCAGGAGCATTGAAAGCAGGGATTTAAGTGGACTAAATTTCCATAATGGTGGGGGAGCAGAACTCCTGCTATGGAGTGAGCTCAGTCCAGCCTCTTTAGCTCAATCCCCTCTTATTTTTTAAAAGTTTGAGCAGATGAGCAGACTATATGGACAAGGGTCCAGGGATACTGAGCCTATCAGATAATGACTATTGTATCTTATCTGATTACAACAGTAAAGACCTTCTTCCAAAGTACTGATGGCAATGAGTCAATTCCAGCTCATAATGACCTTGTAGCATAGAGCAGAGCTGCCCCATATGGTTTCCAAGGAGTGGCTGGTGGATTCAAACTGCCAACATTTTGGTTAGCAGCTGAGCTCTTAAACAGTGCACCAGGACTCTGATGGAAAAGTAGAAGAGAAAAAATATGAAAGCTTTTTTATAGGATCAACCCAGGAGGCCCATCATCTAACAGAATGTTGTTGTATACTATCAAGTTGATTCTGACTCCTTGTGACCTTATATGACAGAGTAGAACTGCCTCACAGGGTTTCCTAGGCTATAATCTTTAAGGAGCAGATCACCTGTTCTTTTCTATCACAGACTCACTAGGTTACAACAGTGACCTTTCAGTTAGCAGCCAAGTACTTAACCATTGCACCACCAGAGCACCTTCTCTGTAAGATTACAGCCATTGAAAGCTCTATGGAATGCAGTTTTACTTTGACACACGTGGAGTTGCCATGAGTTGGTTATTTTATTGGTTAGCCTATCCTTACCAATAAAATATTTAAATGAATGCTGTTACAGTTTTGGAGAGCAATTCAATAGTACCGAACAAAGTAGTGAAAGCAAAATATTTTGATACAGTAGTTCCATTTATAAGAATATATCATACAGAAATACACAAGCAGGCAAGGTTTTGTGTAGGATGTTTACTACGCCATTACTGAGAAAAAAGAAAAAATTAGACAATCCTCTATGCATTGAATAACATCCCCACAAAAGGTACGTGGAAGTCCTAACCCCTGTACCTGTTAACGTGACCTTGTTTGGAAGCAGCGTCTTTGAAGATGGTATCAATTAGCATGTAGTCATACATGAGTAGGGTAAGTCCTAATCCAATATGCTGTTGTTAGTTGTCATCAAGTTGGCTCCGACTCAAGGTAACCCTATGCGTTACAGAGTAGAACTGCTCCATGGGGTTTTCTTGACTATAATCTTTATAGGAGAAGATCTCTAGGTATTTCTTCTATAGAGCCTCTTGGTGGATTTGAACCGCCAACCTTTCTGTTAGCAGCCAGTCTCAAACCTCCTGCATCACTTTGGCTCCTTAATCCAATATTAGTGTCATCCTTATAAAAGAGAAGAGACACAGCGAGAAGACGCCATGTGATGACAGACACAGAAAATGGAGGTATGCTGCAGCTACAAGTCAAGGAATATTAGGTGCTACCAGAAGCTGGGAGAGAGAGGAAACCATCTTCCCCTAGAGCCTCGGGGGAGGGCATGACCCTGCAGACCCCCTGAATTTGGACTTCTAGCCTCCAGAGCTGTGAGACAATAAATTTCTGCCATTTTAAGCCACCCACTGTGTGGTACTTTGTTACAATAACCCTAGGAAACCAATACACTACCCATATGTATGTCTTTAGGGAAATGATTAATTTTGTTATAAGCATATAAAGAAATCCTGTGCAGCATTAAATGAGACATACGTTTGAGGAAAAAAGATGTCCTTAATAAATTATTTATTGAGTTAAAAAGTACAAAAATAATATTCATAGCATTTTATAAACGTTATGAAAAACAATTATAAATATATATGTGTGTGCATATGTATAGATATATAAAATGTATGTGTATACGTGTGTGCATATATACACATGCACATGTTTTATATATTTGTATGTACATAGAAAAAGGTCTCTGAAGTTATATACCTAAACATTAATAGCAATTACCTTTAAGAAACAGGAGCACTGTGGTGGTTATGTCCACAAATTTTTCAATATTCCTCTGTCCAAAAGGTGGAGCCTAGTTCCCCTCACCTTGAGAATGTTAGATTTAGCGTATGTGTGATCCCTGAGATCAGGCCATAAAAGACATTGGCTTCCTCCTTGCTTTTCCTTTTGGATCACTCACTCTGGGGGAAGCTAGCTGCCACATTGTGAGGATGCTCAAGCAGTCCTACGGAGAGGTCCAAGTGGCAAAGAACTGAGGCCTCCTTGCCAACAACCGGTGCTGACTTCCCAGGTGTGTAAGTCACTTTGGTAGTGGATCCTCCACCCAATCAAGCCTTTAGATGATTGCAGTCCTTCTGACATCTTGATTGTAACTTCATGAGAGACCCTGAGCCAAGGACTACCCAGCTAAGACACTCTGAATTCCTGACTCACAGAAACTGTGTGAGATAATAGATGTTTATTGTTGTTTTAAGCCATTAAGTTTTGGGGGTAATTTGTTATGCAGCAATAGATAAGTAAAATGAGTATGAACAGGAGGAGGTGAGGGAGAACATTTTAGTTTTTTATATTCCTTTTTGTTGTTTGTATTTTATAATTAGCATTTGTAATTTTTTAATTAAAAAAATTAAAGTTAAAAAATATACAACTTTTAAGGAAAAGTACTAGCTCATCATTTTCTGTATCTAGGAAGAACAACATGTATTTCAAAAAACATGTAAGAAACTCTATGACTAGTACTGATAACTGCATACCTTATATATATAACCCACTGCTGTCCGGTCGATTCCGACTCATAACGACCCGATAGGACAGAGTAGATACATTATATATATATATGCCAAAAATAGGCAAAATATCTGCTCCCAGTGATAAAAGCCATAAGATACATTCAGTGATCAATCATTATGTTTTTCTGACTGAATATTATCCAGTCACCCCTGATTTGCAGAGGAGAAAACCACAGAAGGGTAGTTCTCTCTGCTGCACAAATATTTGTGTTTATGTTAACAAAGGACAAAGGACAAAGAACCCCTTTCTGGTTTTTTTCCTTAGAGAACCAGTACTTAAACTTGCAGTATTGATTAATGGCAATTGCACTAGTAAAGACACCAGTTAAAGAAGTATTTAACATCTGCTTCTTTCTTATCACCATCGTAGCTCTCCTCTGGTTTGCATTTACACCCATTGTGACTTCAATATTTGTCATTAGCTCACACCATTTCTTCTCTTCTACCCAATCATTTTACATCTGTACTCCTTAGGCAAACCCAACAAATCAGTCTAGCTAGGTTGCAGAGAGTAAGGACTTCCTAGAAAAATACCATTTACTTAATGACTTCCCCTGTTCATAAAAAAAAAAAAAAGTTTTTTTTTTTTAGTTACACTTAATTCCTGTTGAGCTAATGGTACCAAGGGACCGATGTCTGCATCCTGTAGCAAATATTCCCATCATTTCTTCCTCTCTACTTAAAAACATTCCTTAGCTCTTAGTTAAGGGCCCCAGAGTTCCTTGTGTGAGTGTTGTATGTGCTGTTATATGGATTTTATCCATGTACCAGATTTTTTTTAAGTGAATATGAATCTTGTCTGTTACATTAACTAAACATCTGCAGTTTTCCATATGTAATGATACATCAAGGGAGGAGGGAGTGTAAGAGAAAAAAGAGAAGAAGTGGATAAATCATTAAAAACAGAACGTTAGGCTAAGAAAAAGGAAACCTAAACCTAGACCAACAGTCAAAAAGTTAAAGTAATTGTTCTCCTTGAATTACATCATCAACCCAAGTTGCGGTGTTCAGGGCCCTTTCCATCATGGTCATTCCAGCTGACCATCCAAGTAGTTAAAAAAAAAAAAAAGAAAGAAATCCGCAACCTGTTCTTGTTCATTGTTAGCACCCACGCTTAATTAGTGTTCAAACAGGAACTTGACACTAATTCAGTTTGCTTGAAATTTAAGTGTTAGTAAAATAATCTCCCCAATATCCTCCCCTAGCTCCCTTTACTAACACTGTCAAAGTATCTCCTACAACTTCCCCCAAAACGAGTCAAGATCTGTGCTATTTCAACTATGGAAATCAGGTCTTTTGGGTACTGATTGTTTTATGGTCTCATTTGGATTGTGGTGGGCCAATAAGGGTGAGATAAAGTCCAAATAAACTGACTCTGAAATTCCCATGCTTGCATGGATTATTTAGCCTTTTGATGTCCTCTTTGTTTCTCCATTGGAATGTTTCAAATATGCACTTAAGTCACCCATAGAAAAGGCTGCTAATGTAAATGGACACGTGTTTAGAATGGGCTGTCATCTTAACCTTCCCAAAGATGCAAAACCTATAAAACACAAAGGGTTAATTGGAATTACTTCTTCTGTTTCTTCTTTTAAATATGAGAGGTTGCAAAGCTCAGTCTGCCCTTTCCTTTTCTTCTCTCTATTTATTCAGGTGACTTAAATTTTGGCTGTTTTAGAGAGGGGTTGACCCTCAACTCTAGGACATTCCTCTTAAAATTGAGTTTTGACTTTCTTGTCTTACTGATTATTTTAAGAGTACTATTTGAGGCTTAATTTTGATACTCTACCTTCATAGTGATTTCCATTTTAACGAATCTGTAGGAAAATAGCAGCGTGTAATCCAAAGTGCTTGAATTTATGTATCATAAATGTTCTTTTCAAGTTTAAATAATCAAAAAATAATATTTTATCACAAAAATATTATAATTATACTATTAAAGAAAAATTGAGGTGCAGAGAATAAACCATTCGTAACCCCAACACAAGCATGTCTAAAATAGACCTGAACAGAGATGAGGTGGGGCACTGAGCCATCAGAGCACATGCAGATTGGTTTGCTGAAGCCTGTGTGAACTGGTGCCTAGCAGCTCTGACTGCCTTTTACGGATAACTTTACATCACAAGCATTTTTAGGTACAGTCTTCACAAGAGTTACCTTTATTCCTTCTGTTTTATAATTTTTTTTTTTAAAAGAATGTACCTAGAGAAATCAAAATCAAACTATATTATATCAACATCTTCACCTTTGGTTAAATATTTAAGGTTTACCATTTATCAGCTATGTAGTGGAAATGAGACAAGGAGCCCTGGAGGCTCAATCGTTAAATGTTCCGCTGCTAAACTTTGCAGAGGGTCATCGAGTTGAACCTACAAGCAGCTCTGCACAAGAAAAGACCTGGTGATCTGCTCTGGTAAAGGTTTCAGCCTAGGAAACACCATGGGACGGTTCTACTCTGTCATGTAGGGTCACTATGAGTCAGAATCAACTCAATGGCTAACAACGACAGAAATGAGACACAGTGTAAAAACTATTTTAAAGAATTAAAGGATCAACCTTTCCTTGCTGAAAATTACATCTGTCCTAGAAGCAGGTCAATGGCACACAAACATGCTCTTCCCGAGACTTCAAGAGAGGATCAGTCTCTCTGGGGTGCTTAAGTGTGTACTTCACTTCTAAATGTGAGGCCCTGTCAGAATTAGTGTCTTCAGAGCAGAAAGAAAAGAATATACATATAACACTTTTAATGAACTTCTAAAAATTACAGACACTTTTTAGGGGTAAAGGTAAGAAGTATATAATAGCAAAGAGATGACTTTAAAGTAATAAGAGGGATTCTGAAGTGAACCCTTGAAGGTTTTTGCAGAGCAGATACAGCGTAACGCTGCCTCTCAAATTCATGGTACTATCTGGCTGACCCACCAATATCCTTTTCTCCACAATTTTGTTTTAGTCAGTTTTGTTTCTGGCTTTGTGGTGTTCAGTTGGGATCCTTGGGTAGGATAGTTCTGTTGGTGACCTCATTATACTAATGAGGCCAAGGAAGTATGGATTATTTGTCTTTGTGAAGAGAAGGATTTGTTACCAATAGACCCATTTCCTTCATGCTCAGTCCTCCTTCTACCACTGTTCGTAAAGCTGTGAGCAGCTAAGCATGTTTTACTAGGAGGAATAATGGAAAAGCATGGATTTGGGAATCAGACGAAACTGAAATCAAATATATATATTAGATGAGACTCTTAGGCGAATTGCTTGACCTGTCTAAGCTTCAAATTTGTCATCTGAAATTTCAAGTTAAACAAAATCAAAATTTGTTGTGAGAATTATATAATGTAAGCAACACGACACACAGCTGGCACATAACAGGCGCTCAGTAATGCTATTTCTCTGACGATCATTAGTGAGATTTGCCAACTCTTTCTTGTGCTCCTCTTCTCCACACATGGCAGAAATGGACTTCTTGGCCACTTTTGGTTGGGTAGGGAGAACATGGGATTGTTCCTGGCTAACAAGTTGTGAGAAAAAGTGACACATACTTGTAACTGCCAGTGTAAACCTCTTTTCCTTTGATATGTTGTTGCTGTTGTTAGGTGCTGTCGAGTCAGTTCTGACCCATAGCAACCCTATGTACAACAGAAGGAAGCATTGCACAGTCCTGCGCCATCTTCACAATTGTTATGCTTGGGCTCATTGTTGCAGCCACTGTGTCAATCCATCTCTTTGAGGGTCTTCCCCTTTTTCACTGACCCTCAACTTTACGAAGCATGATGTCCTTTTCCAGGGACTGATCCTTCTTGATAACATGTCCAAAGTATGTGAGACGAAGTCTCGCCATCCTTGCTTCTAAGGAACATTCTGGCTCTGCTTCTTCCAGGATACATTTGTTCATTCTTCTGGTAGTCCGTGGTTCAAGATTCTTCACCAACACCGTAATTCAAAGGCATCAATTCTTCTTCGATCTTCCTTATTCATCGTCCAACTTTCGCATGCATACGAGGCGATTGAAAACGCTATGGCTTGAGTCAGGCATACCTTAGTCTTCAAGGTGACATTTTTGCTTATCAACACTTAAAGAGGTGTTTTGCAGGAGACTTGCCCAATGCAATTTCATTTGATTTCTTTTTTTTCTTTCTTTCAATTGTGCTTTAGGTTAAAATTTACGGCTCAAGTTAGTTTCTCCTACAAAAATTTATACACACATTGTTATGTGACCCTAGTTGCTGTCCCTATAATGTGACAGTGCACTCCCCTTTCCACCCTGGATTTCCAGAGTTCATTCAACCAGCTCCTATCCCTTTCAGCCTTCACATCTCACCTCCAGACAGGAGCTGCTCATTTAGTCTCGTCTTTTTTTTTTTATCTTAAACTTAAACTAAGAAGCATGCTCTTCACAAGTATCATTTTATGTCTTATAGTGCAGTCTAATCTTTGTCTGAAGAGTTGGCTTTGGGAATGATTTTAGTTCTGGGTTAACAGAGAGCCTGGGGGCTATGCCTTCTGGGGTTCCTTCAGTTTCAGTCAGACCATTAAGTCCGGTCTTAGAATTTGAGGTCTGAACCCCACTTTTCTCCTGCTCCGTCAGGGACTCTCTGTCACGTTCCCTGTCAGGGCAGTCATTGGTGGTAGCTGGGTACCATCTAGTTCTTCTCTCAGGCTTATAGAGTCTTTGGTTTATGTGGCCCTTTTTGTCTCTTAGGCTAATATTTTCCTTATGTCTTTGGTATTCTTCATTCTCCTTCACTTCAGGTAGGTTGGGATCAGTTCATGCATCTTAGATGGCCACTCGGTAGCTTTTAAGACCCCAGATGCCACTCACCAAAGTGGGATGCAGAACATTTGCTTAATAAACTTTGTTATGCCAATTGACCTAGATGTCCCCCCAAACCATGGTTCTCAGACCCCTGCCCCTGCTACTCTGTCCCTTAAAGTGTTTGGCTGTGTTCAGGAAACTTCTGAGCTTTCGGTTTAGTCCAGTTGTGTTGACCTCTCCTGTATTGTGTGTTGTCCTTCCCTTCACCTAAAAATTCTTGTCTACTACCTAATTAGTGAATTTCCCTCTCCCTCCCTCCCCACCCTCGTAACCATCAAAGAATGTTTTCTTCTCTGTTTAAGCCCTTTCTTGAGTTCTTGTAATAGTGATTTCATATAATATTTGTCCTTTTGTGACTAATTTCACTGAGCATAATGCCTTTCAGATTCATCCACGATATGAGATGTTTATCGGATTCATTGTTGTTCTTTATTGTTGTGTAGTATTGCATTATGTGAATATATCATAATTTGTTAATCCATTCATCCATTCATGGGCACCTAGGTTGTTTCTATTTTTTGCTATCTTGAACTATGCTGCAATGAACATGGGTGTGCATATGTCTATTCGTGTGATGGTTCCTATTTCTCTAGGACATATAACAAGGAGTGGAATTGCTGGATTGTATGGTACTTCTATTTCTAGCTTTTTAAGGAAGCACCAAATCAATTTCCAAAGTGGTTGTACCATTTTACATTCCCACCAGCAGTGTACAAGTGTCCCAGTCTTCCACAACCTGTCCAACATTTATTATTTTGTGTTTTTTGGATTAATGCTAGCCTTGTTGGGGTGAGATGGTATCTCATTGTATTTTTGATTTGCATTTCTCTAATGGCTACTGATTGTGAGCTTTTTCTCATGTAAGTGTTAGCCGCCTGAATGTCTTCTTTGGTAAAGTGCCTGTTCATATCCTTTGCCTGTTTTTTAATAGGGTTATTTGTGTTTTTGTTGTTGAAGTTTTGCAGTATCTTGTAGATTTTAGAGATCATACCCTGATTGGATAAGTCATAGCCAAAAATTTTTTCCCAGTTTGTAGGTTATCTTTTTACTCTTTTGGTGAAATCTTTTGATGAGCATAAGTGTTTGATTTTTTAGGACCTCCCAGTTATCTAGTTTCTCTTCTGGTGTTTGTGATTGTTAGTAATGTTTTGTATTCTGTTTATGCCATGTGTTTAGGGCTCCTAGAGTTGTTCCTATTTTTTCTTCCATGATCTTTATCGTTTTAGATTTTATATTTAGGTCTTTGATCCATTATTAGTTAGGTTTTGTGCATGGTGTGAGTTATGGGTCTTGTTTCATTTTTTTGCAGGTGGATATCCAGTTACGCCAGCACCATTTTTTAAAGAGACTGTCTTTTCCCCATTTAACAGACTTTGGGCCTCTGTCAAATATCAGCTGCTCATAGGTGGATGAATTTTACGTCTGGATTCTCAATTCTGTTCCATTGGTCTATGTATCTGTTGTTGTACAAGTACCAGGCTGTTTTGACTACTGTAGCAGTTTAATAGGTTCTAAAATCAGGTAGTGTGAAGCCTCCCACTTTGTTCTTCTTCAGTAATGCTTTACTTATCCAGGGCCTCTTGTTTGATTTCTTGACTGCTACTTCCATGAGTGTTGATTGTGCAGCCATGTAAAGTAAAATCCTTGATAAATTCAGACTTTTCTCCATTTATCAGGATGCTGCTTATTGGTCAAGCTGTGAGGGTTTTTTTTTTTCTTTACGTTAAGGTACAATCCATACTGAAGGCTGTGGTCTTTGATCTTCATCAGTAAGTGCTTCAAGTCCTCTTCAATTTTAGCAAGCAATGTCGTATCACCTGCATAACACAGGTTGTTAATGAGTCTTCCTCCAATCCTGATGCCATGTTCTTCTTCATATAGTCAGCTTCTTGGATTATTTGCTAAGCATGCAGATTGAATAAGTATGGTGAAAAGATACAACACTGACACACACCTTTCCTAACTTTAAACCACGCAGTAGCCCCTTGTTCTCTTTGAATGACTGCCTCTTGATCTATGTCCAGGTTCCTCATGAGCACAAGCAAGTGTTCTGGAATTCCCATTCTTTGCAATGTTATTCATGATTTGGTATGGCCCTTTGACATATGACTGGCAATATTTAAGATGGTGGTTGCTTTCTCAGTGTGGGTTCAATGGCAACAATGAGCAAAATGTACCTGATAACTCATGAAGAACTGGTGGAGGGAAACCTCATTTTTTACTCTTGAGGCCTTCAACTGACTGGATGAGGCCCACTCACAGTATCAAGAGTAATCTTTACTTAAAGTAGGTTAATTGTAAATATTAATCACATCTATAAAATACCTATACAACAACACCTAGACTAGTATTTAACCAAACAACTGGGCACCATAGCCTAGCCAAGATGACATATAAAATTAACCATCACAACACCCTTTGGAAGGTGATTCTCAAATCACAAAAGTCAAAACTGGAAAATTGGTCAAGTTTGGAGCTTGGTTCTCCTTTAATTCCTTTAACTGCTTGATGAATCAGTCACACACAGAGCTAACCCAGGGTAGGCCAAGGTCTCTTGGGCAATCTGCTAGCATGTCCCTGTGGGAGGTAGTTATGCTGTCATACTTTCGCTGCTGTAACCACACACTCTCAGACTCTAAACAGTCTTAAGGCAGCTGTGGCAAGCATCTGTATTAGCTGCTAGAGAGGCGGAGTTCAGAAGTCCAAAAAACCTGTCACATCATGTGGGCTGTCTGGGGCAGGGGTAAATCAAAGACTCAGACTTTCTGCCTTCTGGATTGAGGGTTTGTTACAGGCATAGTACAAGGCGCTTCAGGTTCAAGTAAAGAACAAAATCATTTTGAAGCAATAAATATTTGCCAAACTACAAGCAGTCATTAAAATGCTGGGTTTTTTGTGTTCTCTCTGTTATCTTTATTCATTGCTTTAGTTAACTTTAACAGCTCCTGGCCTGTAGTAAAACACATGCAGTATAGCAACAAAAAGAAAGTTCGGCTCAGGGCAAGAGAGCAGAGGCACTGGGAGCCAGCCAGTGTTCTCAGGTTGTAAAATAAAATCTCTAGACCAATTGGACACTGGCCTCAGGCCATGGCAGTGATTAATGCCAGAGTTGTAAAAAGTGTTATGGTGGGAACAGTTAGCCAGGTTGTAGTGGGTGTGTGTGTGTGTGTGTGCGCGCGCGCGTAAGGGCTCACATGTAAGCTGGTTTTTTTTCAAAGCAACTTAATATGAAACACATAACTTACAGTTGTTTTGGAATCTAAAAATAAAATTAAAGACTCATTTACTTTTCTCATTTCATTAAGAACTCAAGCAACTTTATAGAAGAAAAGAAGCCCAAGAAGCATTAAGCTCTAAACTAGTTACATTACTCCAAGTCTCCCCGATCTTTGTTAATGTATGTTCATACATTTTTATACAGTTGTAATTAGGGTAGAGGTACCATTCTTGGTTTCTACTTTTTTCATTTGACCTTATTTTATATGAACATTTTCATACTTATTTGAAACACATGTTTCTTTTTTTTTTTTTCCTTTTTAACTTTAGAGTATTGTATTACATCGATATGTCATGCCTTGCTTAATCATTGCCCTATCGTTGGGCCAAACCAAACCAAACCCACTGCCGTCAAGTCAATTCCGACTCATAGCGACCCTATAGGACAGAGTAGAACTGCCCCATAGAGTTTCCAAGGAGCACCTGGAGGATTCAAACTGCTGCCCTCTTGGTTAGCACCTATAGCACTTAACCACTATGCCACCAGGGTTTCCTATTGTTGGGCATATGGGCTATTTTCATAGTTTTGCTGTTATAAATGATGTCACTTCTACTATCTTTGTACAAACCTTCCCTTTTTGCCATTAGGCTACTTCTTTAGATTATGCTCCCTCACATGGCATTATTTAGCTAAGGGGTATGAAGAGTTATTTATCTCTATCTGTGCACCAGTTTAAGGAGCTCTGGTGGTGCAATGGTTAAAGCAATCAACTGCTAACCAAAAGGTTGGTGGTTTGAAACCACCAGTGATTCTGTGGGAAAAAGATGTGGCAGTCACTTCCATAGAGATTTACAGCCTTGGAGTTGTATTTACAGCCTTGGGGTTGCTATGAGTCAGAATCAACTGTACAGCAGAGGGTTTTTCGGGTTTGGTGCTCCAATTTACAGTATCGTAAACAATATAGAAGTACACTTGTTTTTCACATCACTTAATGTGCTGATTATTTACCTGTTGTCTCTCAGCTCCATACCAACCTTTCTATATTCTGCTTTAACACTAGTGCTAGGAGCCTGCAAGCTACATTTCTCAGGCTTTGCTCCCAGCTGGCTTCCTGTTAGGTTCTGCCAATAGAAGGCACCAGCAGAAAATTAGAAGGTGGAAGGAAGGCAGAAGACATAGTTCTCTTTCTGCTTCTGGCAGTATTTCCAGATGTGATTTCACTTCTGTGTGGCCTCCACCATGCTCCCAAAATCCTGTATGGTACACCCAGTGACACAGTAAGAAGTTCAATCTTGGGCTATTATAACACTACCACTTCCTTTTCTGTTCCCTCAGCTGCTTTCTGTCTTTTTGTCCTTACTAATCTCAGGTTGGAAATCCTGGTGGTGTACTGGTTAAGAGCTATGGCTGCTAACCAAAAGGTCGGCAGTTCAAATCTACCAGGTGCTCCTTGGAAACTCTATGGGGCAGTTCTACTGTGTCCTATAGGGTCGCTATGAGTCGGGATCAACTTGAAGGCAACAGGTTTTTTTTTTTTTTTTTTTTCTTAATCTCAGGATTGTTATTGTCAGTACTGCACATTTGGCTCCAACTCAAACAGCAAGCCCGTGTGTAATAGAATGAAACGAGGCCTGGTCCTGGACCATCCTCGCAATAGTAGGTATGTTCGAGCCCACTGTTACAGCCACGGTGTCAGTCTGTCTCCTTGAGGGTCTTCTTCTTTTTTGCTAACCCTCTACTTTACCAAGCATGATGTTCTTCTCCAGGGATCTCTGACTTTTCAGCTCTCCCAACAACGTAATATCCTACATTAAATGCCCTCTCTTTGAAATCCCTAGCTTGATTTCTAGCTTCCTGATTGTTATTATTGTTGGTAGTTGCAGTTGAGTTAGTTCAACTCATGGTGACTTCACGTGCAGAGTAGAACTGCTCCATAGGGTTTTCAAGGCTGTGATCTTTTGGAAGCAGATTGCCAGGGCTGTCTTTTTTGATTTTTCTGATTTGACCCTTATAAGCTGGCTCTTAAGTTCTAATATACGTTTTATTAGGTTAATGTGTATATGATGGTATCTCAAGTCTTATTTTGCATTTTCAAAAATTGCTAGTGGAAATTAATTTTTTTAAAAACTGGATATTGCATTACCAGGTAAAACTGATTTGTAGCTTTAAATCTAATCTTAAGGTCTTTATTCAACTTTGTTAGCTCATTTTTTTATTCCAACGAGTAGTACACCATTTTGATATTTATCATTAAAATTTTTTTTTCTTTATTCTATTTGTGGCATTCAAAGTACTTATGAATTAAAAAGGAAACTGGTTACACAAATATTGCTATTAGATAATTCGGTTTCAGATGCGTCCTTACTCATATCCCCGCCTTTTTTAGGTGAGATTTATTACAAGTTGTTCCTGTTCTGTTCTATTCCATTTTGCTGATGACTCTAATAAACCTTACAATTAGGCCTCTGTGTCATTTATGTTCAAGGGGAAAAAAAAAAAAAAACTATTAGCTCCTTGTTGGGCCAGGGCGCTTACAATTAATTTCTCTTCTCCTCTCTTTTTTTTTTTCAGTCTTTTTTTATTATTATTTTCGATCCACATATTACCCTATTCTCTTCCCTTTTCTTTTGCTTCTCTTACACCAGTGATTCCCAACCTTTTTTTAAAAAAATTATCGTTACCAAAAACCATTCATTATTTTTCCCCCATAGCTCATAATTTGAAGAATTTTTGTCTATAACCCATATTTCCCACCTGTAGTGGGTATTTGTTGGTTTGCTTCCCCTTGGTCAGATATTCAAAGCCCTAGTGGTGCAGTGAAGAGCTCACCTGTTAACCATGAAGGTTGGCACCAGCCTCTCCTTGGAAACCCTATGAGATGGTTCTACCTGTCGTATAGGGTCTCTATGAGTCAGAATTGGCTTGACAGCAACAGGTTTGGTTTTGGTTTTTAGTCTGATATTCATTTGGGAATTTATCCCTTTCAGGTAAAGCCCACATGCAAACGAACTGCCTCCTCCTTTAACACAGGGATGGGCCATGATGGACTGAAGCCAATCAGCATCTTCCACTCCCCTGTCCACTGTCATTGATTTAGAAGTGGACACTGAACTCAGATGGTCCAATCGGGGTGAATTTTGGGACCCTTGTTTAAAGTGTTGGCACAGGAATATGTACCAAGAAAGCACATAGCCTAGTTGCGATTGGCAGCCATGTTTCATTCACAAGGGAAATTAGCATCAGGAGGAAGCTAACACTGTGTATACATGAGCAGAGATGGGAGAAAATGGGTCCCTGATGACCTTGTTGAGTTGTTCTTCAAATCCTGAAGCTTGGTCTCCTCTGACCTTGCCACTTAAGTGAGCGAATAATATTCTGTTTTTGGTTAACCTCATTTGAGTTGAGCTTTCTGTGATTGTAGCATCAGTCATTTTTATGCAGACATGTAAGGCTGAGCTTTTGATCAATGTTTAAAATACTTGCTACCATTTACTGGCTATATACTATGTGTCATTACACCGCAAGGTAGCTACAATCATTCTCATTAAAAGTATAACTCATATGTCAACTGCCGAGGGAGGGAGAATGGCACAGAAACAACCCAGTAGCACAAATAATTTTCAATTCGATAACAGGCATCCTCATTCTTAAAATGTCCTTTAGGCACCTCACTGCAGGGAACTTCTGGGGCGGGGGAGTAGGGAGAAGGCGGGGGGGGGGGGTGGAGGAGGACCTTCATATGGTTAAAACAGATTGCTTCCTCCTTCTTGCTATCTTACACTTTCTTCTCATCTCCTCTTCTCAGGAGCAAACACAAATTCCTTTCTTATCACACTCAGAGTGGTTTAGCCTTTGTTTCTGATGCCTTGCCACTCAACTCATACCCAGGACCATAAGGTCTCGCCCCCTGTCCTAATAAATTTTTTCCCGTTGAAGATGGTTACCTTCCAGAGGGAGATTCTGATGTCAGCTATTAAGATAACAAGTTTCACCTTGGGTTGCAAAGAAGTTAAATCACTTCCCAAAGCGTTCACAGCTAGGAAGTGGAGGACACAGCTCCGTCTCCCTCTGAAACTCAAGGTCTTTTTGTTATATTCTGACAACTCTTAACAAGAGAACTAAAGGGTGCTGTGCGAATTCTGAGTCTAGGTTAGAAAAGGCCATACAGTTTCCTCCTGTTGCCCTTGAGAACTCACTCTGGGAGCCTGCAGCTGCCATGTAAGAAGTTTGACTGGATTTGACTGTGTGACGCAATCACGTGGGGAGTCCACACACACGCACGCACGCATGCACGCACGCACGCACACACGCACACCCACAGAGATGCCCGGTTGTTCCAGCTCCCAGCTATTCGGGTCTTCCCAATCCAGGTGCCGTAACCCGGCCCCACTTATGTTCTGACTGCAGATGAATGAGAGACCCTGTGTAAGAGCTGCCTAGCTAAGCCCAGTCAAGCCCTAGATTTGTGAGGAAAATAAATAATCATTATTATATTAAGTCACTGAGTTTGCACTGGTTCATCACACAGGAATAAATAATTTGAAAAAATGTGCAATTTACATTTATTAAATCACGCAACATGTTCCCTGTCCTCCTGGAGCTCATATTTTAGCAAAAAAAGTTGTCAGACTCATTACAACCACATTTTAGGCCATTCTGCATGTGGTCATCAGCATTATTTATTGTAGAGACGTCTCTTCTCAAGGGCTTCTGAATGTTATGTTTCAATCAATATCTGGAGACAGTCTTTGCTTTTGATATATTTGTCCTTCTCAATGATAATACCCAGGATTTTTTTTTGGTAAGGCAATTTTTTAAAAATATTATTTTGGTTTTCAGCTTTCTGAACTTTTTTAAACTAAACTTTTTATTTTGAGATATTGTATGTACATGTGCAGTTGTTAGAAGTAATAGAGAGATTGCTAAAACAAATGCAAGAGACATAATTAAATGAAAAGACATCATGTGTTTATGGATTGGAAGACTTAATGATGTTAAGATGTCAATACTACCCCAAAACAATGCACATATTCAGCACAATACCTATTGAAATTCCAATGGGCTTTTTTTTTTTTTTTCAGAAATGGAAAAGCTAATCCTCAAATTCATATGGAACTGCAAAAGACCCCAAATAGCCAAAACTGTGTTGAAAAAGAAAAACAAAGTTGGAAGATACACATTTTAAAAAAAATTTTTATTGTACCTTAAGTGAAAGTTTACAAATCAAGTCAGTCTCTCATACAAAAATTTATATATACCCTGCTAAAAAAAAAAAAAAACTATACTCTGCTATACACTCTTAATTGCTCTCCCCCTAATGAGGCAGCACACTCCTTCCCTCCACTCTCTCTCCTCGTGTCCATTCGGCCAGCTTCTGGCCTCCTCTGCCCTCTCATCTCCCCTCCAGATAGGAGATGCCAACATAGTCTCATGTGTCTACTTGATCCAAGAAGCTCGTTCTTCACCAGTATCATTTTCCATTCCATAGTCCAGTCCAATCAGTGTCTGAAGAGTTGGCTTTGGGAATGGTTCCTGTCTTGGGCTAACAGAACGTTTGGGGACCATGACCTCCGGGGTCCTTCTATTCTCAGTCTGACCATTAAGTTTGGTCTTTTTATGAGAATTTGGGGTCTGCATCCCACTGCTCTCCTGGTCTCTCAGGGGTTCTCTGTTGAGTTCCCTGTCAGAGCAGTCGTCGGTTGTAGCCTGGCACCACCTAGTTCTTCTGGTCTCAGGCTGATGTAGTCTCTGCTTTATGTGGTCCTTTCTGTCTCCTGGGCTCAAAATTACCTTGTGTCTTTGGTGTTCTTCATTCTTCCTTGCTCTAGGTGGATTGAGACCAACTGATGCATCTTAGATGGCTGCTTGCTAGCGTTTAAGACCCCAGACACCACTCTCCAAAACGAGATGCAGAATGTTTTCTTAATAGATTTTATTATGCCAATTGACCTAAATGTCCCCTGAAATCATGGTCCCCAAACCCCTGCCCCTACTACACTGGCCTTCAAAGTGTTGAGTTTATTCAGGAAACTTCTTTGCTTTTGGTTTAGTCCAGTTGTGTTGATCTCTCCTGTATTGTGTGTTGTCTTTCCCTTCACCTAAAATAAAACTGGAAGATATACATTTTTATATTTCAAAACTCACTACAAAGCTACAGTAATCAGAACAGTGTGGTAATGGCATAGGGATAGACGTATAAAACTGTTGAATAGAACTGAGTTTACAGAAATAAATACAAACATCTATGGCCAATTGATATTTGACAAGGATGCCAAGACCATTCAGTGGAAAAAATAGTCTCTTCAACAAGCATTTGTGGAATAACTCAGTAACTACATGCAAAAGAATAAAGTTGGACCCCCTACTTTACTCCATATACAAAAAAATTAACTCAAAATGGATCAAAGACCTGAATATAAGAGCTAAAATTGTAAAACAGTTAGATCTTCAAAACCTTGTATTTGGCAATGAATTCTTATATTTGACATGAAAAGCACAAATAAATAATAAAAGAAAAAATAGATAATTTGGCTCACATAAAGATTAAAAAAAAAATTTGAATCAAGGGACAATATCAAGAAACTGAAAAGACTACAGACTAGGAGAAAATACTTGATAGGGGCTTAGTGTCTGTTATGGATTGAATTGTATCCCTAAAAATATCTGTCAGCTTGGCTGGACCATGATTCCCAGTATTGTGTGATTGTCCACCATTTTGTCTTCTAGACGTGATTTTTCTATGTGTCGTAAATCCTGTCTCTGTTATGTTGATGAGATGGGATTAGTGACAGTTATGTTAATAAGGCAGGACCCAATCTACAAGATTAGATTGTGTTTCGGGCCAATGTTTTTTGAGATATAAAAGAGAGAAGTGAGCAGAGAGATGGGGGAACTCATACCACCAAGAAAGCAGGGCTGGGAGCACAGTGCGTCCCTTTACCTGAGGTTCCTGGAAGGAAGAAGCTCCTAGACCAAGGGAAGATTGATGACAAGGACCTTCCTCCAGAACCGACGGAGACAGAAAGCCTTCCCCTGGAGCTGGCGCCTTGAATTTGGGCTTCTAGCCTACTAGACTGTGGGAAAATAAATTTCCCTTTGTTAAGTCACCCACTGGTGGTATTTCTGTCCTGATAGCACTAAATAACTAAGACAATATCCAAAGTATATAAAGAACACTTATAACTTGACAACAAAAAGATAAACAACCCAATTAAAAAATGGTCAAAAGATTAGGAATGACATTTCTCCAAAGAAGATATACAAATGGCCAACAAGCACAAGAAAAAAATACTTAACATCATTGGGCACTAAGGAAATGTAAATTAAAACCACAACGAGATACCACTTCACACCCACTATAATAGCTATTATCAGGAAAATGGAAAATAACAAGTATTAGCAAAGATGTGGAGAAATAGGAACCTTCACACATTGCTGGTGTGAATGTAAAATGGTGCAGCTGTTCTGGAAAACAGCTTGGTAGGTCCTCAAAAAGTTAAATGTAGAACTACCATACAACCAGCAATTCTACTCCTAGGTAGATAACTAAGGGAAATGAAAACTTATGCCCACACAGAAACTTGTACACGAGTGTTCATAGCAGCATTATTCACAATAGTCAAAAAGTGGAAACCCAAATGTCCATCAATGGATGAAAGAATACACGAATTGTGGTATATCCATACAATGGAATATTATTCAGCAATAAATAGAAATGAAGTACTGATAAATGTTACAACTTGGATGAACCTTGAAAATATGCTATGTGAAAGAAGTCAGACACAGAAGGTCACATATTGTATGATTCCTTTTATATGAAATGTCTAGAATAGGAAAACCCATACAGATAGAAAGCTGGTTAGTGGTTGCCAGAGAATGGGAGGAGTGAGAGATGAGGAATGATTATTTAATGTGTGTGGGGTGTTCTTCTGGGATAATGGTTGCAAAACATTGTAAATACACAAAATGCCACTGAATTTTTTGAATGGCTAACTGCAATTTATGTGCATTGCGTCACAATAAATAAATTAGAAGAAATAATAGAGATCTCGTGTACACCCTTTACCCACATTATTCCAGTGGGAATATCTTGCAAAACTATGGTACAGTATCACAACCAGGGTATTGATTGACATTGATCCAGGACAATTTCATTAACACTAGGATCCCTTCTGTTGTCCTTTTATAGTCACACCCACTTCCTTCCCTACACAGCCCCATCCATGATCCTTGGCAGCCACCAATGTGTTCTCCATTTCTATAACTGTGTCATCTAAAGAATGCTATATAAATGAAATTGCTTAGTATGTGACCTTTTGGGATTGGCTCTTTTCACTCAGCATAATTCCTTGGAGATTCATCCAAGTTGTGCATACTGATAACTCATTTGTTTTTATCGCTGAGTATTATCCACTCTATCGATGTACTACAGATTACTTAACCATTCACCTGTGAAGGACATCTGGATGGTTTCCAGGTTTTGGATATGGTGAATAAAGATGCTATGAACCTTCGTATATAGGTTTTTCTGTGAACACGAATTTTTATTTTTCTGGGATTAATATCCGGGACTGCAATTTGCTGGGTAGAAGTCTTGCCTGCCAAGAGGGAGACCTGGTTCAATTCCTGGCCAATGCACTTTACACACAGCCACCACCTGTCTGTTTGTGGAGGCTTGTGTATTGCTGTGCTGCTGAGTAGGCTTCAGCAGAGCTTCCAGACTAAGATTAGGAAGAAAGACTTGGGGATCTGCTTCTAAAAATCAGCCCGTGAAAATCCTATGGATCACAACAACCATCCGATCCACAACTGCTCAGGACCAGGCAGGATTTTGTTCCGTTGTGCATGAGACCACCAGGATTCAGGGTCCAACTAGACAGCAGCTAACAACAACAACATAGTAGTTATATGTTTAGTTTTATAAGAAGCTGACAAACAGTTGTCCAGAGTCACTGTGCCATTTTATATCCCCACCAGCAACAGTCACCAAAGTGATTCAGTTTCTCCACATGCCACCTGATTTTGAATAATAAGTTAAATATAGCTTCCCAGGTAAATATTAGGACAACTCCCTTCCCCCCCCAAGCCCCCCATTAGAGGTATTTACTTGGCAGTTCACATTCGCCAGGCGCTCATTGGAAACTCTATGGGACAGTTCTACTCTGTCTCATAGGGTCGCTATGAGTTGGAATTGACTCAACAGCGGTAGGTTTTAGTGGGTTATTCTTTGTCCTGGAGCCCTGGTGGCACAGCAATTAAGACCTTGGCTGCTAACCAGAATGTCAGCAGTTCGAATCTACCAGCTGTCCCTTGGAAACCCTATGGGGCAGTTCTACTCTGTCCTATAGGGTTGCTATGAGTCAAAATGAACTCAGGGCAACAGGTTTGGTTTGGTTTTTGGTTACTCTTTGTCCTACAAGATTTAGGACTCTAACACTGTGTGTGGTTAGCTCCTAGGAATAGGGCAGGGGCATGGAGAATTAGAAAGAAGATAAAGAACCTAAGAGGGCAACATCTAATTGTAACACCCAGTGACTGTTGTCTTATTTTGGGTTCCTGATGTCTTGTTTTAACCTGTTTCTATTGTAATTGTATCAGTAATCTCTTTCCCTTCAGGTGGTCTTTTCAAAGGCACTGAAAATCTTGAAGAGTGAGAGGCAACAGATTAACAGCAGAGCAAAAGGAGGTTTAGGAATAGCTTGAAATCACTGAGAGGTAACAGGGCTTTAGCTACATCTCAAGAGGTCGTCAAATCCATCTTTATAAAGTAGGTGGTTTTTAGAGCAAGTGCTCTAGGTAAGGGGTGACTTCTTTAATTAAGCCGCGTAGTTTAATTTGTCCTGATAATTACATAGTGCCCTATTTTCTCTTAGGCAGACATGACTCCTGCTAAAGGCATTGAGACACTTATATATGACACATGCAAAAGATATAGAGGAACAGAAGTTTATATTTAAACAGCGTCTGACCCAAATCTAAAATGTTTAGATCTTTAGTAGACTGTTAGAGACACAATGAACCATTGTATTAAATTCTCAAAAGTAGTTTAAAAAATAGTCTTTTGTTTTGTCCATTTGCCCTTTCATCGAGAAACCTCTTTGACTTTTATCAAATTGATTATTTTCATCATCAATACTATCAATATTCCTCATCCGTTCTAGATTAGGCTCTCTAATCATCAGTGGGAAAATATTAAACTGATTTTTTTTAAAAAAAATTCTGGTGGTAAAATATATATAACACAAAATTTGACATTTTAATCATTTTTATAAATTCTATTGTGGTAAAGTATATATGTATCATATATACCACAAACTCTGTTGCCCTTGAGTCGGTTTTGACTCATAGTGACTCTATAGGACAGAGTAGAACTGCCCCATGTGGTTTCCAAGGAGCGCCTGGTGGATTCGAACTGCCGACCTTTTGGTTAGTAGCCGTAGCTCTTAATCACTATGCCACCAAGGTTTCCATATCATATATATCCATAATAATTTGGCATTTTAACCACTTTGAAGTGTACAATTCTGGGGCACT